>NC_138029.1:47996489-48711676 GCF_964106645.2 Podarcis pityusensis | reverse complement strand
CTCCCCCAGTGCAAGCATGCCTGCTTGCCTAATGGAACAATCTGCCCTCTTCTCCCTTTGCTCACAGTTCTAGGTTCTTCTGACCCCTCAACAACTGGGGAGGTGAAGGGGTCATGTAAGGGGAGGAGAAGGGGGAAGTTGCCTTGCAGTAGCATAAGTTCTTGCACAGGCTTCCACTGGCAGGGCTTGTTGGTTGAATCCTGCCCACAAACATGATGTCAAATTATTGACAGGCGTGTGTCCCTGCTGACCTATCAAAGTTCGCCTGTGGAATGAGGGAGATCAAGATCTGGCCCATCAGGCCAACAAGTTTCGCCACCTCTGGTTTAACCAGTGAGATCTGTCTTGTAACTGGCCTGTAAATGCAAGTCACATCTGTTCTCTAGGCTGCCTTGAAAGCCCAGGTATCTTTAAGCATCGACATGTTCTTTCAGTACATTCAGCCTGGACCTCTTGGCTTCTTAACAGCCTTGTGGTGCTTTAACTTATGTTGTGGCATAAGGTGCCTTGCAATGTGAACCCAATTACCAATCATTCCCCAGCACAGATGCCTCAAGTATTGTTTTTAAATCCCAGCAGATCTACAGGATCAAATTACCCAAGGCATTTCCCACAGAAAGCCATTCTGCATGTGCCATTGGCTGTTTTTGCAGGCTTCAGAATGAGTCATAAAAAGGCTGCTTGACGGCCCAATTCCAAAGCTAAAACCTTGTACCCAATTATTATTATTTTTTAAAAAAATTCTAAACATGGTTAACAAATGGCTGAGGACCAGTTTTAGTTATGGGAATGGAAGAGGCACATAATGGTAAGCTTAGGTGTCACAAATGATAGTCTTTACATGTCTTTAGAGGGTATAATTTCATGTAAGTGGCAAAATTAGCTAGGTATCACTACACAGAGACTCTAGATTAAGCAATCTAATGCCAGGAAGCTGCTAAATCGGTATATCTCAATGATAAAAATGTAGCATTGCAAATGTGTGTTGCTGTATGCTGCAAGCGGCAAAGCATGATTGTTCTCAAATTATATTTTCCAAGATTATGGCTGCAAACCTATACACTCTTGCTTGTGAGTAAGTCATTTTTAGCTCAATGGCATCTACTTCTATGTAATAATCATAGTGTGTGCATTAAATCACACACTGAGTTCATATTCTGCTGTACATGTTGATGTTTACCATTACTTGCAGTTCTAGAATAAAGTCTCTTACTTGCTGCTTGATATACAGGTGGAAGAAGGCAAGAGAATGAGGAATCCTTTTCATTTATCTGTTATCCATCCACAGCTACTTCTGTCAGTAGGTGGGGAAAACAGGGGAACTAATGGCCGTCAGCATGGAAATTGATGAAGGATGAATGATAGCAGCCAACAGCCGGGGGTGGGGGTGGGCAGTAAGGAAGAGTCCAGGTTCCTTTAAAATGTATGTCTTGCTTCATTTTGGATCCCTGTTTCCAAAAAGGGAATGGGAGTCATCTAATGCTTTTCAGCGTACATATATGTAGAAGAGGATTTGGGTGAAATAAACACAAAATCGTCTTTCCAAACTGAGTCAGTGATATTTCTTCTCCAGGCCTGCATTGCGTGAATGGAATGGAATGAATTTTCAAAGCAATGCACGACAGATACGCCCACAAATCCCATTAGCTGTAATGGGATTTGTGCGCCTATCGCCCATGCAATGCTTTGAAAATTTACCCCTCCGTGTCCAATTTTAGTCTTTCTGCTTCCAAAATACTTGAAAAGCTTACACACACTTGGAATTACATTACAGTTTTTTTTATAAAATAAAATAAAAATCACAAGATCTGGCTTTAAATTCCCTGAAGCACCACCAGAAAGCATGTTTAAAAAGAACTGGAACAATAGTAACAACCTGTATTATCATTAGTTTTCTATCTTCTATTCTGACAGCAATGAGAACAAACTTCTGTTTTATTCTCTTTTTGTATTTCTTCCCTTCAGTCCTTTTGAAGAAATGTTTTGATTTTGTGCCACTTTGCGAATGCAATTTTTGTCACAAGAATGATAACAGCACTGCATGCTGCATTCAGAATTTGAAATCTTAGGACAAAGGCTGTGCAAGAGAACATATTGCAGCAACACCATTCATCTATTCTCATGACAGACCTTAGATTGTACAGAGAGCAGAAAATTGGCACAAGATTCATCAATTCCTGAAACCAAATATAATGAGCCTGCTTTTGTGGCAACCTTAAGATTCAAAATGCAGTCTCTTTGCCCTGTGTCCTCTTTGGCTAGAGGACCTGAATGAAAATAAAGAACAAGAATAATACATTGTATTTTACATGGAAAAGGACACGCATGTCAAATACAGTCTACGATCCATTTGCCCATCAGCCCCTTTTTACTCTGCATCAATTCCACATGTGTTATCTTCAATATACAACATAATGCCAGTAATTCTAAGATTCTAACACACATTTTTATTTGTATCTCGCTGCATCACAGTAAGCCAAAACAAGTAACAACTTATTATTGACAGATCCATTAAAATATTGTATGCAAAACACAAAATTTTGGGGAACCAAACGAAAGTGCCTGTAATTACCACTGATCAAGCAAGCATGAATGAATTTGGTCTAAAAAAATAATATTGCAGGTAGACTTAGGACCTTGTTTACATGTGTGCAAAACAACTTCGTTGTGTGTGATAAATACAGCAGTAAGAATGTAAGAGCCCTGCTGATTCAGACCAAAGATTTATCTAGTCCAGATTTCTGTTCTAACAACGAACAACCAGGTGCCTATGCAAAGCCCACAAGCAGGATATGAATGCAAAAGCACTCTCAAACCCATGTTTCCCCGCAACTGGCATTCAGAGGCACACTGCCTCTGAATACTGGAGGTAATATATATCCATCATGCAAAAAAGCCATTTATAAGCAACTACCATTAGGGATGGAAGGATCTGCCAATTTAAGTTCTCTCCACAACTCTGCAGCAATTTGCAATATTTCTTTAATGTGAATTTCTCCCAATAAACACAATTTGCATGCAGTTTTGACTAATGTAAACCTTTTTGTTTGCAATTTCTCCTAATATAATTCATTTTAAATATATTTTTCACTAATGTAGTCATTGTATGAACATGTTTACCTAATATATGCTTTTTTGGTAAACACTGGTTGGTTGGGAAAGTGCATCACAAAAATCAGATGTGTGAATTTTTAAGGAGGGCTGTGTTTCATTTCCCATGTGTGTCAGAAAGTGCAAAGTTGATAAATTTGGTTTTAAATGTGAACTGAATCAAATTTCTCCCCTACCATGAATTTGCCTAATTTGGGTCCTGCATTGTTGTGTTTAATTATGTTATTTATGTAACCAACCCTGGGACAGTTTGTATTTTTTTTTATTAAATTTCTATCCCTCCCTTCACCCAAAGATCATGAGGTGTATAGATCACAGTGTGATGAAGAGTGGGCTACACGTACAAATAACAAATAAACCACCCCCTTTTACTACATCTTGAGAAAGCAAATTTTCTACATTAACTATGTGCTTTCTACTGGGTCAGTCATAACATTGGGCAAAGTGAGGCAGTGGTTTTCGGTATCATCAAAGTTTGGTATATTATTTTATTTATTATTTTTACAATTTTACTGTCGTGAAGGGAGAAGAGGTGCTTCCGGGGTTTCCTTCCCCAGGTGCAAAAATAACTTGGCTAGCTTTGAGTACCATGTGCCTAGACTTGAGGGAGCTGGCATTTACTGCTCCTGTTAAGGCACCAAAATATATTGGGCTGGTCCTGGTTATGTGAAGTACTTCCTTTGGTCTATCCTAAATCTCTCTCTATTCAGCTTCACTGGATGCCCCCAGGTTTTAGAATTATTGGGGGGGGGGGAGGAAGAGCGCGAGAGAGAGAGAGATGTCTCCCCATCCGCTTTCTCTGCACCATGAAGCAAAAGTCTGTGCCCAGGAGCCTAGCCCCCTCCCCATACCAGCCATCTTAGAAAATAGTGATTCTAGGCCCTTTCCTTCCTTTAGCTAGACAAAATTGTATCTGTACATAGGGCACGTTTAAAATGCATCTAAAAAGCAGAAGACACAGCTATACTTTTACTCGACAGTTTTCTCTGACTGTTCCCAGCAGGAATGAAATTGGGTAGGAAGCAGGAAAAGTGCAGAATTGTAAAAGAGGTACTTTTTAGGGAAACATTGTAGTAACATCTAAGGTAGTACACCTTTACTAGATGTGCATTTGTGGCCAAGTTGAATTTGGAACCATTGTAGCATATTCAAGACAGGATTAAACATTAGGCTTAAGTATGTAGTAAAACAGGGACCCTGCTGTTGTGTAATTATCTGAGAGTGCCTCTGGGCGAGGAATGAAAACTGTCTGCCATGTGCCAGCTTACTTTAATACAATTCACCGTTCAAAATATGGTGGCTATTGTGTTATTTTAAGAGAGGAGCAGTAGCCAAGTTCCCAGTTGTGGAAAGTTTAAAATAAACGAGAGCTAAAATGATCATGCATGACCTGTCAAAGTTCTTAATTACCAATAAAAGGCAGAGTGCTCATTGCATGCATTAGTTTGGTGCAAGCATATCATTAACTCCTTGCAAACCAAGGTTTGCAAATTAGGAGCCATCACTGGAGCTCTCTCTTTTCTGGGCTGAATGTCATCCTCCGTTACCATGCTGGCATGAACTAAGACTGGGAGTCTCAGTAGCATCAATGCAACTGGTTTCTTCATAAATCAGCATTAGAAACTATTGTGGAAAGTAGGTTTGAAAACAATGGTTACGAAAGAATCTGGCTAGTGTTACCTAAATCATGAATTTTTGAAATGTATTTTTATTGCATTTTCAAAATGTAACAATAAAATATGAACAATAAGCACATATGTTTCTCCACAAAGAACAGCTAATGCAGTCAAAAACAATGCAGACGTATAAGACAGTACATGAAAAACAGACAAAATCTTTGCATCTATCCACAGATTGCAAACAATCTAGGGCAGTTGTCTTGTATGGTCCTCACATTGCATATGTGAAATAAATGATTACCAAGTGACATAAAAAGATAATGGGTTCATTTTACCCCGGCTGCTTGGAATTGGCATGCCAGGTTTACTGCCAGAGCAACTGCCCAGACTCAAGCACACTAAAAATCAAGAAACAAACCTATTGCAGAACACCAACTTCTAGCTATCTCTAAATTAGCAGCCACCATTAAAAAAACCTAACATCTCGCTATGACATACTGTAAATGTTGACAAGAATCATTCTAAATCCTCCCACAAGACTAATAAAGGAGACAATAAAATAGTTGTGCTATATATTAGATCTATTTCTGTAAAAACAGTTGACCAAAAGTTTGGTGTAATAGCACAATGCCACCATAAATGCAAGAAGGTTTGTGGCCCCTGTGTTAGAAACTGAGATATGAAAGCTGGGAGCTAAATGGCACCTTAAACCTAGGTTATGAGTGCAACAATGGAATGTCCAGGTGCACTTTTTTTATAAGAACACAAAGCTGAAAATTAATTATCTGCAGCTAGAATATTATGTTCATTTTTCACATGGTCTAGTCCTTCCCCTGCCCACCCCCCTAATATTCTTAAGAGGGTCTCTTCTCCAGTCTTCAGAGAATAGCTGGAAGTGGGGTAGCAGAAAAAGGTCCTCCTTTCCTTCCACTCTGCTGTTTTAATCTGAAATCTTAGGCGCAGTACTGCACCCAGAGCTCAGAAACCGCTCGTGCCAATGAAATTCCATGTGGCAAAATGCACCTAGAACAATGGGAGTTTCAAACACTGTGTGGCCCTGCAACCTCTGCAAAATGCAGGGTCAAAGAATTCAAAATATGGGATAGTTTCACTGACCTAAGAAACCACCCGTGCAAGAGCTTTAACAAGTTCTCTCATATTCCCAAAGAGACGGATTATAGTGGTTTCTTAGAGCATATTCAAACACAAGATTACACAATATTTACATCAGTTTAAAACAGCTCTAGAATCTAAGAGTCTAGGAACACCTTAGAAACATTTGGCCAAACAACATATTATAGAACAGATGAACTAAGCTAAATCAGTTAGCTACTCTGTTTTTTTGGATTCCATTAATCTTGATACCCTTGCAATCTCTCCTTCTTGTAGCCAGTTGCCGGGTTCTTCAAATTATTAATATTTAATATTACAGATCCCATAATATTTTGATGCATAAATCCATGCTAACACTTTCTGGTGTTCTTATGCAACGGTACATGCCTAATATTTGATAGGTGGCACAACTGATTTATGAAAGGTCTCCTCAAAATACACCAATACACATTTAGTGATAGACACATATCTGTTTGAAAGCATTATCTTACAAAGAAAAAAACGATGATAGCATGTGCCCAAGATTCAGGATTGTCACATTATGTATTTATCTGTAAATGTATGCCTATCACTAACCTTGGCTTGACAAATTTCTAAGTGATCCAAAATGAAGGTGAATGGAACAAGGATTGCCTAATTGTACAAATACACAGCTCAATGGTTGAAAGACAACTTGCAGACAATCCAGATATACCTCTCTTTTCTGATGCTTATCAACATATCTTCACAGGTGATGCTGATATTACTATACTGATATATTGCTATAGACAGGGGTCGGCAAGGTTTACCTTGCCTGGGCCGGTTCACTCCAGCGGAGATCCCTCCGTGGGCCAGATTGTGCGCGCACCCATGATTTCCGGCGTTTGCGCAGATGCTATTTCTGGTGCTGCAGAAGCGAGTCCCTGTGCCTGGCTGCGGCGGTTTAGCGCAGTGCACAGGGACTCGCCAAGCGGGTGGCTCAGTTTGGGGGTGGCTCATGGGCCAGTTAAACGACCCCCATGGGCTGCTTGTGGCCCATGGGCCTTAGGTTGCCTACCCCTGGCTATAGATATGGTTTGCGCATGGAACATGAGTTGGACTGTTAATCACGTATTTAATTAGAAGTAGTTCATACATGCATGGGAAAACTGAACACCAGTTAGTTTTCACTACTCTTGCTCACATAGGTAGTGGGGAAAGCTGTATACATGGACCTGAACCAAAATAAGTATCATTGGGACTTTTGGTAGTAGCAAGAAGTAGTATGAGGGCAGCAAAGCTGGTTCCCAAGCTTCTATTATTTGTCTTTGAGACTGGGTCTTGAGCACCTCAACAGAAATGAAGATGTTAGACTGAGAATCAAATACAAAAATTAGACTCTGCATACCCACTATTAACTCTGAAGGTTTGATTTCCCCCCACCCCGTTTTCAAGCATAGAATTACAAACTAGATTCTTGCATAGTTTTAAGAATGAATCACTGCTTCATATTTCAGTACCTGCAAAATCCAGCTACTGAGATTTCAGCTTCTTTCTTTGCAGATTATCAATACCCTTTAAATGCCTAGACACATTTGTCATAGCCGAAATTTTCCTCCATCTGTTTTAATTCATGAAAAAATGTATTTGATTTTATAGTCTTAACAAAGGAAATCAGTTACTGACTACTATAAGTGGCTGTCCATACTAATCCTGTCACTTATAAGTGAAAATTGCTGCACTGCTACTTTCTTGGAACAAATGGATAGAGAGAAATTGAGGATAGCAGAAGTTACTCATCTCTGTAAGTATTAGCATCAGGAATACCTTATTCTCAATTTTCCACTGGGTTTTATTACTAATTTTCCACTGTCAATTTTACATTAAAATATTAGTTTAGAATTCTGATTAATTCTTTCTTTTGGGAAGAAAATGGTATTAAAATGGTATTAAATGGTATTTAAATTATTAAAATGGTATTTGTGTAATAGAAATCCTGGTCCTCCAACAGTTTCCAGAACATTGTTTTCTAAACTTATTCCCATTTTAAAAATAACATTCCATACACACTTTAAGGAGGATGCAGCATGAAGGCTTTTTGCACATAGATTTAATCAAAAACATCTCAATCCTTGTTGTGCATCATGGAACAGAATGCAAAATCACTTAACAGTTGAAGGAGGCAAGGGAGACCACATAGCACAAATGTAACCAGAGCACTCTATCGTCTAGGACAGAGGTCCTCAAACTTTTTAAACAGGGGGCCGGTTCACTGTCCCTCAGACACTGTCGGGGGCCAGACTATAGTTTGAAAAAAATATGAATGAATTCCTATGCACACTGCACATATTTTATTTGTAGTGCACAAAAAACAGGAAATACAATACAATATTTAAAATGAAGAACAATTTTAATCAACATAAACTTTTAAGTATTTCAATGGGAAATATGGGCCTGCTTTTGGCTAATGAGATGGTCAATATCCGGTTCCATATTTATCACTGCTAACCAACGCTCAGCAGTAATGCAAATGGTCAGTGCTTATGCCATATTTTCATTCATATGAAGTATATACATCAGCGGCGGTTCTACTAATGAAAGGCTCCACGCCGCGATGAGGTAAACACTGATGCGGCCTTTCATTGGTAGAGCCACTGCCGCCGCACTCCCAAGATGCACTCCCAATGAGCTTCCTGCAGCCAATCAGAAGCCGTGGAAGCGTTGCCACCCACGCAGGCAATCCCCACGTGGCAAGGTGTCCGCGGCTTCTTTTCAAGGAAATGTCTCACCACTTCAAATTTACCTCAGCACGCGGGGACTGACTGAGTGGGTGGCAGGGTTTGTGGGCCGGATTTACGAACCTAGTGGGCCGCATCCAGCCTGCAGGCTGTAGTTTGAAGACCCCTGGTCTAGGATTAAGACTGCTTCTCTTTGGAGTTTGCAAAGGTGCAAGAAGGTACATGATAAGGCTATCTGGTTGAAGATTTTCGCATAAAATAAAGAATCACTGTCAGGTTCTTATTCCCAAACACGACAACAGCAGCTCTTCTTTGAGAGTAAGGAAGAAATCTTTATGCCAGCTGTCAGGGAACTGACATCGGAGCGGGAGGCGAAGGGGAGGCTCCTAGATGATGCTGGAGAAGGACCCAGCAGCAGGGGGAGAAGCAGCTCAGTGGAGGGGGAAGCATTTAAGCGCAACACCAGGAACAAAGGTGGGCAGATGGGGGAATCGGAGAGAGGGCTCCCGGACTCTTCACTGGAACTCAGTGAGGAGGGGACAGGTCCTCCGCTACCTACGCCCTCCCTGCGCAGAAGGCTCCCGCGCAGTGAGAGGAGGAGGAGACTGGGTGTCAAACAACCCTTATGTTGGAAGAGATTCAAGAAACGCCCACTGACGGATTCTGCCAGTGACTGAGGCAGTCATGATTAGAAAGGGCTGTGCAGTCAGAAAGGTTTAACAAGGCAAATTAGCCTAGAGAGGCACCAGTTTATGCATGAGTAACTCATACTCATCACACCAGCTAACAGCAGTACACGCTCCACAGCAAAGCCCAGAAATCAAGATTTCAAGGTACATAAGCAAGTGAATTTTTTCATACTTCTGAAATATACTGAGACTCATTTTTGCCCAATAGATCTAGATAGACCCAACACGGTTGCTCACTGCCAAGGAACAGGACTCCTGAAAGATTAAGCTTGTTGTATCACGCCTCCCTATCCCCGTAACTGATCATCCTGGGAGGTTAGAAAGGAAACAAGAGTGTGTGCTGACAGCTTAGCTCAGCTTGAACTCTCATTTTTCACACGGAGCTAATTAAAAACTGAAATTAGTTAAATATGGAAATGACACTTGCAAGCACTTTAGCACAGTATTGGCAAAATCCCTCCAGAGTGATGCAGCATTACCTGCTGCTCTGAAACTCCCCAACTGAATTTCACAGTTAAAAGGCTGAGCAAAGGGAAAGTTATTACTGAGATTTTCAATTCAAAATGTGACTGTAAAATTCTAAATTAAATTTCATGGTTGCCCGTGGAATAAGCTAGGGATGTTCTGTGCAGTCCAATGATATGGTGCTCAAATAATGTCCCTATGTGCATGCTCTGATTAGCTCACCTTTAGGCACAGTGCTGGTTTTGCCAAGGTTCTGAAACTCATAATGCTTACACTACTATAGAAATTATGAAAACAGAAAATGTGCCTGGGTGGAAAAGTAGGCTATATAAAGGGTGCATTTTTGAAAGTTAATAGCAAGCACATCTGAAGCTTAGAGCCCAGAAGTTGAAATATATTCTATGCTTCATAATTTTAATATAGGTGTGTGATAATCCATCAACTTCATAACAGATAGGAGAAGGTCTGACAGTGCAATAAATTATGTTGTAGGTAGTATAACAGGGCAGGCAAGGTAACTGAAAGAATGCATCCCTTTCGCCCTGATCAGGAAAAGGCAATCCATGAACAAAAGCAGGCTTCCATATGAATATCAGGAACTGCAAACATTAATCAGACAAACATCCAAATGTGAAAGCCGTCTATCTGTGCTGTATTACTTTCAATGGGATGCATATCCATATCCAAACACAAATGGGAATTTGCATTCTACTGCTCATCCAAAAACATACCCACTGAAAGTAATAGATGACTTCTGCATAAAGATGCTCATTCAATTTGTAGTTCTTGATATGGATGCAAAATCATGCTCCTGCACATGGATCACCTTTTCTGGATAAGGATACTAGTATTTACATCAACTGTTTAATATGCATAAAATGGACAATGACTGACACCAGCTTTTTGAACACAGTAGCATTCATAATAATTGTGCCTGAGATTATATGACTGGCTTTGATATACAAAAGCAAGGGCAAATTATGATTTCTGCATGCAATTTAAACAAACCTGCCTGCAGAGAAGAAAATTTGGGATGTGAATCAAGAATTTCAGGGTGTCCAGATACTTCCAAAACAACTGAAGTGCTGTGATTTTATTGTTTTTCCTACATCCTTTCCATTTACCCTTAAGGCAATTCTCTCCCACTGGTCCCCATCACTATTGTGCCAACAAATCCCTATGCTGAAGGACTGGCAAGGGAAGCCACTTCTATGCCACAAATCAATTGGCAGAGAACAGAAAGCACTACAAAAGGTGCCAGAATCACATGTCTGGCACTTATCTGTGTAATCTCTGCATCACACCAGGCTTTGCTAGCCTAGAGTCTCAACATAATATCTGCTTACTTAGCTGGGAAGACAGGAGTGCTGCAGCTGTGGCATCTTATGTTTAATTTTGAATGGGAAATTTCAGACTCATGCAAATGAATTTTCCCAACCTTCCAGATCAGGAAAACTCTGGATATCACCTTAGAGGCACCTTCACCTACACTTTGTAATTCAAAAACAGGTGGGAGGCTGGGCACTTCTGTTGTCAGAACTGACATTCAAGGCAGAGGAGGGGGGAAAAAGAAGAGAAGCAGACTACTACATATGGACTGCAAGAAGGACCTAAGTGATAGTGAACCCAGATTCAAGAAGAGCCTTACTGAGGCAGGAATATTCCACGTTCAAGAGTAGGTTTGAGTTATCAAAACTGTGGATATGCTACTTGGATTGCACATTATGACTGCAACTTTAAAGCTTTCAGTAAAGTCTGCCCTATCAGTGCATTATCATTTTGTATCTATACATGCAATATTGCAGAGATTTAAAATACTTTACACTGTAGCTAGTAGCAGTGAAACTGTGATCCTTTGCCGTGAAAGAAAGACATCATGCATGCACATATAAGAGTCTATGCTTATATTTTCCCTGGACTCAGTGGACTAATGCTTTAAATGGTGTGTGATTGCTTAGAGCTTACTTTTTATGAAATATTTTCATGCAGAGATTTTCAACAATATCATCTATAGTTTGAAACAACCTGTCTCATTGCACTAGTTTTCCCAGAGATTCTGCATTGCATGCAAACACATGTGACCTGTCAGCTTTCCCTGTTCATGATACCATCTAATGTGGATGTTATGTGGCAGGTTGTATACCCTTGAAATCATTCCAGGGCATGTATGATTGACAAATACCAACAAAAAAGCTGCTGGGGTCTGCAGCTGGCCAGCCATCAAACTGGTGTGGCAGTAAACTTGAGACAAAACAGAACATGTCAACCATAGTTCTTTGCAAAGCTACAGACCTGCCCACTCCAGCTTTTCAGTTCAAATCAGGCAGAGAATCAGGGAGCAAAATTCAAAGCAATCTTTGTATATGCAAACCTACCCCTGAGGAGAAATGGTAAATAACACTGTCTTGTCTTTTCAAAAAGAACTATGTTATTTTTCTGGCGTGGCTCTGGTTGTGATTAAAGGGTTGATTTATACCCTTTTTGATAGCTATACCCTCATCTTTGAATGCTGCTAAAGCCTGATCCTGTTGAAATCCCAAGATGGGTGGATTTTCACTTTATTTTTTCTTCTTCATTCTCCCCCAGAAACAGGATCAAACTGAATCACAGAAAATGGAGGGTGCATAAAAAGGATCAAGAAGCTAATGGAAAGTAAGAAGGGTCTGATGAATGGGATTTCACGTAATATCTGGTCATATACCTTATTTTAGAAATAAAAATGGGTAATTTTCTTTTTTTTAAAAAAGCCAGCCCTAAGAACAACAAATCGTCATAGGGCAGTATGACACACCTAGACACCTCAAATTTGTACACAATACTTTCAGTTATATTGCTCCTGGGTCAGGAAGTCACCAGCACTCAGCTCATCAGCATTGGTGACCACATGCTTGAGGTGGTAGATGATTTTATCTACCTGGGCTCTGCCATAACCAGCAGCCTCTCAATTGACAATGAGCTGGACAAGTGTACTGGCACACTTGTAGTTTAACACTGAATTATGGGTGTAATGGAGACTTAAAAGATTTGGATTAATAGAGAAGATGCAGGAGGAAAAAGTTAACATAAGGATCCACAAAAGGGAGGAGGGAAGTCCAGGGGAATCTAAGGAACTCTCTTTCTATTTTGGTTGTTTGATATTTGTTTGTAAATTTCAAAATTTGAAAAACTAAATAAATGAGAGAGAGAGAGAAGCCTATTGGCAAGGCAGCCATGGCAATGGCTCAACTATAAAAAGGGGTATGGGAAAAGGTGATATTAAAGACCAGAACCAAGATGAAGGCCTACCAGGCATGCATGGTGAGCATGCTGCTTAATGACAGTGAGATGTGGGCAACTTATACCCGTCAGGAGCGATGCCTCAATGCATTCCACAAGCACTGAATCAGGAAGATTTTGGACATCACATGACAAGAGTGTCTCAAAGATGTGCCCTCCCAAGCCCACTTTTTTAGCATGTCCACCCTCCTCTCAGGACTGTCTACGCTAGCTTGGTCATGTTCACAGAAAGAAAGATGGCAGGATCCCCAAGGATGTGTTCTACAGGTAGATGATTTCAGGCACCAGGCCCATTAGCAGACCAAATGTGCATTACAAAAATGTCAGCAAATGAGAAATGAAGGCTGGCAACATTAACCCTACCATGTGAGAATCACTTGCCGATGACTGCAGCACCTGGAGACAATCAGTAATGTCATGTATCCACAGCAGTAACCAGAGGAGGAATGTCTGCTGGGAGCACACAGAAAAAGAAACAACATGGTACACCTGCATCATCACAACTAGATATCTTCATATGCCCCAGCTGCAACAAAACATGTCTCTCCTGTATCAGTCTCTACAGCCACAGCAGAAATTGTAACTCTCTAATGGTTTGACCTCACCCCTGAAGAGGCACTCTTTTATTGTCTTCCAAGACAGACGGATGTCAACAACAATTTATTGCTCTTGATGACTGCAGGTAAGTCAAATGAGTTATTTCTGTCCAAGGCTCCCCCACCCCATGATTCCACATTGCTAATTACATGATTTTACATAGAATTAAATTGTCCCAGAGGCTATTTTCAGAAAACATTATGTTAGTGTGCAACATGGCCAGTGTGGAAAGTTACCATGTGGATATGCCCACAAACACAAATTCTCTACTCTAGCACAGCACACATTCTACACTTGCCTTGAAACATACATAACTTCTAAGGAATTTGCTCATTTTCATATCTAATCTCAAAATTGCTACTATTACAGAGTCTTTCTCCAAGTGTTATTTTTACCTATGGCCACACATATGTGAAGCTAGGTAGGAGTCATAAGCCATTCCTTTGAAGACCTAAAATCTGCCTTTACAAGACAGATGCCTGTAGGCAAAGATGATTAATACAAGCATGTTATAGATTCCTTTGCGTTTTCATAACTCCTTGTAAGAAATGCAGAATATTTCCTTTAAAAAAGGAAAGTTTAAAGGGGAAATAAATCTGCAGTTGAGCAATATCAATTAAAATGGACCAACCAATTTGTGAAAATTGGGTACAAGTTATAGCTAAAAGATCTGCATTTAGACCTAGACTCAAAATGAATATTACAGACATTGATGGATTGGTCTCTGTTAGATGCTAGAGGTTGAAATTTACATCTAAAACAAAGAAGAAATGGCTGGTCCCCATTTTTTGAAATATAAAGTCTAGCTGTTAGGGATCTGCCATCAGCCTGAAATGATAAGATAGCAGAAGCAAACAAGCCAAAATTTGGAAAATATTGCATAAGCCCTCAAAAGCAAAGTCCCTCTTCAGCTGGTAGGGCTGGGCGATATCTGGTTTTAAATATTGTGATATATCAGCAGCTAAATACTGCAATATTATGATATACAGTGGTGCCCCGCAAGACGAATGCCTCGCAAGACGAAAAACTCGCTAGACGAAAGGGTTTTTCGTTTTTTGAGCTGCTTCGCAAGATGATTTTCCCTATGGGCTTGCTTCGCAAGACGGAAATGTCTTGCAAGTTTGTTTCCTTTTTCTTAACATTGTTAATACAGTTGCGACTTGACTTCAAGGAGCAACTCATAGAACGCGGTGTGGTAGCCTTTTTTGAGGTTTTTAAAGACTTTGGTGATTTTTGAAGCTTTTCCAAAACTTTCCCGACACCGTGCTTCGCAAGACGAAAAAAATCGCAAGACGACAAAACTTGCGGAACGAATTAATTTCGTCTTGCGAGGCACCACTGTATCACGATGTCTGGAATTTATCTTGGCTGCTTCTTTCTTCCCCAGGCAATGTATTGCCAGTTCAAATTGTCTGAAACCAGTATCGCAATCTGAGCACTATACTGGTTTCAGACATTTTATCAATATATCACCAAGCACTACTGGATGTAGATCATGCTCTTGAACAGTTAAATTTGTCGTTCTTCCAAGGTACATAAAATACAAGAAAAGCTATGTTGGTCCCCTAAGAAAAATGCCAACAGTTGGGCAATACCTTTATTTGGAGTAACAAAAAGAGTTACTCCACAAAAGTCCACAAGAGTTACTGTCACAAAAGAGTAGGTAAGCACGCTAGGAGTAGAGGAGCCATCTCAAGCTGTTTTACTGAGCCCAAGGAATAAGGAGGCACATTGGACAAGTTTTCTAGAAACATGGAAGTTGTTATGAAGTCACCAATTGTATCATCTTCCAGTTCTGTAAAGGTGAGCTGGTTTGGTGTCTTCAGAACAAGACGGAAGGAAGGAAGGAAGGAAGGAAGGAAGGAAGGAAGGAAGGAAGGAAAGGGGTGTGTCCAATGGTGAACTGATACCACCAACTGCCAACTGTTCCAACAAAATCATTCAGTGTTGCCACCACAAGTAATTTTAACAATGTCAGATAGGGCTGAAACTATTCCTTTACCTTAAGTAAATTCAGGATACTATTAAGTTCTAGAGCTGTAAGGCACAGTCTGAGTGGGACCCAGGAGCAGATGACAGCTGACACATAGAAGCCTGCTGCATCCAGTGAAATATTCACAATTTAAATTGAAAAAGCAAGCCTGAGCCTGCAGCACAGCTATCCTGGGCTTAAAAGGCTAGATATCACAAAATATATTATTTACACAGTTGGAATACAATATATATGCTTCATGAAGTGCAGGTGAAGCTCTACGTGCACAGAGTATACACTGAAACATGAAGACCTCTACCAAGTGCTATTTTTCTAGAAAAAGAGGCTCTGGAACTCAACATGAACAACCTCCCTTGTTCTCTTATAATGGCAATGGCACCCACCTGAGAGGTGCCAGAACTTAGTTCTAGTGAGTTCTGGTTGAAAAAAAGAGCCCTGTCTCTCTCTTTTTTCATACCAGTGCCAGATTGTTAAATGCCCTCAGTATAAAGAGGACAGACTTTGTTTCTTTAATTTCAAAGTGATTGCCATTTCAGCCATTCTTCTCCTTTACACCAGATATTTTCTCTGCAGCAGGTTGTAAGTGCATTAAGAAACATAGGCGCTAATACTTCAATCTACCGTATTTTTCGCTCTATAACACGCACCTGACCATAACACGCACATCGTTTTTAGAGGAGGAAAACAAGGGAAAAAATATTCTGAATGAAACAGTGGACGTATCATTTTTGTGCTTCATGCTGTGGCCACAGACATGTGATCTGATGGTGAATTTGGGGTGACCCAATGCAAAAATCCTGAGAATCCCTGTGGATCCATGCTTTGTAACCACGTTTTTGCACCATTGCAGCCCCAGGCAACAGTGGGTGCGTGATTTTGGGGGGGCAGGCTGTAGCCATGGACATGCTATGTGCTCTGATGGTGAATTTTGGCTGACCCAATGCAAAGATCCTGAGGATCCATGTGGATCCATGCTTTGTAACCACGTTTTTGCACCATTGCAGCCCCAGGCAACAGTGGGTGCGTGATTTTGGGGGGGCAGGCTGTAGCCATGGACATGCTGTGTGCTCTGATGGTGAATTTGGGATGACCCAATGCAAAGATCCTGAGGATCCATGTGGATCCATGCTTTGTAACCACATTTTAAGTGGGGAGGGAAGGAAAAACACAGAAGGCTAAGAATGCAGGAGAGGGCTATAACGTGAGGAAAGGAAGGCAAAAGTTCCCCCCCACCCACCCACACAAGCCAGCCAGCGCGCGCGCGCTCTCTCTCT
Organism: Podarcis pityusensis; assembly: GCF_964106645.2. Classification (NCBI taxonomy): domain Eukaryota; kingdom Metazoa; phylum Chordata; class Lepidosauria; order Squamata; family Lacertidae; genus Podarcis; species Podarcis pityusensis. The sequence continues at coordinate 48,694,843 of NC_138029.1, read as the reverse complement.
CTCTCTCTCTCTCTCTCTCCCATCTGCATGTTTTCCGGCTGCCTGATATTTATTTTTTTTAATTGCCTTGACAGAAGAAAGCATTTTAACTGCATTAAGAACTATTTAGCAGCGAAACCTAAGCTTTGCCATCCCTTAAGAGGTACAGACACTGTAATCTTCCAGATCGCATGAATTTACAGGCAAAACACTGTTTAAGGATTTCATCCTTTTAAATTGAAGAAAGCATATTTGAATGCTGTGTGTCCCCAAAAACAAAAAGCAGGAAGTCAAATCAGAATTTTAAGCTGAACCTGTAATCTCTCTTCCCTTCACAAACATTGTTCCCTCCGAAGCACAGAGAGGAAAGCAGACACTCTGCTTTCCCCTCTGCTTGCCTGGAGGGGAGGGGCTTTCCCTGCTCTTTGTTCCGTTTCAGCAAACACAGCAACGAAACAGAGCGGGTGGGCAGTAAGACCCTGAGGCAGAATGCAGGAAAGCAACCACTTCCTCTTTTCCCCTCTGCTTGCCTGGAGGGGAGGGGCTTTCCCTGCTCTTTGTTCCGTTTCAGCAAACACAGCAACGAAACAGAGCGGGTGGGCAGTAAGACCCTGAGGCAGAATGCAGGAAAGCAGCTGCTTCCTCTTTTCCCCTCTGCTTGCCTGGAGGGGAGGGGCTTTCCCTGCTCTTTGTTCCGTTTCAGCAATCGTGAAGCCCGATTTGATTTTTGTCTGATTTTTCGGCTCCAGGGACCACACATTCGCTCCATAACACGCACAGACATTTCCCCTTCCTTTTCAGGAGAAAAAATCTGCGTGTTATAGAGCGAAAAATACGGTATATGCAGTTTTCTTTCACAAAAATTCCTGACAGATTTCAAAGGGGATGTTGCAACCAAGAAATGAAGAACCAAGCCTACAGGGTTTGGCTTCACTTTCGGATGAACTGTGCTGGCAATTTTAGGAGGCTGCCAAATAAGCAAACTGCAAGATTGCTACCCCTCTAAGTGACTCCCCAACCTTGTAAATTGTAAGACTGTGAGAAAAAGATATCTTGTGATTGGAGCAAGGGTGACAGCTAGATAACTCACTGGCCTTGGTGATGTTGCCATTGCGTATGTATGCACTGAGCAATGTGCAAATGATATCTTGGGTGAGCCAGATTAGCATTGAGTACAGTCATACCTCAGGTTACAGATGCTTCAGGTTGCGTGATTTCGGTTACTTCCGGGTTTCGGCTCTTGTGCATGCGCAGAAGCGTCGAATCACAACCCGTGTGTGCACAGACACGGCGCTGCGGGTTGTGAATGCTGTGGGTTGTGAATGTGCTTCCCGCACGGATCATGTTCTCAACCCGAGCGTCCACTGTATTTGATTTTCCTAAGATGTATGATCTTTACACATCTTTTGCTCACACAACATATCATGGTTCTGAGAATATGCCCAATCATAGGTTCTGTGATTGGTTTCATAGGTTATGTGATTCTGAGGGTCCTGGCACTGGGTAATCAGGACAGACTGGAGATTCTGCTGGTTTACCACCCGAGTCTGATCTCAGAAGCAGTGTTGAAAACTACCAAACTGCTGATTCTGGGAGACTTAAACATTCATGCTGAGGTGGTTGGCTCTGGGATGGCTCAAGACTTTATGGCTACCATGAGAACCATGGGGCTGTCCCAACATGTCACTGGCCCAATGCATGTCCCAGGTCAGACTATGGGTCTTGTATGGGTGGGATGGGAAGGGACTGGATGGGAAGAGGGTGATCTGAAGGTGGGGGATATAGGACATCTATCCCTTGTCATGGTCAGATCACTTCCCATTGTGCTTTAGATTTTCAGTACTCTGTCCCCCCTGCAGAGGTGGAGGACCTATTGGGATGGTCCGCCCTGAGAGGCTGATGGATCCAATAGGCTTCCAGAAGACTCTGGGGTTTTCTCTGACTGATATGACTTGCCCTCCTATTGAGAGCCTGGTCAATCTGTATCCATATGGCTGGGCCATCAACACAATTGCTCCTGAGTGCCTTCTCCTGCTTTGTGGAGCCCAATTGGTTCTGTGGTATACTCCCAAGCTTAGGGCAAAGAAGCAAGCTGGGAGACGGCTTGAACACAAGTGGAGGAAAACGCCAGATGAATACAACCAAACCATGGTGAGTGCACATTTTGGAGCTCACTCAGTGACAGTGAACGCAACAAAGAAGGCATACTTTAAGCTTCAATTGCATCCTCACTATGCCACCCAGCAGAGCTTTTCCGGGTAGTGCAGAGTGATGCGGAGTGCCTTCTGCCAGCTTTGGCTGGTGGCCCAGCCATGTCCTATCTGGACAGGGATGGCCTAACTTCTGTGGTATACATTCTGATAACCTCTAAGTTGGATTACTGTAATGTGTTATGTGTAGGGCTGCCTCTGAAGTCGGTTTGGAAACCTCAGCTGGTGCAAAATGCAATAGCCAGGCTGCTCACTAGAGCAAGACGGTTTGAGCATATAACACCAATCCTGGCACAATTGAACTGACTGCTGATTAGTTTCTGGGCCCAATTCAAAGGGCTGCTTTTGGCCTATAAAGTCATATATTGCTCAGGACTTCAGGATCACCTCTCCCCATAAAAACCGACACAGACCCTGCACTTGTCACATGACTCCTTTCTCTATGGCCCCCATCCCAGAGAGGTTTGGAGGGTGCCAAAAAGAGAACAAGCCTTTTCTGTGATGACTCCGATTGTGGAACGCTCTCCTCAGAGAGGCTTGCCTGGCACTATGCCAGGAAAAAACATTCCTCTTTACCCAGGTTTATGGCTATTAAACAATCTATGTCCTATGAAAGTGTGGGGGAAAGGATTGTTATTATGATGACTATTTTACTAGTAGGCTGTCAGCTGTCAGTATGTTTTTTTTATGATTTTATCATTGATATTTTGTAATGTGCTTCTAATGCTGTACACCGCTCTGAGATGGTATTATTATTATTATTATTATTATTATTATTATTATTATTATTAACAGGTTCTCTGAAACAATACCAAAATATATACATTTTTAAAAGCAAGCCTTGGAATCATAGGGAGTGTGGTTATGGGTGGGTGGAGAGGCATTGTAGAAGCATATATGATAAATACAAGAGAGGGAACAAGAAGGTTGCTGACTGAGTAAATGTAAATAAGAATGCAGCAGGCTTGTAACAAAATACTTTAAACACATCCTTTGTAAGGCACCCTTATATATGACGTAGCTGTCACAAACAGTGTTGAATGCTGTAATTGAAAAGATATCTGAACAATTATCAGGCAGACACTGTAACATTACTCTTGGCAGAATGAAAGCACTGATACTGCACATCAAGCTGGTGCAGTGAAAAATAAGATAGGATTACACATAATATTGTCCCAATATTTTTAGTCTTCTTTTTCACTGAAAGTAATATATCGCAGATGTACTAGCATTAACACATTTGTCTCCATTTCCTGACAATTCTAAAGCTAATGGATTCTGGGATGAAGATGTGACGAAACCAATAAAGAGCACATTTTAAAGACTACATATGATGTAACACTTTGCTTCTGGGTTTAAAAAACAGTGTGCTTTTTATCACATGTACAGATATGCTATACTGGAATCCCACACCTACCCCACATAGAAATATCAGTGAAAGGTACAACTCTATGATTCTATGTGAACAGTATTGGTTGTCAGCTGGCAGAATGGGGAATTTCAGGCTCACAGAGGTCTATGGCAGACACCCATAATAAGTTACAGATAGGTAGCCGTGTTGGTCTGCCATAGTCAACATAAAAAAAATCCTTCCAGTAGCACCTTTAAGACCAACTAAGTTAGTTCTTGGTATGAGCTTTCGTGTGCAAGCACACTTCTTCAGATACCTGCTATCTGAAGAAGTGTGCTTGCACACGAAAGCTCATACCAAGAACTAACTTAGTTGGTCTTAAAGGTGCTACTGGAAGGATTTTTTTTATTTTGACCCATAATAAGGTTACTGTTATTTCCCTCTCCTACAATTTTTACCCATATACTTGCCATCAGCCTGCCACACTCTAAGTCGTGATTCTTTTCACTAGTGTACACGTCATTTACATATAATGCTTCTCCTCCACCATTCCTATTTCTTTTGGGCACATTGTATCCCTCAATTTCTACATTCCATTCATGAGTTTCATCCCACTAGGTTTCAGTAATACCTATTACATGTGATGTGTCATCCTGTATTAAGAGCCCTGCCCCATAAACTAAGAAGTCCTGAACATTATAACCTCCTATAGGCAAATTGCTGCATCCTCCCACCCTACCTAGATCATTTTGGCTGACCTTTTCTGGATCTTTTCTACCTCTACAATATCCTTTCTGAGGTGGGGTCACCAGAACTGTACACAGCATTCCATGCAAGTCACACCAAAGGTTTTCACAAAAGCATTAGAATATTGGAAGTTTTCAATCCTTTCCCTAATGATCCCTAACAATGGAATTCACCTTTTTCACAGGTGCTGCACATTGGGTTTGTGTATCACTGAACTATCCACCACAACCGCAATATATTTTTTCCTGGTCTGCACCACCAGTATAGACCCCAACTGTGCATCTATATGTGAAGTTTATGGCTTTATTTTATTGCCTCAGTGTGGATCACTTTATGCTTGCAGCTCTATTGTTCAGTTTTGTAATGTCTCTGGACAAAGAAGTCAAAACTTAATGCTGGTAATCAAAAATGAGTAATATGAAGAGAAAGCAATTGTCTGATCACAGCAAGTCAACTTTAACTTTTGTAATTAATGCATGTTGTACTGTTAATTAAATTGTATCACATCAAATTTAATTCCCTTGCATGAAAATTGGTGCCTCACTATGGACAATTTAGAGAAAATTGTCTTGGCCCACTGCTCAGTATTATCTAAAGCTTTCACTGTGCTTGGCAAGACTTGCGGGGGGGGGGGGGAACGTTTTCAGATGTTGTGTTTCTCACATGAGCATTATCCTTACAGTGCATTGGAAAATTCTGAATAAAAAACCAAAGCAAAATTCCAGCAATATCTAAGACTTTAGAGACAAAATTCACAAGAAGCAGTTGCAAAGTCTCAGTTCATGCCAGGCAACATATTTACAGAAGATTGGCTTGAAATATATTTGCATTTCTGGCATGGTAAAACATTAATGGTAGGTAATAATTTATTCTGTCTTTCATACCTTCTTAAACTCATAGAAATGGAGAGCAATTAACTGAACTCAATGAAGCAGTTGCTCAGAGATGTAGCACAGCATAATGTCTACAGTAGGAGTAAAAGAACCCGTCAAGTTCGTCATTTTTCTCATTGTCCCTCTACAATAGTTTAAAATTTACAACCTTGGGCTACTGACAGACACACACACAACTTCTGAATTGGAAACTATGGTGAATGGTTTGTAAATAGGCCAGGATCCAGAAGCCATATTTAAATATGGCATCCAAATCTGGTTTATTTGGAACACATTCACCATAGTTCCCATTGCAGATGTAAAAGGAAGCCATGATTAATTGCAGCTTCCTGGTTTGTTTTGCAAAAAGTAGCAAAAGATTGGTGTACCCACAGTGTATCCATATCCTGGTTTAAGTCAGGATTTGATCATCCAAATGGGCCACTAAATTAACACATCAGTTGTAAAATGACTGCAAATATGTTTTGTAGAATATGGCTTCAGAAATCACTGCACCATTAAATAAAAACCTTGTCTTGTGTATATCGAAGTGTACCATTCATTTCAGTGACAAATAAGTTCCCCATTAATGTATCCTTTTGATTGCAGGAACACTGTTTAGAATACCTATCTCTATTATAAAAATCACAGTTTCCTTTTGCCTTCTATTTGCTAGCATTAATCACAAACAGCATGGTTCCATGTTTAATTTCAATCACAGCATCTATTTCTCTCAGGGAAAAAATTAGGTTTTTATTAAAACATTTAACCTCGGTAGTTTGTATTTCTCCTAATAAGGTGAAGGGTTTTTAAGGGGGGGGGGGAGAAATAATTATACTAAAAACTTTACAGCACATCACTTGTGAATTTTGCATCATGTTATTTTTAATTAATGCAGCAATGCCTGGAGACTCATGGGCTCTCCAATTTAATAAATGAAAGGAAGTAAATAAAACAAAACAAATAAAGTGTGGTATCAAAATCTCCCTGGCAGAGGTTCTCTGTGCTACTAAGACTTTAAAAGGATAATGTTAAGAGAATATAATTGTCTCTCCACCCGCTCACTTTTGCATTATGACATCAAAGCAACTGTTTTCTCTATATTTGCAACATTTGATTGTAAAATAGGTCTGCAGCGTTTTGAGTTAAATAACAACACAGGGACAGAGGCAAAGGCTGAACACAACCTAATGGTTTAAGAGGTGGTAAAGCTTGGAGAAATCTGGTGAATCAGGCACAGAACCTGAAGGAATCTGGTGAGTGAGGAATACAGCCAAGATGGGATGTTTTGCTGCAACTTTTAACAGCAATGGACTACTCCTCCCCTCCAATTTTGTACCAACAGTGTCTTCCACCTCCACTTCCTACCTCTACTACTACTTCCTACTCCCGCCCAGAGGAGGCTCCAGGGACGCGGAACTCGGCGTAGCCTCCCCGAGGCCTAGCTAGGCCTCCGGAGCCGGGGGAGGCCACGCGGCGCGGCCCGCGGCCCCCCGGCAATCGCAGGGGCGGCAGGAAGGCCCCCGCCGCCCAGGGGAGGCTCCAGGGCCGCGGGAGGCCCGATTAGGCCGCAGAACGCGGCGGAGCCCCCCTGAGGCCCAGTAAGGCCTCCCAAAACGCGGCGGGCCTCCCTGCGGCCTAAAAAGGCCACTTGGAGGCCTCCGAGGCCCCAGGGGGTGACCGGGGACCCCCCCAGCCACCACCCGCCACACCCCAGGGCCACCAGTGGCGTTGCCTCCCCCCCGCGGCCCACACGCCCCCGCAGGCATGGGGGGGCAGCCAGAGGGGCCCCCGTGCCATCACCCAAAACCCGGGGCATCAGGGCCCGCCTAGGGAAAAGGATCCTCTTTTAAAAGAGGATCCTGATATCCATTACCCCCCCCCGCTATCCTTTGGGAACCCTGTCGCGGGGGGGGGGAGGCCAAAGGCCCCAGGCTTACCTTTTGGAGCGAGGAAGTCCAGCGACGTCCTTCCTGAAGAAGCTCTGGAGCCAAGTGAGGATTCCCAGGTAAGATCCTCCCTCTATTGTGTGGGCAGGTAATCCCTCCCCCTACCTGGCCTGGTTTCCTTGGCAACGCTTCCCCCAGGTGGGATTGGACAACTGACTGAGGTAGGCGGGGACCTCCAGGTATCCCACCTGAGGGAAGGCAAAGCCAAGCCTATGCTGATGGGGCCTCTCCAGATCCAGGGCTGCGCGCGTCCACGCAAAGGGCGCCCCCCGTTTTAAGCGGGGAGCGGTCATTGCTGCAACTTTTAACAGCAATGGACTACTCCTCCCCTCCAATTTTGTACCAACAGAGTCTTCCATCTCCACTTCCTACCTTCTTTCTTGGTCTAGGAAAGGAGAAGGGAGAAAGTCTTGTGAGTGGGCAGAAGATGGCAGGTCTGACCAGGCAGGAAGACTGCCACCTGTAGTCACTAATGCCAGATTCAAGGACTCCCAAAGTGCATAGCCTGGGGCAGTTGTCAATATCTGCCTCCTTCTCTAGGGACAGCCCTGGCTCCAACTAGCTTTTCATTTAAGAGTTAACTAATCAGTTCAAAAATATATCCCACGCTTCCTGTTCTTCCATGTTTTCTAATCTCCATAAACAGATCAAAAAAGAGAAAACAAGCCCAAAGGAAGCAAACTTCAAATGTTGCAATCAGCATTTACACTTAAAAAAATATTTTATGCCAGTTTCTTTGCTGGCCAAAATGAGAATTTATATGATCACCAACAATTATTTTTGACGTTTCCACAGAATGAAGTATATTAAGAATTCAGAGGCCTACATTAAAACTTTAGTGGGCAGCTTTTTCATGCTGTTCATTTCTAAAGTTTTGGCTTTATGTGTAAAATAAGTAAATGGTAACTTTGTAACTATGGATATGTAACAGATAGGTAACGGTAAATAAGATTTTTCTTTGAATATGGAACCCATGGAGGGAAGGAAGGAGGTCCGAAGGTTTGAAAGAACCTTTTATTTTAATATTTCAAAACAGTTAAAGATAAAATGTATAAAATTATGTAAAACCTATAAACATTTTTTTAAAAAAATAAGTAAATGGTAAAACTCTGGAACTGCTGAATTGTGAGGATTTCACAGCGACTCTGGGTTAACACATGGTTAACACCCCTGTGACTATTTAGCTGGGGAAAGACCAGAGGAGGCAGTAAGAATCTTTTATTGGTTAATTGTAAATCCCATTCTTTATATTAGAAGTAATCAATGAAGTATTTTCCATTGATCTGATTTCATCCAAGTTCAATAATGTGTTACTTTTAACACAACATTATTATTATTAAACTAAGAGCACCATTTAAATTTCACTGCAAAACACAGCTAAAATAGAAACAGCAAGAAAATATATCTCAGTATTAATTAACTGTACTCTTCAGTCAATTAACTGCAAATTCAATAATTTGTTTAATGGCATCATATGGCATGTACAGCTCAATTTCTTTTTTCAGTTCAATATCAATCAGCAAAAGATGCTTAAACACACACACACATATTTACATGTCATTATGCTAGTATGGGTTAAGTAGCCTTTCAGGTCACTGCAAATTCAATCAAAAGCTTATTGCTTTCAGTGCATAAGTGGTCTGCAAAGCAATAGATTAATATGAGGCTTGCCCCGAAGAACTTGACTATTTGTGCTTTTGGGTAGATTATTTCCAGGATCCACCCTCTTGTCAACATAGGTATTTTCAAGTGATTTTGACCACCCTTACCCATGTTGATCACAGCAGGGCAAAAGATTCCTTCTACAGTTTCTCTAGAGCTATTCATAGAAATCTCATCACACACTGGGAATGGCATGTAACCTTTCTTGCCACAACAAGGAGAGTAAAACAACATCTAGGGATTAGTAGGAAGTAGGAAATGAGAACTCCTGAATCCTGTGCTGCCTAATGTAAAGAATAACAGTAAAAACTCACAGTCAAGCTGAGAGAACTTCTTGCAAACAGAATTAAAACTCTTGGGGGCTTATAATACTGTAAACGCAACCATAACCACTTTTAGTCCTAGACAAACATGCCAAAGTGACTGTGGCCAAGATCTGCTTGTATTCTTAATAAACCATATTTATGCTATTAAGTGGAATTAATGAGGGAGGCGGGAGGATAATGTTTTAAATAATAATAGAAAGCAAGATGAAACGTTTTCCAGAGACATACTCCAGGTGAGCAGCAGATTTTGTTCTGTGGGTCAGACATGAAACAGAGGGTTACAGAAAATCATGGGACTTTCCTAATACTCTCTCTACACAAGTCAAACTAAATCACAGAAGTAATTTGTAATCTCTGCTGCATGTGTGATTTTTTAAACCAAATTTTATTTTATATATAACAACTCAAAAGAAACACAATAAAAAGGACCAACTGAAGAAGAAAAAATAAAAACTGCATTTCACTTATTAAAAAAACTTTGTTATTTTACAGGGTCACTGTAAGGACCAGTTTCAAAATCTCAACACACTAAATCCAGATAAGAAGATACATTTCAAGCTAATAATTCCACAAACCAGGTTATGATGCTGGGACTCTATGAAAGGTGTTTTCATTTGCAACATGATCAATAAATACTTGCCATGCAATATTAAAAGTGTCTTTCTTAAGCTGCCCTTAAGGAAGCATACCTTTTGTGACATATTTTCCAGTACTGCCAGACTTTATCATACCAGGCCTTGAGAGAAACGGCCTACAAGTTTTTTGAATAATTAGTAACCAACATTCAGCCAGCCATACGGCTAAAAAGGTCTGCACTTGTCATCCTTGATCTGGCCACCCCAGATGTTAAGAAGTGCCAGAATTAGTATGGCTATGGGCATATGGTCCTTGTCTGTTGTCTTTAATTTCAGTGAAGATTTTGTTCGGAAAAGAAGCTACTGTGGAACAGTCCCATCAAAGAAGGAAATAGGTCCCGTTCTTATTTCTGTACCACCGACAGATAGGGATGCTATTGTAGAGATAGTGGCATAACACTGCAGTAAGACGATCCCACAAACATCCTGCCCCCTCTTGACTGCTTGAGTTAGTGGAACTGGCACTATTACAAGTGCCACATAATACCCATTCCACATTGGTAAGAACTTAATCTTTTAGTGTGGCACCACATATACTTTGGAACTCCCTGCCTATTGATATCAAGCAGGTGCCTTCACTGTATTATTTTCTGTACAAGCTAAAAATATTCTTGTTTAGGCAAGCATATCCAGGTGCTTAGAAATGCTGGTGTCCATTTTAATCTGTTTTAATATTGTAACATTTTGGAGAAAAAGTTCCTAAGCCAGTGCAATCCCCTCTCTTGCCCTTACTGAAACTGATTGAGCCTGCTTTATTTTCTTTATTTTATTTTACTTACTGCATTTATAGCCCATCTTTTTCTCCAAGGAGCTAAAGGTAGCATACATGGGTCTCCTTCTCCTCATTTAATCCCGACAACAATCCTGTGAGGTAGGTCAGACTGAGAAGCAGTGACCAGCCAAAGGTCATCCAGAATGCTGGTCTTTGCCCAAACAAGTGTGAGTAGGGATGGGGCAGGGCCAAGGACTTAAGCCTAGCTGTCTGGCTGGATGCAGAGGAGTGGAGTGATGCACCAGCTAGGGAACCCCCAAGAGAACCCCAGGGGAAGAAGGTTCAAGAGTCAGGGGATTGGTGGTGGGACGACAATGCATGGTCAGAGGGAGCAAACTGAGAAGGGGTGGTGTCGGAAGCTGAAGATGTAACAGGATTTTGGTGAGCCAGAAGAGTCTGTGGCAGAGAGCAGTCTAGAATCAGAGGCATAAGCGGGGAGCGGGGGGGGGGGGGAGAGGCAGAGATCAGTCAGGCTGCTGAAGAAGCCAGTGGGTCTCCTCCTCCTGCTGAGACCAGCTCCTTTCCCCCTGGTCTCCCAGGATCAGAAGAGGTATGAAGAGGGCAGAGCAGAGACTGACTCATCAACAAAGTCTCAGGTTGCTTGGTAAGGATCTGGGAGTGGAGGAGGCTTAGGCAGCTGTAGGACGCTGGGGATCTTCAGTCCTTGCAGATGCTTCATTGGGGCAAGATCTACTGGGAAGATTTGCTGTGCTCACTAGGCCTGCTCTCTGGAGCTGTTTGTTTCTTTGAATAAAGAATTAACTTCACTGAAGTCGTGTGAGTTATGACTGACCTGCTTCTAGCACCTGTCCTTACAGTAATGCACATTTCATTTGAATATATTCCATCAACACCCAGGGTGAGATTTGTATCAGGGTAGGTATGGCCCTCTCAGCCACTAGTTCATTGAGACTTACTTTACAAGATGTTCATTACATTGCTCAAAAATCACATGATGTTTTTTAAATAGGTGCAGGGCTGTAGAGAGATTATTCTTCTTTAAATAGATTTTATGAGGTAAAATTTTGTTTTTAAAGTAATATTTATAGGAATTCATTCTGTATACATTATATTCACTTGCTGCTAGGGGCTGTAAGAAATATAATGTATATTCAATAGTACTGCAGGTGACTGGAGCAGTTGAACTGTGAGTTAACGTTCCGTCAAAACAAGAACTGCTTTGAGAGAAAGGTCCTATATATAGCAGACTGAAATTGTGGGACAATTCATCCTAATATAACAAAATATGGTTAAGTCTAATGCATGGAGAGGTTGAGACCATAGACTAAGCTATCTTGCAAGGTTTAGCTAGGTGACATGCCCTAAGCTTGGGAGAAAGGGTTATATCAAAGCCTTTGTTCTCTCTCTCTTTTCCACCATGTAACCAACCAGTAAGGATGTCGGGATTGGTTGCTCCAAGCATAGACTGTGTGGCTTTATTTGTATTTCTATGCAAATAATTTAGAAACACTTATTAATTTTGAAACTAAGTTGTACTGCCTGTCTTTTCTTGCTACTGTATGGAAAAGCACATTAATCTTATCTTTGGTAAGTTAAAAATGGTTTTTCTTACAAACTCTTCAAACGTGCAGTCTCTTTCTACACTAAGGGGAAGTGGGAAACTCTTGAACTAAGGAGGAGATATTTTAAAGGTCTAACAGCCTCTATTTCCACACTCTACTCTGCCACATGTTTTGTGATTTTAAATCTCACCAAAGAGTACTTGCCTCAAACCTGGATCTAGGCACCCAGGAAATTACCCTTTTGTTCTTTAGCCAAATTACAAAAAACCTAAAATACCAACAGAAACCTGGTGAGTTTATAACCAGACAGATCATTGGACATTCTGCCTCACCCCATTGGACCAGATTTGTGGCCTGATGCAAGGGGAGATTTCCACTCAAATTTTAAAATATTAGCTGGAAGGAGAACTTGATTGAGCATAAAAGGCTGGTCAAGTTATTCAGCCTTTGGAGACTGTCATTGCGGTCAGGTCATCATGTGAAGCAGCAGCAGAATCTGGAAGTGGGAGCAAAAGGCCAGGGAAAGGAGACTGTGGCTTGCAGAGGCTAGGGAAGCCAGCAAGGAGCCAAGAATTGGAATCACAGGTTGTAGTGGAAAGTCTGTGAAGGAATTAAATTATCACAAGAGTGAGACATTGAGGGAACTTAGCAGCCAAGGGTCAACATCAACTCTGCAGTGCCTGAAATAGCAGAGGTTGCTGTGCCCAGATGAAGATTTTAAGGGGTCTGGTTTGAAGACTGAGAGTCTCCAGAGCATGAGGACCAAATAGAAAACTTGGCAGGTGCAGCCCTCAGTGCCAATTGGTTAGGAGTTAACCAGGTTGGGGTGGCTAGGGTACTGAGACTAGGTTTAAATAGAGTGAAGAACTCTATTCTAACAGCAGCAGAGGAAGGAAAATTATTTTCAGAGGGTGGTGGTTTAAACATCACTGCATACCCAGTTTACAAAAAAAGACATGATTGGAAGCAACAAAGCTAACATCACGTGTAGATATGATAGTATGGCAACTAAACCAGGAGAAAACCCAGAAAGCCTATAAGGTAAGGAAAAGTAGTCAATTACTAAGAATGTCTCTAATCAGAAATTGTCAGATGTAAGTGTGAAAGGTCAAGTGGAATTCAATCTTGCACAGAACAAAGAAAATAGCAAACTATGTATATATGAAGACAAAGGCAGAACAAATCTACAGTAGCGTACAAGGAATGGAAAGGAGATTAAATGGTATATGGCCAAAAAACAACAGCACCCCACAGTCAAGATTTCGCCTCAGTTTTTGAACTCAACAGGCCTGTGTTAGAAAGAAGATGGGGATGGAAGTGTGAGACTATGAGTGTTAGCAATTACGATGTTGTGGAGACAGCTCTTCATGTTTTCAATAAATGGAGTGAGAGTAAACCTGGGAGTCAGCTTAACTTCAGTGGTGACTAAAGCCCCAGAAGCAATTGTAACAAGGGAGTGAGAAAAAACAGAAATGTGTGAAACCATCACCTGCTTTCTGTGAGCCTTTTAAGTGCACACAAGCAGAATGCACATTAATTTACAAATCTGTTGTTTATAAAATGTTAGACACTGGACATACACCATGGTGTGAACAGGGCAATTCAAGCTAAAGAAAAGGAAAGTAACTGTTTCTGTATTTCTGAGAACTAATAGCTGTTTCTTGCACAGCTTCATTGTTTCACTATTATCTGTTAATACAACAGCAGACAAAGTGCAGCTGTGGTCCTCAGCATATTCGGCATTTCTTGTCTGAGCATAATCCCTCAGGTAATGAAAAACCCATTTCTATTTCCACATCCTCACTACTCTTCATAGTGAAGGCCCTTGCAGCCTGTTTCCCATTTATTGAAGCTTATTCCTCATCCAAGCTGTCTGGTTAGTATTAAAGAATTAGCTTTTAAAATGCTGCTTTGCCAATATTTATTTTAGGATTTTTCTGATAAATTCCTGAGATTTAAAACTATCAAGAACACAAATATTCTAAACCTAAATATCTGATCCACACCAGAGAACTCTAGTGACTTTTAAATACCATTTAGGTTTGTAAAGAAATGGATTATGTATACCATATTTTAAAATCAAGAGTTAACAAGATAAGATTAGGCTCAAAAATTGAAGCTACTATATACTCATGTTAGAGTAAGAATAATCTTCAAGCCTCTGAATATTTACAACAGGCAGGTCCACAAAGGGCCGTCTGCCTTTATAGCTTTCTGAACACTGTTGGAAATGGCTTTATGCTGATTCCTTTAATCATATAATAATGGTTACTATACAAAGAAACTGAGTGCAACAGTACATAATTGTTGCCTTGAACATTCTTAAAGGTTATAACTCTTTTAAGATCCTTTTTCTGTTTTCTTCCTCTTTTGTGCACTCACATTACAATTATGCCTTTATATCAGTGGTATCTCTTGGCCCTCCAGATGTCGCAGGACTTAAACTTCTATCAACCCCAGCCAGCATGGTCAATCATCAGGAGCGGTCTGAGTTGTAGATCAACAAATCTGGAGAGGTACAGGTTATCCCTCCCTGCTATGCATGGCAAAATGGATCATTTTCATCTTCTATATTTGATGTTTACTCACCCCACCCCTGCATAGTCCCAAATGTGCACTAGGGCAGTTGAATAGTGACCAATGTAGCATTTGTAAACTTCTTGACATAATATTTTGTTTTAGCGAATAAATGCCTCCAAAGCAAGAACTTGTACATGTGGTCAGCGCCAAGTCCACATGGGAAGTTGTAATGCCCACAGGAATTTACACTGAGCTATGGCAACACCCTGATATTGTTTCTTTTCAACCCAATGTTTATCATGTCATTTTGTTGTTTAGTCGTTTAGTCGTGTTCGACTCTTCGTGACCCCATGGACCAGAGCACGCCAGGCACTCCTGTCTTCCACTGCCTCCCGCAGTTTGGTCAAACTCATGCTGGTAGCTTCGAGAACACCATCCAACCATCTTGTCCTCTGTCGTCCCCTTCTCCTTGTGCCCTCCATCTTTCCCAACATCAGGGTCTTTTCCAGGGAGTCTTCTCTTCTCATGAGGTGGCCAAAGTATTGAAGTCTCAGCTTCAGGATCTGTCCTTCCAGTGAGCACTCAGGGCTGATTTCCTTCAGAATGGATAGGTTTGATCTTCTTGCAGTCCATGGGACTCTCAAGAGTCTCCTCCAGCACCATAATTCAAAAGCATCAATTCTTCGGCAATTAGCCTTCTTTATGGCCCAGCTCTTACTTCCATACATCACTACTGGGAAAACCATAGCTTTAACTATACAGACCTTTGTTGGCAAGGTGATGTCTCTGCTTTTTAAGATTCTCTCTAGGTTTGTCATTGCTTTTCTTATCATGTCATAGAAGTTCCAATTTTAAAAGAGGATTTCATACTAATGAACATCATTTAATTTGTTATGACCTGGTTAGCAAATTTTCTTTTCAATTTCCCAGTCTCAAACGCAACATTAACAAAATTGTAAACTGGTACCAGTACTTCAGTGACTGTTTCTGCATTTGCCCTTTATTTCAACATAATCACATTTCCCATAGGGTCTTTATTTACTATGTTTGTGTTGTTTATTGTAATTTATGAAATAAAATAACATTTCTTGTTAGTTCACCAGATGAGAAAGCAAACGATCAATACAATAAAGCACAATTAACTTATTCTTTTTTTCTTGGAGAACTTTGTGGGGGAGGGAATAGAGAAGTATGTTGTGAGAGTGGAGAGAGTTATACTTTATAAATGTATACAAATATGTATGTGAACAATTCGGGGGGAATTAGGTTGAAAGTGATAGAATAGGCTTTAGCCACAACTATGTTAAGTCTAAGGGACGCGGGTGGCGCTGTGGTCTAAACCACTAAGCCTTGGGCTTGCCGATCAAAAGGTCGGTGGTTTCGAACCCCCACAATGGGGTGAGCTCCCATTGCTCGGTCCCAGCTCCTGCCAACCTAGCAGTTCGAAAGCACACCAAAAAAAGTGCAAGTAGGTACCATTCCGGCGGGAAGGTAAACGACGCTTCCGTGCGCTGCTCTGATGTCAGTGCTCCGTTGCACCAGAAGCGGCTTAGTCATGCTGGCCACATGACCCAGAAAATCTCTCTGCGGAGCGGAAAAACACTGGCTCCCTCAGCCTGTAAAATGAGATGGGTGCCACACCCCCAGAGTCGTTCGCAACTGGACTTAACTGTCAGGGGTCCCTTTACCTATGTTAAGTCTGATTGATTTCTGTGGGACTCATTGTGACTAACTTTGGCTGGACTGTGTGGCCTGCAATTTATTCCAAAATTGAGTGTAAAAGTTCTTATTTTTAAAAAAATTGTAGCATGTTTTTGAGTGAGGTTAGCTAAAATAATAAAATGAATAAACAAAAAATAATAAACTTTAAATTAGGGGAATCAGAAGAGCACAACTGATTTAGAGAAAGTTAGAACATTAAGAAATGTAGCATTTCATAAAAGATACTGGAGGCTTTTAGTTTCCATAGAAATATCTTGAAGTGCACATACTCAAGACCAAATAGTTTACTTGACATATAACATTTGTGAGGAGCATCTTTTTTCTTCTCCTCTTGTAGTAAACATAAAGACCAAACATTTCAAAAACCCGCTTTGCTGTAGTTTCCTTCAAGGTTATAAACAATATGTTTCCACTTCAAGTTATATTTAAAGCATAATGTTTTAGCTTATGTCCACGCCAGCGCCTAACTACTTCCTACAACAGAACACATTAGTGCTCAAGTGCAGTACCTATATTAGCAACGGGCCAATTGACCTTTCAGAAAGTCTCTTCTAATCCAAATCAACTTGAGCAAAGCAAATAAATATCAAGTAAATAGAGTATGTGTACCCAGCAGGCAAATGGAAACCTATCTCACCATATTCTGCTTGGGGGGGGGGGGGAATAGTAAGTCAAGAAGTTTCTACTTCCTGTAAGTTTCTTAAAAAAGGCCTACTGGAAACCAGAGATCTTAGCAAAGATGAATTATCATAGTACAAGAAAACATTATACCCAGATAAAAGCACTCAAGAAGAAGGAAGAGCAGGGCAAGTGAATTGTGCAGTCTTGAGAAAGTCCCAAGGACCAAACAGAGAGGCATGGTAGGCCACATTTGCCACCCAGGCCTCATGTTCCCCATTAGGCAGAATTAGGTGACTGCCTCAGCTGGCAGAAGCTGCAGTGTGTGTGTGTGTGTGTGATGGCAATTCCTTGACTGCACCCTTCTGTGGAAAGACAAGAGTTGTGTGTGTCATGTAGTCCGTCCTGGACCCTCAAAACTGGCCTGCTGCCTTAAGGTATAGCAGATGACATTATCCTGCTCTAGTTTTGAAATAAAACTGCCAGACTTTTTGCTTCTGTACATGGAACAGTGGGGTATCATCTTACCCACTGCCTCAGACAACACACTGTCTTGGACAGGCCTTTAATAAGCTGTTGGATTCAGCGGAGAACAGGGACCAAAGTCACAATAACTATGGCAGCCAGAGAGAAAAAAAAGACAGGGCACTTACAGAGCCCATAGTTGTGTAGAAGGTGGAATTTCATTGAGTGCAGCTTCTCATGCAATCTATGTTTGCTGGAGCTCCCTCTTAAAGGTGCAGGAGCCTGGGCAAGCTAATGCTCCCTCTCTCTGTGTGAGGGAGGGTCTGGAAGATGAATCCTCATATTACCGTTGTCAAGTGGGAGTGTCAGGCCCAGAACTATTGTTAGGCAGAGTGAGGCTGCCACATCAGGCAACAGATACTGAGGGGTTGGTTGTATGGTGTTGGGGAGCTGGTGTATTGCATTTAACTTGCCTTCCAACACCTAAGTGAGCCTCCTGCCTTTAGGTGTGGTAAAGGATCTCTGTCCTATATCCAGTTTATAAATATTGAATTGTCATTCTAGTTAGCTTTGGCACGTAGAATTGTAAGGGGCGATCTTGTCCTTTTCTTCAGGTAGCAAAATGTCAGACCCTTTAGTTCCAAGCACTCTACTATAAATGAATATTCCTATCCCTGTAGATTCAATTACATTTAGTAATATTTTCACTTTCCAATATATTTATGTCACCAAAATCAGCTTAGATTCAGCAACAATGCAATAAAATGAATGGGGGGGGGGACCCTTATAGAAATTAATTCTGAATAATCAGGATGTGAAGTTAATTAGAGCGAACAGGTGTTGTTTTTACTAGCATTATTGTTTCGGCAAAGGCAGAATTTACTGAAGAGATATTTATTCACTTCATCATAGAAAATTGTGTCTAAAATTTGATAGAATTCTATATCTCCTGTCAGTTCCATTCCCACATTCCACCACAAAATGCTACATTGCAGCATTTTTATTACCCTTTCTAATTATTATTTTCACACTCTTTATTTCATACCTACTTTTTACACTTTGTTTGCTTTCTCATCATTTTCTCACTTACTTTCCTGCTCTTTTGTGTATCCTTCCTCAGGTTTTGGGGGCATTTATTGTATTACTGAGACGGTATCTTAATTGTTGCTTTAATCCATATGCAGCAAAACAATACTGTAAAACTTAAAGAATGTGATTTATTCTGAAGAAGTTTAATGCTATACATGCTCTAACTTTTAAAATGCAACTTAAAATAGAACACATTCTGCTTAGAAAAATATAGTTAAACCCACAGCTAAAATGGGAAACACTTTCATTGTTGTTGATAAATTTCTCATTTGCACTTTGTTTATGCTTTGAAGATAAGTATACACTAACCTCTCAGGTAAATTTTAAATGTTATAATATACGGACAGAATAGCTCCACAATGCCTTGACTTTTGTCATTCTAATGTGCCTGAGACACATCATGCAAGCCCAGTCTTGAAGGTTCTAAGAAAAAATGTCTTCAGAAGCATAAAGAAGTACTATGGATGCAGAGTGAATTAAGTGGAGAGAGATAAGGCTTAAAATCCTTTGTTACACATAGATACAAACACATGTATACAGAAGTCCAGAGGAATATGGGAAAGAATGATGATGACAATCCAAAAAAATTTCCTAGACACCTTAACACTGCAAAATAAAAGGTGTGAGTTAACCCTCCCTTAGTGTCAGGTGTGGGGGACTCCAGGTTAGACTGGACAGAGGTGTCCCTCCACCCAGCCTTGCTAGTCTCCATCAGCATCATTCCGCCACCACAGAGATCCCTGTTCTGCCTCCTAAACATGAGAATGGGGTAAAATGCTACTGGCAGGTTTCCTGCAGCCAATGGAAAACTCAAAAATGTAGCTTCCCAAGGGTGGAAGGGGCTAAGCCAACTCAGGATCCAATACAGCTGGCTCCACCGCCATCACTTGACAATATGAGGCCCAGTTTGTGTTCAATTGCTGTGATCTACCTGCCCCACCTTTCACTCCAGCTTGTGCGCCAGTAAGGCTGTGGATGGAGTGGTGGCCCTGTTATTCTGTTAAGCTCCTCTGGGCAGCACCTGGGATCTGGATTGTGTTCTTCCTCATTCTTCTTCTGCTAGTGGCAGTGAAATGCAAGTCTTTTGTCAGGAAAAAGGAAATATTTTCCCAACTGAGAATGAGTAACTTGAGATTTCAATCTCCCTGGAATTTCCCTTATTATGCAAAACCGGGTGTTCACAATCAATTTTAACATGGACCTATTTTAATGTAATGCCACAGTCCTGTGGTGGGATCTTGTAACATGTTTTTACCTCTTCAAAGCAGCTGTGGGTGAGTTTTGATTTTGACAGGAGTAGCATAAACACATCCATTTTATTTGATTATGAAGCTGCTATTATAGCCACTTGGGGTGGGAGAAAGATACTGGGTAACTAACTCTGTTATTCCAGTCATCAGAAGAGTGAGTGATGTAGATTGGGGAAATACACGTGGAAAGTTTTTTGGGTTGTTTTTTAACTTTCTAAATGCTGTTTTTCAAATAAAATTGGAGCCCACAAAACCACTTTAAAGTGTCAGATGATCCAGTTGTGTATGTTCTACATCATATCTGCCTAAGCTCTCAGTTTTAATGTACCAAAATATAACCTGTAATAATGAAAAAGAAAGCCTTAGTCTATTAAAAAATTCAACACACTAAACCAGAGAAAGGACTGCATTTCCCATTTAGGGAGCAAATTGTGAGTTAGTTAAGAGCCCAACAACCCTTCTTTCAGAGAGCAGGAACTTTTAAAAACCTGTGTTTCAGAAGTCTGGGTCTGGGAATGTGGAACTCAAACACAGGGGCCCATGCACAACAAACCAAGTACATTAACAATACTTACACAGTCAAATCACACACAACACTGGATTCATTGCAGCCAATTGCAAATTAATCATCAAGTCAAACACTAGTGTCCTGCAGTATGCTCTATTCTGCAGCCCACTGTGCAACCCCCCTTGGGAAAGAAATGAGAAATTTCGAGGGCTATTGAACACTGACCTTTCAGAGTGAATTGTCACACAAGTTATTTAACACTGATATTTCTGGTAGGAGTGGACTTCAAGCTCACTCTTCCTGCCGAGTAATGGCCTAGTATCAGTATGCAAGGCTATGATATGATGCAGAAAAATCTTATCAAAGGGCCAGGCAATGCAGGCAAAAACATCCTTTGAAGAGATGATCCCTAAAATGGCCCAGGAGGGAGCTAGAAAGAAGCTTACAGTCCTGAAACCAATTGTAAAACTTTTATGCCACCTATAGAGAATTGTATTCCCTGGAAACCAGAGTGTATCATGTCACTTCAGAACACCAACTGTACCATAATTTAAGTATATTCTTAATTTTAAAAACCCACAACTTATTATTATTAATTGAATGCATTTGTTGCTTTCCACAAAAAAGTCTCAATACAAGATTAAACTAATAATTTATGGAATCTTGCTCATTCACTAGTGCTGCATTTGCTATCAGTTCTACCAATTTGGTTCTGCCCTTTTGTGAAGTAGAGATTTGGAGTCTTGACTAAAGAAGTGTTTGCAAAGGAAGAGCTTCTTCAAATCCTGAATAAATTCCCTAGTGCACTGAAGTAAGATTGAAACCCAACCTACATATATTTTCCACTGTTTTATTAAATCAACTTGCAAAAAACAAAAACAAAAAACAGTACAGAAGGAAAACAGAGGCTTCCCCTGACTGTAGTGAAAGTTTTCATTAACTTTGGCTGTAAAAAGACATCTAGTGTAATCTAAGCAAGAAAAAAGCCACAATTGCATCAGAAGTGTAATCAGAATGAGAGGTATTATGAAGTACTTACTAAGACAATAAGCCACTGTGAATAAAGTTTGCAACAAATTTACAGCCGTGTCCCAAAGTAATGCAGAAGAGGCCACCGGGGAGGAATTCACTCTAATGGATCCGAAGAAGGCATAACAGCAAAATGACGATAGCTAGAAGTAAAGGCTTCCTGTACGCTAAAATTAATATGTGTGGTACAAAGACATTGGGATGAAATTCTGGATAGGCTCTGGGGACTAGTTGCTCAAGGCATTCCTTAAAACTTGCAGGTGCTTTCACAAAGGGCTGTAAAAAAAATACTTCTTTAATATTCCAAGCCCCTTTGGTCACATCATAATGATTTGTAACATTCATGCCCATATGTTAATGTTTTCACTTGCACAGCCCAATTCTAGGCTTATTCTTTTGGAGGGAAGCGTCCCTCTGACTTCAGTGGAGCTTATCTCCAAGTGAGAATGCATAGGATTGCAGTCTTAATTATGCAATTACTGTTTTCCAGTACAGAAAAGACCAGGTAGGCCTATAGGAGGAAATCTTAGTTGCAATTTCTGTACAGTATAGCCAAAGAAGTCACACAACACTGCAATCACTCAAACAAACCAGCTGCTGATTTCCAGATTACAAATCATAGCAACAAAAGTCACAAGTCTTTTAAAAGCCTTTGTTGAAACCAAACACATGTTCTCCCTCAGACATGTGACTGATTTATTTGTTTTTAAAATATATTTCTATACTGTTCTTCACCAAAACAGTCATAGGACAGCTTGCATCAGAACAAAGTAATACAAAGCATAATACTCAATAAACCAAAACATTAAAATAATTCCAATCAATACATAAATGTCACAATTAGCATCAAAACTTATAAAAAGAACTTAAGCAGCCCCTAAAAGCCTGACAAAATGTGAGTTTTTATATGGATATAAAGCAGGGGCAAAACACTACTCAGTGAGGTCATTCCACAGAAGTGGAGCTACTATCGAAAAAGTTCCCATACAACATAGCTCATTTAACTGAGGGACCACCAGGACAGCCTCCATTACTGATCTTAATGCATGGGTGAGCTAATACAGGATAAAGCGGTTTCTTATGTATTTGTACCCTAGGTCATTAACGGCTTTAGATGTCAACATAAGAACCTTGAAGTGGACCTGGCAACCAGTGCAGCTGTTTCAGAATAGAGTTGTATGTGACCAGCCCACTGTTCCCACCAGCACCCTGGCGACCATATTCTGCACTAGCTGCAATTTCCATATCATATTCAAGGGCATCATCATGTAAAGCACATTTCAGGAGTCAATCCAGGATGTCGGCAGAGCATGGATTATTATGAACTGGAAATTGTAGTTTGTTTGAGTGAAGGAGACTGCGAGTGGAAGCAAATGACAAAACTTGGCTCCAGATCACGGCTTGTTTAGAGATAAACAAAGCACAATTCCTGGTTCAATTCTCACACAGCTAAGTAAAAAAATTGTGATTTGGTCTGCCCCCCCCCCCCCGCTCACTCTAGGAAAGAAGCAAAGCAGGAGCAATCTGCTCATCCATAGCAAACCATTAACCATGGCTTACCATGATGTGTGAACACTTCTGTATCTTAGTAGTGGTGAAAATGGAGAGAAATAGCATATTAAGGATATTGCAAGCCAATTTTAAAAAATATATTTGAGCACTTCAAGTTTCTGATATAAAATTATTGACTTCAGGGAGCAGAAATGTAAAAGATAAAATAGCATAAAATGTTAGGTGGCAAACATATGAAACTAGAAAACTAAAAACCTCAGTGATTGGGGGGGTGTGAGAGAGAGGGGGGGATAGGTAAAAAACAATGTGATGAATAAGGTCATCATTTCAGTCTTGCTAGCACTTTCTCTTTGTATCCTAACTGAAAGACAGAGCCAAAAAAATCTTAATTTACTCTCTAATTGGCTCATTCACCTTGACCTTCAACTAAATCCAACTGCAGTCATTGTAGTGCCAGTGCCAAAGGTGGCAGCCAGCCAAAAGTAAGTTCTTTCCAACCATATAGATGTAGTTATCCACTTTTCACAGACTGAGATATTCTTTACTGTTTTAGTGTTTGTATAACCTCTCAAACATTTCTAGTTAAACATGTTCCAAGTCATCTCTGGATTGTAATGAATTATAAATCTGAAAGCATTCATATATCAACATATCCAACTAGTATATATCCAATGAATAACTTAATATATCTAATTAATGATACAGGGTTTTGTTTTTTTTTTTTTTTTTTTATAAATACACATATATCAAAGTTGTTACTCTAAAACTATGTCATTTGCTTTGGGGTTTCTTGCATGTATAATGAAACCTGCAATTTCCCCCTCAATGCTGTATGACTATTATCTAGCACAAATCATGTACCAGTACCATGACATCCTTGACATGTGTAGACGTATTTTTTTAAAGACATGCTAGAATTTCTTTCTTACTGCTGATGTCACATTAATGTTACCCTCAATCCTGCAGCAACTGTGTAACTATTGGGCAGTGAAAATATTATGGACAGAAGTAAGGACTATAATGCATAGGAGAGCAGTGCTGGCTAGAGAAATGGCTGATTACGGTACTTCCTAACACCCCTGCTTCAGGGAAAAAAATACTCAGGAGATGGAAAGAGTTAAAAGAAATGCATGCAAACACTTTTAAATAACAGGAAGCTATATAAGTGTCTTTACAGAGGAGCAGATAACTAAATATAGGATATGTGTAAGTAAAAGCATGAAAACCCTTTTAATACACCCAAATATCATGTAGGCTTGATCAGTAGGAGAGGCAGCAAGCAATTGTGCCTCATACTGATGTCAGCCCAGTCTGCATGTAATGTTTACTAGGATAGTAGTTCTCAAACTTTTCAGACCTGGGACTTATTTTTTCGCTCAACCATGGTTTGTGTCACATTTATTATTATTTTTACTATATATTTGTTTGATGGTACTGTTGTTGCATCTACCTTAGTCACGGTCCCCATCCCTAGTTGAAGCCCAAAGTGTTAGGCAACATCCTGATACATCTTCCATCACTTTTGGTGATGTGATTTAACTGGCCAACTATGAAACAGCTGAGCCCTACTAGGCATGGAAATATATTACTATGAAAACTTAATAGGTGTTAAGATTGTGCTAATTACGTTCCTGTTAGAATACTGAATATGGTTGACTATGTTGCAAAGCTGGATTGTAGGAAAGTAGCCAAAGACAGCAGTTTCTGTGCCAACTGGGGATGGGGTGTGTGGTCAAATCCCAAGGTACAGTTATGACACCAGTTCTGAAAATCTTATGGTTGATCTTATGAGCTACTATGTTAACGTAACAGATTGTAGGAATTGGAAGTTTTCTTGTTATACTTGCCTTCTTGTGCCAAAATGTAGACCATCATGGGTCAATCTTTTATTTAATCAATTTACAAGAGAGAACTGATGATTTAAGGTCTGAAATAATAATATTATCTACATTTTCAGTCAAAAGCTGAGAACTAAATGGATTGTATTCTCCCTATTCTGTGCATACACTAGGGCTGTTATATAAGTGTCTCTTCTTCACCATCTTTTTCTGTCATTTCCCCTTTATTTCCCCAAGTCCAGGTCTATTTCACATGATGGAAGGCAGCAAAATAGTCCCAGCACTCTAAAATTCATCAGTATGAGTCTCAACATATCAATTTTCAAGTAGAACAACTTTAAATACATTGCAGGCTTTTAGCTTCCCTAGAAAATAATACTTCTATTGTTTCCCAAGGAAACCCTAAGTACCCAAAATTACCACGCTTTTAACATACTGACATGTTGATGGCCTGATGCTTTTCCAAGCTCAGAGTCAGATTGACAGAAGTCAGAGTAGTTTAGAGGAACACTTAAAATATGGCATTTTACATTTGGAAAGAATTACTGCAGCGAAAAAAAATGACAAGGTGACTTTCTAATTCTCAAAGTTTGGCATGGAAGGAGAGAACAAAAATGAATTTAACTGACAAACGCTTTCATCTCTGATCCAGCTACAAAGAGCAAAGATAGGCCAACAATAGGGTTTGTGGTATATGCTTCATATTAACTACTCAGAGCAATGCTGACTGTATTTTTTTCTGGGTTTATCACTTGATCCACTGTTTTAGAGGCACACCTGTTTTAAAAGGACTAAATCCCAATCTCATAGCCTTCACAATGGATTTTGTTATATTTTGGTTTGGGGCGTTCAGAAATATCTGACAAAGTGGTGACAAGTTTTTGACACAATGTGCTGATGCTTAAAGAAACCCAACACAACAACATAATGTACAATATATATGTCACATGATGTTAGAAGGATCACACAGAGAAACCCCTTAAAGAAAACTTACTGCTGAACTGATACACCTGCTTTCTTTCTAATTATGTAAAACTGCCACATCTTAGTCAATTGCATTTGTGCAAAAGTAGGAGGGAGCACAGACGACAAAAATTAATACATGAAAGCTGTTGAAACTGCTCTATAAAAACCAGCTCTTTAAAAATAGTTCTATCTTCAAAACTTTAATACGTTTCCATCTACTTTTTCCCTGAGATAAAACTTTTTCGTCTTGCTTTTAATTTTATGCTGTTGCTTTTGTTGTCCAGCATTACTGTTTCAGGGAAAAGTGAAAGATGGCACAGAGCTAAATTTCCCAGCCTAAATGCCTCCAGGAAAAAACCAAAACATTTCTGTTGAACCTCTTTGGGGGTGCATAAACATGCATATGTGTAATAAATATCATATGGAACATAATACATTCCACATACTTTACCATGCACATTATATTTGTACTTTTGTAGTAACTGACTTTACATGTTACCAATATGAGAATAGAAACATGGGTTTTTAATGAAATAATTAAGGGGTGGCTTTTTTTGTTGTTTAACCTCTAGCTAGTGTAGTATGATGCCCTGAAATATTCACCTACAATATTCTATTTCCATCTAATATAATAATGACGCCTGTAAATTAAATATCAAATCTTGCTAAGGTCACGGCTTAGAAGCATGTTGTGGACAACTTATTTGAAAAGTTAAACTGTACATTATATATAAATGAATTTATCTGTATCTATAAAAAGCAGAATTTAAGAAATGCTTAACGGCAATTTAACTCCTGTACTCGTCTTACTGGCAGCCAATTGAAATGTTACTCCACCATATGGAGGCTGATAAATGCTTCCCTATGGTGGCACTTCTTCACAGCTGGGGATAACATTTGCAAGCACTTTTAGCACTTAACCTGTGTGTTCTTCCAATCCTGTGTACAGTTTCTCTGCCAGTATAGTTGCAGCGTGGGATGTTCAGCACTGCCATACAAACTACTTAACTGGTACAGCACATGGTATAAGGTAGGGCTTCCAAACACCCAGCACTGCCACAGAAGCATTTTAAGTAGCTTCCAGAGGGAGTGTGGCCACAGTTTTAAAGGAATACCTTTTGCAAAGTAACAAACAGCATACATCTTAAATACACAACTGGAAGTAGAATTTTCAAAACAGAACAACACAAATAATGTTAGCCACAATAACACTCAGTAGGATTCAAAATATTTTTCTGTTACAGTCATACCTCGGGTTGCGAATGTGATCCGTGCGGGAGGCACATTCGCAACCCGCAGTCTTCGCAGCCTGAAGCGTCTTGTCTGTGCATGACGTCATTTTGTGTTTTTGCGCATGCGAGAGCGCTGAAACCCAGAAATAACCCATTCCGGTACTTCCGGGTTCGGCGCGGTTCGCAACCTGAAAACGCGCAACCCACAGCGTTCGTAACCCGAGGTATGACTGTATACTTCTATACCACACTTCAGGAAGTCCAGTGCTGTTTCTATGGGTTCCAAAAAGTTTTCCATCTTGACACTTACCAGGCTGACACCTGATTTTGACTGTTTTAATCCTCGCTCTCCAATGACAATATTAATAAATGTTCACGGATGTTAAACAATGAATTAGCTTTTGTGCCAGGTACAGAAGATGAGCAATGCAATCCTATACATACTTACTCAGAAGTAAGTTCTACTATATGGGATTTTATTACCTAGTAAGTGTATTTAGGATTAGAGTCTAATGTAGAAGAGGGATGCAGACTGCACAAATACTAATTTGGTTCCTTTTAAAGGAAATTCACTCTCCACTAACAAATGTCATTATTCATTCATATTTTTCTCCCTTTTATTTGCCACACATGTATCTTGGGCAAAATTAAAGCTTTTTTGCTTGTATTTCTATACATAATCTTCAAACTCCCAGCAAAAAGACCTCTGTCAAAAGCAAAATGTATAGATGTGTGGAGCTTGCAGCATGCACTCTAATTAATGGTTGCATGTTTAATAACTGGGACAGTGGCTTTTATGTAATCAAAGAATGAAGTTTGTAAATTATGTAGGT
Organism: Podarcis pityusensis; assembly: GCF_964106645.2. NCBI lineage: Eukaryota > Metazoa > Chordata > Lepidosauria > Squamata > Lacertidae > Podarcis > Podarcis pityusensis. The sequence continues at coordinate 48,667,235 of NC_138029.1, read as the reverse complement.
TTATTTGATTTTTAGCAAACTTATGGCTGTCATTAGAATTATGGTGGAGGTGGAAAAGCCCATTCACTGCCAGATTGTCTTGATACAGTAGACTTAACATCTGAGGACACGTAAAAGATCAATACCAGGACCAGCCAATAGTACACGGAACAAGCTGATTCAGAAACAAAGACAATACGCAATCTAACAATGCAAGAGTATGGAGCAGCTAAATCAGTGCCATAGAGCATGACACGATGAAATAAGAACAAAAGTTAAAGAGAGGCTTTATGTATGTTGACTTTCAAAGTACCAATTATTGTGCAGAGAACAAAACCTGTAAAAAAGAAATAGTGGCTATACAGTATTCCAATTCACTAGCTATTCTGCCTCCCACCACCACCAGCCTGCCCCATTCAACTCAGGATGTATAAAACTGAGAGAATTAGGTCGTATAAAGAATCCAACACTTGTTGTTATCTCAAAACAATACAAACTGGGCATGCTTCAGGGTTTTACAGTGAAGTATTTCGTAGCCCAAACTATTAAAAAAGCTTGGTATATATGCTAACAAATTTAGAAAACAACAGCCCTCCTATCTAATTAAAATTAGATTAGATTAGATTCTAAAACCTCCAGTGTCTTTAAGCAATGCATTTCTCTCCCCCTACCCCCAAATAATTGAAGAAAGGGATTTTGGATGAGGGGCACGGCAGGGTGGAGTGAAGCAGTTGCACACTTCATGTGAGATTTTTTTGAAATATGGACTTACCTATGAAATAGGCCAGCAGGATGGCGAGCAAGATCGCAGCAGCAATCGCTGATAAAGCAGCACATTTCCAGCTACAGTACTTAGAGGGCTTTTTCAGCTTGAACGCATTTCTGGAAAAAGTATTTCTTGGTAGCAGTCTGGGAGGTGGTGTGTAAACTGTTCCTGAGGTCAAAGGGTATCCAGGGGAAGAACTGCTGAATAGAGGAGTTGTTCCAGAAGATGTCTTGAACAAGAAATGCCTAAAATGCAAACAAATGAAGCACAGTTAACAAATACAGGACAGACGAATAACTCAGCTCTTTTGGAATATGAAGTAAAATAGTGGCACAGCCGTTCAAGTGGGTGGTCATAACTACTCCTTGTGGAGCAAAATCTGAAGGGAAGTTCTCTTTCTGCAGTTCTCTTACTGCACATAACTGTGGCATTGTGGGAAGTCTTACTATGAGAACTATTGCTTCTTTTCTCTTGCATGCTGGGAAGTTTTTGCCTCTGCACATGAGTCTGAGAATGTTCTGAACAGTTCCCACTGAGTTCATGAAACAGTGTACCCTGACCTGTTCTTAATGCTTTGCTGACCACATCTACGGAACGTGATTGTTGTATTCTTTCATGTTATGTTCTCTCAATATTAATCTTTAGTTATAATTTAATTAGGAGGATTCATGCCTGTCTAGTTCCAGCTCCGTTTCTCAGCCTTTGATCTATCAGTGATAAATGGTTATATGTAATTCCCACCTTGTACCTATGTTAACCAATCAGCAACAAGATGCTTTGTGTTTGTATCAACCAATCAGCCACAAGCACACCTGTGGCAATGTTTGTAATATTCAATAAAAGAGAGTTCCCGGGGCTCGCCCCGGCAGACGCCTCTCATATGACACCTGCCACTCGTCTGTCGTGATTTCAACCCAACAAAAATCCATAGTTTAACTACGTGCTGAGTGAAGAAGTACTTTCTGTCATCTGTTCTGAACCTTCCAACATTCAGCTTCACTGGATGTAAATGAGTTCTAGTGTTATAAGATAGGGGAAAAAACTAGTCTCTATCCACTTTCTCCATACCATGAACAATTCTATATCCTTCAATCATGTCTTCTCTTATTCACATTTTCTCTAAACTATAAAGCCCCAAATGCTGTAACTTTTTCTCATAGGGGAGAGTCTCCATTCACTAGAACAGCCCAGTTGCTCTTTTCTGAACCATTTCTAGCTGTACAATGTCATTTTTGCGGCAAGGCGAAAAGTAGCGTACACCATTGGTTGTAATGAACAGAGTTCTGCTCAGGCCCATTTAAATTAACAAATATGGCTAGTCTAGGTTCATTAATCTGTGCAGAACATAGCTGGATCCAACCCAGGATTCCAGGTGTGGCTGCACCATAGATTTGTATTATGGCATTATGATATTGGCAGTTTTATTTTCAATTCCTTACCTAATGATTCCTAGCACTGAATATTTCACAGCTGCTGGATCTTGGGTCGGCATCTTAATTGAGTTATCCACTATAACTCAAATGTTTCATTCCTGGCAGTAACCACCAATCCAGACCTCATCAACATATATGTGAAATTAATATTTTTGATCCCAATGTGCATCACTCCACACTTACTTACATTGAATTGTATTTGGCATTTTGCTGCTAATTCACCCAGTTTGGAGAGATCCTTTTTGGAACTCTCTGCAATCCCTTTTTGTTTTAACCACTCTGAAACATTTGGTACCACCAGAAAACCTGGCTACCTCACTGTTCTCCCCTAATTCTAATTTGTCATCCAAATATCCAACCACCTCCCGGGCCAGTCTCCTGCTACTAATGTATTTAAAGAATTTTTATTTGTTGGTCTTTATGTTCTTAGCAGTGTGCTTCTCAAATTCTTTTCTAGCATTCATTATTGTCTATGCTACGGAAATAGCAGTACTCACAGAGAATTAGGTGATAGGAACCTTGGTGATAGGAACCTTTCCAAAAACAAAAACACCAAATAGAAGGCCAACCAGAAAACGGAATATTATCGTGCCATTCAGGAAAAAATCCTAACATTATAACAGAAAAAAATAAAACCACCACCACCAACAATAATAGAAGTAGTTGTGAGATATAAAGAGAGCTTCATGACTGACATATTGTCATTTCACCTTAAGAGACCTAAATAAATTTGCATGCAAAACTGGTAGAATTGATTCTAAATAAGCCTTTGTCAAGGCAACAGTTTCCTGGGCACACTGACTGATTCTAGGAAGAGCCAGAGTTCAGTAATAGACAACGTCCCAAGTTTAATTCCAGTTAAAAGCAGAGGATAGCAGTTATGTGAATAGCCTCTGCCTGAGGCCCCAGAGACCTGTTGCCAGTCACAGGAGACAATACTAAGCAGGGTGGACAATTAGGCTGCCCTGGAATAAGACAGTATCCTAAGTTCCTATGAATGAAGGCCACAGTCACTTCATTCTTTTAAATATCCCCACCCTCATTTTAAAAAGCTGTATATACCGTATTTTTCGCTCCATAAGATGCACTTTTTTTCCTCTTAAAATCTAAGGGGAAATGTCTGTGCGTCTTATGGAGCGGATGTGTGGTCCCTGGGGCTGGGGGGGGGGGGAACCTGGGCTTCCCCCGCCAGCCCCGACCTGCTCTTTGGGGCTGGCGGAGGGGGAAAGTGCTTCCCCGGCCTGCTTTTTGGCGCTGGGAGTGGGGGAAACCCGGGCTTCCCCCGCCAGCCCCAACAAGCTCCTGAGCAGCTCTGGGGTAGCCCGCGAAGCCTCCACAGGGCAGCGAGGAGCCTTCATCCCGCTGCCCTGGGGAGGCTGTGTGCGGCTATCCCTGGCTTTTGCGGGAGGTGGGGGAAGGGACAGAGCGAGGCTCTCTCACTTCCCCCCCTCCCGTAAAAGCCCCCAAGAGCCGCATATTTTTTTCTTGAATTCTCCCCCCAAAAAGCCTTATGGTCAGGTGCGCCTTATGGAGCGAAAAATATGGTAGCCCACATAATTGACCTTGCATCACTCTTAAACTTAGCTGACTTTTGCATAATTAATAGCAGACTAAATACAGTAACAGAACTGCTGATTTGATTGATACAGGTTTAAGAACATGTATTTATTAATTATTGGAATTAAATTAAATACAGTAACACAGCTGTTGATCTAGGTGATACTGATGTGAAAGAAACACTCTTGATATACTAATCAGAACTGGCACTTAAAAGAAAATTGTTTCACACATGATTTTCAAGCATTACCCAGGGGTTGCTGTCAGCATTAGATGCCAGTAAAAGTTGCAGTTATCCTAAAATAGATATTAATAGCCCTGGAGTTTCAACTAGTAACTATTTGATTAAGGTTTGCTTTACTTATTGCTATACTGGGAGGGCAGAGGAAGTGAGAAAACATAATGCTGTAAGATCCATTAGATGATGTGTAGGATCCATAAATGCAATTAGGCTATATACGTAATTTCTTCTTAATGTAGATGCCTCAACCCTATTTTAATGACAGCCCTGCTATTAGGTATGGTGACATATCCTGCTTCAGGGACAAAATTTGAAGATACTGTGTTGTCCATTATATCTTGCGTGTATGTGTGGATTTCCTAGGTTAAATAAAAACTGTCTCTGCGTTATTTCCACTATTTACCCATCATTCATGGGAACAGGCATACCAGTTGAAGCCACAACAGATGCAAAGCACATGTTCATATTTTCTGACTTTATTCTTAATATGTTTTAACCTGTTCTGGGAGTCATTTTGGTTGATCACATTACATAGTTCAATTGTACTGGAATTTCTAGGGAAATTAGATTTGACTTACAGATACCAAAAGCTCTACTGTTTAACAAATGAATGCATGCATGATGCTACATAACTTTCATGCAAGGGATACCTTCCACAGAAGGCTATTCACATATAAAACCCTTTAGGAAGAAACAGGAGTCATGCAGAAATGGTGCTTTGCTCCTTAAGACTAGGAGGTGGTTCACACATTCAACTACAGCTCATCAGCTGTACTATAATCAAGTAATGTCCACACATGTGGAAACCAGCTAGAGCCTAAAAACATGAAAGGATCTGAATGTACAAGGAGAAAAAGAAAAGAATAGAAAAAAGGCAAATATTTTCACATTGTTTATGAACATTACCAGTCCTTGGAACAACGATATCTGTTCTTTGTTTCCTGAGCATTGAGATTAATCCATTCCTTTTCTTAAAAAAAAGCAGTGTCTGTGGCATATGATACTTAGCACTACAGATAGAAAGGTTGGTTATGGAGGATGTCAGATTAGAAGTCATAATGAAAGACAGGAAAGAAGAGAATCTGTGTAATAGCACACTGGAAAAGAATAAGCATGAGTCATGTCAGAAAGTGAGGAGTGCCCACGGGGAGCTAGCAGAACTCTTTGTGCTCCTGAAGCTGTAATTTTCTAGGACAGCAGCTTCTTCTTTGTGGAAGGGAGATTGCAGTGATATCTTAAGTATCTCACCAAAAATATAGTTAACAGCTTATTAATCACGCTTCCATCTGTAACAGTCTCTCTAGAAATAAGCAGCAACATACAGCCATTTGCAAGTGGGTTAGAAAATAAATATAAGTTTAGAGGAGAATAGTCATAATCAGAACAAAAGGCTAAAGAGCACAACCTTCTTAGGATTACATTGAGGGTTAGGAATGGAAGCAAAGCTATTATTCTTTTAGAATAGTATTGACAGACTCTGATTTCAATAAAGATAAAACCTTTTAAATACACTCCTATTTCTACCATACTGGTATTGCTTTGCTTCCCCTTGCCAGCAGGAGCTTCATAGCACTGAGCTGATGCCTGATACAAAATGCTGACTCCTGGGATAACCATGGTGTGCCATTCATGAACCCACCATCTGAAGTGTGCCTTCCCTCTCTATCTTCCCCAGTCTGTCATTCCCCCCCCAACTCCCAGGTGGGAGTGGGAAGAAGGCAAATTAGACATCACTTCCAACTTTAGCAGGACTGTCACCTCTCCTACAATGCCTCTATTAGCAAAGGCCCAGTGGGAGAGATCCTGATGACTTTTTTATTGTGATTTTACTCCTGCACTAGGGGTAGCCAACATGGTGCCCTCCATATGTTGTTGGACTATAACTCCTATGATCCTCAGCCAACGAGGCCAAGGAACAGAGGTGATGGGAGTAATAGTCCAACAACATCTGTAGAGCACCACATTGGTTACCCCTGTCCTACACTGTATTTTAAGAGCTTCCCATAAGAAGATGAAAAGTCAGTAGGGGGTGGACAGATGAGCAAGGTTACCAAGAAGTCCAAAGAAGAAATCTGTAGTCAGAAATCACAAGACCCTCTGATAAAGGAGATGACCAAACTCCCTCAGGTGAGCAGTTCATTATACACAGGGGGATTTCAAAACAACTTTCAAACCTGGATGTTTCTCTTGCCTTTGAAAGATGACAATCTGTCATGGATAGTTGTGATTCCTGCATGGCAGGGAGTTGGACTAGATGACCCTTGGGGTCCCTTCCAATTCTACAATTCTATGGTAAGGGCCTGGTTTGCTCAACACAATAAGCCAAACTATGGCTCACCAGGAATGTGGCAACATGTGGGCTTTTGGAGAGCAGACTGCAAGCATTTTGCTCCTCCTGAGTCCTTTTTCTTCTATGCCATACTGAGTTGAGCTGAGCATACTGTCCAAAAACTGGGCTTGCGGTTATGCTCTCTCCTTGTGAACCCCAAGAACAAACCTTAACCACAGCTTGGGGTTAGTGAGGAAAGAGCTTAAATCACAAGCTGGAGTTTAGCTTAGTGTGGCAAGGGAGGAAAAAGAACCATGGGGAACAAAGTATTTATGAGCATCTTCCCAGAAGCTCATACCAATAAGGTGCTACTGGGAGGAATTTTTTTAAATTTTGTTTCGACTATGGCAGACTATGGCTACCTACCTGTAACTAGAAGTTTGTGCAGGCCCTGCTAAGTCATAGCATGGATGAGTGTGTCAAGTGAGCCAAGTCAGCAGGGAACAAACTAAACTTCCAAAACAAAAGCACAGTGCCTGGGTAGAAACATTGGTCTACTTGAAGACATCAATATCAAATCTGAATTAAAAAATGCTACTAATGCTACATCTTTATTGGTCTATGCAATATTCAGATTAAATAATAATGATAATAATTTATTATTTGTACCCCGCCATCTGGCTAGGTTTCCCCAGCCACTCTGGGCAGCTTCCACAAAGACCAAAAATATACTAATATGTCATACATTAAAAACTTCCCTGAACAGGGCTGCCTTAAGATGTCTTCTGAATGTCAGGTAGTTGTTTATCTCTTTGACATCTGATGGGAGGGCGTTCCACAGGGCGGGCGCACAACAGGAGTGGAAGTTAACCTAGAACAAGGTCCTAGAAAATGGGACACAAATTCTAAGTCCTTATGACCAAATAAAAAATGTCTATTTAGGGCATTGTCACAGACAGACAGGCACCAAGTGAAACTGATACACTAGCTGCCCAAGTGCACATGGATGTAGGTAACAAAAAGTGCACATCTTCATGGGTAAAGATTACACACATGCCTATCTTACACGTGTGTGTGTGTGTGTGTGTGTGTGTACTGGGAATCCACTACTGGCAATAGATTCCCAAGATATATTTACATTAAAAAATATATGATCCTAGCTCATAATGCTGTATGCTCTTCCTCCAAGGAAAATGTAAGAAAAATGTCATGTGTGAAGCAGCTTGAATTCAGTAATTAAAGAATGAAACAGAGGATTAGAATTCTATTTCAAGTGTATGTCTCCAGATAGATAAGCATATGCACAGATAAGCTGTAAGTACAAACATATGGAGAGGCATCTCCTTTGTCCACACAAACATATGCCCATGGTCACAGATAGACACAACTTGCTGTTTCAGTATGTTTGCTGGCCTCCAGCATATAATCAATATTCAAGTAACTGTTCATGGTTTGGTAGCCAAGGAAATGCCATTAGGTAGGGAAACAATGATTTAGAATCAACACATATATATTGTGGCACTTAATACCTACTCAAGCACATTCTGAAGCCTTTCAGGAGCAAACATGTTTTTAGCACAGCTTTATCTAAAACGTGGCACACCAGTCTTCCAACAGTTAATGTTTTTTTAAAAAATGCTAGTTCCTTAGGCCACAGAGGCAAAGCTTTTAAAAAAAATAAACATAAAAAAATGCAAGTGTTAAGTCAGGCTGTCAAGTGCGGTGCCTTAAGTTCCAGAATAGCTTGTCACTGCCATCTTGGTACTCTTAACACAGACACATTTGGACACGCAGAAACACAGTGCTTGAAAGTTGCCTGACAGGAAAGTAGCATGTTAGACTAAAAGGCAGGTGCCAGTTTTTAGGCAACTCGTTCTGTCAAAGCATTAAGCTGAGCCTAAAGGGACATATGTGTGCTGAGAAAATATCTTAAATCAGGTAGAGGAACAATAGAATTGCTGCTGTAGCATCACATGTCTAAATAAGTGGTAACACCTTGCGGGGAACTAGTTCATTTTCTACAGCTGAGATGCTATTTTCCTTGTAACAGGGAAATGCTGACACTTGCACTCCTGTGTCACTTCATAGGTCTAGAGGGGAATGGCCTTCACCTAGTCAGAGATCAAAAAGTTTGATTTTGCCTCAAGGAAGGCACATGTACATTGCCACATTGTGGGGTTTGAGAAATCAATGAAGACAGACACTTGCTTTTCCAATTGATAACACAACATAACACATGCTCGTCTTTTTATTATTATATCTATTTATACCTCGCCTTTTCTCTGACATGGATTCAAGACAGCTTACATATAAAAATAGGAAGAGCTAAAAACATAGAAAAAATTTAAGAAACAATTAAACATTGATATCTATTGATCTATCTATCTATCATCTATCTATCTATCTAACTAACTAACTAACTAACTAACTATCAACTACATATATCAGTGCTTTCCAAACTTTTCATGTTGGTGACACACTTTTTAGACATGCATCATTTCACAACACAAAAATTAAGTTTTACTAGCAAACTGGAGACGCTCTTCAGCGGTGGAATGTGCCTGTAAGCCGCCCAGGGTGGATGTATGTGTACACCCAACCCCCTGCAGCTGGGGCAACACCAGCCCCAAGCAGCATTGCTCCTCGTGCCACCATCCCCGGATCTGAGCCGTGTAAGGTTGCTTGGGCAGAATGGTGTGGAGACGCAACAGCCATGCACCCCAATCAAAGGGCACATGGTTGCCACATCCCCACACTGCCCTCTCTGAGCAGCCTTGCAAGGCTTGGCTCTGGGGAGGGCAGCGCGGGAAGGGTGTAAGCATGCACCCCTCAATCCAGCCTGGGATCGTACGGCTGCCGCATCCCCAGCAGCCTTGCAACTTGGATTGCAGCCTCAGTGCCTGCTTTTGTGCTGATAAAGCACAGTTGTATGTTTCGTGTTGTTTTACTTGCTGCAAACCTGGAAATAAGTTGTCTTTGTTCTCTTTCTCTTTGTTTCTCTCTCTATCTGGTGAGGTGCTCCAAGGGTTAAACTAGAGATTGTCCCATTGCCTAGAGAGGCCCAGAACTACTGGAGAGACTATTTGGGGGGGGGGGGCATTTAAATACTACACTATTCTGTTCTAGCCACCCTGGGGAGAAAATAAAATGACATTGGGATCTTCCAGGAGTAGTGTTGGTGGAGGTTGGTGCATTTGGAGCAAAGGTGAGTAAATAACTGCAAAAAAGGAGGATGATTTGTTGCTGCTTTTCAGAGACTAGAGTGGGGGGAACTGGACTTCAAGCGAGGATGCAGATCAGGAATCCCATTTCTTTGCAACCATCAAGTTCAGCCTGGGAGCAAGACATTTGAAAAAAAAAAAAGCATTAAAAGGGTTCAGAACTGTCAGATCTTTAAATCCACCCCCTGTAGGTGTTTGCTTTTAAATGGTGGTGTTGACCTGCAGGAATCAAGCCCACTGGAGCTGCCATGGTGATCAGCACAGATCACCTGCCTATTTGCTGTGCACAGAAATGTGTGCAGGGCAAGGCTGTGATGCTGAATAAACGGGCTCTCCTGAATAAACAGACTCTCCGGGCAGGAGCGCCTGTACACCCCTGGCACTGACCCCTCCTTGTGCGCCAGAACCCACCCACCCAGCACGCACAGACCCCTGACAGGCCACAGCCGAAGGAGGCGCAGCAAGTGGAGCATGTGCTGTGGTGCTGCTGGTGGGGACAGGCAGGCTGGGCAGAAAAGGAGTGTGCTGCCCCGCAACCCAAGAGGCTTCAGTCGCTTCAGTGGAGGCAGAATTCTCCTCAGGTAAAAAGATTGGAAATCAACTGGTTGATCCAGCGTGGCACAACACACTTCCGCACTGCAGCCGACACACTAATGTGTTCCGACACACAGTTTGGAAATCTTTAATCTATATGATACGGATGGTTACAATAAAAACAGCATGGCACCAGCCCTTCAATAAAAGCAGTCCAAAAGTGTGTTGGAACAAGAAAGTCTTCACCTGCTGGCAGAAGGGCAGTTCCTGTAGGAAGAGAGTTCCTAAGTCTGGGAGCAGCCACCAAGAAGGCCCTCTCCCACTTCCCTAGCAAGTGTGCCTATGAGGGTGACAGGACCAAGAGAAGGGTATTGCTTGGTTCATGTGTGCACTAATATAAATAGGAATAAAATGGTCTAAGGATGTTGTGCTATGAATCAAGCTGTCATTTACCTATACAGTGGTACCTTGGGTTAAGTACTTAATTTGTTCCGGAGGTCCGTTCTTAACCTGAAACTGTTCTTAACCTGAAGCACCACTTTAGCTAATGGGGCCTCCTGCTGCTGCCGCGCTGCCGGAGCACCATTTCTGTTCTCATCCTGAAGCAAAGTTCTTAACCTGAAGCACTATTTCTGGGTTAGCGGAGTCTGTAACCTGAAGTGTATGTAACCTGAAGTGTATGTAACCTGAGGTACCACTGTATACAACTGCCTACTTGACATTTCTAGGGTATATTTAAGATCATGTTAATCTTGTGCCCAGTATTAACCTTTTCGAAAGAACCTAGATGTGATCTTCCTTACAGCACACTTTCTGCTCCTGTAGTGTGATGAAACAGAATGTGGTGAAAGCTCTGGATTGCTGTCAGATATGTACATATGGATGAGTACAATATAAAATGAACTGTCCTGAGAAGTATTTTGGGAGAGAATGCAATGAACCAGCAGGCATGCATGTGTACCTACACTGAGTAGAAGAAGAACTTTCCCACTGTGTGTTGCAGGCACAAAAATAACATTAAGCTCCAGGCAATTCTCTTTGAGCTTCTACATCTGAAGGAGGAAGATTATTTTTTAAAATGAGCTTTCAGACGCCTTCTGACCTCACAGGGCTTCTTGCCAATAGTTATAATGTCCCAGCATACCATGCATTTGTTATTAACAGTATCAATAAAGCTAATATCACGTTGCCCTTCAGTGGAGGGTTGTGGGGTTTGTTTTGTTTGTTTGTTTTGTTTGAATGAGGCGAATATGAAAGCTACTCATGTTAATTAATGAGTTAAGCCTCATAACCTCCCCCGAGAGAAGGGCAGACTCTGAAGCTTGTTTAAATCTCCAGAAGGACATGCCTTTTCTGATTGTCAAAAAAAATAAAAAATAATATCACAATAAATAAGACATTCCACCTCTAAAATATTATTACATTTTAAAGCTTGTCGTTAAGGGCCATCACCAGCCAGTAATCCAGAAATAATATGATTGCCACCACCTACTCCTCCTCAAAAACAGGGTTTGTAGACTCAGAATCAGAGTGCAAGCAAAAAAACACACATACGCAAAATATTTCTATCCTGCTCTCAGCAGAAAACTAAGTATTTAGGTATTAAGTCCACTGCTGCAGAAAGTCATTCAATGGAAAGTGGAGACATACTGGCAAGCCTCATCCCCTCCAGTGTGATATACGACTATAAGAAGAGCCTGCTGGATGAGGCCAGGGTCCCATCTAGTCCCATATCCTGATCTCACAGAGGCAAACCAGATGCTTATGGGAAGCCCACAAACAGCATCTGAGCACAACAGCATTCTCTCCAGTGGTTTTCAGGAACTAGTATTTAGAACCACACCATCTCCAACTGTGGAGGTAGAATGTAACTATCAGGGTCAGTAGCCACGGATAGCCTTAGCCTCCATGAATTTGTCTTTTAGAGCTATCTATCATTGCTTCTTGTGGGAGTGAATTTTACAGTTTAGGTGTTATGTAAAGTATTTTCTTTCATCTGTCCTGAACCTTCCAACATTCACCTTCACTGGATGGCAGTGAGTGCAAGTGTTATAGGACAGGGAGAGAAAATTGTCTCTATCCACTTTCTCCATACCGTGAGTAATTCTATACACTTCTATCATGTCTCCTCTTATTCACATTTTCTTTAAACTAAAAAGTCCCAAATGCTGTAACCTTTCCTCATAGGAGAGTTAATCCATCCCCTTGATCAGTCTGGTTGCCCTTTTCTGAAGCTTTCCCCACTCTGCAATATTATTTTTAAGGTGGAGAGACCAGAACTGTATGCAGCATTCCAAATATGGTTGCACCATATATTTATGAAATCATGATACTTGCCATTTTAATTTTAATTTCTTTCCTAATGATCCCTTGCATGGAATTTGTCTTTTTCAAATTGGCTGTACACTGGGTTCCTTAGGGTTCAAAATCATGTGTGAAGGCCCTATGAGTAGAGGAAGCTCCTCATTCACAAATTTAGCCTCCAGCCCATACAGCGCTATAAAAAAAAGGGCAGGACTTAACAGTGCACTTCCTCTGTTCATTGTGCAATTGTCTTCACATGAGTAAAATGAATATCCAAATAGGGCTATAGTTGCAATTTTCAAAAACACAAGCCTCCCTCACACCATTGTACACATTGACTAGGGTTATGATTTAAGCATATTTTAGTCATTTGTTATCTTGGTAATATTCCTCCAAGGAATATTTTCCATCACTATTTTACCCTCACAACAAGCTTGTAATGAAGATTGAGAAAGATGAGAAATATTCACTGGCCCAAATCATTCAGTGAGCTTCATGGCTGAGAGGGAATTAGCCATAGAAGCCATAGAATCATAGAGCTGGAAGGGACCCAGAGGGCCATATAGTCCAATTCCCTGCAATGCAGGAATCCTGTCTCTGGATGCGCTCAAACCACCAACTTTCTGGTTAGCAGCCAGACACACTGACACATTGTGTCATCTTACAATGCAGGCTGCCAGGTTCCGCACCCTCACTGCCCCTTGACTGGACAGAAAGAATAGAGCAACACAGTTTAAACTGGGTCAAATAACGCCACAACTTTACTGACTACAGATGTAAGAGGTCTGACAATTACTTCTGACCCGCCTGATGGAAGTGAATCAGGGTCAAACCGGCAATGGGGGAGTCCTATGATTTACATCAAATAGGGGGACCCTTGCAGGGATCGCCGCCTTGAGCAGTGCTGTGGCCCAAGCCCTCACCTGGGAGTACGAAAAAGCCACTCCTCCCGGATCCCTTTAACGGGATACCCTATCTTTTGGAGGGCGGGGCAGAGACTACAACTGAGTGCAGGGGGCCAGGGCAAGGAACCTTAAATACGCTGGGAGCGGACCTGAGGGATGCCTATGTGCTCCGTCAGGCCTTCCCTCAAGGAGAACCCGGCCGCCAAGCCTGCCTGTTATTGGCCAATCTGCAGGCAGGCTTGGATCCACTTCCCAGCCGGTGAGGTCAGCATTAAGCCCCAGCATCCAGAGGCAGAGGCAGATCCACTGGGGAAGGCGGTGAAACTTCAAAGCACTGCTGAACTGGGTAATGGTAAGTGGACTTATACAACAGCAACAAAATGTAGGTTCTTGATAAAAAGTTCTGCTATTATAAGGTCCCTAGAAGATCAGAAGTATCTGCCTAGTGTCTGAAATTCATTAAATAAAGAAACAAATATTTTAAATTACGCAAAACCCTGGTTACTGACAAAAATGAAAGAAAAATATTCTTGCAGTGCTCAAGAATAGCCCTAATTTCTCTTGCTATTTAAACTTTTTTCTTTCTCTCCAGACTAAAGCATTGCTAATTACAGTAATGCAGACTTAATTCATACCAATATAAATAACACCAGGCAGGCATCAGAACTGGCATTAGGACATCATGCAATCTTTGACAAATATCCTTTCAAAGGAAATCTATAATAGCTTTTGGGTTACCCTAATTTATGAGCCATTATGCCTTTGATTGGCATCTGCAAATGGCCGATGTGTGGTTTCCATAACAAAGGAGCCTAATACATTGAAGGCAATGATGTAAACTTGCACTGTAAAGCATGGAACCATCAACAGAGCTCTCATGAAGAATATTTCAAAGTAATTAAGCCTTTAAACAAAAAACTGTTTCCCTACTCAACGTCAAATTATGTTATCTAAGTCTGAATATTTGTTATCAGGCTGCTCATAATTCACCTCAATAAAAACGACTGTTTGAATAGCAATAAATTGACACGACCAGACTAGAAAATGTGGATCTTTTGCAAAAAGGAAGTCAACCAAACAGACAACCAAATAAGAAAACATAAAGTTTCGTACCTAATGGTGAAACAGCAACTACTGAAGAAATGAAACATAGCATCTTTGTGACACAGTCACATCACTTTAGTCAAGGATATGACTGCTCTCTTATGATAAGTACCCCACTTCCAAGTAAACACTTTCAAAGTTTACAAGAGTTTGCAAATATTTAAGGAAACCAAATGCTAAATAGTTGGGGAGAATTTCTGTACACGTAATTGTATTATTTTGTGCTACATAGGGAAAACAATGTATTTCATTGCAACACTTAACTCTAAATGTCTGGGGGAAAGTTATACATAAACAATTGCATCATTTCATGCTAAAAGGGGGGGGGGAGTGAACAAAACATAATAAAAATAAACTTTCGTTCCTAAGAGGTGTTTAGTATAGATCGCAAAAGTCCCAATATTGAGATTAATAAGCTGCCACATTTCAAGGAAGACCAAGAAAACTGTAAAATTAAAGTGCAGCGCAATGTGAAAAGTCTGTGGCCAACTGGGAGTACAATGTCAATGAAGTAAGCTAAAGTCATAAAGTATGATTTCAGGGGAATGAGTCCCGTTGTTTCTCTGATTTTCCCAATAAAAAATTACAGGTGGTAGTATTTGTAAAAGAAGGAACTAAATTATGGATTAATTTTAAAAGATATAGGTATATTGAGATCAAGTGACAGAACTTAATTTCACAAGAAATTGAGAACACTTAAAAGCTCTAAAAAGGTTAACCATCTCATGATGAACTATAAGAAACTGGGTTATCTGCTTTTACTGTTACTTTAAATATAATTCACTTCTGAGTAAGATGAACTTATGATCATAGCACATCACATGTATTCCTCTACAAAGAATCGTCCTATTGTTCCAGTATCATGAACAAGAAGAATTCAGCAAATGCCTCATGGAAAAGGTATATTGTGGATGAGAGAGAGAGAATATATTTTAAATCTTAGTCCACAGCAACTTCTACAGGCAGATACACTGTGTCCACAGCCTGTAAGCTAAACCTCAACAATGTTCTGAAATAGCTGGATGCCTCATAACCCTTTGTAATCTAATTTTAGAAATGGTAACACTGAGAAACTTGGAAGGTTCAGTGTGTCAAAATAGGGTCAGAATTTTCATCAGTGCAATTCTCAGCAATAAGTGCCAGATCCACTATACTACCCAAGATTAAGCCACAAATTGTAGCTGACTTATTCCCAACAAATTTGGCAGCAAAGAACAAGGCCTGGGCAGCTGGCCAAAACATCCTTATCCCTTACAACCTTCTTGAGTCAAAGAAATATGCTCTGGGGGGTTCTGTAGTTGAGACTACATTCACTTATTGTGTCTATGGTTGCCGCTGGCTTGTGATAGCTTTCCTTTCACCTTTGGCCTTGATTCTCCACGCCTCACAAACTTTTCATGGACCCTCTGCAATAGGATGACATAAAAATACTAAATTACAGCTATTTAGGAGTTTAGAGTTCTCTTTTCTAAGTCTACTGCAGTAGAGCTAAGTGGGGGAAAATCTTTTACCTTCCAAAAACACAGAGATTGACCATGAAGTCTTAGTTATTTTATTTCACTCCCAATATTAACCTTTTAAAGTATTTGATAGTATTCAATGACATTGCTTTCAGGAGTGAAGGGAATTAACATAAATTCACTGTTAAATCTTACCACAAATATTTTTCAGAACAAGTTTTAGAAGTGTCAAGGCCACCATTAGGTCCTGTCCAGCCACCAGTCTCTAGCCTTTCACCGGCATTCTCTGAGTGAAATCTTGCCAAGGACTCACTACAGTAGTAGACAGGTGCAAAGCCTTACCACCCTAATCTCCCGTCTCATATCTGAATGCCTGATTCATTAGGTTTCATGTCCGCCCATGTAAATATCCCATTTCCTCACTTCAGCTTCTATTTTGACTCATTTGGACACTATGTGCACATCTACTGAGACAAACTGTGTATCCTGTTACCCACTTTGGACCTTTCCAGTAATTGTTGCTGCTTCTGTCATACTGCTTCCTCACTGTTAAGCTTGTTACCCCTGGAACTATGTTACAACACAAAAATGACTTTCACTTCTTAAATGAAGGCATCTATGTTGCATCAGGTACCACATCTCCAACCCCTAACCTATTCAGACCATAATTTCATTCTGCATTGTAACATTTTAATTAGCAAATTCAGGGGGGGAAAATTGTCATATTGAAAGGGATTTGCACAAGGCTTCACCAGTTCATCCAAATTCATCAGTAGAGATGATGTCTGGGGAGCTAGTGATGTGTACTACTAGGATGGGATGTTAAGAACTAGCAATAATTTATCCGTGGGGAACTGGGAACTAAACAGTGCCAAGGAACTTCGCCAGAGGAGCAGGTGAGAAAGGGATTGTACAAAGAAAACAATAAATAAAGAGTTATGACTATTCTGGCATTTTGAAGAATCTCAATTTTTCTGCATTCATAAACTGAGGATGAATTTAATAAAAGAAGAAAACATATATAATAATAATGGAGGGAATTTACAAACAGTAAATTGTATAATTTTTTCTATGTGTCATCATTTAACAAGCACAGTACCTTTTAAACATTACGGTCTTCCCCACAGACATCAAACTGACAGTATGTACAAAAGGGATTTAAGTGAGCTTGTACGTTGTATGAAATATAAATTAAAAGTATTGTTCTGTCAGTCTTGAATCTGGGATTGTTTCTCCAGGTCTCCCAAAACACTGTCAGAAGAATAAATCAGTATTCAAATAAAGCAAACAAAGATAAGCTGAGCTGACCAACATTTGTTTTTAAATGAGTTTATTATTAGTTTAGAAATTAAATACAGTAGTTGGTGAAATTACTTCAGAACACACCTAAACCACTGTCTTTCCATTTAGGCATATTCTTTTGTTTTTGAGTAACACTTTCCTTACTGGCAATTGTAATTTCTATGGGCACAATTCAGCCAAAGTGAAGCATCTAAGTCCTATTGAGATAGGCACTTACTTGAATGTCTCCCATTGGAATTAATGGGTTCTCAAAATGCTTAATGTCTGACTAGATCGTATCTATAATTTTATGAAGCACTTAAGTATAACTTGATAACATTTGATTATAAGTATCCAAATAAAATTGCTGCTTATCAGAAACAATGTATCCAAATATTGGTTACTTATCCCAGAAACCAGACTCATACACTGATCCAGTTCACACATAATTATAAGGCCAAACCATGATTTTGCACTAATGTGAAAACATGTGAAGTTTGTGGCTGCTGCAATCATCCCGAATCCTATGCTGTTATGCTACTCAGGACTAAACCATAATTTGGTTGAGCATTATATCCAAACATGGGGTCATGGTTTGTCTCACTCTTGACAAGCTCTGAGCTGTAACTAAGGTTTGCTCTTGGATTCCTAGTCATGGTTCGTTTGGGGTGACACACCACAAGCCTGGATTCAGACATAATGCTAAGCCATGGTTTAGCCATGGATAGGCTACAGGAGAAGCACAGGGGCCATAATCTTTGCTCCAGAAACATGAGCATTCATGATAAGCCATGGTTTGGCTTAGTGTTATATATGAACTGGACCAATGGCATTCAAAGTCATAATGCCTTCCGGTCAATTTCACCAAATGTCAATCTTTTATTGATAGCCTACCTGGTCTCAAGTGGCACATTGCTATTAAGCACCCAGCTGTCCTGTAACTGAACAGATTCAGGAGTGGTGGCTAGATCATTCGGAGCAGGAGCTGGTGCATGGATCTGGTTCCGTCGATTAGTTAGGGAGTTCCTGTTGAGGGAGTTGGCAGAAGAGTGATGATGGGATAGAGTATGATTGTGAGGTGGTGGAAGAGGTGGTCTCAGAGTTGACTGGCTGTGATGATTTGAAGGGCCTAAAAGGGAAAAGAGAAGTAATAAATAACTATGAATTTCCCAATATTTTGGGAAACAATCAAACCTAAACACTTTAACCCAAAACTATGTTCACTTACCAAGTAAGTGTTCTTAGAACTATGTTCTAAAGGAAACAGATAAACTTCAGCTCTTTTGAAAATATACCACTTAAGAACAGAAGCAGCTATGTGTATATGAAGAATGTTAAGCAACTCTTTCCTTTTCACATTAGCATCTGATTCTTTCTTTAATCCTGATCCACGTCACCAGAAAAGCATGGAAGCCACTTGCCTGACATTTAGGCTCATGCTACTCTAAGTAACAGCTTAAATAGGATATTATGTGAGTCTACCTCACATATTTTACACATTGCCAGAGCAGTTTGGCTTGGACCAGAAGAACATGGCTCCTGTACCACTCTGGCAATGCATTCATCTGACTTTAGATCGCTTCAAACCATTCTGGTCCACAGCATAATTTGAAGGCACACAATATAGTAACCTTTCTGAAACTGAGAAGGTTTTCGTCTGTTCAGTGCCTTGAAGGAAGGTTGCTAGGGAACACAACATATACCTACTCACCTCCAAAATAGAAAAAAAAGAAAGATGGGATATAAATGTTCTAAATGAGTAAGTAAATAAAATGCTGTACAATATTCCTACTAAAGTAACTGGAGTATTTAAAAGTACACGGTCATCTAATCAATGTGCTTGAAATCTACATTTTTAAATAATAAAGGTGATTAGATAATTTGTAAAAAAGATACCCTACATTATGTAAGTCTTCAAAATGAATGGAAGACAAAAAAGCAAATGTAACAGGCAAGTGAAATATTAATATCATGTTTAATAATTACACTAATTTGTAAATTTCTAGAGAACAATAATTAGTAAAAATAACATTAGCAAAATCGTAATTATACTGATGTATGTTTATTTTGAGAAACGTGAAAATACATTTTGTATTTAATGAATCAAATAATTAAAGAAAATATCAGTGAGGAAAGTGTTGTAGTTAGGAACAAAGGTTTATGGCAATACGTGTTCTAAACAAAAGTTGAGGAATTTAAGTTATCTTTTAAAAATATGAATGCAGCTAAATCACATTTTAAGTGGGAATGGTCGGAATCACCCTCTGCCTGCAGGTTGAGGGCTATTTGTCCTACTTTGGGAAGAAGACAGGAGGCCCTAGGACCCTGCCAGTGCCACAGACCTAGGGCCTCCTTGCCAAGCTGGGAACAGATGCTGACTGAGTGCTGCCTTCCCAAAGCTAGGTAGGGAGTGGTGGTGGGAGTAAATAAATCAAGAGTAGGCTTCCTCTGCTCTCCATTTATTCCTCACCCACCCATGCAAAGTTGTGACCATATATATAAAATAAGCGCGAGTTGCGAGTTACCTGTATATAAACTTTTAAAATATGAACATAACTATAGGCTTCTTCAAAAATGCTGAACAGAAGACCTGTGGTTTAGAAGCACCACAAAAAAGATCATATAGTTAACTTTTGGAGTGCACATTCTAGCAATCTATGTGTGGACAAGAGCGAAAAACCGTTCTCAGAATCAAACCTAAGAAGTGTTTGCAAAACTGGCTATGGGAGTAGTTAAATTCCTTCTCTCTATGTCAAGAGCCTAAACAAAAATCACCTCTTCAAAGCTATATCCATTTAACCATTTTTCTCCACATCACGATTTCAACAAAAATCACCTTTCCAAAACTGCTTTTATCAGTGGGAGCTTCCCTAAAAATGCTACTAGAAGCTTTCAAGGAGTTGTTTTTGTTGGGATTATGGCAAGGAAAGGGTTAAACTTCCCTTCTCAAACCCCCCACAGTCCATGGCTTTTAACATAACACACAGCCTGTGCTGTCACCACCACTTTGTTCCATTCACATATATAATAAGGAGAATGAGCTGCAGAGACAACCATCAGAGAAACAGGAATGGAAACCTCTATACAAATTATTTACTAAAGGTGTTAACTGTGAACATGACAAACAGATTAAAACACATATGTAAGGCAATAATCAGAACCAGGATTGTCTAAAGCTCCTTGCTGAGTGTGGGGAATGGCTCCCTTTTCCCTCTCATCTCTTCATCAGTCAGTAGAGAGCATTGTAACTATTTAGTGTGCGCTGCAAGAACAGCTGCTGCAATCTGTTCTGTATTTCCCAATATGAGGAACAGTCACCACCAAGGAAGGGCCTAGGCTATGCTACAATAAAAGAATTACCGTGGTTCCCTAAATCATTTTCTGGACTTGACCTCTCATTAAGTAGATGAAGGAGATCAAGGCAAAGAGAGCCAGAGAAATTGGTTTTTATAGTGGGCTTAATCATATAATGTACACAGAAACTTGTCATAGGAAGAGATAATGTATATTTCAAAACTGCAACAATAATGAAAAGTTATATTGTTCCTTAAGATCTCCCCAGTTATCATAGTAAATGGGTATTTCAGTGTTTACTACATGTCCAACCAGAAAAGTCTGTCTTGAAGAATGGAGTTACAAAAATGCTTTCCTAAATATAAACCCCCCCACACACGCAGGATAAAAAGGCAAGGGTTGTTGTTTGTTTGTTTTTAAATGGATACATTTTTACTACTCCTACAAATAAGTTGGAAGGAACACAATCAAGTGTCATTTTCCTATATATGTTAATAATTTATTTAAAGTAGGGGAAGTGACCAACACAGACCGTCACTTTTCTAGGAAGATCCCTCAGGTGTCTTTGAAGCTCTCTATGCTAGAATAATTCCTCATGTTGGTAGTTCTTCTAGAGCTGGGGTGGGGAACTAGATCAGCAAATAGATCAGTAGGGAACTAGATCCTAGGTTCCCTCACCCTCAGCAGGCCATTTTGACCTGCTATAAAGCAAGGGATGCCTACCTGTTTATCACCTAGCACCACTATGATGCCAGGTAGCCAATTTTTCCTTTGTAGTGCAGGAAACTGTCCTAGCAAGCAAAATTCAAGCCTAGGCAAGCAAGGCTTGAAGTTACAGCCAATCAGCTCTACTTTCTACAGGTGATCCCAAGCAGCTTGAAGTCTCCAGATTCTATAGACAAATGTTGAATTATCTCCACAGCCCACCAACCACTGGCATTTGGTTTCACAGCCTTACAACAGCAGCTGCCAGTCATTCACACTTGCTCTTCAGGCATGCACAGCTGGCCAACGCCTACCCGGCCTGTGTCCCTGTTGTAAGGCCCCCAAACAGCATGCTTACCACCATTTTGGTCCCCCAGTAGTACAGCAGGTACCAGTCCCTTTCAATTCCCCCTGGATACACTTTATTCAGCAGCAATGGCACTTTCATATGGGAAGTGAGCTTTGGGCATTGCATTTTGGGAGATCCAATATGGCAGCTACCCAGCTTTTTTAAAATCAACCTATCAATCAACAAAAGCTTTCAGTCCCGGCTTTATATCTAGTAAATACATTTGAGTGGGTGAAAGAATGCAAATGCATGCATTGCACATAAATTTAGGAAACTTTTATAACATTTTTCACTTCTAATTAATTCAGCCAATATCCCTGAAATAGCTTCGACACACTGTGCACTAATTATGTATTTTATCCAAACATCCTTACAAAATTGTAGATATAGATCATGGCTCAACAATATAACGACTTGGTTTATATGGGAATAAGATAATGAAATGTGTCTTAGCTTTATTATATTAGAAAGTATAAACGAACAACAGTCATGATCCAGGAAATAACTTTAAACATTTTTGGGGGAGGAAAGACATTAATAACATTTTTAGGGTTCTGTTTGATTGTATTAAAGTAGAAAAATTAGTTATTTACCAATTTGTTTGTACACTACTTCCCAAATATATTCATTACAAGAGCTAGCATTTAATAGTATTCCTCTTTTTATATTCAGTAGGTAGTCTTCCTAGTTTACATTTAAGAAGCTCAAAATTGGCTTAAAATCATTTTTAAAAGACACAAGAACTTCCCACACTGGAGGAATGGCAGATGAAACTTGTGGACTATATGGAACTGGCGGAAATGACTGGTAGAATCCGTGACCAGGGAGAAGAGTCGATGGAGGAAGACTGGAAGAAATTCAAGGACTATCTTCAGAAACATTGCAAAATTAAGGAATGTTAAAGTGATGTTGGACTGAAAATAAGTGGTTTCCAGCTGCACAGGTTAAAGTCAATGATAGATTAAGATTAAAGATCAAGATTAAAGATGTTTAAAGAAATGGAAATTCAATATTAAAAGGGAAAATTTTAACGTTATATGATATTAAGATCAAGGATTAGGTTTAAAGAAGTGGAAGTTATATATTTTAACATTTTATTAAATTAAAGATTGGGATTAAAAAAGTGGAAAAGAAACTGCTGGACAAATAATTTGGATTGGAATACAAAAGAGGGAGGTATGAGGAAGTCCAGAAAATAAGTAATCTAAAAATGGAAATGGAAAAGAGAGTTTGTTTTTAATTGTTATGTTTTTTGTTTTTTTATTGTTGAGTTTTGTATTGCTTCTTGTGTGTGTTTTCTTTGTTGTTTAAAACTTTAATAAAAAATTATTTAAAAAAATAAAAAATAAAATCATTTTTAAAGAACATGGTAGTTACTGAATCAATAAAACGCTAACAAATAATAAACATTATTATTGTTATGTATTAACAACACAATACTGTGTTTAACACTGTTTTAATTGTTGTCACCTGCCCTGGGACCTTACGGTGAAAGGCAGGTAAACACCAATGTCACCTTAATAGATCAAATTGATGCCTCCAAGTATGCATTAAATGACACTTTCTACTTATTCTTTAAGTATCTGCCCATGTAATCAGGTTCAAATTGCTGCTGTTACCTTGTTAATTTTTAAGTGGTATTGCTTTTAGTTATGTGTTAGCCACTCTGAGATGCTTTGGCCTTATAAAGCAGGGTGTATATCTTCAAAACTATAAATAATACGGTTTACATACCACATTATTATGTACCAAAGCAATTATATTTTGGTGTATCTCTAAATAAACTATTCCTGTTTCTTCACACACACATTTGCTATAAGACTGTAGTCAATTTCTAATTTAGGTTTATATTTCAAAACTGGAAATAAAGGTGAGGGGGTAAGAGAAAGCAAATAATCTACCACCACCAGTCACCAGTACTATGTAGAGGCTTCAAATGAAGATTTGAAAATTTACCATCTTACCTAAGGGTAAGCAAGTGGTAACAATTGCATCATCATATGTAACTTTCTTGATCAGGGAACTTCAAGGGAGAATTCATTACTCATATAGCCAGGGTTAAGCATGGATTACAACACATATCTTACAATATGTGGTGCTGTGTGGATTCTTCCTATTGCCTCAGCAGTTGGAAATGTAAAGATGATAAATAACTTGATGGGATAGCAATAATTCTGTTCTCTGAAGAAGTGAGGGAACAGTGTTTTAACAGTGCCGTTATGTGAAGAGATAGATGATAGATAGATAGATAGATAGACAATTAGACAGACAGATACACCCCCCCCCTAAAATTCAGCAGGCACTATGAGATTGGTTTCTTTAAAGAAAAGCATAGATGTGGAATTATGTCTCTTGGTGTGCATGTGTAAATGAATTTTCCAGTTTCACTCCTTTTAAAATAATTTTTTTAACACAAATGCTTGGAAGCACAAGGAGGAGCAAGTGAGAGCAGGGAGCTCATGAGACCTCAAATGCTATCTTAATAATGGATAAGAGATCAACTGTACTATGCTATAGTGATGTTAGGTGTATTAGTCTTAAAGTAATAGTTTTAAAGCAAACAAAAATCAGATGGATAAAACCAGATCTAGTGCTTACAACCCATTTTTAAAAGGCAGCATTTTTGAAAACCGATTTTCTGGCGATGACCCACGTATATATTAATTTTATGTGTGTGAAATAGAACCGAGTATCCGAGTTATATTGAAAACTAGTGGAGCAGGGATGTTGTGTAAAACTGAATAGAGTAGTATGTCACAAGCCTCCATCCTGAAAGTGGTGCTACACCTCCCGTCTTCACCTTCTTCAAGGATCAGGAAGTTATCTTGAGGCACAGGAAATAGGCAGGGAATTTCAGGGACTCCACAAGTCCTGGTGGAGTGGTCCCCCCCACCCCCAGCAGGGATGAGACTAGGATCATCACTCGCAGAATTCTTGCTGAGAAACAAACACTATTCACATCATTTCTGCTAGGGAGAAGGTATTCCAAGGCAACCATACTCTTAACTACTCTGCTATAATGTATGGTTATTTCATTGTTTCAATGAAAGTATATGCGTGGTGTGGGAGAGTCCTAAAAACCAAGGTGGAATTTAGACACATACAAAAACCACTCTGAAAATGATTTTTTTAAAGTATTTTTAAAAATTCACTTAATTTTCCATGAGGCTCACCATCACCATCTAGTGTCAAATTGTATATTGCCCTTAAAACACACTTAAAATGGTTTATTTGCAGCTGTATAGCTGAGTCCCAAAGGAGGAACTAGAACTACCAGCTCACTTTTGATATTTGACTGGATTTAGAATAGGGATTTGCTTTATTTATTTCGTTTAATTATTTAGTTCTAGTTTGGTCTATTCTAAGTGATTAACAATACATCAATACATATATAAAATATCCAGTTAAATAAGAAAAGGCAACTGATTTTAATGCAACACAGCATTATAACTTTAATCTTGGTCACCAAAGCCAACCCAAGTAAAAAACACATTCGTTAAAATCACACTGCTAAGAACTGATGCGTCTCTACCACAGAGGGAAGCTTTCCTTCATGTTATTCCAATGCCCCTGATAGTACAAGCAAGAGAATCATCTCTACCAGACTGAGAGACTGCAATGGCACTTGGAAGAACTAGTTCAGGTATGTTGGTACAATGCATAAAACTACTGTTCAAGTCAAAAGCCGACACAGTTTTGTTTGAAGATTGCAGGTGGCTTGGTGCTGACCCTGGAAGACTACTTTCAGCAGGTCATCCCAAACAAGAGGTGTGCTATAATTTATTATTTTTGCAAGGGAAACAATAATGAACAGCACCACTATATAGAATGTGTCGTATAGCGGTCCAATCACAAAGTTAGTAAGGCATGATAAATGATTATATAGCCTCTTTCCTAGAATAAGCTGAGGAAAACAGCTGTGGTGTGGAAAGTGGAAGTTCTGAACTCCCTAATCTGATGGGTAAAACCTCAGCACCTAGGACTTGCCGATCGCATGGTCGGCGGTTCGAATCCCCGCGGCGGGGTGCGCTCCCATCGTTTGGTCCCAGCGCCTGCCAACCTAGCAGTTCGAAAGCACCTCCGGGTGCAAGTAGATAAATAGGGACCGCTTACCAGCGGGAAGGTAAACGGCGTTCCGTGTGCTGTGCTGGCTCGCCAGATGCAGCTTGTCACGCTGGCCACGTGACCCAGAAATGTCTGCGGACAGCGCTAGCTCTCGGCCTATAGAGTGAGATGAGCGCACAACCCTAGAGGCAAGACTGGCCCGTACGGGCAGGGGTACCTTTACCTTTACCTTTAATCTGATGAAGCTGTGTGGAGAACCTGCGCAGATCAAACGCCTTCAAACATATAGCGGTGTTAGAGGTTGTTGCCCTCTCTGTTTCCCCATGCATAGGAGGAGTGCAAGGGCCTTTCCTTTCCAAAAAGATGCATAATTTGATCTTCAAGCTTGAAATTGCAAATCAGGAATAGAAGATTAGCTGTGGAGAGTTATTTGAAGTGCATAGGGTGTTTAGAGTCTAGGCATTCACTCTACACCCTGACTAGCAATTCTAGCGCAATGCTTGCAAATGAACACTGGGAATTACAGGTCTACTATCTTATTCCACATGCTGTCCTAGTTATGTTGATAATACTTCATGCCTTTTCAGTTGCCTACAGATCTCTCCTAAAGCCAAACACGATCTCTTGACTATTGTCACTCTTAATTTTCTGCACCATTTTATGCAAGAATACTGACCTACCACTTTCCCGGCATTATCAAATCACTTTGCAAGCTGAGATACTCTGGCATGTGCACTATAGACTCTTGCTAAAACCGCACTACATAGGGATTTCAAAGATAGCCTAGTTAATCTCTCACCTCAAAGCTTCACTTAAAATCCTGCTGAAATCAGGAAAAACATCTGTGAGCACAGTCAAATTGCAGAGCAATCTCTTTTCTGTATCAAAGTTCCATACCAACAGAGCCTCTGAAATGCCACATTGGATGTAGCTTACTCATACTTACTGACAGAATGTGATGTGAGCTTTAACACCCTTCATTAAATAGCAGCAACTACAATGACCAATACATGGCTCCATTCCTAAAAATAGCTATGGACCTAAGAGCAAATGTTGAAAAATGAGGCAAAGGTAAGTTGCGAAATATGCCGAACGCCAGTATTACTCCCAGCTAATTTGTAATCTTGTTACTTTAAGGCAAAGCATCAAAATTGCTTCAAACGTATACATCCAATTCATCAGTCCAGCTCTGGGAGCTGATAGAACAAAATACCTCGCTCATTCAAAGTAGCTGTGTGTGCCAACAGTATTTACGCTGCATATGATTTTAGCAATAAAAGTACAATGTAAATTTTCTCTCCGCTATGGTAATTTGAGCAGTTCCAGATACAAAACAGAACTTCTTAAAACATGTAAAGTTTGATCCCAAAAGTAGATGCACTTAAAAACAATAAAAACAGTGATATCCTCCCTTTAACAACCTAAAAATGCTCTTCTACAAAAACCGTTTTGGCTAAAGTTCCAGTCTGTTGACATTTTTCACACAAAAAGATCATTAGCTGAGCACAGCTTGAAAATCTGATTGTTCTCTAGATGGTCCATGAGGGAGCCTGAAAATTGTCACAGTGATGTAAGAATAATTGTGTTAGAAGGTGGCTTCTTTTCCAGCGCATTCTGAAAATGAGCACTGCTGCCAAGCACATGCCATCCAAGATGAAAAATTCTGGAATCAGGTGCACAACTGTTTCCCCCTAGAACGGAACTTGAACTATACATTATGTTTTCATGTAATCAGGCTATCATACAATGGATATAACAGAAACACTATTCTTACATGGCTTAACAGCGTATCAACTAACTCTGAGGGCCAAACAAGAAAGTTAAATGTGTGAATGCAATAAATATGCTTATGTTTTGTAATGTAAATAACAGCCCGGGTAGTGGTGGTGGAGGGGGAACAGTGTTAGGACTGCTCTGTTGCAGTGCAAATGAAAACCACCCCAGCTATTCCATTGATAAAGGGTTTCCTCTTCACATGCATTAAAGTTAAAATGAATGGTTTGCAGTGTTCTGCTGTGTTCCCTCTAGCTTGGAAGCCCTTTCTTTTCAGACATCTCTGAACATATGGCTGATGTGCAGGAGTATCATGGGAGCAATGATTTGATGGGACGCTCAGAGTGTGCCCCCTGACAAGGGTATTATGGATTGTGTAGGTCAGTGGCATAGCGTGGGTTGTCAGCACCCGGGGCAAGGCAAGTAATTTGCGCCCCCTAACTCGTGGATTTTTGCACTCGAGTCTCTTCCACTAGATTAGTTAAAGAAACCCTTACCCCCTAAGAGAGTGAGTGAGCCAGGTAGGGGCAGAGAGCTGCGAGTGCGAGCGCGCCCCCCCAGATGTTGCGCCCGGTGCGGCCGGCCCCCCCTGCACCCCCCACGCTACGCCACTGGTGTAGGTATAATGTGGGAGAAGGCTGTCCTGTAAACCTGGAATGCAATTGTGTATACTTTTGCTTCTATAAATATATATAATGCTTGGGTAAACAGTAGTCACTCTAGACATAAATCTCTTTTTGGAGGAAGGGCAGGATAGAAATTTAAATAAACAATAAATAATGCTCTGCAGCCCTACCCATCCCATGCACAGCCATGCTTTTTTATTCAGTGAGAATGTGTGCTCATATGCACCTTCACATACTAAAAAATATCAAAATCACTGACTCAGTTTACATGAAAGCTTGTGCACATAGATAATTCAGATTAAAATAATAATTAATGCAAATGGAAGCACACTATGCATGCACCAGCTCCAAAAAATAATAAAATTGTCCATATAGTATTGACTTAATGAAACATGCAGCAGCCAACCCATGGAAAAATAGTAAAATCTGCTCATCCTTACGTTATGTGTCATTTTTATTGTTTTAGTGATTGTAGGGAGTCATTTGGAAGTCATTATTTTATATGGCCTATTAAAGCCATATCTTTTTTTCTCACACAAATTTTCACAAAATGGAATGTTGTACAAGGATTTGAATAAATCAACGCTATCTGAAGTATTTCGCCACCCTCTTGAGAAGAAGAGCCTATTAGTATGAAATAATCTTTTGATTACTCCGAGGATATCTACAATACCATTAAGGTCTACAAAATCCCTGCTGAAAAGTTTGTGAAATTATAAGGTGAATGTTGCTCAATAACATGAAATGGCTCCAATATTTTTCGAGAGGCATTATCATCATCTCCCAGCGCTTGGCTTCATCAAAAATTTAAATTCTTCTTGTTCCAACTTTAGCTATTACACTTGGGGCTTTAGTCATTACAAGCCCTTAGCACAGAGTTTGAACAGGGTTTCAGTGCAAGGAAAATATCAATTTATTTATCAGGAGGTCTAAATAATGAATAATTATTATTATTATTTCTTAAATCTGTATGCCATGCTTCATCCGAAGAGCACAGGGTGGTTCACAACATAAAGATACAGAATAAGAACACAAAAAATAATAATAAACAAACAAACAAACAAACAAACAAACAAACAAACAAACAAACCAATAACTCCATTTTCCATAAACACATTTAAAATAATCTACAAGCCATTTAGACTTGTCTCTTGTGCAAGGAACCAGCATAGGCAAAGAAATATCTAGCTGCAATTTCAGCACATCTGAGGAGTTACAGCTCAGTGAAGTCCTATATTCTATAAACTTTACAAGGATCCTGAAGCAAGCTTTTTCTTTTTTGGTCAAAATACGTTGACCAGCCATGTAGTGAAGCATGAAGCTAAAAAGGAAATACTGTCATTGCAAAGCAATCTGATTGCTATCTCTCCCCACCCGGGCAAGTCTTTGGACCTCTTTTGTCAATTTCAAGCAGGCTACTTGGGACACTGAAGTTGTAATGTGAGAAAATATTCAGCACTTTGTAAGTGATGAAACTTACAACCTTTTGAGTGGGGTGGGGGATAGAAATTCAATTTAAAGATACAAGAAACAGAATTCCATGAAGCCCAACCACCTTCTAACACTGAAACTGTCCAAAAACTACTGGGTAAGTTGAAAAGGCAAAATAGCTGCCAACACTGCTGAATCCAAAGGTCAAAGGCAAAATGAATATCATAACTGTGCCAATTTAATGAGATAGAGCACAAGAAATATTGAGATTTTGACACTTAATCCCC
Organism: Podarcis pityusensis; assembly: GCF_964106645.2. Taxonomy (NCBI): domain Eukaryota; kingdom Metazoa; phylum Chordata; class Lepidosauria; order Squamata; family Lacertidae; genus Podarcis; species Podarcis pityusensis. Next base: position 48,637,651 of record NC_138029.1, on the reverse strand, counting down.
CCCCCAATGCTTCTTAAAAGGAAGACTGTTTGCTGGGATGTAGGGATATTAAACTCTAACAGCAGCAATATTTATGGAAGTTGGAAGCAGCTTATACCTCTAATTATGCATGTATGTAGTTCACTGTAGCACTGGCATGTGGCTGCTCTAGTGGAATACAGCAATCCATTATAACAATGGGTAGACTACATAATACTGCATAAGAGCGTAGGAATAGGAAATGAAGAAGGCAGTCATACTTGATCCAATTACATTCACAAGGGAATGGAGACAGGCAGGCAATAATTACCCAAATTGCAATTTGGCTACAACCTCTGGATTAACATCTGCACTCTTGAAGAAGTGGTAAAAGCCTTTTAATGACCACAAATCTTCAAAATCTTTACATCTCAACTAGAAAAAGGTGTTCTAACGGTTTAAATGTATCAGATAGAGGAAGATAACAATAGTTGATGAGGTTTTTGTGTGTTGGCTGTGCTTTAGTGCTTTGTACTCAAGAGTAAGAAAAGCGGAGTTACATAAGAAATTAAATTTTGTGGTGCTATTATTTAATCATAGCTCAACAGGAAATGACCCACTAAAAAAAGACAAGAATACAAATCATGAGGGACAGAATAATGCGTTATGGTTTCCATTTGGATCTTCCTGAATACACCCTTCCCCAGGGAAGGAATCCCTACCTGAAAAGCACTAGAAACAGTGATTGGGAAAGCTCAGCACTCCAACCAGCCAGCAACACTGAGCAGACACACAATGTGATATACAAGGTCAATTGGAGTATGTGCTTTTAAACTAAGGGGCAGGTGAAAATAATCACACCCTCTTGTAGGAAAACATTTTTAGCACCATTCAATAAGTGACTGTAACCAATACTCCACCTCTAAGATAAATAAAATATGTTATTTTTAATAAATAATACTGATGATACTCATTAAAAACATCAAACTTTGAATAATAATATATAGGCAGAATTGCCAAATCGAGACAGGATTTAATCTAAACCAGGGTTCACTAGGGAGCAACCCCAAGACATGTTTTCAGTGCCAGGCTCAGCTCAACATGTGAAGTAATGATGCCACTTCATGTGAAATTTCAATAGATGATATTATGGGGCACTGGCAGAAGCCTTGTGTCTTCCATAATGTCTAGTTATGCCCAGAATGAAGCCTTGCAAGACAGATGTGTATTGCACAGGTTGGCACAGTTCCAAAAGAGCCTCTGCAGTTGTACAAATTCCACAGGTGCTTATAATCATCACAGATATTCTGACTTGAAGCTGTAGTGCACTGCCAATCACATGAGGCAGTTTTGTACCAAAGATTTGTTTAGTCGTTTAGTCGTGTTCGACTCTTCGTGACCCCATGGACCAGAGCACGCCAGGCACTCCTGTCTTCCACTGCCTCCTGCAGTTTGGTCAGACTCATGTTGGTAGCTTCGAGAACACTGTCCAACCATCTCGTCCTCTGTCGTCCCCTTCTCCTTGTGCCCTCCATCTTTCCCAACATCAGGGTCTTTTCCAGGGAGTCTTCTCTTCTCATGAGGTGGCCAAAGTATTGGAGCCTCAGCTTCACGATCTGTCCTTCCAGTGAGCACTCAGGGCTGATTTCCTTCAGAATGGATAGGTTTGATCTTCTTGCAGTCCATGGGACTCTCAAGAGTCTCCTCCAGCACCATAATTCAAAAGCATCAATTCTTCGGCGATCAGCCTTCTTTATGGTCCAGCTCTCACTTCCATACATCACTACCGGGAAAACCATGGCTTTAACTATACGGACCTTTGTTGGCAAGGTGATGTCTCTGTACCAAAGATACTGGAGGCTTAATGTCCCTACATGCCAATACTGTATATATAATTTACCATGAAAACCTATAAGCTGTCTCCTCCCCTGCCCCAGCCATCTCAACTGAAAACATAATTAGAAAAATAAAACAGATTGCTCTGTATAGAGGTTCTCTGTCTGGAGTTGTTGCAGGGTGCAGGTCAAATGGTAAAATGTCAACACACTTGAGGGAAAGTGTGGTGATGTAGATGTATCCGGGATATCCAATGGTCTGACTAAGGTATAAGGCAGCTTCCTAAGTTGCTCCTGTGTCAGGAAGGAAGAACTAGGTTAATGTCAAAAATCCCCATTTTGAAGGAAAATAATGTTGCTGGCAGCAATTGAGAAAAGGTCATGGGATATAGGATATGAGGGATCTTTGCACAGCAGGGCAAAATACTGATATATACTATTATTAATCTTGAAGGCAAGGGGGGAAAACATATTCCACCATCAAAATCTCTAAACAAGGTAATTCTTAATCTCGTCAGGTACGCAGGTGTGTGAATTTCTGTCTTGAAGCTTTTTTTAAACTAACCTTCCAGTTAAACTACGCTGCAGAGCACAATGAACATTGACATGAATGTTAATTACTACCACTTAGAAACACTGTAGATGTTTGACTAATCTGTGCTATAAAACGAATTGAATATTTACTGCCATACATTTGCCTGAAAAATAAGAGAACAACATGTTGTGGAATGTAACTGCTTTATAAACATCAGAATGTTTTACTCTTTCCACCACACATCCAAAGGATTGTTTTACTTTATATAATATCTCCTCTCATTCATAGTCACCTCTTATCATAAGCAAAGCTAAAAGTAATAATGTTCTACTCTCAGCAGTGCGTTGTTACAAGATAGAAGTTCTCAAAATCATGTTTCACAAGGATTCTGATTACATTATTGTGCAAGTAATTAGTATTTATCAGATTTGCCTAAAACATTTAAATGCAATTAAGTGTTTTGAAAACTTAAAATGATTCTTCTGCATTGGTATCGACAAAGTTATTACAACAGTGGCCACTTGCACAATGCCAAAGAAAGTGCATAGATAAAAAAGAAGACAAAGGGGGGCACTGGTTTGCTTTAATTTTACATGTTATAATCCATATGTATATATGAAGATTTAGAAATTATTACTGCAATTTAAACAGAAATGCAACATATTTCACCATAGTGGGCAAACCTGTGACCATGACCTTCTCAGTCCCCTGTTCTCCCTTTGTATGGCCCTTTATTTTTCAGCTGGACTTGGAATCAGATAGCACTTCAAATTAATGGCATCTTCAAACAGAGGGCTGTCATCTGTAAATCAGCACACATGGCCATCCTATATGACTGAGGGATCACCCGCACTTTCACCATAAATAGTGAGTAGTGTGTTTCCTCTTCTGAGTGCATATTCCTAAAGCAACAGTCATGCACTCAGAAAAAGATGCTCCCAACAAGTCCCGTTCAGACATTCAAAGCATCTACAGTGAATGTGTATTGGAGAAGGAGAACTAAGATAGCTGCCCAGCTAATGCCCCATGTATTCACTAGACTTTCTGCACACCACATCACCACATATGCAAACTGTGTGCATCTAAGTTGATCTATATGATCAAGTACCTGTTTTTCCACGGCTTCTTACAGCTTTTACAGAACTAGCATGCATATAATTTGTATGCGTGTGGGGATCGTGCAAACAGTCTAATTAATCTATGTGATATGGAGCTGGGGCCTGCCACCATGATCCTGCACTCCATGCACACTGATCATGTGCGTTCTGAACATCAGAAGAGCCATATTACTTTGGTTGGTCATACTGAATTGGTGGATATACTTGACAAGGTTAAATCTTTGGTCCCTGAATGCACCACATACACTGTAGTTGTGGAATTTTTGTTTGTTTGTTTCTGTCTTGTTGGCATCCATCTGTCTTGAGAGACAATGGAGTGGGCCTCCAGGGGAGAAGCCAAACTATTGTGTTAGCAGCACCAAAGTGACCTCCATGGGGCACAAGTCTGCCCAGTGTGCATGGAGGTCCTGGGCTGCCCAGACAAGACGCCCCTCTTGGCCTTGCTGATGTGGTCCAAAGGAAAGCAGAGCAATATATTTGGTACCAGCTTGACTGCAGGAGTTGCCGCAAGGAGGCGCACAAGGCAGCATTCAACTGCCTTTGGGACTCTGCTCTGGATTTGTGTAAGTTAGCCTTTGTTATCCCAAAGATGTCCTGCAGGGAAGCAGAGGTTTAAGTTCAGAGTTGTCCTACTAGATGGGCTACTTTCCAAAATCAATGAGCCCCATCTGCCCCTCATTTCCCTCTATGGTCAATGCCTTCTTGACCATTGGGCCCACTATTGGTCTCGTCTGCTCAATCTGCTGGAGCCTGTCTTCACATGCAGGGGAAATGCCTAACTCACCATGAGTTTTAACCCATCAGCTACCCTCACCTGGTTTAGCCAGTCAGCTGAAACCATTTCTTGGGGTGTGGCTGCTGTCGCATGCAGACAGCTTCTAGCAGCCACAGGTGAGAACTGAGTGCAGGGTGGGGACCAAAAGTGGACAAACTACCCCAGAAGGAGCATGATGTATCCCCCAATGGAGGTACTACCCCACCCCTAACACCCCATACAAGGCAACTGAAGGTGTAATAAAGATCAATTCTTGAAGTGAGGATGTTCTTCTTTCCCAGCTATGTTAGACTGACCTTACAGAGTGCAGAAGACAGGAGTACCACTGTACTTACTATATTTAAAAATAAATAAAAGATCAACCCTATTCTAATACAGATCCAATTCTAACAAAAGAAAACTAAAAAGAAAAAGACACTTTTCAAATCAAAACATGTGAGCATAAAGAAATGAACAGTTGCTTTCCCTAAGGATCTATCTGAGCATATTGCTGAGTCTTGTATTTCTGTATTAAAACTTTCCCTGAAATTATTAATTGCTTAGACTTTGTGGCTTCAGATCTTTCTTTCAGTGCATCTGAATCAATGGAGAAAATGGCTCTGCCTGAAGGTGCTTCCAGCTCTCATTCAAGAAATAATCATTTTCCTCTAGTTTCTCACAGCTAGAATGGAAAGAGCACTATGGGTGGGGAACTAACAGTCCTAGGCTATGGTAAGAGTGACCTTTATACTATTTTTCTGCATGGTTACTTACAACACTTGGAAGCAGCTCTGTGTTACTGCTCTTGAGTCTATACTTTTCCTCAGAGGATATTCCCCAGAGCTATAATGGGAAGATAGCTATGACTCTTCTCCTGCCTTTGGTGTAGGACTCAGAGGCAGAGATGATTTGGAAGAGACAAAGGGACTCTCTAGACATGAAGAAGAATATATCTTGCATTTGTTTGTATATGTGGGCATGCATGCATGCTTCACGCACCTTGAATTCATACTCTTATTTCCCTCACCCCTCCAGAACAGAATAAAAGCAGCACTGGGAGTCCAATTTTTCAAACAAGGCTGTGTACACATTCCTGATTACCCTGCAAGTGGTTTACACACAGTGTTAGCCACAATCCATAGCTACAGACAATCCTATATCTATGTTGTTTCTTATTGTGCTGTTTCTTATTGTGTTGTTTCTTCCTAGGGGAAGAACCACTAGGAATTGTGCTTCCTTTCACTCCCCCAGCAAAACATGTTTCCTGGCAAATATCCTCATATTAATCTGTGGAAACTTTCTCAGTGCTGGGCATTCCACCTTCACCATCAAGCCAATCTGAGGCAGCCTCATTAGAGTGCATACCTCAGAAGCAAAAAACACTGTTCCTTTATCTGAGGACTCATAGTGGACTAAGAACATGCATGCACATCTCTGCAGGAGTATTTCAGCAATCAATAAGCTTCAGACCATCAATGGATCAACACTTCACGTTACCTTTTTCTGGTATAGACCTTGCTCGTTAGCTTTTGAGCAAAACTGGATGCAGCAAATAGTTGCTGGTGTGTTTACCTTGACAGCCCCCACCCCCATTAAACTAAGGTTTGGACAAGGTGATTGGTGTGAAATGGTGCAGGCAAAGCCCTCTTCCACAGCTATTTTTCTGCCCACCCCCCACAGCTATATCTTTTTCCTCCTGTGGAGAAAAGGATTCTGAGAGGACCAACAGACAAGGAAGGCAATCAGACTCACTTCCTGTTCCACTCCAGTATTTAGGGCTGTTTTTCATTTAAAAAACCAGACAACCCATCCATCACTGGTGTAAGCAAACAGATTCATGACTCTGTGCTATGTTTGCTTTGGCCATCAGTCTTGCCTGCAGCTCCAACCATGAACTGTCCCAAGCCTTCCTGCCAAACTAACAACAAACCATAGTTACTGCAAGCTGTTTCAGTCAATTTCAAACTATGGTTTTAGATTATGGCTTGTTGGCCACAACCAAACATAGTTAATGATCCCCAGAAAGCCAAATAAACAAACTACCATTTAGTGTTCTGTTTGAACCAGGCCTTTGTCTCACTACCCCCAACCCAAACCACTATCCAATATTTCAACATTTTAAAGTCCAGGGTATAGACCCACCCCCTCTCTCCCCCCAAAACACTTATGAATCTGGAAGTGTCACCTCTCAAACATACATGCCACAGTGGTATTACTTGTTTAAACATGCTATCCTAAAAGTTACCATTTTCCTTTTGGGGGCAGGGGGGGATTATATAACCTTCTACAGTGGACTGAGCTGAAAAGATAATGTGATCCTGTAGGACATACAAGGCATTTACTTGAAGAAAAGAATGCTCTGGCTGATGACAGCTTTTCAAAATTGCATATAACGAAGGATAAGTACTAGAAATTGGGTTGAATTACTTTTTAAAATAAAAAAGTCTAATTTGCACATGAGGGAACTGAGATACAGAAGCCAAAACTATTCTTTATGGAACAAGGGAGAAAATCAGCTACAAAGCAAACGGAGCTAAAAAAAATCCACAAAGAATAAAATCCTAGCTCCACATCTGTGTCGGATTCCTAAAGGCATGTGTACAATGGCTTCTATATTTCAATTTGTTTACATGTTTTTATAAAAGCTCTAGGAAACATATCCTCAAAGACTGCCTCACAAAGAAAAGCACAAACATGAATTAGCAAGTGGTGTCTGTGTGCATGTGTGTGTGTTGGTTATCCACTGAGAGTATGTAAATCCAAAGCTGTCCTATTAATTGCAATAAAAATATTAAGCAAGCAAGCAGAGGGTTTGTTTGCAACTTGCATTTTGTACAAGGAACCCCATAGTTTCTAGCAGAATTTTTTGTCAAGCTTTGTAGTATATTCTAAAATTAAGTATGGCTTCACACATGTACATGTTCTTTCCTACACACAGAAATCAGACTCCCACTGCATATCCCACATATATCTAAGGACTGAATTACGTACATGGACAGCAATTTATAGCTGCATATGGGATTATGCACTTACATAAATAAAACAGTAATGTGGCAACTGGATAGCAAGAGTAATACATGAACATTGTTTGTAGATTCTAGAGAATTGTGATGTTGCTTCTTTTAGTTTTGGAGAGAAAAACCAACCATCACTTTTATAGTGAAGTAGAAGAGAAAAAATAATTAGAAGGTGATTTTTCAAGATTGTTTCCCCATCCTACCTGCACTCCTTCATCTGAGACCAAATTTGTTCTATATTCTTGTTTTATTTATTTTAAAAATTATATCTTGCTCTTCGTCAGAAGACCTGAGAGGAGCTTACCAACAGCAAAATGTTAGCTCTGCAAGAGTAATGTTCTCCTAAACAAGTTCTGGGACCAGAATAGTACTACATCAATAAGTCTGGCATTACTTTATCTCTGAGAACATACTGCAATGCTATCTTATAATGTGGCTATGGCAAACCACAGCACAGTACCTAAAGTGGAAACATTTATGCATCTAACAGTTCAATCCTATGGATATCTACTGACTCATTCACTGTATAACCAGCTATGTTTTTCTTTTTCTTTTTTTTTTTTAAACAACCTTTTATTTAACCCAATCCTATTCTGATCGGAACTACTATTACTGCAAAACTGGCAGACCACACAAACAATTTTAGAAGTATAGGAAAAGAAAGTTCAGTAAGAATCCAGTTATCTGTATCTCCGTTTTGATCCAACAATGAATCAGAGCCTGCCTTTGAAAAATTCAAACCAAAACATAAAAGATAGTGCTCAATTTCAGTTTGAAATACAGGGAGAGGGCAGGCACAATGGGTTCCCTACAGTTATTCCGTTCTACCTCCTATTCCACCAGTGTGCTAACGTATGTGGTGGGTGATATAAAAAGTCATTCAGACATTATTCATTTACAATTATTATTCAATGGAAATGTAGAATGTTGAGCCACCAGGGGTGACACCCAATTTAAAAAATCTTAGCCAAGAAATAATGTGTTTTAGTTGATTCATCAATTATTCAAACAATAAAGGTTGCAATTCTATGGACATTTACATGAAAGTAAGCATAACTGTAAGAACATAAGAGCCACCATGCTGGATCAGACCCATAAGCCTGTCTAGTTGCTCATGTCTCCTAGCAACTGGTATCTTTGATACTGAAGATAACATATTGGCATTATGACTAATAGTCATTGATCCTCCATTAATCTGTTTAATCTCTTTTAAAAGTCCTCCAAATTGATAGCGTTCACTACACCTAGTAATAGCAATTTCTATAGTTTAGTTAGGTTTTGTAGACTTATTTCTTTCCAGAATCTTACACCGTTCAATGTCATTGGATGACGCCATGTTTTGACTTGTTGGAATGCTATTGCTCTGGCTCTGCCCATCACGTGAGCCACTCCTGGTTTTAGAACAAGTAACTTGCAGCTCATGAGCATTTAACTTGTGCACATTCAACTTTACATGGTTGGCAAAATAAACAAACTAAAATAAAATAAAATGGAGGCAGAAAGGAGGTGGGTGTCCGAAAAAAAAGACATTGGCAATCCCACTGACCACTGAACCCAATGTGTTCTGGCTATGCACAATTTTGGCATTATGCACTATCCCGAGTGTAATTGGAGAGTCGCCTATATTATGAGAGGGAGAAAACCATATCCAGCCATCATTTTATGCACCTCTATCACATCCCCCTTTACTCACTTTCCTCCTAAACTAAAAAAGCCCTCAAACATCATAAGCTTTCCTCAAAAAGGAGATGCTCCACCCCATTGATTATATTTGTCTCTTTTTCAGTACGTTTTCTAGTTTGACAATATTCTTTCTGTATACATGCATTATACAAAATTATTATGGAGAAAGCTAGAGAGTTCCAGAAAGACATCTACTTCTGCTTCATTGACTATGCAAAAGCCTTTGACTGTGTCAACCACAGCAAACTATGGCAAGTTCTTAAAGAAATGGTGGTGCCTGATCTTCCCATCTGTCTCCTGAGAAATCTCTATGTGAGACAAAAAGCTACAGTTAGAACTGGATATAGAACAATGGATTGGTTCAAAATTGGGAAAGGAGTACAACAAGGCTGTATATTGTCTCCCTGCTTATTTAACTTATACACAGAATTCATCATGCGAAAGGCTGGGCTAGATGAATCCCTAGCTGGAATTAAGATCGCCGAAAGAAATATCAACAACCTCAGATATGCAGATGACACAACCTTGATGGCAGAAAGTGAGGAGGAATTAAAGAACCTTTTATTGAGGGTGAAAGAGGAGAGCGCAAAATATGGTCTGAAGCTCAACATCAAAAAAACGAAGATCATGGCCACTGGTCCCATCACCTCCTGGCAAATAGAAGGGGAAGAAATGGAGGCAGTGAGAGATTTTACTTTCTTGGGTTCCATGATCACTGCAGATGGTGATAGCAGCCACGAAAATAAAAGACGCCTGCTTCTTGGGAGAAAAGCAATGACAAACCTAGACAGCATCTTAAAAAGTAGAGACATCACCTTGCCGACAAAGGTCCATATAGTAAAAGCTATGGTTTTCCCAGTAGTGATGTATGGAAGTGAGAGCTGGACCATAAAGAAGGCTGATCGCCAAAGAATTGATGCTTTTGAATTATGGTGCTGGAGGAGAGTCCCATGGACTTCAAGAAGACCAAACCTATCCATTCTTAAGGAAATTAGCCCTGAGTGCTCACTGGAAGGACAGATCCTGAAGCTGAGGCTCCAATACTTTGGCCACCTCATGAGAAGAGAAGACTCCCTGGAAAAGACCCTGATGCTGGGAAAGATGGAGGGCACAAGAGGACGAGATGGTTGGACAGTGTTTTCGAAGCTACCAGCATGAGTTTGACCAAACTGCGGGAGGCAGTGGAAGACAGGAGTGCCTGGCGTGCTCTGGTCCATGGGGTCACGAAGAGTCGGACACGACTAAACGACTAAACAACAACGTCAAAACCAGCACTTTGAATTGGGCCCGGAAACTGGTAGCCAGTGCAGCTGGACCAGGATCAGTGTAATATGCTCAAACCGTCTTGCTCTGGTGAGCAACCTGGCCGTCTTGCTTTGGTGAGAAACAATGCAGGAACTTTCACATCATGTCATGTTTCACTCACAGGCATATTTTAAATGATCACATTTAAAATACTGCAGCTCTCTCTGTGTTTTTGAGCAATTTCCATTGTAACTTCTTTACTGCATGTGACCATTCACAGCTTTTCAGGAAGGGAAGACGAGGGAGATGATTGGATTTGTTTCTGTTTGTTATAACATTTTTTTTCGGGGGGGGGGGAGATGTCTTGCTGCCTGAGGTTCTGTGTCATTCACACACAATGATTTTAAGTATTTTGTTTTGTTTCCTGCCCTGAAGAAGTGCAGACTTGTAGTGCTAGTGTAGTTTATTAGAAAGAGGTTCCACAATTGCTGGAGTTTGTATATGGAATTCTGTCTCCATCTGCACCCAATACATCTAAGTCTACCATCACTTCCTTTGGGCTTCTTCTTTCAAAAACACATGATAATCACAGACAGTCAAACTACAAACCCTGGAGTCAGGAAAATGGTTATAGTGGTACTGGTTCAGGCTTGGCTCCCAAACAAATCGGCTCCCAAACACCGCAAACCTGGAAGTAAGTGTTCCGGTTTGCAAACATTTTTTGGAAGCCGAACGTTCGACGCGGCTTCCAATTGAGTGCAGAAAGCTCCTGCAGCCAATTAGAAGCCGCACCTTGGTTTTCGAACAGTTTTGGGAGTTAAACCGACTCCCAGAACAGATTAAGTTTGAGAACCAAGGTATTACTGTATCTGATGGATAATCAAAAATAGTGGCAACTGTGAATAACACTATTTATTATGTAAACTAAAATTGCAATACATCAGGAGAGTAGAAAAGAATAGTGCTATTTTTTCAAATCTTCAGCCTGGGCCAAGATCATACCAACTGAACAAAATGCAACCTGCAAAGGACCGAGTTTGAGTAACAACAACATGATCTAAAGACGAACAGGTGCAGAACAGCAAATGCCATGTTTACTTCTCAGTAAACAATCATAGTTTCAATCTAGCTGAAAAGATTTGTCCAAGAGAAAACAATAGGTATAAAAACTTTGCTTTTAAAGGGCGCACAGCAGACATCATCTTAGAAAGGTGATTCCCTATTCTCCCTCAACACAGTAGTGAATGCCTCTTTTAAGATATAAAATCTGCAGACGGCAACAACCAAGTACTTATATTTAAAATAATTACTTAAGGGAAACACTTTTTAGCTGACTTTTTAAAATCAGTTAAACTGGTTAAATATTGCAGACCTATTAGCCAACATTTTAAGTCCATTTTAATTCATTTACATGCCTGAGATGAAAATTTTTAATCCATTCTCCATATTCCAAAAATAATGTGTGTGGTCACCTGCAAGTACGTTTGCATAACATATTGGTTACAGACTTACAAAGAGCCAAGGGGACTTACAAAGAGCCAACTAATGTGTCCCATCAGAACAAGGATTTCCTTTTGTGCAGTGGGACTTCCGCCTCTCTTTCCTCCCGCCCAAGTGCCCTCCACCCTGTCCAAATCTGCTAGAGGATTGGAGGAACACTTAGAACAGAGTCAGGAGGTACATGGGGAAGGAGACGGGTGATGTCCTTTTGCACAAGTGGAAATCCTCAGTACTCCTTTGGATACAACCCAAGTTTCAGGTTTTCTAAAGTGTGGTTCAAGACTCTGCCAGAAATGCAATTCTGAATCTCTAGCATCTGTAGACCTGAATATAGTAGCCTGAAGCAGCAGCAGGCTGTAGTGTTGATGAAAAAAGCAGTGCATGGAGCATAGAAGCGGGGTGGGGATACCAATGATGCTTTTAGATCGAGTAAAGAACACTCCTCTTCTTCATGGTTTTCTTTTTAACAGCCTTGTCATTATGAAAGAGAACACACACGGCTTCATCTGTCCTTTCTCCCTTGGCCTTAATTCCCTTCCCCCCACCTGCAGCAGCTAGGACTTGTTAATTAGTTTAATAAAAATGATATACAGTACTGCTCAATTGTAAAAAATAAATAAATCTCAAAGTGGTTTACAAAAACCAGGTGAATATGTCCCGTAACATGTGGGAGGGCCCGGTGGGCTATCATCAAGGAAGGAAAATGTGGCTGTGTTTTCTTTGGTGACTGCAGAAATAGGTAGGATATTAGATAGGATCTCTAAGATGTGACTCGGCAACCTTAGCACAGAACATCAAATGTAATACCTAAGGAAATTCAAAAGCCATTGTTTTCAGTCTCAAACCACTTCTTTTTTTTTGGGGGGTGGGGTACTCTGAAAGAAGCAATTAGTATATATTGGTCCCCATGAATTGAGAAGAGTTGGAGGAGTGGATTGAGCAAAAAATATCCAGAGAAAGGGTTAAGCAGAACTTCCCCTTACACTTACAAGCTCCTGAGGCTTCTTTTGATTAAACCTAAATGCCACTGGAAAGATACATGCAACTGCATGTCAAGTTTAATTTGAGCAACAAGCATAGTACATATTGTTTATATTTTTTATTAATCCCACCCCCCCCCCAAAAAAACCCCTGACATACAATATATGGAAAATAAGTCAGTATGTAGTGCTAAAATAATTATTTCTACGCTTTAATTAAGATACCAATTATAAAAAGTCAACAACATTCAGGATCAGAAAAAAGAGAGCCTTCAGTAGAAAAACATCCTACTGAATGTTTTCAATACTTTCTAAAAAATAAACACTGCTATCTCCTGAGGGCTCAGTGAGCAGATCTGAGCATGCTTCTTTTTAAAGCAAGAACCATCAATATGGCTTCCACTTGTACTAGACATCTGTAATGCTTTGAGCTGCATTTTCTCTGGAGATAACAGTGTTGTCCTGAGAACCAGAGCATGAAGAGGACAGAAAGGCAGAGCTGAACTGTTCACTCATACTCCTATCTAAGGGGCAGCAGTCTTATCTTTGTACAAAACAGAGCCTTAAGCAATAAAAGGAAAGTTTCATAAATATTTTTTTTCTACCAATTTTGTCAGTTTCTATGCTTTCCTACTACTGAATTTGATTAGAATCAGTATTTACAAGAATGGCAGGGACCTATAATGACTGAAGAACATTTCCGAGCCCCCCTGAGTTGCCGGATATTCCAGCTGCTAACGTTGCTGATAAGAACTAATGATTCCTAATAGTACTAACAACACTGTTTGCACAGTGGGTACTATAATGCTTCTTTTGTTTTGGCATTACTTACGTAGTCATGTAGATGTTTGATAAGTACAAAGATACTATATAAATGAAGCAAGCTTGCAGCAACGAATGGCAAATTACCCCACAAGGAGAGACAATGCATTATCCTGCTTCCTTTTCGCAGGACCTAAATTTTACGACGCTGCCAAAACTGTAGCCACAATAAAACAATACCGACGTAAACAATTACACAAATGTGTTAAGACAGGAATGAAAATGCATCCATTTGTTTCAGAACATTGCATTTTTTTGTGTTTATGGCAGTAGTTAATATTACTAATCTTCACAAGAAATAAAATAATAAAAGCGAACAATAAGTGTAAAAAAGAAGAAAAGAAATATACCCTAATTTTGCATGCAACAGTAAAACTGGCACGATACACTGAACACATAAAATAGAATAGCATGTGCCTTGCGGGAGGAGGTGGGAAGGAAAAGGAGATATAACACACCTTGGAAAGGCTACATCTGTTATTGTTGGGTGGAGCAACAGGGTTTCTGTTCGTGCAACAATGTCAAATGCATGGATTACTAGGCCCTTCAACATTTCCCAGGATGAATTTAATAAGCTAGATATTGGAGAGAAACAAAAAAAGAAGGGAGCACAAGGCAAGCAGTACGAAGAAGCAATATCCAACCATGTTCTTTTCCAGCATGCTGCTCCCTGGCACTCTTCCGGCCAGGGTGAGGGGCATGTTGTTAAGGAAGAGGAACAGCTAGGTGACACTTGCATGATGTGTGCATGTGAACCATGCCAGCAACACTGGGATCAGTATATGTATGAGCTCAGATGTTACCTCTTCATTCAGCTTTAGCTCCAACACAGCTGCAGTGCCCTTTGCAGTGCTGCAGGGGATGCTGGAAAAGCAACTCTCGGGCTTTCAAACTTCAGGAGGTAGCATAGTTTATGCTGTGGGCATGTTCTACTGGCTTATAAACACTTAGTTTTCTTGTTGATTAGTATACACTAGGATAGCTTCTAGTGTATACTAGACGCTTATAGTTTTTTATTGCATTTTATGTGGCGCATTTTTATGAAATAAATACAGATTTTAACAATATAAATAAAAACAAACACACACATGTAATCCAGGGCCACTTTTAAACAGAAAATTCACTAAAGCTGGAATATTATAGGGCCAAGAAAGAATTCCCAACCGTGATCCAGACAATCCAAAAAGTTACAAGGGGCATTCCTAAGGATATTTGGGGTCACACCAAACAGCATGGTTTCTTATTTTGGACACAAGGCCAGATAGGATCATATTTCATAACAAATAGTATGTAACAAGAATGGGAACCCCAGAAAGGAACTGGAAGCAGAAGCAAAAAACAGGGAAATTCAGGGAAATACAGAGAATAGTGGTTCAAAATTCAGCTGTACCGTTTCTTCTATTTCTTAAGGAGTTTTAAAGACGTTTTCTGAATTTCTTTACAGAAGGACCAGTAGGATCTGAAACTCATTAGATTAATTCACATCTTTCTCTTGTTATGATTCTGCTGACCTCACAGTGTATGAAATCCACTTCATATGTAAGCTGAACCTAAGGATTTTCATCTATCAACTCAACTGTATGTATTTTGGGCTTTTATTTTATCTTTTTATGTTGTGAACCACCCTGAGAACTGGGGATGAAGAACAGTATACAAATTTTACTACTACTACTATTACTACTAAAGTTACAAATAAAAATATACACAGAGCCTGGATCTGTATGGACTTTGTATTTTCTCAGTATGCTAAACCCAAATGTAATACATGTTAACTGGATAATATTCTTTTTATGTATCTATTATTATAAAATAATAAATTATTGGTGCAAAATGTCTGCAACCTTTCTGCTTTCCAAATTACAGAAAACACTGTTGCTTGGAGGTGAGCTCTCCAATATTTTAAATATGGGAAGAAATGTGTCATCTCCCACAGCAGGAGATTATTATGCTGATAATTTTTTTTATTATTTCAACAAGCTGGTTGGTTGGTTTTAAAATAGAAGCATTTAGCTACTTTGTTTATTTGGATAACAAAACAAGAAATAAATCTAACTATCATAATGGAGGAGGTTAAGGAAAAACTCTTAACAGCCAACAATACACACAGAGATTAACTTTAAAAGGCTCAGGTTTCCCCCCCAAATTGAACTCTCTTCCATTTATTCCATATGAATTCTTCACAGATTAGATTTTTAAAAAAAGTTAAAGCCATTTAGAAAAAAGTAAAAATAACGCCGCTTCAGTGTATTTCCAGATAAGCAGCATAAACAATAGAAAGTAGTAACAGTAGTATTCAGCTAAGCCAGGACTATGCTTTCCAGGAATAGTGAATAACTCATCTTTAAATTATAATTTTCTGCATTCTATGACTTCCTTCCTATCCATTGCCACAATATTCTTTTATGGAAATAAGATTTATTTATTTGCTGGCAGTAGCATTCCATTACTTTTGTCAAAACTGTTTTCATGTGTTCAGTCATCTCTGCATTCTTATAAACTAACTGGATAAGCAATTAACGTTCACCAGCATTTTAGGCTGGCGTGGGAGGGAAAAAACCCTTCATCCCACTGTTGCTAACATAACCTCTGGAGGCGTACGCTAGTGCAAAATGACTGCATCTCTGTGTCGGGGGAGATAAGAGAAGTGACACAGATTAAAACAAATTGTTGATCCACACCAGAGAGGAGCTCGGCAAACAATAGAAGTAAAAGCATAAATGTCAATTTGGGATGATAAAGGATACAATCTAAATGTAATACGAGAGGCCTCCAGATAAAAGCAAGAAATAGAAATTACACATTACTGAAATAGCACAATGTAATAAGTGCATGCATGCACAAGCATATAGACACATATATGCATGAATATGCACACAGAGAAGTCCACACAACAAGGCTAATTGCTCGGTAATGTAGATTAAAGGCTAGCACAATTATGTCGACAAAACCTTTAAAAAATTTCGTATGTAGATCACAATGCAAAGCCTTGCTTGCACTCTGGGCACATTTGTCATAATTTTCAATGGCTCTCATGTTTCCTGTCCCAATTTCCCACCCCTCTTTCTGCTTCCTCTGCATTAGCATCTCAGAGTAATTGCCCATGGGGGAGATGTCTGCGATACCCATGCATCCTTCCTGACAGAGGAGCATTGCCAAATGCTTGCTATTTATCCAGTGGAGAAACTCTGAACAACAGCACTTCAACAAGGTCAATCTCGTGTTGTTTTTAATGAATGGGCTTCATCCTGAATGAGCCTCATCCTTCTTCCTCTATCCCATCCAAAGCACGTCCAGAAATATTAAAGCTGTTTGCCTGATGAGACAATGTTTTAATGCTGGTATAAACTCTACTAGGTTTTATGGGGACTAAAAACAAAGAGCAGCCCAATGTGCAGGCTTCAAAATTCTATCTTCTATTATTTAAACGCTACAAAAATAAAGAAAACAAAGAATTAGAAATGCAAACCATAACACACCACAACACCGAGTTCAGCTCTAAAGGAATAATAAAGTACTGACTCATACAAAAATTCCCTTTATTAATAAAAAAAATATGAACTTAACTGAAAGTGCCGAGAGACAGGGCCAATATTCAGTTCCTGGTCCCTCTCCTGTATATGTGAAACGAAGTTAGCACACCCTCCTGGAATAGCTTCATCAGGATCAGCACCCAGCTAGCCATTTCCCCTTCTGCGGAGCTTGTCAGATCTTCCAAACTAGAGCTAACAAATATAATGCAATCTTTCTAATGTTTCCTTGGACTCACCTTCTAATATCTCAAAACCAAATCAGCTGTTTGGAGCTCTTCCTTTTTACCACTGTATACACATTGTTGACTTATAATACTTGCTGTTTGTGCGCTGGTATTATAGATGTTTTAAAAGAGCTTCAAGCAACTGACCTTCCTAACAATTTCCTTCAGTTTTCCCTTAAGATCTGAGCATTTTTAGGAGGATGGATCTTTCTCCATCTCCTAATAACTTGAGATGCACTTTCCCCATTGAATATATGAAACTGAATCCAGAAGCAAGTGACAAATTCACTACTCGTAAAAGCAAGTGTTAAAAGCAAAGTTAGCAATGAGAAAGTCACTTCTGTTGTGTTCATTGAAATATTTAGGGCACTGGGCATATAAGGAGGTACCAGTCCATCAGCTTTCAAGTGACTTTGTAGTGCATTCCTCTGCCATGAAGTAAATTGACTTATTTTGGGTGAAGAGACAAGAAAATTTTAAGTGTTTTGAGGTGACTAAAATGAATGTTAATTAGAGTAGAAGTATACTGAGGTTGTTATTTTTTTACCTAAACAATTAGCATCAGCAGGAATTGCCCAGCTTATATTCTATTAAAAGGGAAGATGTGAAAACACTTGTAGCATCAGGAAATGAACGTAAGCCTCCAATAAGATTCCACACTCCCTGTTTCACGCTATAATAAATAACATGTTTCTTGCTAACTTAAGCCAAACAAAGGAGTAAGTTACCATCAAACGAATTACTGTGTATCATAGGCACACGCAGTTATCTTTAAAAGAGGAGCAACAAACAACTCTACCCCTTGAATGCTGAAGCAGGCAAGCAAAGTACTAGAAATCAGGAAACTGGTGACAGGAACCGTGCTGGATCTGTTTTCAAGGACTGGTGATTTTTGCTGACCCACTGACAAAGCTGTTGTTTGGAACAGTGGGTGTAGGTGACTGACTCATTCATAGAATCATAGAATAGAATCATAGAATCATAGAGTTGGAAGAGACCACAAGGGCCATCGAGTCCAACCCCCTGCCAAGCAGGAAACACCATCAGAGCACTCCTGAGATATGGTTGTCAAGCCTCTGCTTAAAGACCTCCAAAGAAGGAGACTCCACCACACTCCTTGGCAGCAAATTCCACTGTCGAACAGCTCTTACTGTCAGGAAGTTCTTCCTAATGTTTAGGTGGAATCTTCTTTCTTGTAGTTTGGATCCATTGCTCCGTGTCCTCTTCTCTGGAGCAGCAGAAAACAACCTTTCTCCCTCCTCTATGTGACATCCTTTTATATATTTGAACATGGCTATCATATCACCCCTTAACCTCCTCTTCTCCAGGCTAAACATGCCCAGCTCCCTTAGCCGTTCCTCATAAGGCATCGTTTCCAGGCCTTTGACCATTTTGGTTGCCCTCCTCTGGACACGTTCCAGTTTGTCAGTGTCTTTCTTGAACTGTGGTGCCCAGAACTGGACACAGTACTCCAGGTGAGGTCTGACCAGAGCAGAATACAGTGGCACTATTACTTCCCTTGATCTTTCAACATGTCCTTCTGTACCAGCTTGCTGAACAACGTCAAAATAAAGTTTTTAAAAAGTCATCAGTAACTCAAACCAAATCTAAGCACTTCATTTTTCCAGATGCACTGTAGATACAACAGGCAAAAGTTCACAACAGAACGATAAGAACAGACTAGGATGTCTGAAAGCAGATTTGGCAGCAGAGATCCCCGTGGAGAGAAAGCCCTGATCGTAGTGTCCATCTGACAAGCAAGCCTCCCTACACTTCTACTCTGTGCTCCAGCAAGAGCTGGCTATGTGGTTTCTTGCACTATGAAGGAATACTGGAATATTTTGTTGTTGTATATTATTATAAGCCATGCTTTTGCCAGTGCTTGAAGTATTATTAGTAGTAGAGCTCACTGTTGGAGCACATTCAGTATGCAGTGTTTCAGGGTAGGGTAATTTGGGTTGCCATGCATCCGGAATTTCCCAGACATACCCAGAATATTGCAGTCGGAAGCAGTGTCCAGGCAGAAATTGGCTAAATGTCCAGGAAAATCCAGATGTATGGCAACCCATGTTGGCAGTGTCATTTTTTTGCAAATTTTTTTTGTCAAAAAGGTGTCCAGATTTTCAGTTTGAAATATGGCAACCCTAGCTAACGATTGTCAAAAGACTCCAGCAGTCCAGCCTAGCCCAGGAAGAGAGAAGCTGCTCCAGAGATATTGGGAAGGCCTGCAAGACTGTTAACTTCCAAGCCTGCTTTTGACTATTTGCTGAGATCAAAATATTAGGGGACTTTTTTTGAGACAATGGAGAAAAGTAGGGCCAGTCCTATTAGATGGAGCAAGATAGCAGATACCGAGGGGCATGGGGAGAAAGTGGTGGTGAGAACAGAATGTGCCCTGAACTCCCTAGCCTGGTGCCCTTACGTGATACAAAGGAAGCTGCCCATTTGCTGGTTTTTTGTGGGGGTATATTGTTTATGGAATATATTTTATAAGGTATCAATAGCTATTATAGTCTCAAAAGAGGCTATGTTCACAGATCAGTAATTCATTAGTGGCAACACCAGGGGGCAATGAGGAGCACAGAAGGGGGAAAGTATATATCTAGGTGGCTCAGTAGTGTTCCATATGCTAAGATCTCTGAATGAAAAATAACAGTATATGTTAATGACAGGAATCCAACAATGGGAGTGGGAGGGGGGCAAGCTCTTTGTTTGGAGATGCTTGCTGTCCTTGGGCACCACCCATGTAGTTCATTGCCAGGGTGTGGGTGGGGGGTATTTCAATAGGAAACAGATGAGAAAATGAGTCCCACTACCAGATGATGGCAATGATCACCTTTGAGGAAAGAGGGTGCAGCAATAATTATAAGTGAAATGGAGTGAGGGTGGGGGACACACAGCAGAAATAGAAACTTCATGCCCTGACACACAGTCATAGGAGCAGAAAAGGAGGCTCCTGATGAAATCTTTGTATTCTTTAAGGCGACTAAGCTGTGAAAGTTGTGGGGAACCCCCACAGCAGTTATTTTTGGGTGCACAATGGGCTTGGGGAGGGGCGGGAAGAGAAACTGGAAGTCCTGGCCTGCAAGAGGGTGGACATCACTGAATGTCACCATATAAATTTATTATCTGGACACATAATTCTACATTAAATTCCTGGATACCTTAACTGTTTTATATTGAGCATTAGTAATTTCTCCAACAGGGAAGACCAGTGTAAATTCTTTACAACAAATCAAAAGGCTAGATAATGTGCATTTTACCCAAGTCTTCTATATGTCTAATTGGCTAAAACTACTTTCCTAAATGTCAATCACTGCTTTGTTAAAAAGCAGGAGAATTTCTTATAAAGCAAATGAGAATAGTGTCTGCACATTTTTACTTAGATCTGAGGTTCCATAAAAGTTCCTTTTTTGTTTTCTTGAAAGCTGTGGATATGGGCATTATGGTGGGCCAGAGCAGGGAAGGGCAATTAACTGCCTCTGTGAGGATGCCCATTAACTGTGTTTTTGCTGGCATAGTCTCTGATTAGTTGTTCTTGGTGTCACCTGTTTTCACACCATTGGGATTTTCTTTGTTGTGTGTTCCTGGCTTAATATCTATATAGGATTGGCCTGTGAGTTAATATAGTGTTTTGATAATGTCTTTTATTTCAAGGTTTGTAGATTGCATCTTGCAGATTTTTTTTTTTTTTAGCAAAACGTGTATTTTCGGTGTAATCCTAACATGCGTTGTGCTAGCACACTACTAATTAAGAATGGTATGCATAATAGATAATCAATAATAAATAGCACCTCTCAAATGGACAGAGAGAAATTTCTACCTGGGCACTGAAAACTCACCAGATATCTCTGATAACAGAAATGCAAATAAAGTTATTATTTTATGTAGCACAAATGAGCCACAGTTAACCTATAGAAAAGGGGAAAGGGGTCATCTTATTATCCATTTCAAAAAAGGTGCTATAATGTCCTTTGACAGAGCACAATTCAAAAAACTACCTTCCATTTCTGTACTTTGACATTTTCTGAATTCTAAAAAATGAAGTCATTAATGTTAATGATAGGCTTAAAGCTTTAGTTAAACAAATATTTTTAAAAGGTTAAAACCAGATTGAAAGGAAACTTGCCTGTTTTAGCACTCTGAAGTTTGAAACCTAAATCTCTTCTCAGTAATGCATAGTCCATATTTTCAGTATGGAGGACAGAATATTTAAGTTGACAGGGAGGCTGCAGTTTTATACGGAGAAATTGAAAATATAATAAATCAGTGATACTGCTAGAAAATTTTGTAAAAGAATCTTAGAGTTGGAAGGGACCCAAGGGCAATCTAGTCCAACCCCCTGCAATGCAGGAATCTCAACTAAAGCATCCATGACAGATAACCATCCAAACTCTGCTTAAAAACCTCCAATGAAGGAGTCCACAACATCCCAAGGGAGTCCATTCCACACTCAAACAGCTCTTAGTGTCAGAAAGTTTTTACACACGTCTAGTCAGAATCTCCTTTCTTGTAACTTGAAGCCATTGGTTCGAGTCCTACCTTCCAAAGCAGGAGAAAACAAGCATGCTCCCTCCTCCATGTGATAGCCCTTCAGATATTTGAAGATGGCTAATTGTGTGAAAACACAATTTAGACAACCTGGAACCTTAAACCTTTTGATAAAACAATATATGCATATATTGCTGAAAGCACTAAACCGTTATCATCTAAGGGGTAGTTTAATACTGGAACTACAGCTAGATCTGGAACTACTGTATGATTTATACATCATACATACGTTTCTTCTCTGCCTCAGGACAACAGAGAAGAGCAGTGGTAGTTTCTCTAGTAGCAGTAACTATATAGAACTAAAGTACTTTACTGCTGATGTTACCGCTGCAATAAACCACTGATAATAATACATAATGTTTGTGTAGTGCTTTCAAATGTTTGAAGTGCTTCACCAGTATTATCTAGTTGTAATCCTTGAAACAATCCTGTAAAATAAATCAGTATTATCTCCATATAGCAGATGGAGCATCTGAAGCTGAGAGAGTGTGACTTAGAATAATAGGATTGTAGAGTTAGAAGGGACTACAAGGGTCATCTAGTCCAACCCCCCCAATGGAGGAATCTTTTGCCCAATGTGTGGCTCAAACCCACAACCCTGAGATTAATACTGTAGTCTTATACTCTACCAACTGAGCTATCTCAGGCTACCTAGAAAGCACATGGCAGAGGTGAAACTTCTGGATTTACAGCTCATTCTCATAGACACTGTGCTATACCAACTCTCATACTGCCAGGGCCACCATACACAGTTTATGTACTGATGTCCGAAAAGGCAGGTAAACCTGTTAGGTAGGTCAGCAAGGAAAGCAGAAGCTGAGAGAAAGTGGGTTGTCTAAAACAATTATGTGAATTCACTGGTCTGAATTGAGAATTTACCAGCTCATTGTCTTAAACATTGTGCTTCACCATTATGAATGGCCAGGTTTGCACAAAATGCTAAAATATTATTTAGCATTACCAGCCTAAACTGAAATAAGCCTGAGTGAAGCCTCAGATTCACCTGGTCTCCTCTGCTTCCCTCTCCTGTGTTCTAGGAGAAGGATTTCACCACCATTTCACAGAATCTCCGTTTGACATTCCATTCCAGTTTAAAACCTACTCTGTCCAATTTAAAAAAATCAAAAATCAAACCATGGCTTATGAATCTGGCTTGTTTAAAAGTACAGAACTTCTTATATGAAGTTCAGTGGTTAGGCAGTAAAACGGTTCAAAACACAGTTCAAGTGTTAAATCACAGGACTGTGGTGTGCAATTGAGTTTTACTTATAAGAATAAGCTTACCCACTGACACCTCTCTGGACACGCTGACAGTTTCTGTGAGAAAGCCTGGGACCTGAATGCATTAGATGCTCACTCCTACAGCGCTGGCAGGTATGGGATACGTCAAATAAATTTATTACATTCTGTGTTAATAATGAAAATTATGGAAAAGCTAGATGAAAGTGCTCTACATCCAGCTAATTTGAAGCTACCTTAGGAGACAATAACAAGCTTCTAACAGTTTTTTATTTTTCTAAAAAAAATAATACACTAATTATGCTTAATGTTCCCTGTCGCATTAGCTTTCATGGTAATTATATTTCAAAACTTTTGCAATTAGGGTGCAGTTAATATTGTGGAATATTGCAATTATTTTTCATTGTGACACCTCTATTGAAAACTGGTGGCATAATGATCACATTGTTCAACTAAATCAGAACTGTAGAAATATGGCAAATGAACCAATTACAGATTATTATTTCTAATTACAGATAATGCCATTTTCCATGCCTTTGTCCAAAAGAATTTCTCTAAAAATGCACGTGCCCACAAACGAGCACATACACACTCTCTCTCCTGGTCACAATCCAAAGCAGCACATGCACATGTTCCATATCATACTAACCCCCCCCCCTAAAAACAGTGACTAAGGGATTTTCCATGAAGATTGTTTTATGGGAAAGCTGAGCAAAAAAGATGATGTGTGTACTAACTGCATGAGAACAAACTGCCTTT
Organism: Podarcis pityusensis; assembly: GCF_964106645.2. Taxonomy (NCBI): domain Eukaryota; kingdom Metazoa; phylum Chordata; class Lepidosauria; order Squamata; family Lacertidae; genus Podarcis; species Podarcis pityusensis. Next base: position 48,613,901 of record NC_138029.1, on the reverse strand, counting down.
TGAACTCAGTAACATTCATTTGTCTTTTTATTTATACTAATAAGTTAGTATACACTTTTCAGCCTTGCAAGGTAAAAGATATAAACCAGTTCAAATAAAAAAATAGAAACACCCATTAATGAACACTAGAAAACAAGCATCGCTTAAATAGCCATTCAGATCTTTGCAGGGAAGTGATGTGATCTGATAATAAAGTGCCTCCAGACCTTTGAAGCCCCATTCTGAAGCTGTGAAAGTGGGGAGGCACTTCAGCACATTTGGGGGTGAACTGAAGAAATCCTTAAGTTTTTTGGGGGGGACATATATATATATATATATATATATATATATATATATATATAGCAGTCAACGATTCCGTAGCAAAAGCTTCCTTTTTTGTTAACCATTTCTCTCTTATGAAATGATTATGCCAGTGATGTAAAGGATGAGAGCAACTGTCCTCCATCCTGGGGCCATTTTTGCTCCACGGTGCATTTGAGGAAGTCCCATTTTGTCATAAATCCCATTAAGTAAGATCCGAATATCATTTAGGTCACTCCTTTTATTCAATGACCTCCTGCACTGTATATTCACAAGTCATTTGCTTGCGCATGCTTAGTGAAATAGGAGTAACAACCTACCCTTCAACCTGGTTAAACTGGGGTCTGTGCCAATCAGAACATATACTCCTATGTAACACTGTTCTAATAAATTCCCGAAAATAGCAATGAAACTTGTAGAATAATTGTGTCTTGTCTGCTTTCAAAACTGATGATAAAGCCACCAAATATTTTCCTTATGATCCTGTTTATTTGAAAGACAAATATTGCCCCCTTCCTCAAGTCACTCATGGCGTCCTTAACTATGATCAGTAGCATTTTAGATATTTAGCTAACTATTTATCTATGTATGCTAGTAATATAATTTGACTGTCATAATAACTGTGAAATAATTTGAAAAACCAATCTTAATGAAGCAATTATCAGTTATAAAATGCAGGTCAAACAGTCGGGGGGGGGGGGAATAAATACCGGGAAGAAATCTAGCCTATATAATATACCAAGACCAAAACCAAAAAAAAACACGCATGTCAAATTAAAGGCCACAAACCCTGGGGACATACTATGCAGCAATACAGAGTAGAAGGAAGTAAGTTCTAAGCCAGGCGTAGGCAACCTAAGGCCCATGGGCCACAAGTGGTCCAGAGGGGTCGTCTAACCGGCCCATGAGCTGCCCCTGAACTGAGCTGCCCGCTTGGCGAGTCCCCGCCGCTGCGCTAAATTGGCGCAGCACGGCGTGGGGACTCGCTTTTGTGGTGCCAGAAATCGTGTCTGTGCAGGCTCAGACACCGGAAATCGCAGCCACGCAGATGCCAGAAATGACAGCCAAATGTGCAATCCGGCCCACGGAGGGATCTCCGCTTGAGTGAACCGGCTCAGGCAAGGTAAACCTTGCTGACCCCTGCTCTAAGCAGTGACTTGTGCAGATACCCAACAATGACAGCTTAATCTTAATCAGGCAATTCTGTTTTGTCTCTGGATTGGGAGTAACTGCATGATCCATTCACATTCAACAGAGGACCTTTCTTATGTTCTGCCGGTCCAGGGAATTTCGTTAAGGGGATCCAGGGTGGAGGTGCTTCTGTCTAGATGCCCAGGTGGGGGCTGATGGACCATCGCCACTCAGGCATAATCTCAGACACTATAAAATGTAAGAGTGAATGGATTTTTATTTAAACAATGTAGTTTATGAAACACCTCTTATAATTTTAATTATGTTGTCCTCATTCACACTGAATATCTTTAAAAGAAGTTATACTATTTGGATTTAAAAAGTATCAGTCTCACAGACAGCTTGTGAAAAATATCTGTTACAGAAAGAACACAATAGGAAAGCTATTCAGTTGTAAATTAGTATTTTTACAAACATCTGAATGTTCCATGGCCTTAATTTGCTAACTTAAATATCTACGTATGTGAAAAGGAGAAAAGTGTAACTATGCATTTACTAAGTTTTTGACACTTATTAAAATATAAATATGATGCATCCTCTATGTTCTTTCTTTGATTTCAGAAAGCTCAAAATGCAGCTCTGCTTTTTATTTTTCCAAAGGTTTCATTTAATTCATTGACTTGTTTTTTCCTTCTCTTTCATGTACATATCTGATGACTCTCTGCAACACTTCTAACAAAGGCATTATCAAATTCTGTTTTCATTCACAGGACATGATGCAGCCTTACTGATTTCAAGGAAAGAGACTCAAAGATTCACCTAAGTCCTCCTCTCAAAACAGTCAACAAAGACTCAGTTGTGTTTAATTTTGTTCCTATATTAGCACATTAGCCATCAACAATGGAGTATGTGTATATACAATGTAAGTGTCACCTAGAGTGACCATATAACCACAGTTGAATGTGCAATCCTAAGTAAGCCCAACTGACTCAATGAAACTTACTTCTGAGTATCAGAATATTACCAAACAAGAATATTCCAAAACAAGAAGGAATTATGGGTTTTCTCCCCCTACTTGGAGCATGGAAGAAAACAATGAGTGCATAACTGGTTGAAATGTCGTGCAACATCAGCTATGCAGCTAATGAGATGACTGGTCCGTACCTACTACTATAACATAAATTGTATTATATTATAAAAATAGGCACAGAAGAAACAAGAGGAAGGTGAGGAAATGATGACAGGGATAAATAGGGAAATGACGTATTTTAGTTACATCATTAGGTTTAGTCACAAGTAAGGTAACTTTTGAGGTGGGATCCAAAGAAAGATGCTTCAAGCCATTCTGGGAGGCAGTAAATGAGAAAGGACATACTGTTTTGAGGATCAAGGAAACCTGGATAAGCAAAGGTCACAGACAGGAAGAGAGATATAATTAAATATATAGCAATGATGGGCTTTTAAAGGAAATGACAAGAAGCTGTGATGGATCTGGAAGATGAGAGGAAGCCTGTATAGGAATTTAAGGGGAATATCATGTGGTAAGAGCAACCAGAGGGGAGTAATTTTGGCAGCAAAGGGCTGGGTAGACAAGTGAGTACTAAGGCAAGATAGCAACACCAAGCACAATAAAACTACTAATAGTCAAGGCAAGAGATGACCAGAGTGTGGGACAGAGTTTTTGCCAAAGTAACAGGTAGGAAAGGGTATGTAATTTTGCGTAGGGAAATGTTACATAATTTTGTGATGGAGTGAAGACTCAAAAAGAAATGAAATCTACACATGAACCTACAGAATCTACATGTGAACATATAGAACAGCCTTGCTAGATCAGACCAAAGGCCTATTTATTCCAGTATTGTGTCCTCACTGCAGTAAACCAGTTACCTATGGGAAGTCAATAACACTCTTCTGTATATGATCCCCATCAACAGGTATTCAGAGGCATAAATCCTCTTATTCTGGAGGCAATATATCAATCACGATTAATAGGTATTGATGGCCTTATCCTCCATGTATCTGTCTAATCCCCTTTTGAGGCTGACCAAATTGGTGACTATTTGCATATACATTATACCTTTAAAGCACATTTGAAGATCATTTTCCCCCTCAAAGAATTCTGGACACTATGGTTTGTTAAGTACTGATGGGAATTGAAATAGCCTAACAACAGTTTGAGGCATCTAACAACACTTCTGTTAAAACAATTTAAATCATAAAAATTCAATTAATGGCACTTAAGCAGCATAAAACAATAAACTATAACAATCTACAAAAAAGGCAGCAGAAAACAAAATACTGAGCACAACTTGTACCTCTTTAAGGTAGTATAAAACCCTTCATAGCAGAGCAAAGCCCCGCCCCGCTATTACTATTCAGAATATTTTCTCCATCAAACAGAAATACGCAGAGCATGCAGATACTTTGGCTATTAGATTAAACAAATCTGTAGTTCTAAAGTTGTCTAGCCCTAGCATTGCCATGACACCTCAATTCCAGTATCCCCCTTCCTTTCTCGCCCCGTCACAAGCATCCTCTCCAATATACAGTACTATGTGATGTTTGCCTCTTGTCTGTCAGGAACCAAAGAGGGAGATCCTTTTGCTTCTCTGGTCCTCATGAAGGGCAAATGCTAAACATCCATTTCCTCTGAAGGGCAGACATTCCACACCTCCCTTTTCTGCCTTTTGATGTGACATTCTTTGTCTTCCCCCAGTTATCATCCTTATCTCACTCTTTCCCTTATGTTAATGCTTTTTCCTTGCATGAAACTTTAAAGGAGAATTAAAGGTGACCTACTAATAGTTCTATACCCTTCATGAATCTGAATTTCATGTGTCCATATTTTGGAGAGCTAACATCGTGGTAATTGATTTAAGGAAATGTATCTTAGCCTGTTCTCACTCACAAAAAGAGTGTGTATGTGTGCCTAGGTGCATGCTTTTAACTACACAATCTCAACCAGCTATTAAAACCAAATATAGCCAAAGAGCTTTCAAAGTTTCAAGGGGACGGGGCAAGACAAACTTCTCAGAAGAGAGTTCTGGACCTTTAAAAGAAGATCCCTTCTCTAATTACCAATTTGTTGGTATATGATAATTCCTGGAAGCCAAGATACAAGTTTGGGGCCAGTAATCTTTGATGAGACAACTCCAGTAGAGATTTAAAGTCACAAAATGTACAGCAAAGTGTGGAAATATAGGTGGCTAGACCTTTAAAATATGTCCTTCCAAATGAGTCCCAAAATTTCCCTCTTCCCCTACCATAGGAAAAGACCACACTTTTGGTAAGTTCAAAATATTGGTTTACTTACCCGCTCTTCAAATGTCTGATTCATGTTCTTTTTCCTCAGAAAAGCAGTAAGCCTTAGCTTGGTTACAAAGTGGTAAAAACTCCTAGATTATTGGTATAGGAACTCAAGAGTGGCTTGTGAGAGTCATGCAGCTGAGCTGGAACAATTAGCTCAAACATTTTCACATGCTGAATTTCTCAGGGGGCAGGGACAATAGTCTTGATTAATAATTTCCTTCCAAGGTAAGGGAAGTGACATAGCTAAGCCTGGCAGGGCAGCTTACTCTATAGTCTTAACCCTTTCATGCATTAATTAGACTTAAGCATGCTGGTTATATGAGTGTGGTTATCCCACACAATTGCACCCAGAAGCAAGTCAGAAGCTACTTTATAGGCAAACAACTATATTATAGGCAAATGCACACAGCAACACAAACACTGAACCTCATGGATATTCCAAAGGGTAGAAAAGAAATATATTATACAATTGATACCTCCCTCCTTAAAATATGCTTTGGATGCAGCACTCTGTGTGTGTGTGTGTGTGTGTGTGTGTGTGTGTGTGAATGAGTAACTGATTCAATCATTGCAATATCATGTTATTAGGTTATTGCACACAACCCAAGGCTGAAATCTGGTTCACATATAATCCAAAACATGCCGTTTACTGGGGGGAAACCCACAGAAATATAAGCTCTATGTAGAGAATATTCAACCTGGATTTGGGTGGGTGTGTGGAACATAGTGGAACCATACCCCCAGCTCAAAATATCATCACATAGCTTTGCTTATAATGCAGCTGCAGAGGGAAATGTGTATACCAAGCCCCAGCTGCCCCCTTCCCCTCCTTTTTGCCTCCATTTAATCCTCATGAAAAATTACCAAAATGTACCGCAATTTTACTGCCGGCAAATGGGATAGTGAAATTGGGGGCCCATTTTGACTCTACCATTCAAAGCATCTTAAACCATACTATTTGTATATCTTTACTTTGAAACAAGAAGCCTTAAAAATTGTAATATTGCACAAAGAGAGACAACTCCAGGCATTCAGAATACTTAATGGTCTGAACATTGTTTCCTTGAAATGGAACATATGAAGTGTATTCCAAAATGGGCAATATATTTACAGACTTCTAGAACTTTAAATCTGGTCCAAGGCACCCTTGTTATTACAGAAATATTAAAACCAAACTTTTGGACATTGAATGGTCAAAATCTGAGATATGAAGTTCACTTCATAATAGAGCCAAGCACAGCTTCACACATGGAACAGAATTCTGTTCCATGGGGCTTCCATTGTATCGTCCCACCTTTGAATTGGGTTCATATTGGGGCAAAATAGACTCCCAGTAGCAGCCAGAAACATATCTATACTTGCAGGACGCAAGCTTTATTAACTTTACAGAAAATGAGCAGGTATTTTTGTTATTGGCTATACCTTTATATACAAAAGCAGAACATTAGTTCAGAAATACTTTTGAAGGTCCTTTATCACAGAACCTTATTTTCTCCATAGTCCTGAACATTTCTCTCACTTAAGTCTTTGGTGTGTTAATGCAGGTAGGTTGTCTTCCTTCCTGTGATAAATGAACGAATACAACTATCAAACTACTAAAATAAAAACCTAAGACTTTTAACACTTGTTCCAGAGTTGAAACAAAGATGCTTATGGCAAAATGTGACTAAATCCCAAGAGATCATCTCACTGAGGCCTAAAGGGCTTTGAACTCTAAGTGAAATCATAGAATCATAGATGTCTGAGCAAGGCACGTCTGATGGAGAAGCAGTGATCATTACAAAAGACAGAAATCTATGGCAATCTTCACTTACATTCTAAGAGCGGGGGATTGTTTCTGAACAGCCCTTTAGAATTTCTAAGGATCAGGCTTGAAATTAATATGAAAACCAATCAATTATGCATTAAAATGTGTGAAGAAAACTGAAAGCTAGGTCACCTTACACTGCAGACTGAAAGAGCCAAGGAAAGAAATAGGTAAACTCATGGAAATAAAATGTGCATGTGTATTTCTCTTTGTATGTATTTTTGTGGATCCTTCCTAAGCACTTTGTCTAAGCTAAGTACCATAAATTGCATGCCACAGCATAAATGCAAACAAGTTAGAACTTTAAAGCTCGATTCTGTGAGTCACTGGACTGGTGTAACAGCTCAGAGAATTGAATGTGAGAATCCCAGGGCTGGTAATAAAAATACATCAGCTGTCTTAATTAGTTTAACCTAGTCAGAGCCTCAATGGTCACTGTTGCTGTGCAGTGGGGCTTGATGCCCTTCGTGTCTAATTCAGTAGGTAAGCAGCACAACAACTGCACTATAATAATCCCATAAATCAGGGATCACCAACATGGCACCTATGGGCACCATATTGTCTGTGAATGACTTCATTGGTGCCCTTTGGCAGGGGCCCCAGGTGCTGAGATTTTTCTTATAAATAGCCCTCCTAGAAAGAAAGTTTTGAAGCAAAATAGGTCAGTAAAATACAGGCAGCAACTGTTTTAGGCGCATTCAATATGTATCGCGCCAAACCCGGAAGTGACCTGAAAATGTCACAAAAAGGGGCGGGGCAGGAGCGGAACAGGGTGTTTGCAGGCTTTTTCAATGAGTGTTCCAATTATACGCGATTGCATGCAAGTAAACAATGACCTGGAACGCAACCCCTACACAAACCTGGGAGTTGCCTGTAAAGGATTTCTAGGAAATGAGCAAGCTTGCCTGCTCCCATCTGTCAGTGTTTTCTGGGTAGCAAGCAATACAAATACCGGTACTTGGGGTCCCAAAGTACTGCTGTTTGCCTCACCTCTTTAAAGCACTTTTGCTTCTGTCTTATCTTACGGGCAGAAATTCAATAAGTTAAACCTATTGGAAATACAATTATGAGAAACGATTCACCATAACTGTCTGTACTCTCTCTAAATTTTTGTTACGCCATGCCCTCCTTGGCAGACATGTTGTGTTATGCCATTTTGTGACTGCACTCTCTCAAAATTCAAAATGTGCCCTCAAGTTCAAAAGGTTACTGACCCCTGCCACGAGCAATGGCATGCACTTATGTTCTCTTGAAAAAGAACCAAATTGTTCTGTTCCCTACGTAAAACATGAACAAAATTCTTCCAGACATCAGGCAAGTGATCTTGAAACTGTCACAAGGTGATACCAATTTCATGTCATTTCTGTTTTTTAAACACATAGCTAGAATTAGTGGGTACTGATGAGTTTTCCATGGTATATTTTTAGAGAAGTTAATCACCTGTCTTCTCACTTAATCATTATCTTATAGTAGGCCTATTACATGCATATGTCTTCAAATCAGTACAGCATGAGCATACAGTAGGCTAATTCAAACAACCTGCATTACCAACTCTTTCGTTGACATATCAAATTTGAAATTAACTGTTAAAACAGAAACAGCAAAGAATCTAGCAGCACCTTAATGTTATGCCTAAATTTTAATAGATTAGAGTTTATTCCATAATAAACTGGCTAGTTTTTAAGGCACCACAAAACTTATTTTTGCAGCAGCAGACTAATACTCCTCATAAAATTTATAAAACATATAAGGGGGGGGGGGAGAGACATTGTCCCAGCTGCCTTAATCTGTACCATAAAGGAAAAAATTGAACTTTGCACTGTCAATCGAATAGTGATTTCAAAGCACTAAATTCAGTTATAATAAGCGTAAGTGCTCAAATGGAACATTTTAATCGTTTTAACAGCACACAACAATTGCATGTGACCCTGTGATTTTTTTTCTACATAGCTGGGAGTTACGGTAAGCTTTGCCTTGCCAATTAGAAAAAAACCCTGATATTCTCTCAAAATAAGCAGAAATGGAAAGGGCAAGAAAGCACACTGGCATTTTATAATGAACTTGGGCTACAAACAATGCAAATCTAACTGACTGACAATGTCATTAGCTCATTTACAATAGGATATTGTGATGTGTTTGAAAAGGAACCAGGATCCGGCCCAACTGGAAAAGATTCCCTGCCCTCCTTTACAAAAAGTCTGCAAAGTTAATATGAAGCCATGATGACCATGGCATTATTGTTGATTCCCACTGCTGAGCCCAGGCATGTGGTGTGGTTGACATCTTTTTCAATCTCACTGTCCATCTTGAACCATCACACATACAAAGGCGTTCATTTGAACTATACCAGCATGACCAGCAGTCATCCATAACCATCTTCCATTACAGTTTGTCTTCCTTATGCATCATCTGTGTGGCCTTGTCTTCATGATACATTTCCAAAGGGCAAGAATAGTTTTCCAGTTTGGATGTAAGAGCGGAATATGATTTGCCAAAAACTAGTAACTAATTACTCTGGGAGCACAATGAGAGGGTGGTTTTTATTTAATAAAAAAAATCATGACTTGCATAGCTCTGGAAAGTCTATGCTGTAACATACAAGTACTCCGCTGACCAAATATAAATCAAAATAATGATTTAAGAAAAACCTGACTCATGCAAGGAAAAAAAAGTAATGTCAGTGGGCTTTTGCACTTCAACCTAATAATGATTTAATTCTACATCTTGGGCATACGTGGCTTTTCTTTTCTTCCTTTGGACAAATTCTTCATGTTGGCAGTACTTCAGGATCTATTGACTTTCCATGAGCCCTGCATCCATCTGGATGGCAGCAGGGGGTCTGTGATGGTAAAGGCCCGGAACTCTTAAGCCAAAATATATTTCCAGGGATTTTATATTTATTTATTTTTAAAAAAAGAATTGACCAGCTCACTCTAGTTTGAAAAGTGCCAGGGGATCTTTAATGCCCTTACAACTGAGCCCACTTTAACACAGAAGAGAAGTTCCTCTAGCGATCTAGCAGCTACAGAAGTCAAGCTGGGATGGATACGCATGCCTAGGTTTCTTATCTACAGCTTAAACCAATGTCCTTCTGGCAAAGAGATGAAGGCGCTACCTACTGAGCTGCCCAAACCCTTTTATTTAGTCTGTTAAAATAACTCAAAGTCAATGTTTTTTTTATTGCGCATAAGAAAAGAAAAGCTAAGGATTCAGGATTTTTGTTGTTGCAAATGTATTTTCTACCATGTAAGCTGAAAAATACACAATCCATTTTTTCCCATTTAGTAAGGGGTGATACTCAGCCATCTGCAGGAGACTCTATTCTGTATCTGTGGGATTCCATTTTTAATGATTTGTCATAGGGCTTTAAATTATACTGCTAGAAAATAGAGATACCCATTTCTGTAAACCCAGATTGCAGAAGGTCATAAAACAGAATGTTTTAAGCTCTCTTAGAAGAGTATATGGAAACCACCAAGAGGGATGAAATAAAAACAAAACACAACAAAATAGGGCTCCTTTAGGGCAGTGTTAGTACTGTTAATTTTAAGATTATATAACCTTATACAATGTACTGTTCATAATACACCACTTCGGAAATAATTCAATACTGCTTGCTCCTTCACAATAATTTGTTTTATTTGTAATTCATTAGAACTTGCATTCATTTCTATATTATACACATAATGGCCATGTTTATACCCATAGTTAATTTTACTGGCATTACCACAGTTACTGTGAATGTAGAGACCACTCCTTCTTCATGCCTCCTCCAAGAAATCACTTTGTGCTATAACTGCAGATCATGGTCTACTGAACTCATATAAACTGTGATTGGGGAGCCAAGAACAAATCCCCAGTTCAAAAGGAAACTAAGCCAGAGATTTTATCTTACTCCTCCTTCACTCTTCCCTTAACATGAAAAGCAATCTGTGCCTTCATGGTAAACCATTAACTGTCGTTTATCATGATAGGCAAATGCAGATAGTATTAATATGAATCAGATGACTGAATATAATTCAAACCAATATAATGTTAATGTGTCAAATGTTTTATTTATTTTTTGTGAATAAAATTATAGGGCTTTAGTGCAAGGCTGGTATTTGCTAAGGTGTGGCATTCAAAATCAAGGTAACAACCAAAGAGTAAGAACTGCTGACAGTGGAACTGTTTCCCTCCCTCTCTTTCCCTGGAGGTGCTTAAGCAGAAGTTAGATGGCCATCTGCCATATATGCTTTCGTTGAGATTCCTATATTACAGGGGGTTGGACTAGATGACCCTTGGGTCCCTTCTAACTCTACAATAACTCCATTATTTTTCTCTTTCATCCGTATTATTTGCAACTCAAAGAGAGTCCTTGCTGCAAGTATGAAGAGCATCCTTTTAATTTGTAACTCAATGTATAGAGAGGTATCTCACCCACAAATGGGATTCTAGATTTGAGCATCAGTATCTATTCTTATCTTATCGTTGCATTTATTGCAGTTGGGCTACACAAAAAAATTATGAATGAAATGTAAAAAGTGTATTTAAAATCAATGTATTTTAACTGCAAAAAATTGCAATTGAGGACCAAAAATTGCAACTGAGGACCAAACTATATGTTATCTTAACTGCATGGTGAGATATATATATATATATATATATATATATATATATATATATATGCCACCAGAGCATAAGTTTCATCAGGACTACACACACCGGGAATATAATATAACCCTCCCCTCCCCTCCCCAGTCAAAAATTCCTATCAAAAATCACTTCATCTGCTATGCTGCAATTAGACTGAAACCAAGGAATAATGAGAAATTCTACATATTATTAATTTCTACATATTTTTAATTATATTTTTTTCTAAAACATTGTTTTTTTTATAAATACTTTCCAGTAAGTTGGCACTGTATTTGAAGAAAGTGCATTTCTCTATTTAACTGTAATGCTAGTTTTGAGCAATTAAACGTCTTTCTGCAGTAAAAAGGTTGAATTCATTTGCTGTGTGGTTATGCTAGTTATGATTGATGTCACTTCTGCAAATGATAAACCAATCACCTCGATGATGTAATGTCATTTTAAGAGTGCTAGAATCTAATTTCTCTCAAACTGTAAGCTCTGATGAGTTCTAATAAAGATTTATTGTAGATTAAAGACCTTCATAATATCAACAATGGATTGCTCATTTGATGAGAGATTTGATTATGTATTTTTTTTTAAGCATAGGAATTTTCCATGTATATGAAGAATGGTTAGCAGGAAAGGCACAGAGCAGTGTAATCAGATGACTATCTGCTCATCTTTGGAAAGACTCATAATAAACAGATCTAGGAATTAGTATCTAATTGTGAGGGTTGACATAAACGTAAGTATACATTTAAGTCAAGTAGCATAAATCATTTGTCTAAGTGATACTTTATTAAAGGCAACACAATGAACTTAGTACACTAGTTCAAACTCACACAATTATTTTAAACCTGCACCCAACAGCGCCTCTATTTGTTAAATCAGGACAAAAAAAGTAAACATGCTAGATCTCACCTAACACCCTTGAATTTCAAAATCTAAGAATTCTCATCTACAAGAAGTACTAGATACATCTTTCTCCTGCACCCCTCTTCATAATAATAATGAATCTTGGCTCTAGGATTTTTAAGGGTGGAAATAAATGGGCCAACAGTTTGTTAATTTACAGCAGCATGAACTATTTTGATACTCTGAAAATCAGCCTGCAAACTGCATGCATTCTTACTAATTTATTCAGGTGCAATTACTGCATTGCTCTTGTACATCTTGAAAAAAGAAAGACGACCCAATAATACAAATACATTAAATCATCCAAGCTACACTTACAGGTTCCAGGCTGCTACTGAATCAGAAAAGTCACAATCTAACGCCACTGAAAAAAGGAGGTATTTATCTTACAGTGCTACACATTTCAGGAAAATGTAGCTGAAACATAACCGTTGCATATTTGCATTCAGGACTGATTATTGTTGAATTACCTGATTATCCTACTTTTAAAATGAGAAGCACATAACTAGAGCGTATGACCTATTTCATGCTCCATTCTAAAAAGGAAGGAAGTGTGAAAGTAAAAATGCCAGAAGAAACACAAAGCAGCATGGCGCTTTTAATGATTTTTGAAATACTTTAAAGGTTTGGTTGCAAGATGTGCTATAATACCAGCAGGTGAATGAGCAAAGTGAATTCAGACCCCCTTCAAATAGACTGGCTTAAATGTTTAGGGCAACGTCAGCCACCTTGAGTCTAATCAAGGAGAAAGGTGGGGTGTAAATAAATGTTTAATAATAATAATGGTTAAACCTATTTTGCTGTCTATTTGTTATAGTTAATTTATGGACTGTGTCCTATCCACTAATTTTGAAGTGGTTTATAATAAAATCAAAATACATAAATATACAAGGAACATGATTTCAGATGTTTAATTTGGATGCAGTAAATGCTAAATATATAATATCCATATCTATATAATTAAAATTGGAGAAGACAACTACTAGACAATATTATACAAATTTCTTATCACACCTCAAATGGTGAAACTTTAAACTTCCATGTAACCATGCTTAGAATAACAATTTAAGGTGGCAACTTTTCTTTATCATGAATGGTGGCTATCTTTTTTCATTAACAAAATATTGACGCTTTTTCATAATACAGCACCATAAAAAACATACTAATCTAAATGAAAACAAAAACGAAAAAGAGAAAGAAAATGCAAAGTCCTCTCTCAAAGCTAGATCTTAACCCTTCTCTTACACAGAAAGGGGTGGACCTTCCCAGCTCACACTTGCAAGCTTCCCTTTGTTCTCCCACACATCCCTGCCTCTCACATGGGGGTCCTTCACCAACCATGAATGGTGGACATCTTAAGAGAATTGTGATCTCTTATGCTTCCTTCTCAAGAGAAATGACAGCAGATTGCAACTCAAGTTCATTCCTCCAGTTTTACAGCTCATAAATACTGAGAATACTGTTCACTGTAATGTGTTAAAGCAAAAACTCAAGTAAAAAGTTTTATTTTATTTACTAGTTCTGGATTTACACATCCATTAAGCATTGTGACATATTAATAGCATATAATAAGCAGACATGTTACACTACTTTAAAATGGTACTATAATAGAAAAATTGGGATAGTAAGATTCTTTACTTTTATTTTTAAAAAGGTCAAAGAGTAAAAAAGGTCTAAATTTGAAATGGCAGAGCCTCCAAAGACTTTTATACAGAATCTAAAATGATACTGAATATTGGAATGAGTATTGAAACCAAACTAACCTTTAAACGAAATGAAGAATCACAGTCTACCAGTCTGTTGATTTAGGTTTCCCAAATTTTTGATGCCTGTGTGTGAAAACCACCTGTACCTGGTTTTTCCAAGTACTCTACAATGCTTTTAAAGCATCTGAACTCTGACTTGTGAAAGGATCTTCTGCAAGCACTGAGTTATGCAAATCAGAACCTACTTTCTCATGTAAAATGGAACCTACTTTCTCATTTAAAAATACAATCTAAATGTTTTATAAGCCAGAAGTCAATTTCAAAGGGCATCACCATTGCATGAAGACTGGAAAGTTAGGATTAGCTGTTAATACCGATATGAGGATAGTGTGAAACATAACAACAGGGCCAGCTTAACATTTTGCATTTTAAAAGCCAATGTATTATTCTATATAAATGCAAAGCAGTGAAAACCCTATCGGTTATATTTTTCCTGCAAACAAGTACAAACCATTCATGAAGATTTCCATCAGTTAATAAGGCACATTAATGGTTTCAGTTTCATATGTAACTACTAATTCAAAGGAAACACTCCCAAATAAAACTTTGTCAATGAGATATCAAATGAATATTCATCTATCAAGATATAAAACAATCTAATAAAGCATTCAAAACCTCCAGTTTTTCACAGTTACAAATATTTGCCCATTTCTCACAATGTTCATGCTTGAGTCACTGTTTTCATGACAACTAGAAATTGCTCATTTGAGCTAAGAATTTTATAATCAAATGCCACATGTATAGCGTTTCCTTACCACTGCTGGAAGTCTGCTGTGGCCCTGAGCATGCTCTTAGCAGGTATGAATTTGGGGAGAACTCCTCATCAGGGTTGGTATCCATGATTTGATGGGAAGTATTGCTGTCTAGCAAGGGCATCTGGCAGCTAACTGGTGGTGGATTATGGGAACTGGGCAGCTGAGCGGATGGGAGAAGGCTAGACGAGGATGTAGGTGGAATGGGACGACCTGGGAAAGAGGACAGAGGGATCAAAGTTCAGCAATGAATGTAATGAAAGAAACCACAAACAGTAACACTGAAATTGTTTGTTACCACATATGATTACAGCTGGGGCTGAATCAAAATACCCATTGTCAATTGGTATTGACTCTCCCCTTTGCATCATATTCAAGACGGTATGATAAGCTGTGTTGACAAGGCATTCCAAGAAAGGGGATTGGCCTCTCCTGATAATGTCTTCACAGCATCAGCCTGTATCAGGCTATATGAACCGATGCTAGATGAATGAAAATAAAACCTATTTGTAAAACAGCACTGAACACACACACTTAAAACCCCCTCATCACTAATTTTTTTAATATAAGAAAGTTTTAATGCCAATAATTTATTTTAGAGGGAACAGGCAGTTTTCTATACCCACCAATTGATCTAGCATCAGCATTATGTTTGAGGAGATTCACAGATCCACAATCACAGAATAAAAATCCCACTTGGAAGCATTTTGTAAGCCAGTTATTTTCAGTACCTAAAAGAAAACAGCACTCCTCCCTCTGTTGTTTTCTGCTCTGCTGAACCAGGGTTTCTGAATGTTGTAAAGAAAAATGATATGAACTGGACTCGGAAAACTTGACTGACACATTCAAGTCCGTTTAAAAAACAAAAGCATTATTCGCAAAACAGCTTCACACTGAAGCCTCCATTCACTGAGAGATGGGAATGAAAGGCAAAAGGATTATAAAAATATTCCTCATAAGTACCAGTAATGCACACCTCAGTAAGCCATTGCAGATGTTGCTCCATTTTTGTAAATTCAGGCAATAAATTATTTTGACTCCTGCTGCTGCTGCTACTACAACTACTACAGCATTACACAGAGAATCTACAAAGCATTGCACAATAAAATAAATACAAAAGCAAAAAAACAAAACCTATTTTAGTTTCATAACATAAATGAGAAATGCATCCTAACTCAGTATCAGCAGCAATGCTAAACTAGCTAAGTAGTCCCAGGAAAATCTCTCTTGAATAGCAACCCAAATTCTAACTAGAGTGCTGGTAACATTCTCTCAAGTCAGACTCAAAGAAAAACTTTGAGGGTTTGTAAAAACCTGCCTGAAACCAGATAACAGCTTTTGAAATTTCACCCTGTATCAGATCAAGTCTGAGCTGGAAAATAATTCCTGGCTTCCCTTCCCACATCTTTGGGAGCTCTCCCTGTTACCATAATCCCCATTCCCAAAAAAACACTCCCTCTTCCCTTACTTGGCAAGCAGAAGTGGCATGTGTTTTAACATGCAGAGAGGAATGAGTTTTCTCCTACTTCCTTCTGTCCTTCCCTCTTGTTGCCCCCCCACAGCAGAATAGTAATTGAAGTAGCTCTTTTAAGAACATCTCCCATGAATCCCTTTCAACTACTGCCACTCATCATGCTGTGGGACAAAGAAGGAAGGAATTCTCTTCCTGTGCACCACCATTATGTTTTCTGCCAGGCAAGTAACGGAAATGGGGATGTACTGGATGGGCACTGAAACAAAGGTTATTTGGGAACAGGTATGGCTGGTGGAACACGAGGCATTCCTAGCTCAGAAAAATGATCAGAGTTCTCTCCAATTTTGGACGAAGAATTCACTTGTTGCCAAATTAACCCAATGTGTCTGGAGACAGCTTGCCCATCTCTAGTTTTAATTATCCTGCAAGGTGTACAAGGTGTTGTACAGGTGTTGTGAAGTGGGTTTTGCTGGTTCCAGAAGGGTTTGTGTAACAACCAATAAGAACCTCCTCTGAGTCTGAAAGGGAAGGAAAATGGATGGAAGGCTGCTCTGTTAACCTTAGAAGATTAAACTATGTGGAAAGATGGTCTTCAATTATGCAGGGCAGAATCTTTAAAACACTGAACATAATACTACACTGGAATTGGGTCCAGAAATAATTTGATAGCCAATGCAAATGAGCAAAAATAAGTGTAACATGTTCTTTGGAGGGTCTGATCTTTCAGGAGTATTATGGCACCATCAACGAAAGTTAAACTCCCAGGCTTATATATAACAGTCCTAATAAAACTAGCTGTCCTTTTTTGTAGACTCAGGTGGCACCTGTCCCATCTTGGCATGTTTATTTTAAATCTGTGTCAGAGTTCCACACATAAGCACATGAATTTTAATTTGCCAAAGCAAATTGCATTCCAACATAATCATGATTTTGAAATGGATTAATATGTTGTACACACCAGCACATTCCACCCTATACAACCTACCCAGAGCATAGTCTTCATGGTTACATTCCAGAACACAGTGTGTGCCCTCAGTGAAGTGCTTTCATAGCACAATCGCCAAGGCACTTGGGAAAGTCATTCTGTGGGTCTGTTTCCCCTGGAAATTTGTTTAAACACTATCTTACCCGCAGGGTATTTATGTAACTTTGTGGCTGTATGTTATTGGCTTTCAAAAATCCGTATATCCACATAATAGAGAATGTATTGAATTGTGGCTGTAAATTGTGCAGAACGAAAATAATGTATATATTGTATTTTGCTGCTGAAAAGATATGGTTGACAAATTAGAATTAAGTTAAGCCAAAACATTCTTTGGTTTAATCAGAATTGTACATTTACCAACTCATATTTCTAACTGCTTCTATCTTCCAGATAGAAACCCATCGATGCACAACAGAGAAAAACACCCTTCTATATGCTCCCTTTCCTATATTATTTTTCCAGCTCACCACGCCAAGCCACCCATTCAACAGAACTTAGTGCAGGAATACATGTTTTAAGGCCTCAGCATTAAATGCTGACTCAACAGAGTTGCTTGCCTAGGGTCAGGACAATTCTCTGCAATTACAGTTCCTAATGACTGAAGCACCTAAATGCCCAAGCTTCTTTCTTGCTTTAGCACTTCAAACATGGAAGGATAGATGGCAGGAGATTCTTTGCATTGCACATATTCATCATCCTTGTCAGGGAAAAAGAAATTAGAGAAGACCTGCTGCTTGACTGATTTTTGGGAGGAGTAAAAATGGTTTGTGTCTGGTGAGATGGAGAAATTGTTCAGGAGTAGCTTAACCATGTGGAAATGTGACCTCTGTATTGCTGCCAAGGTCAGTGAGGCATACAAAGCTCTGCTGCATATATGAATTAGCTACAAATGTTAGAGAAATGGGATTTTACAGTAGTTCTTTTCAACTATGGTTTATACAACTAGTTATAATCATGCAGTAAAATAAAGAAAGGGGGTTATCTGAAATCTAAGGCTTGCAGATATCATCAAAGTTAATGATACTGATTTATCCAATACTAAAGGCTGATTTATATACTGTTGAGAAACGTAAATCTCAAGCAACATGGACATGGGGATTTTGCCCTCCTCCCCTTTCATTCTCAAAACAGACCGTGTGAAATGACAGATTTGAAGAATCACAGATATTTGCGTCACTAAAACAATCAACATCAGAGCAGGCTTCTATAGCAGGAATTGTACTTTGGAATACCCCATGGTGCATTATCAGTAGGAGACACTTCCAAGCCACAGCCATAGAGTGGATTGTGCCCCCATCCCCGCAGTGCAAGTTGAAACGCAGAAAGAGGCCTGGCTGACAGTGACATTTCTCCGAACTGCTGTGCACCAAAAGTTCTGTAATTTCACAGCAATATGGCCATTCTCATAAAATCATTGTGGCTTCCACTCCCCCCTCCCAAACTTCAGGAGCACTCTTTTTTGGATGTTGGCCCTAACCACAGCTATTGGCTCATAGCAATTAATTGCAACAGCACCTGACTAAATGTATGCCTGCATTTTAGACAATTAGTAGGTCATGGTGGGTGTGTAAAAACTGTATGTACATTTAAAAAAGCATTACTGCCTTGGGTGAAATGGAAGCAAAAAAATGCAAGCTTCAAGGTTTGCTACAAAAGCAGCCAAACACTTTTTCAGTACCAATAACTCTTTTTCCTAACCTTATCTAAGAGATGTGTTTACTGGTGATAAGAGGACCAAAGTTGATGTCATAAACCCATGACATGTATATCCTTGTGAAATATTACACTGTATGTCAGAGAAAATTAATATACAGATTCAGATTTATTGTGGTTCTCTTTCCAACAAAATGACTCAAGCATCAAGAATTATATTTGACACACCTTGCATGGGAAAAATATCCTGTATATGAGAAATTCTCACACATTCTGACTGTGTTTAAACACCACATGTGAAATATAAGGAAAAACAGGAAGGATTTTCATATTTTGTAATCCACATATGCTCAGCCATATGTGTGTGTTTTCTAGCATGAGCTCAGCTTGACCATATTTAAAAAGAAGTGGTAAAATTCTTTTTTAAAGTGATATGCGGGTCATCATAATTAAATACAATCTTTTTAAATAAATTGTGCAGCCCTAATCATTTGATATATATGAAACATACTGCACATACTGCAAAAGTACAGAACAGATAATACTCATAATACATCTATCCATTCCATCATTTTGAATTTTATCTTTAGCACAATTATTAAAGTATTTATTGTAACCATGATTAGTAAAGATTTCTGTAAAATCACAAAGTCATAAAGTTGTTTCCCAATATTTGTAAATATTTTTCAGTGACGTATTAGTAAATGTTTACAGAACTATGCAAATACCAGAAAGAAACAAAAATAAAATAAGGTAACTTCTTCAAACATACACACAAACTTAGAGCAAATAAGAGAACAGGCACAGGCCATAAACCAATCCTGTTTTACTTCAAATTAGTAGCTATTATACTATTGCATAATGTGAGACAAGTTTCATCATCCAAATTGTAGTCAACCTTAGAAATGATATATGATTGCTGCACTGTAAAAAGTTGTAGTGAGCTGGCCAAGACTAGAGTTGTGTACCCTAACTCTGAGCTTTTCATGCACACACAAAAAAGGGAGAGTATGAAAAGTTCCCAAACACATTTGTGGAGGAAAAATTAATGCACTTTTCAAGCATTTCATATGAACACTTGAAAAGTCCCATTTAGCAGCCACCACATTCCTCCTTGCCCTGCTTCTTGCTAGTCCCCACCCATAGGAGCCGACTCCTAGGGGCCATGGGGGCTTTGGTCCCCGCAATAATTTTTTTGAGGAGGCCGGCATCTACCAAGTTGATGGGCATTGCCATTCAAAAGGTGTGTGTTCACCGTGTCATGTGATTAGTTATGCCGGGTGGGGCTTACCTGAGCCCCCGCAATATTTAATTCAAGTTGACACCCCAGTCCCCACCCTTCCCAAACAGAAATGCCTTATCTTGAATACAATTTGGGATAAGAAATGGTGACGAGCACAGCATTGTTTCCTCTCAGGATCCATGACAGGGAATGATATGCAATATAAGTAAGAAAAAGACAAGAAGAGTCGCCATTGGCCTTTTGTGTCAGCTGGAAACCTTTGTTTCCTGTACTATCCCTTTGCCCAAGATAATGAGTGTGGGCACGCACATATGAAAATGTGAACTAGCATTTTATATTGTGGAGCACCCTGAGATCTGTGGATGAAGGACAGTATACAATATTATGATTATGCTAAATGCTATCCATTATTCTTTCACAAAGTAAGCCCTTTTTTCTTGGAGAAGGTGTGGTACATTGGCAGCAGGGCTGGCCCAAGACATTTTGCCACCTGAGACAAAAAAAAAGCTTGCTGCCACACCTACTCCTTCTCCATGGGCGTGCATGGCACCATGCTCCCGCTTCCTTCATTTCCACTGAGGGTGTGCCATGCTGCCACCACACACCCCTCTTCCTGCAGGCAAGCCACACTGCTACCATCCCCCCACAGCAGGAGCATGGCTGAAGCGGAGGTGGAGGTGACCGTGGCAGCTGCAGGGCATGGAGGAGGAGTGACATGGGAGTGTGGCAGGCCCATGACATGGCAGTGAATGACATGCTCCTTGGGCCCAGATCTGCCACCTGAGGTAACCACTTCATCAGCCCCTAGTTCGCAGAAGGAATAAGACAGCGGTAGAAGAAGAGTGTCAACTCCAATTTGACTTAGATCCATCTTGAAAAGGGCTGGACCTCATTTCAATTTGGGCTGCGCTTTACAAGTGGGGGAAGTCTGCATTTCAAATTTCCCCGTTCAATACTTGTCCCATTTCTACAAGCAATTAGAAATATATTGAGAATAGCAAGGGATCAAGCTCACTAATGCATGGGGTGGTACTATCATTAAGTACAAGCCCATCTCCTGGCATACCAGTAACTGAAGCTCAAATTACACAATGGTCCCCTATGTTTGACAGCTTTTACTACCTCTGTATCAGTGAGGAGGAAAGAGCCACTAGTAAGAATCAGTCTTGTATCTGCAATCCTGTAGATGGCTTAGCCATTAGGCTTCAAAATGTCTTTGTCACAGAGTGATGACTGTTAGAATTAAGAAATACTTCAGAAGCATGACAATCCATGAACAGTCTTGCTTTGGAGTCTCACAAGGACCATCATGGGAAATCAGTAACCCTGACTTATTGAGAAAAATGAGAGCATAAGAAAAGCCTGGTTATGTGCAGTACACCATGCATACTCTTATTGCTCAGGCATCCAGGAAAGAAAACAACTTCCTCACTCTTGGAGAGCAAATAGAGCAGGATAATATGCAAGTTAGCTTCTGCAGGCCTACATGAGAGTCAATTCCCATGACCACTTCTGATGTGCTAAAATCACCATAAGGTGATGTTTACCCAGTATTTTCACATCACAGGTTTCAAGTGATAGCTCTCTCATGTTATAAAATTAAAGGTTACCATATCTTACAGGTTAATTATGAGTCTTAGAATTTATTTAACCTGTAATTTAATGAAGTTCCAGCTCAGAATTTATCACAGGGGGAAAACAGGGAAAGGCACCTTGTGTAACTGTAACTTGTGTAACTGAGTCATGTATTTGCGGAAGGGGAGCATTTAGATCAGAAAAACAGGGAGAAAGGGTTAAATATCCTCTCCCATTTTGCTGCTGCCCCAATCCAATTAGGGAACAGTTGAAAGTGAGAGTGAAATATCAGGAGATTATATTATAAATGCTTGCGCAACATGTTACTTGACCCTCAGCAATTTGGAGCTAATTGTTTACAAATTTATACCAGCTATTGTATACTTAATATTTACATTAAAAAGAGTAGGAGAGAACTCATATTAGAAAAATGTGTATTCTGGCATGAATCCCTCTTCTGCATATTCAGAAGGCAGTTTCAACTGGTGGAAAGAAAAGTAAGAGCCTTCCAACCTTCTTCATCTGAAGCATGTTGACATATTTATGTATACAGTAGTCACAGTCCTTCACTTGCTACATAGTTCAGGAGAAGATATGCTTGTGGCAACAATCTGTCTACAGATGTGAAAGTCAAGATGGCATCTATATACAGGCTAGTCAAAACAGTATATGCTGTACACCATAGGACAAATAGTAAATGAGTCTAATGAGATTCCCCATTTTGTGCATTTTTTGACCCATTTTGTACAATGAAGATGAAGGCTAATTACTTTTTTCTTTTCTTTTTTTGCATGTGAAAGGGTTGAAATCCTATTTAAATACATTTGACAAGATATGAAAATTCCTTCCAGCGGAAAAATAGCTGATGTTGTGTCCATATTTTAATAAAGTACATGATCTTAAAACAAAGGTTTCATGCATTTATCCTTATGGTATATGTGACTGGAACAGTCCGTATGTCTATAAGCATGTGGCCAAATAATTAGGTGATTAATTCAAACTAATATGTAAAATTCAGGTGGTCCTCTGCCCCTCCTTGTCTCTTTAACGTTGTGGAAATGTACTGCAGCAGTTTAAAATAAAAGCCACAAAGGGTGTAATTCTCATGTCAGAAACTCTAGTTGAGTGGCTAGGGGAAAAAATCATTTGCACTTGCTCAAATAACAACATGGGGGATTCATAAAAGTGTGCATCAAATGAAGGCCTCGGCTTACATCCTAACTAAACTTCTACTTGCAATAGCATTGCATTACATTTTCCCAATTTTGCCTTTCCCTGATAGTCATTTTCTCCCTCAGATATCTGTTCTGGGACCTTCTGAAGCATCTTGAGAGATGGCAGAAGGGGCTGCAGGTGAAACGGGAGATTGGCAAAAATTAAAAAAAATGCTGTCTGACCCCCATACTTCAGCAGGCGTCTCTGTGAAAGGGAAAAAAACCTGGGTTTGTGAAGAGTCAAGCCAAGACCCTTAATTTTTCTCCAGCTCAGATAAAAAAGTAAAACATTTTTACAGGCTCTCAGATCTCTCTCAACCTGTTCTTTGTTTGTTTGTTTACAATTTTTAACATACCCATGAAAGAGCTTTTTAAAATGAATGCAAAATGATATCAATACATGGAACATGCAGCTGTGTGCTGGTGGCAGGCTCTGACCACCTCATCTGGACTGTACTGCAACACAGAGGTGCATAGCCTCTGTCCACATGGTCTGTATCCTACAAAAATGCTGGATATATATCCTTGAGAGAAAGCCTTCTCACATACAGACTGGCTGCCTTTTCATATAATGCTAAGCCAAACCAAGGCTTAGTGTGAACATGCTAGGTTCCAGGAAGGAAGTTTCTGCTGCTTTGCTCCTTCCCAGTAATTTTAGCTCAGCACAGCTTGACAGCTAAATAAATGTTTGGCTTAGCATGTTGAGGAGAAAGCCTAACTAAAATCTTGGGTTTATATGACATGCTAAGCCAAGCCTTAGAGCTGGACCATAAAGAAGGCTGATATCCGAAGAATTGATGCTTTTGAATTATGGTGCTGGAGGAGACTCTTGAGAGTCCCATGGACTGCAAGAAGATCAAACCTATCCATTCTGAAGGAAATCAGCCCTGAGTGCTCACTGGAAGGACAGATCGTGAAGCTGAGGCTCCAATACTTTGGCCACCTCATGAGAAGGGAAGACTCCCTGGAAAAGACCCTGATGTTGGGAAAGATGGAGGGCACAAGGAGAAGGGGACGACAGAGGACGAGATGGTGGGACAGTGTTCTTGAAGCTACCAGCATGAGTTTGACCAAACTGTGGGAGGCAGTGGAAGACAGGAGTGCCTGGCGTGCTCTGGTCCATGGGGTCACGAAGAGTCGGACACGACTAAATGACTAAACAATAACAACAACAAGCCAAGCCTTGGTACAAAGAGGATACCAACAACAGGGCATTTTCAGCCGATCTTATAGGAAAAAAGCTGAACTTATAGAAAGATATAAATTCAAGTTACGTATGATACAAGTCATTTTAGCTGCACACCGTGTTCTATCATCAACCAGAGGCAAAGATACAAACTCTCTGACTTCTGAAGTGTGTGCCAAAACCCAAGATCATTTTGCGAGGCAAGCTGCAGTTCTACAGTTCTGTCAGTCATGTGACAGAACTAAAGAATCAATCAGATACCCGCTATTGGACTAATGAGTAGTTTCTCGAGAAATAGTATCAAAAGGCCACAAACTTTTAGTTCTCATTTCTGTGGCACCATATGGAAGTGAGGAAAAATGATTGTGATGTTCTTTGTTGTGGTGAATTTAAAAATCGCCCACTGAAGATCTCTGACACTACACATTGTGGCACTTCAAGTTAATTGCACCCACTTCATTGCTAAAATAACATGACGGCTAACCTAGCCACATTTGGATGCATTTTCTTATTTGTACTCATTAGCATAGCAGAAAAATCCTCATTCAGAGCAGTCAGGAAGTATTTATGCATTTCAGAGCAGTCCAATAAATAGAAAAGCCTGAAAGAGGTTGCATCCTGCCTTTCCTAAGAAAATGCAAAGGTAGCAATATAAACAGAAAACCACATTAAAATATTATCTAAGCTCTCATTCTAATGAAAAATGTCAACTTCTCCTTTCACATGAATCTGAAAAAGGGACAAAAAAGTGGGGGGAAGACTCTGGCTCCTATTCAAAGACAGCCTAATTGAAGCATCTATGCTGTCAGCAATATTAATGTAATTTTAAAGAGTGGAAAATATTGTTAAATATGCCAGAATGGTGTAAAATGGATAGTAATGTGGGACACAATAATGCAAATTGAAAGATATATTACAGCACATTCAGTAGGCTCTTTGTCAGGTGGTGGCTGGGAGGCAGGAAGGAGGTTCAGTAACCTCACTGTGAGACAAACTGCTCAGGCAGAGGAGCCAGGCCAGAATCCGGCCACATAAGACTTTATTTCAGGCCACACAGGACTTTATTTTCTCAAATCGCCAGATTCCAATGGGCAGATTGTTGCACTACAACTGCTGACTATCTTCAAGATGGCACAGCATGACAGATCACAGACATCAGACTGACAGCTAATAGTTTGTTTTGCCTACGCAATGCCCAGAATGAGGCACCTGAACTCTGCTGCTGATTCTGCTACTAAGAAACCACTTTGCAATTAGTCATATTTCAGATAAACACAAAAGTGATTGTCTATTTGGGGACTGCTCAGTATTTGAAAAAAGGAATCAGAATCAGAAAACAGTACATATGTTCAAATTTTATTTTGTACATGTTAAAACAGTACTCCTTCCCTTTCCAGCTTTCCTTAGAAAATCACAATTAAGGGAGCAAAATATTCTGCTCTATAGTTTGCCGATCGTGTCTTCATTTTTATTTTATGACAGAAAGAATTTTCTAATTGTAAATATACTAAATATACTAACACCAAGTTCCCAAGACTGTGGGTGATAGTCAGCTAAGGTTTACTTAAAATGGATCCCCTGAAATTAATGAACATGACTAAGTTAAGTCCACTAATTTCAGTACGGCTACTCAAGTTACAGGCTATTGAAAGTAAAACATCGTTAAACACCATCTTATGTTTTACACGGACATTCAGAAGTTGTTTTTAAAATACAGTATATTTTTCTTCATATGATGTCTGCCTGTGTACTCAAGGCCCAGCAAATTAAACAGCTTGCCTGGGATCCAAAGATTCTATTGCCTTATTATACCATGTATAGCAAGGATGGAGAGCCAGGGCTCCAACTCCCATCAGTTCAAGCCAGCATGGCTAACAGTCAGGGATGATGGAAGCTTTAGTACAGCAAAATCTGGAGCATTACAAGTTAGATAGTAGCTATTGCATTTTCCTCATCTGAAATCCAAATCTCACAAAAATTATGTTCTGTAAGGGCCAAATTAGCCGCAATGCAGGACACCTGTGAATAGGATCTCCCAGCCACAAGAGTTCCCAATATAAATTACAAATTGTAGTCATTCCAATAAGCTAGGGTTGCCATATTTCAAACAGTGAAAATCCGGAAAGAAAAGTTGTTGAGCTTGTTTTGCTTTTTGCCTTTTTTTTTTTTTGCCCAGAGTTGTTCACAAAAACAAACAACACTGCCGGATTTTCCTGGACATTTATATCAATTTACACCTAAACACTGCTTCCGACTGCAGTGTTCTGGATACGTCAGGAAATATGCCAACCCTACCATAAACTGCCCTAAGCAAAATTAGCAGCTTTGGCTGCTGGTTTCCACCCTGGAGAAAGCATTTGGAAAGAGTTAAACCCCCACTTCCTGGAGCTACAGTTGTCATCTGAATCTGGGAGTCCACATCTGTTTTGCTTTTTAAAAATATATATCACAAGGCACCCTATTTACAAAATGTTCATGCCATATCTAGTTTGCCCCTAAGATAGTTATCATCCCAAAGTGGTTTGTTTTTTTATGGGACAACCATAGGCGCATGTTTGTGAAAACTGAACCTACTGTGTTAGATAAAGTCACATATATCTAACAATAAATATGTATAATTAAATATGAGCTTTCTCACTTGGACTCTCACTTATTTCTTTTAACTTTAACAAATTATTGCTTCTCAGCTATGAAGATATCATTAAGCATATGCCAAGTAATCAGCCTGCAACTGTAATGGTTTCAAGAACAAAAAGAATTTTCTAATCTTATTCAGTGATGTTTTTTCCCAAGACAGCAACAGATTTTGTAAAATGAGGGTTATATCTTCTCATTATAGAATCTAATCTCCCAAAAGACATTCAGCAGCTGCAAAACCTTTACATCTTTTAGTTGTAAATTGTTTATATTATTTATCCTTCTTTAACTAAAAAAGAAAGGGCCATCAGATTTTTTAACAAGATGAGAATATAATGACTTGGGCTTTCAACTTCAGCAAACCCACACTTTAACAAGGTCTATGTTGTTATGATGACTGGAAAACATATCACAGCCATTTATTTCTAGTATTAATCTCTTTTCATCCTAAATGTCAATTATGTAGAATTATTCTCTCATGGCCTTTTTTTAAGACACTATATAGAGCGATCAGTTTGTATAAGGTGAATGAAAATCCGATGTTCAAGATGGCAAGGGTTGATTGAAGATTTTATTTTTTCTCAATAAGAAACAGATGTGTGAACATGCCTTGGCTTCTGCCACCTATCCCTTCACATTTTAAAGTTGCAATCCCATTGAACACAGTGGGATTTACCTCTGAGTAACTATGCACAGAATTGAGTTGTAAACCTCATGAATCTCCCAGCTTCTTTTTTATACATTACATACATATATATATCTGCTTTTAAATAATCATTTTTGTTCTCCTGATATTAGTTCACATAATGGAGATTTATGTAGGAAAATCATATCAGATTAAAATAATTTCTGTCAAGGGACATTTTTTGTTGCATGGTAAGTTGCAAAAAGGACATTTGCCCTTTTCAGACAAATTCCAAACACTTTGCCTTGCCAATAATGCCAATCAAATGTACATTTCATGTGATCAAGTCTGCACTAGTCTGCACTAGTCACAAAGGACACAGCACATATATGCATATTATGTACACATACCCTCATATGGAAGCCGTAAGGAATACTATAATAATGCATATGCTGGCATGAACTTTACAGAGTTTTTACAGAGAGAAACTACACTACATGGTCTCCAGCATTCCTGGAAGTTCTTGCACAGCAACACCAAGAGCCCTCTGTCCTCACATTTCCTCACCTCAGTAAGTTAGAGAAAATAAGATGGCAGGTGGGCTTTCAGGAGGGTGAAGACTGCAAGGAAGCCTCAAAATCATTACATTCCTTGTGGCATTACCAGGAGCAACATGTTTCCCATAAACATAACATAAAAACAAAAACAACACATGGAGTACATATTATTAGAATGTCAATTACAAAAAGTAACAACAAAGTACATATATAATAGGCCCGCTGATTAGTCCTCTTCATAGAGATGCATATATTATAGGGGACTGAAATAACTGTGCTGACTTATTGATGTGATCAATAAACAAAGAACGCGTGCCTAAAAATCTCTCTCTCTTTGCCTGTCCATTAATAAGTCTTCTGTGTTGCACCATGCGTTCAGAAAGTGCTGTTTCCCATACACATGCATACCAGGAAGGCAAAGTAAGAATTTTCCTGTTATCCATATGACAGCTATCTCCAGCCTGGCAGCAGGTAAGAGAAAAGAGACTAAAGTATGAGATGGAACCCCAGGGTTCAAAGCAGTAATTTAACAGCAGCCACAGAAGCACTAATTTAGGATCCAAAATCAAATTATGATTGATTATAATATAAAATTGAGAGAAAACATTTTGACAAAATGAATGTATAAGGACACAGTCCCATCCCATATAAATCAGAGACCCTAAAGTGTTGCACCACCTCCAGCAACTCTGGGAAAGCTTACAGTTAAGTTGTGCTCCAATGCTGCTTTAAGATAATTTATAAGTGTTAATGTGCTTGTTTTAAAGAAATTGTATTATTGTGATTCACCCTGAAATCAATTTTTCACGAAAGGTGATATATAACTATTTTTTAAAATATTAGATGTTATTCAAATTAATCCCATTTATACAGGCACATTTATATATCCTCCACCCATCACTAAAAATAATGTCTTCTCTCTTTTTGTCTTGCTGTGACTGCTGTGATTTACAATAAATAAATAAATTTAAAAAGACCACCGATGATGATGATGATGATGATGAATAGTTTGGACTTGATATCCCACCTTTCACTCCCTTTAAGGAGTCTCAAAGCGGCTAACAATCTCCTTTCCCTTCCTCCATTACAACAAACACTCTGTGAGGTGAGTGAGGCTGAGAGACTTCAGAGAAGTGTGACTAGCCCAAGGTCACGCAGCAGCTGCATGTGGAGGAGCAGGGAATCGAACCCGGTTCACCAGATTACGAGTCCACCGCTCTTAACCACTACACCACACTGGCTCTCAGTGTGTGCAATGTGCGTGGAATGAGGACACATGGAGAGGTTATATGGTGGCTGTCTCAGAAAAGCCTTGGCAATCCCACCACCACCCAGCCAACAATGAAAACTGCAAAATTTGGCACATCCTGAGCTAGTGTTGTAAACTGTCTTTTATGAGTGAAACTAGCTGAGTATTGGGGAGCAGGGAATTATGGCATCTGCTATGTTTCAGCTGTTTTAGACTAATTTTAATATAAGTTTAAGCAGATATTTTATATTTGCTATTGATTCATTGCTACTTTAGAATGAACAGCCTACAAATTGAAACATTCTCAAAGCAATCATTTTCCAAGATGAAAGTTTCCATGAAACATACCGTTCTTTCATTATTTTATGCACTGCATGAAGAATCCTTTGAAATTATAGCAATAATTAGTGATTCAAGCAGCTAGAGTTAGGAGTAGGTGGGAAAGATCACACTTTTTGAAAGTAAAATGAGAATATTCAGAGCTGTAACAATTTAGCATTTCTCAAACTAGACTATGTCAATGTCACAGACAGACTAATTTGAATCCAACTAAAATACCCAAGACTAGGTGTTAACTCTTTACCATCTTTAAACATCAGCATAAGGCATGCCCTGAATTAAGGTTTTGGGAAATGTACTTATTTAAACAATTTCAAAGATATATAACATATACTGAGAGCATCACAGCAGCGCAATTCAGTTCTCTCTCTCTCTCTCTCTCTCTCTCTCTCTCTAGCGTCTTGATCCAGGCTGTTTGCATTCGCCATACGTGACTCCATTTGAATACACACAAAAACAGCTATTATGGAAAGCCTGCACTATTATGTTAAAGAATCTTTTACATATTGGCTTGGATCGTAATTTTCCTTCAATGAAAAGAACAGAGTTCATGGAATACTTTCCCCCTTCTCCTGTAGCTCCCTGAAAATCTGTTCCTGGGAATGTTAGGAAACAATGGGGATTGCAGAGAGGGGAGTGAGTTGGCAGAAAGCAGTGGTATATGTGAGAAGTATGTGGCACTTCTGATTTCTTAATCATGCTTAACATATCAAACTGTGGGTCAGAAATTGGGAACCTATTACCAGTCTGCAGTCTTTTCCTATAAGACTATTTGTGAATAATGACAGCTGCCACATGTGATATTCCATAAACTGGCTATCATTATTTGTGACTTGCTCCATATACATACGCATTCAGGCGATTTTCTCGATGCCACTTCACACATGGCTTTGGTGTGGTAAGGTGAATAAAGTTGTCTAATGCATGCAGTGAGTACCTGCAGACAGATTATCATATTTTGACAGGATGCCACCATATGAAGTAGCTTGAAGCTACAGTGCTATATGAACTGGAATTGAGCTCTTAGAAATGCTTAGAGCACAACTGCCTAGAACAGTTTGCTTCGTTTAAAAAGGTTTAAAGTTGAAACATAACAATTAGTATGCTCTTAAAAGCCACTGAAACAAATATTGATTCCACCTCCACCGCTACAAAAATACAAACTATAAGTAGAAGTTTTTAGCTGAGATGCCATACCATCACCTGTTTCTGAATAATAATTACCTCTTTTTAACACCTCATTAATTAGTTAAGTTAATTTAAATATAAGATTCGTAAATGTAGACTTTAAACAGCAATCAGGATACATTTAAAAAAAATTAAGGACAAAAAAATTCTCTCCTCCTTCTCCCCCAGATTCTTGTGACCTTAGCACAAAAGTATTTGTAATTTGTATATAACATATATATCTTTTCATTTTGTTGGTGGACAGCCTTACTAGCTATAAAAGTTGTCATGGGAATATGTAACCAAGGAAAATCTTTGGATCTTGTTTCAGACCTCTCACCATGGCACTGTTTCTGTGAACTTATACAGTTCTGCAAATGGACTCTACAAGTGACAGCAGAGTAATTTACTGTATTTCAGGGGAAGGTAGCTCTTTAAAGTAGCCAGCTTCACACTCCTTGTTCTCTTTTTACACATTTAATCTTAAGCCCCTTTACAACTTTTATAAAAGTGAATATTTTTTTTTAAATCCACGGTTGAAATATGCTATGTACATATCCAAACTTTGTTTACACAATTAGAAGACACTCAAATGTATATCCCGGTAAATGACAAGGTTCCAGCAGCGAATTAACAAGAACAATTTTCCCATCTCAGGAGCTGTCAAGATGGGACCCGTTGGCCAATTTATCTTACTCTAGCACATCTCTGGTGCTTGTCAATCAATATGTGAAACATTTGGTGCTGATTGCCATTTTTCTATCCACTTCCTTTTGCCTCTCGTACCAGGCAATTTACTGCAAGTCAATCAAGGTTGAAGCAGACCTTGTTTAAATAAAACACTGTTGAGCTCTTTTCACACCAACAATTTCAAAGACAGAATGAGCTGTATCTTTTTACATTTACATTTATACTGCTTTTTCATTTTCTCCCAAAATGCCACGGTCAAACTATAAGCCATAACGATACCCACACAAAGGCTCAAGCAATAAAAAACAACAACAACAGTCCGTCATTAAAGGTGGATGGAGCACTAGTGTGCACATTTTCACAGTCAAAAATGCAATCAGTCAAGAGAGGGGAAGTGCCTAAAAGAGCAGGTTGCGTTTACCTCTATCTTTAACTTCAACTTATTCTGGGACAGAATAAGACAGATGTCATGTCCCATGCTGTCTGACCCAACTAACTCAGGGATCTTATTTCAAGGAGATTTTCCAGAACTAATTCAGTAGGTTCAGTAATATAGTGTACATATTATGCCAGTTTACCAAAATCAATTTCAATTTGATGCCATTTTGTAATTTTTAATAGGCTTCTAAAACTCTTTGGAATAAGTGCTAGTATTGGCTTGCAACCAAAATTTCATCAAATTTGGTTAAAGACTGCAGCCCCAAGAGCCAATGTTATGTTTGTTACAAGTTGAAATCAGTCATATTGGTTGCCTGATGCTCAAAAGTTAAGGTAAAGTTTTGGATTCAGCGGGTCCCAAAAAGTATTTACTGGCTTTGGGTCTGTTTCTGAGCTTAATTCAAAGTGCTGGGTTTGATATTCAGAACCCTTCACAGCTGGGGCTAAGATTCTGATGGATTGCCTCTTCCCACATCTGGATGCTGATATCATAATCTGGAGCCCTGCTATGAGGGAAAGTGACGTTTCAGAAGTCATCCCCCTCCCACCTGATTATGGAATACCCTTCCCAGGGAGACCTGGTGTTCCTCTTTCTTTTTAGCATCAGGCAAACACTGTTTATTTTCTCACTATTTAGAATTATGTTGTGGTTTTAACAGTGTTCAGATTTGTGGTGTGTTTTTTTATGCCTGTGCTCTCTGTTTTAATTAATTTGGCTACATGTGTTTTTTTTTTATCTGCTCTCTGTTTTAAAGTGACCATTTACATTTTAATTGTGTTTTTATTTGTTGCTTTTTCTGTGTTTTATTATAATGTGATTATTTTTATGTTGTAGGCTCCTACTCAGATCTCTTGTACTGGGCATCATATAAATAATGCTGAAAGAGGAACATCTTTGCCAAATAGCAAAAAGACAGAAGAGAGAGGCCCAAATGAGTCTTCCAAAGTAGAGAGTTCCACGCAGCCACCAAATAGGCCATCTCCTATGTCCCAGACAGTTGCACTTGTGGTCATAATGAAGCACGGAGGAGAGCTTGCCCATAGATCTGAAATAACTGCAGGTTGGTATAAAAACAAGTTGTCCCTCAGGGTGATAGCTTCCAGCCACGGTACGGCTGGAACGATAGACATCTCTGCTTCATCCAAAATGATGGCTTGGAGGGTTGCATACTGTATGAAGGGGGAAATGCTTCTGGGCCTGTGCAAATCTCCTTCCATTCATGGGCATAGCCAGGATTTTTGTTGGGGGAGCAGAACCTCAGTTTGCTATGTATTTTTATTGATGGGGGGGCAGCCGTCCCTCCATGCCCCGTCCCTTGGTTACACCCATGCTTCCATGCACATTTAAATAACACAATAAACCCCTTTGGGACTCCAGGTCCAAAGTCATGAATATCAGACTACAGTATTTTTAAAATAAAATAATGTTGTGGATATTAAGAGGGGGGAAATGAACTGAAATATTTTTTATTTTAGTAGCTTCATTTACTCTGTTTGATTCCATTTTTACTTACAGACCTACTAATGCTTTCACCCCATTATTTAAGCTAGATCCTTTTTAGCATTGTGTTTTGAAGTCAACAGAAAACAAGTGTAAAAGTGCCTACCTGTCTTCATCTCTCTCCTGAATTAAGAGAGAACAATGCTTCAGATAAAAAGGAAGCCCTCACAGCCGCTAGATAATTAATAAGGAAATATTATTTTAAAATCAAACAGTTTATGTTATTAGAACTAAGGAAGAGACATGGGGTTTCAAAGGAAAAATAAATATTATTTTTTAATATATCCTGAAGCTCAAATTAGCCATTGTTTGCATTGTTGAAAAATATGTCCGGGAACATTCTTTTTGACTGTTTACTGCTAACCTTGAGGAAATGACTGTAAGTTAAGAGAAGGCAGGCTGCAGAAGGAACGCCTAGAACCGCTTCTCCCAGGGGCTCTTCTCTGGGATGGGTGCTTTATTTCTATAGTCACTGGGTATGGATTTCCTTAAAACCGCATTTTCACTTGTAGTGTGTTCTGGATAGGTTTTGGAGAAATTGTGTTGTATGTTTGCTCTAGTTTTTATGTAGTGCAATACTTTGCTTGAACTCTTCTAAGTAAAATAGTTCTTAAGGAAACCTAACTGATGTCTTTATTTCATAAAATGTATAGACTTGACTGTAAAAAAACCAACTCAAAAATGGTTAACAAAAAGAATAAAACAATGAAATGATCAGTAAACAAAGTTAAACAACTTAAAACCTTTAAAAATAATTAAAATCAATGATAAGCTAAAAACAACAACAACACAACAGATTAAAACAAATGTCAACATTCTACACGCCTGGATAGGTTTGCCTAAAGAAAAATGTTTTTAGCTGCCAAAAAAAAGAGTGCTTTGAAGGCACCTACCAGATATGAATAGGCAGGGCGTTTCAGAGTTTGGGTGCTGCCGCACTAAAAGATAAATTTATTAGAAATGCGGAATGAGCATTATGTGGCTCCTGTAACAGTGTCAGTTCAACCAATTGAAACACTCAAGTGGGCACACGTGGGGTAAGGCGATCTCATAGGTAAACTGGTCCCAAGCTGTTAAGAGCTTTATATAGTAATAGTAACACCTTGAACTTGGCCAGGTAGCAAAACGATAACCTGTGCAGATCTCTGTGCAAAGGTGTTATATGCTGACAGGTTATCACTCTCACCAGCAATTGTGCTGTAGCATTCTTCACTAGCTGCAGCCTATGGGTGAAAGACAATGGAAGCCCCACAGAGTGCATTGCAAAAATGCATTATTGAAATAACTGTTGTATGAACTACTGTGGCTAAGCTTTCCCAGTCCAGATATGGTTGTAGCTGTTGCATCAGTTGCAGCTGCTACAAGGTGCTTCCAACCACTGAGGCTACCTAGGCCTCCATCGACAAAGCTGGATCCAGAGGCAATCCCAGACTGTGAGCCTTGTCTCTTGTATTCTTTTTAAATTGAAAAATTCTGTGCAATATTTGTCAGACCTACAAATACAGCTTCACAGGAGATTTCACACTGCCTAGTTAACTGAGCAACTTAGGGTTAGCCTAAATAGCAGGGATGTGAAGATTACTCCATAAGAGGCAGATAGCAACATTAACTCCACATTGTGTTGAAACCTTGTGTTGTTGTTAGTCTGTCGAAATAAAGAGCTGTCATGGAGCTAAAGAGATGATGCATGAAATGAATGTAGTTTATCATCTCCTAGAAATATGATGAATTTTTAATTAAGCATATGCAGCTATGAGACAAGAGACAGCCAAAGGAGTAAACAGTGTTTAATACTTGAAAGAAAGAAACACTGGCATGTAAAAATTCTAAATCTGTCACTAGATCTCAGCATTATTTTAACATCTGATAAAGTTTACTGAATTTCTGTATTTGTAAGCCCAACTGACCATGAATGGGCTGAATACAGGTCATACATTTCAAGCATGATTCAGGCGCTACAATTTGTTAAGCTCCCTTAACAAACTACAGTTCCCAGGATTCTTTAGCAGACATCATGTGCTTTATATGTATGGTGTGTCTGCAGTCAGACAGATAATAATAATAATAATAATAATAATAATACCCCGTCCATCTGGCTGGGCGGCTCCCAGCAGAATATTAAAAACACAATAAAACATCAAACATTAAAAGCTTCGCTGATATAATATTCATAGTAAACTAATGTGTGTACATATATCAGATGAGATAAAATATTGTGGAACAATCTAATTATTACATTTTGCTCCTCCTCAAAATCCTGTCCTATTCACTGTTAGCAAAGTTTTAATTACAGTTGCACATATTGGCTGTAGAATTTTGTTTCCATTTAGAAATTACTAGGAAGATAAACATATGACAAACAAATAATAAACAAATAAATCATTTGATAGTTGGATGGTAAGCAGTTAACTGGCTTGTGGCAAAAAGTTGGTCTGAAATTTTATTCTCTCTACGGGTTCCCATTGATAGACCAACCTGAGTACATGGGAGTCGACTGAGAATGTTCGGCTAGAAAGAGAAAAAAATATGGAGGGGGGGTGTGGAGGGAGAGACCGGGGGGGGGGAGCACTTCTCACATACATTTATATCACCTGACAGATGGGTAAAAAGAATACTTAGTTATTACTTTAATTCGCCAAAAGGGAAATAACACAATTCTCAATGAAAAGTCAATCACATATTTTCCCCTGCCCTATAATAAGCCAAAAGGGCCAGCATTCTCCTCTCTCCCTCTCTCTTTCTCTCTCTTTCCTTTGCCAGATTGGTTAAAGCATCAACCTTAATTTTATCCCGAACCTATAATTTTAGACGCTGTTAAGAGAATTGCACTTCCTTGACTCTCCAGAGCCCTAGGGACTAATTGAGAAGATTACCTGGAGGCTCTTGGTTTAAAGGAAAGAAGAGAAACTAGTTTGAAACCATTTGTATACAGAGTGACAGAAATAGGGATGTCTAGGGCATTTGTCTGTCACTGTAGTTCCTTTAAGTTTTAAACGACAGTCAATATACTGTCTTATCATGTGCGAGGGAAAAATAACAGTAATAAGACAGTGGCTTTCAGTCTGAAAGGATAAAATGTCTCTCGGTAAAGATGGCTAACAGATGCCGTTTGTATAATAGATGCCTTGCTTACAGGCACGAAACTGCATTAAGCAGTAACAGCTTTACCATATGAATTAGATAAGAGCAGTAGTATGATTCCCCAATCTAACTTCTGAAAAGTTATGAAGAAGCACAAACCAGTTGAAATTATTTTATATAAACAGTCGACACTACAAAGCCTTTTTTCAGTCTTCTAGTGTGCCTTGCCTATAGCCAAATTTCTAACAGGGTGTCACAACATTAAACAGGTGCTTTGATGCTTCATATATTTTGCCAGGGTTCAAGAGGAGGTTCAAGAGGAAAAGTGAGTTTTGGAACAGACATTGCCACCTTGGATCGGAGGAGGAAAGGAAACCCTCCAGCACATCATTAGGAGTGTTTAACTCCCCTAATTTTAGAGACCATTCTAGAGAGAAGCTTAATGTAGAGATTAATTGAGCTCTGTCACAGCTATTTTCATTACTGAGCATCACAAGTTGAGGCAGATGAAGCAAGAAGAGTATGCTTCCAGGAAGGGGTTGAATATGTTCTCTCTCAGAGAGGCTTCACCTATGACTTAACTGCAAACAGCTATCACACATATAAGATAACTAGAAATGGTTTCCAAGTTAGCTGGTAGGATTTACATTTGAGATATTATTATTATTACCATTACTATTAAAATAATAATAAATAGAGCTATATTAGTTATTTACCTTGTGCAATGCCAATAAATTGAAGGGGGATTTGGATCCTGCAGATCCAGTGCCTCCCACAATCCTTTTCTACATCTGCAGAGCTTTCTGTGGACACGTGGAGCAGGCTTCTCCTCTGCCAGTGGAGCAGTATTTGCACTGCATCCTAAGGCCCCTCAGTCAGTCTTTAGGGCTGCAGTCTAAGGCAGATATTAAGAAGAAGTACATACAGAAACACTTTCTGCATGCAAAGCATATGCTCTGCCACTGAGCTGTGGCCCTTACCTAAAGCCAAGTTCCAGTGATGTAAATATTCAGAATAACATTCTTAGAGAAGTTAAACTGAAGAGGCCTGTTAACTCTAAAGACAATTATAAACTGCAATTAAAAATTCAAATTACGTTAATAGGCCAAAGAAAAATAACTGTTTGCAGAAATCAGTGGCAATTAGTAGACATAATGTTTTTCAATTACGCTTGAGGGTATTTTTAGCCCTTCATAATTTACTATCATTAAAAAAACCCCAATAATGAGTTATTAATAAACTTGTGTACAAACACAGAACTGTCTTCTAGGGACCTAATTCATTTAGATTTAAAGTGCTCTCTCTCCTAAACTTAGTCAATGTTTTTATATTAATAAATTGAAGGTAGCTACATGTCTCTCTGTCTCTTTAACACAGATTTCCCTCCTAAGTTTCTTGAAAACGTTTACTCCTTCACTTATGCAGCTTTCATTTCCCGCAGGATTCTAGTCAGCATTCATGCATGCCCTCACAATTCTATTCTTAGACAATGCAGCTTACTGTATAAATTGCACTGCACATGTGATGTGAGCCAGGGGACTTACTTCAACCAACTTAAAATATTTGAGCTTTTGATATTTTTCAGTGGAACAAAATTGATATTAAGCAGGAATGCAACAACAACAAAAATAGTAATTAAAATGTGTGGAATGTCTAGCAGGTTCTTATTTACCATTCTGAAACTATTCACTTCCACTAATCCTGTAAAATGGGGAAGTCATACATATACATTAATGTGGAACAACACAGCAAGATTAATTCTGTAAACGACTGACATCAAGAGGAATGAGGAGCAGGCAGGTGGGAAATTATTGCAGATGACTACGGAATCTTTCACATGTTACAAAATTGTTAGCTACATTGTGCATAAGCCATATTTACTAAAAGTAGAGAAAGACAGCATCCAAATATTTAGGGTAAGCAAATACAGATGTGTAGTTAAATTGTTCCATAATTACCAAGAGATACTCACAATTTTGGCCTGCATGTACACAACACCCATTTTGCACATACAGTTACAAACACCTTGGGTTACAGACTCCACTAACCTGGAAGTAGTACCTCGGGTTAAGAACTTTACCTCAGGATGAGAACAGAAATCGTGTGGCTGCGCAGCGGCGGCAGCGGAAGGCCCCATTAGCTAAAGTGGTACCTCAGGTTAAGAACGGTTTCGGGTTAAGAACAGACCTCCGGAACGAATTAAGTTCGTAACGAGAGGTACCGCTGTAATGCTCCTAGAATAAGCCTCAACAAGACTTGAGCTTGTGCAGTATAGTTCATAGCCCAGCATAGCCACGAGAAAGAAACTGGAAGCATACATTTTAACTTTTAAACATAAAAAGTGTTCCCTATTAGGAACAAACTTAGGTCTGAGGGACTTGGGTTACTTTAAACTATGGTTTGTTAAGAAGTCAGGATTCAAAAGCCACTGTCTGATCCTGGTTTGCTTGAAAAACCATAGTTAAAATAACCAAGTTTCCTAAGATCATTAGCCAGAGAAGAAGAATGAACCAGAGCCCTGCTTAGACTTCCTTCTGTAGTTCTAAGCCATGGTTTTTAGCATTATGTGCAAAAACGCCCAATGAATCATAATTGATTCTGGGCTTCCATACATCACATTTGTGCCACTAGAGGGTATATCAGGTATACTTTGTGTATCTGTAAATTTTGTAGTACGTGAAGAATCTCTAACCAAGTATTCTATTCTATGCTGATAAAAACATGTCAGTTCAAAGCAGTCAAATGTATCTCCAAGAGCTATATTTGCTGGATTACTGGTATATGTGCTGTTATGTTTTGTTTTGTTTTTAATCGTAATCACCTTAACTGGTGTTGAAGGCTCAGCAGTATTACTAGCCAATATTCCAGATTTCTCTGAAGGTAAACATATAAGACAAAGGAAGAATCAATATAGACACAAACAAAGGCTACAGAGGGATACTAGTGGCTACATGATCTGTTTAACAATGACAGTTCATACAAAGCCAGCTAGCTGTTGTTTGACCTGACTTAAAAAGGCCAAATAATACTTAAATACTTTTCAATATTTACCTGCACAATCTTTATTACCTGCCCCTGTACAGAACCTGTTAGCAAGTCTCCCTCTGTAACGCTATCACAGCAACTACCATAATAATTTATATGCTAAAATGGAGCGGCGTGTTATGATGCATGGCAGATGATTTAATACAAAAGTGGGGAACTATGGAATAGGCACATAAACATTGTTCTCTAATAGAATTATCCCCTTAAGAGTGCTAGTACATGCCTTTTTATTTTGGTTGGGTTTGTTAGGAAATGGGGCGGCATCTCCTATACATGACCACCATGACTAAATGATTTTTTTGTGAATATACCGGCCATATTCTCATGTAGCACCAAATACAATTTGCTTTATCTGTGCTTTGTTGAACAAGCTAATATCAGCTTCACAGACCAGCAAAGGAACGTAATCTTGTTTTACTAAACAGTGGTTTATTCCAACCCAGCCATGCCAATATGTGGCTGATATCCTGGATGCCTTCATTGTGGTTAGGAAAAAAATGTGTAGGGAGGATATAACATTTCTAGGTGTACAAGTTGTGTCCCACACATTAGTATTTCTAAATGAAAAATAGCCATATATTGCAGAAGTTCAGCCATAGGAGGGAAGAGGGGTGAGTCCCTTGTTTGTGGGGTGCTTGCCTCTCCTGCCTCCTCTCTGGCACTGCCCATAGTTGGGTACTGCTGTCACTCAGGATCTGCAGCAATTTATGCTGGGCTAAAGAGTTCTGAGTGCCAATTCCAGTAGTGAAATTAGCATGATTTATCAGTTAAACCAATCTGGGTTGGATAGTAATGCAGATGCAAAGTTGCTTTACTACACAAATTCACAGCTCAGCCCACATTTACTGAAGTACCATGAAGCTTTAATACTTAAGTATGGTGTGTAGATGGGTAAAACTAAGACAAGCCCCAAATAACTAGTGTAGCCTTTGGTTGCACTGAAATGAGGAAATTTGGTGCCAGATATCGACAACTGTTGATTTGACATTGAATTTTCATATGTTGCTGTGAGCTTGTTTTTATAGCAATCCGACTTGCTTCCACCAACATGATTTAAAAGCTACACCTTGAAAAAGGGCCTGAGAGGAGAGATACTCAAGAGATATTTTCTCCCCCAGGTATAAACCTCTAGTTTAATATACAAACAACAGCTGCAAACCTACAGTATCCACTAAGCACTGCATGAGACAGCCATTCATCATCTAGACTACAGAAACTGCTCAGGCTCTTTATTGCTTTGACCTCATTAAAAGCATGTGAGCCATGCACTGATGTAAATCTGTGTCTCTAAATACTTTCCTCTTTAATTTTTTAATAGTTCGCAGATGAAGGGAAAGGTTAAAGTCAATTAAAAGAGATACAAATACCATTATTATTGCCTGGCAAACCGTTAGTTATTGGATTTGGCTGTGTCACTTCAGAAAGTCATTATTTTTCTTTCTGAATGAATTCATAATTACACTGTTTATTGACTTGCCTCTTCATTTCTTTGGGGTGAGGAAATTAGATATCTTATTTATCTTCTACTCTACTGTTTAGTTTTACTAGAAACCAACCCTTCTTGCAACAGAGGCTTTTTGCAGTTGAGCAAGGAAAACTGCATATAAATTCCCTGATACAGCCATTCTTATACAGGTTCAGGATGTTATGATGCACATATGGGGTTCATCACCAAGGGTCCTCCATTAACTAAACTTGAGGAAGAAGATTTTCACACTTTATGTGCAAGGTCCAGTATCATAGTTGAAATTATTGGAGAACATGTTCATGCAGTAAATCACTGTGCTTGGGTTGTATGATGGAAGAAAGATCTGATATAGAATGAATAAAATAAAGTAAATGGTAAAAAAAATTTTAAAAATACCCCGCATATAATTGATATGCAACCTCTGTTCATTTCAGAAACTGGTACAAGGAAGGTACAATTAATTAGGATGTGTAGCAGTACTGATTTATGGATTATGTACATACTTAGGGAGTCTGTAGGGGAAACTCCCACAGACCAGGAGTGGCACAATCCTTAGTATTGATCTATTAGGATGTAACGCTTCCTTGAAACCATTCTTTATTTTATGCAGGCTAATTCAAATTCTTTGAAAAGGAAAATTCATTTTATATTTTCTACTGAAATAACTGGTAGTTTGTATTTTGAAAGTCTCACCTATCAGATTATTATTTTTAGTTAAATCACTGATATATTCTTAATACATGTTTGTTTGATCAAATATTGTTTTAGGAATGCAAAAGGGAAGAATCTTGGTAAGAAAATAAAACCTGAAAAGGTTGAATAATTAAAATTATGAGCCCAACCTTTCTCTTACATTGTTAGAAAACATAGCCAGAAAGTAACTCCACCTAGAATAGTTCAGAATATTTAAAATGTCATATTTTTGCAACAGCCCAATGTTAGACATGCCTATACAGTGGTACCTCAGGTTAAGTACTTAATTTGTTCTGGAGGTCTGTACTTAACCTGAAACTGTTCTTAACCTGAAGCTAATGGGGCCTCTTGCTGCTGCCGCGCCGCCGGAGCACGATTTCTGTTCTCATCCTGAAGCAAAGTTCTTAACCTGAAGCACTATTTCTGGGTTAGCGGAGTCTGTAATCTGGAGCGTATGTAACCTGAAGCGTATGTAACCTGAGGTACCACTGTACCAACAGAAGGGACAGTTAAGACCATTTATACCAGTGACTTTAGATAATCTAACTGATGGATTGTAGAATCTCAGATTTCAGGCTTTGAAATAAAGCTATACAGTCATTTAATGATTATGTTCAGAAAACGCAGTAAACCATGTCTCTCTAGGTTGGGAATAAACCTGTATAAGCATACGCCTTTATGGCTTTCCCCCTTCTTTTCCTCTGGTGCAGCTGCAGGGAGGAGTTTGGAAGCTTTCAAGAAGAAGAAGAGTTTGGATTTGATATCCAGCCTTTCACTCCCCTTCAGGAGTCTCAAAGCGGCTAACCTTCTCCTTTCCCTTCCTCCCCCACAACAAACACTCTGTGAGGTGAGTGGGGGTGAGAGACTTCAGAGAAGTGTGACTGGCCCAAGGTCACCCAGCAGCTGCATGTGGAGGAACGGAGATGCAAACCCGGTTCCCCAGATTACGAGACTACCGCTCTTAACCACTACACCACACTGGCTCTGATTAACTGCGCCTTGTCATGTAATCTCAACCCAAAAAACTGGTTTATCTTAACTGTGCTTTGTTTGGCATAAACCATGGCTTAAATAAATGTTTGAACAAACTATAGTTAATATTAACCACATTTTAGGGTTCAGATGTAGTGCTAAACTGTGCCTAATCAAAAGCAGAAGAGTCTCAGCACACTGCTGATCCCATGAGGAGTGGAAGAGCGATGGTTTCTCTGTTTTGCTTGTCCTGTTTTCTTTTGTGACTATAGATCAGGGGTAGTCAACCTTTTTCTACCTACCACCCACTAATGCATCTTTCTTGATGGTAAAATTTCCTTACCGCCCTCGATGGAAGGAGGATTCAGCTTGTGCCGTAGAACCCTCTACTGCCCACCTAGAGTCCTGAAACGCCCACTAGTGGGTGGTAGGGACCAGTTTGACAACCTCTGCTATAGATGTACAAAGTAGTTTTGTAAACAACCAGACAGTGGTATTAGCAAAAGCCACTGGAAAATGCTATCAGATTTAACAAGAAAGTTCATAAACATACTTCTGAAAAAGCAGCACAAAATATCAATTTCATATATAAGGACATATTTCTTTAACAGACTTTCAATAAAGAATCAC
Organism: Podarcis pityusensis; assembly: GCF_964106645.2. Taxonomy (NCBI): domain Eukaryota; kingdom Metazoa; phylum Chordata; class Lepidosauria; order Squamata; family Lacertidae; genus Podarcis; species Podarcis pityusensis. The sequence goes on along the minus strand of NC_138029.1, from coordinate 48,570,885 downwards.
TATTTTATTCATGCTCATTACATTTACTTTTTTCCTCATTTAGATCTCTATAATAATAAATATAATTACAACCATCTTTAATAACTTTGGTACCTTGAGCTGCAGGTGCTAGTAATGCTGTATCTATTATCATATTTTAAGCCCTCTGAAAAGATTGCATTAATTCCTAAGATAATTTAGAACCCATAATACATTCTGAGTTCTGAATAGATGTTAATCACTGTAGAATGGCTGATTTTCCTGTATACTAATGAAGTCATGCAGTAACTAGTAGCTACTAACTTTCTAAATTCAATATTGCCAGTGAAACAGTTGATTAAAATTTTGCTAGCATAACAATTCCCCAGGAGAAAAGCTGAAAAACTGAAATGAATCACAAACTGTTAGGGTTGTTGCATTCTTTCTAGAGAGATTATTAAGACAATTACAAATGTTTATATTATCCACAACATTGGCTGTCTTGAAAATTAATAGAAGTAATTTCTGCATATTTGTCTTTTGTCATTTCCATCTGGCTAATGTGGGAGCTGTATCAGAGAGAGCAAGTAGCATGTTCCACATTATTAATACAATGTTGTTTTTTAAAATGTCAAAGGGTACAGGGGAAAAAATACAGCTCTGATTTATTTTAAGTAACAATTAATCTGGATTCTAGATTAAGGACCAAAATTAAATAAATCCTATGTAGGGAGATGCAAACAAAATTCTTCGGGCATACGAAGAAAACTGCCATGACATGTTTGTGCCAAAACAAAACTGTACAACCACTGTAAAACAGCTGTTCTCAGCACTATTCGGATATTTCTGTAACCCTGGAATCAGGGCTTCTTATACCCTGTGTATTTTTGCATTCCTCCTAATCTCTTCTGCAACATTTCTTAACTCCCTCAAGATCCTTTGCATGAGAAACTGTCCAAAGCACTTGGCATAGAGTATGGGGAAGTGGTAGAACATAGCTCCCACACAAGGGAGGGAGGTATGGCGCTCATATCCACACAAATGGAATATTACTCTACAGAATAACAACCCTAGATTTGTACTCATTGTGCTATCACAGTTGAATGAAAAAATGGCACATCTTATGTTTTTATATGAAAGCTTTGAAATGCAACTGATATTAAATCTCATCTCAGGAATCTTGAAAGGAAAAACCAGAATCCAAAGGGAAAATATATAAAATATTGAATATTCCTTATTTAATTATTGATGTCAGTTAACAGTCTGAATCTCATATTCTATCTATTGTGTATAGGTTTACAGTATATTTCGCTCTCACACAGAATGTTATTTGCTAGGCTATAATCTTATGTGCACAAGCCACAATCAACTAGCTGCTCGCTAGCAAGAAGCTAAGCTGCTCTTTGATTTTCAGAAAAGAAACTGCATCTGAAATCTACAGTTTGTCAGCCTACAAGCATCTGGGATCCAGAACCTGCCAAATACCATTCCACAAGTTGTCTTCCTGCAACAGCACTTAATAACTGTGCCCAATCTTTCTATCCCTCAGACATTTATTACTTTTGAAAGCTTAGCTGTATCAGCAGTATAAATAAGTATCAAACAACTGCTCCTCTCCAAACCACAGAGTTTGGAGATAAGCAAAGTATGTATTCTAATCCTGTTTGGAGAATCTTGGACTCAAAGGTCACTGTCAGCCACTCTAATGCTCATTAAGTGCCAATGCAATCACATTTAGTGGTTTATAACAATCAAAACGATCTGCTACCATGAACAATAATATGTACCTGGAGTGTATTTGAGTTAATGTGTTGCTATTCGATTGCTTTGCCCATCATTTGAAAGGTGAACTGCAAATGAAATGGTGAAAATTCCACCCACTTCAGCAGTATGTGCTGAATGACCCTGTTAGTCATTAGAGGATGAGAAGCTTTCAGGAGATTATACAACCTAGCTATTTACCTTTCTTCCTCCAGAACCCACATCCAACCTTGCTGGCAGCATGCTGTGCATGTCCTGACTGATGAATTCATCTGCAGCACAGAGAGGGACAGTTTGCAAAGTGTACTTAGAATAGTTTCTCAAATTCTGTCTAGGCCCTAAGGGAAGGGGGCAGCTGACAAGTTCTCCTGCTGTTTGAGTTTGCCCTTGACCTCCCTGCAGCTGCAGAACAGAAGGAGGGGAGTGCTGCTGCCTGCATATATTTTCTTTTGTCTGTGGCCAGGTTCTGCAACGGCAGCCAAGCCACAGCTTGTCTCCTTCTTGGCCTCTCTATGGCCCACCCATGGCTGAAGCAGCCACCTCGGGCAGTGGAATCCCATAGGGCGGTGCCTCTGTGGGGGGGGGGGCGCACCAGCCCATTCCACCAGGGTTGTGCCACCACTGCCGCACAACCCTGGTAAGTGAGGCTTTGGCAATGGGCAGCGGCAGTACCTTCCTATTTTGCCCCAGGAAGTGAAACAGGACAGGCTGCCTCTTTCTCTCCATTGTTGTAACTTAATAAAAGCAAACCAAAGGGTTCAATAAGCTCTCACAATATCACCAGTTCATGTGGCAACTCAGATGTCCCATCAGCTGCCACTACAATCCAGTCACTCCTCCTTCCTGGCTGCTCTGTTGTGGCAAGGTTTATTGAACCTTACTACTTGGTAAGCTGGTTACTGATATTGGACATAACTACTGTAGTGAAATGGGTTGAATTTGCACAAAGAACCTTTTTCTAGGAAATACTTAGTTTTCTTTTTCCCTGTCTCAAAAGGTAAAAAGGAATTACAAAAGCACACCTTGGTAAAGTTGCACTACCAAGTTTCATTCTGCACAATCCCAGAGTTACTGGATAGTAACTATCTAATACTGATGACAGTCATGAGTGGTAAAAAGGCGAAAGAAACAGTGAACAATTCCCCCTCAACCAAGTGTCACTAGGAAGTGTTACCACAAGGCAGTATCATGACGATGCAGTGGATAGTTGAGAAATTAAAGCATTCCTCACCCCTCACCGAATGATCCTCTCACTGGCATGACAAGGCAACAGAAGTACTGTATATTCAGGCTTCTACTCAGGCTTGATGTTCCTGCACATTTCCTATGCTTATTGGACCTTCGGACTGCAACAAAAAGTGGATGAACATAGATAGGTCCTATGTTCCCCTACTATTATCTGTCCGCACGCCAGAATTCATAAGGTTTCAGTGAGCACACAATATAGTGCCTGAGTAGAGACTAACGTACAGTGGTACCTCTGGCTGCGAGTGGGATCCGTTCTGGAGCCCCAGTCGCATCCTGAGCGGAACACAACCCGTGTCTGTGCGTGCGTGGGTCGCGATTTGCTGCTTCTGCGCATGCGCGTGACGTTATTTTGAGTGTCTGCGCATGCGCAAGCAGTGAAACCTGGAAGTAACCCGTTCCGTTACTTCTGGGTCACTACGGAACGCAACCTGAAAACGCTCAACCTGAAGCGACTTTAACCCAAGGTATAACTGTATTCTCTTTAATGACAGGTAAAGTTCTTCATTACAGAGAGATTCAGGCTATGTACACACTGTACCTTTAAAGCACATTTGAAACACATTCTATCCCTCAAGGAATTATGGGCACCATAGTTTACACCTCATAGAACTACAGTTCCCAGCAAACCTTAAGTGCTCAGAAATCTTTCAGGAGACTGGGTATTTTCACATTTGCATTTCAAAGTTCCTGAACTAAGCCTGCAGTTCGCAGTTTAGGGACTGGTGAACATACCTGGTCTGGGGAAACGTGAGCATTTTAAAAAACTTAATTAATAATTATTATAGAAAGGTTATTTTGTCTTTGGAAGTGGGTTTACAAATACTTGACAATTGCAACTCACATTTTAAGCTGAGAATTATTCACAAGTGAAAAAAATAGTTCCTTACTGTTTTCGAAACAATTCATGAAGATTCTATACAATTATTTACTAACATAATTCATTATCTTTTGAAGAAGCATTTTCCATATTCCAAAAAAAGGACTGCCAAAAATGTCAAAAGCACACTCAGATGCAGTTGAAATGATTGCTTATTTATCAGCATTTCAAAAATAATAAAGGAATACTTTCCTTTCTACAAAAAAGGCAAATGCTACCCATCAACACAGCCATATGATCTAATGGCTAAAATAATATATGGGGATACAGTTAATCTGACAGCAGCTCTGGAAGTTCAATTAGTATCTGCTCATAATTCAGTTACTTTACTCAAAATTTTTGGAGCCAACTTTGCCTCTTTGGTGTTGTAGTTTTTCCAAACCTTCCGCTAGGTAAGAGTTAAGGAGTGATCTTTTCTTCCCTTGAACAGCACCTGACCTTTTTTTTCAGAGGTACTAGTAGTAAGGAAATAACTGCATTTGTGCTGATGCTAAATGCTAGAAGATTTGCCTAAATGCCTCCTAATAGCACCCCTAAAATTAGCTCGGCTAGTAGTGCATGCCTAATGTGTTGCTTTTGCTATTGTTGTTGCTGAAGTTGTTTTCTGCCCCTCCCCCGCCACACACCAATGACACAGCAAAAAGCACTTGGAATCTATTTTCTATGTATGCACGTCCTTTGCAAGATGCAGTGCAGTTCATATTATATAGCACTTGACATGGTGTCATTAAGGTTATAAATCCTAATGTTCTTCTGTTTCATTAAATTAAACATGAAATGTTTAATGTTTTGTTAAATTAAACATGAAGCCGTGACTTTGCCAGGGAAATGCTACGTCCTTCAATCACCTCCCTCTATATGGGCACCTCCTTTGTTCAGAAAACTTAGCTCCATTCAGTCATGTGCCACACTCAGTTGCCATGTTTCAAATTTATAAAGAATGTTCAATGTAGAGTAAAGCTTTGGGATATTATTTTTTCCCATAAGCCACAGCACTTAACACAGTTTATTCGCTTCCTTTGCAGTAACCCAAGGATCCCAAAACACTTTACTGTGTAGGTTTCGGAAATGGTGAACAGCAGCAAATGTTTTAGTTAAAAAGAATGGCCTTTTACACAGTGGGCAAAAGTAAAAAATCTGCCTGACTGGGCTTGCAAGAAGCGCCTGACAGAAACTTTATCAGTTAAAGAACGTTGGCAAAAAGTTCTTTGACATTCATTATCTTTTACAGGCAACATATTCCAGCTTTTTAATATGTGGCAACATTTTCCAGCTGTATAGCTGATACAAAGAGACTCAACATGTAATAAATATGCAGATTGTGCTGATTAAAATATCTTGAAATATTATCTCTTCACCATTCCTGATAGGACTTGATAAACACCTTTTGCACTGTGACTGCCCTTCAAGTTTGCACTATATTCTCTCTCTCTACCCGAGGCCCTGTTTATTTTAAGTTTTATAGCCACACACTGAATATTAACTGGTAACGGAAATAATACACGAGCAGTCTGAGGGAGCAATCATAGCCTGATTGCCATTCAGCAAGCCCTAGCTTATAGTTTTCCAGTTTATGTTTGGCAGAAACAATTCTATATGCATTTACAAAAGCAAAATGTCCCCATTGAAGCAAATAGGGTTTCATGAAGCTAAAAATCAAGTCGTTAGATGGTGCTTATTATAATTTAGTTATAAATCACATATAATAACAAAAATGTAGAATTTTAAGATCCTCACTTTCTGGAGTCAAAGGATAGTCTAGGAAAGCTTTTTCAGATAAAGAATAGGTTGATAGAGCACTGAAGAACTATGGTGTCTTTTGTAATCATCATTGTCATCTAAATACTGATTCTAATACAGTGTCTTTGGAGAAGAAACTGGCAAACCACTCCAGTATTTTGCCAAGAAAACTCCATGGACATAAAAAAAAAGGAGAAGCTTTGAGAAGAAAGTGAGAGTTTCCAAGGCATGCTCTGGTTCATGCAGTCACGGAGAGTCAAACACGACTAAGACGACTAAACAACAACAACAACAGGCACCATCCAAGCACAAGAGGAAGTTTGCAGCAGAGTCAACATAACCCAAAGGTTTACAGAAGCACAACATTCAAAAATTATAAATGAATTCCTGCCACATACGGACTAACAGTTAAAAGAAGTGTGATACCTGATGGGGAGGGGAATGGAATGCAGAGGATGGAAAAAGCAGATGGAAGAAGAGACACATAAATATAAAAGTGTAGAGAGAACCATGTCATTGTTTGTAAAGGTCATTTCTTTGTTCCTGCTGAGAAACTATTTTTATATATTCCCAGGATTGGAAGTGAGAGCTTCCTGTAGAAATGAATGGAGTAACTCAAAATTTTAATGCCACTAAAATTGGGCACACACAAACACACCACCCAACCCCATGATCCTAAGATAGTCCAGTGAGCATACAAAGTGGGCACTGAATGCAGACTGACTGTTGAAAGATAAATCCAAATGAATTGCCTTGAGATATAGATTATTTTATAGTTTATTTTAGTTTAGTTTAGATTACAGTGGTACCTCGCTTCAGGTTACATACGCTTCAGGTTACAGACTCCGCTAACCCTGAAATAGTGCTTCAGGTTAAGAACTTTGCTTCAGGATGAGAACAGAAATCGTGCTCCGGCGGTGTGGCGGCAGCAGGAAGCCCCATTAGCTAAAGTGGTGCTTCATGTTAAGAACAGTTTCAGGTTAAGTACAGACTTCTGGAACGAATTATGTACTTAACCCGAGGTACCACTGTAGTTTATTTTATTTTTATACTACCCGTTCTCCCATGGGAACCCAGGGCAGCAGCTGAGATTACTATCCATGACTCAAAGGCCCCCAGAAATAAATATGGGCGGGATTCACCTAACTAGTCCCATCAGCGGAAACAAGGACGTTGCAAGGACTTCTGCTTGCACATCAGGGCTCCCCTCCCTCCCTCCTTTACCACCCCTTGAAGTTGACTCAGGGCTGTGGGATGGTATCTAGAGTACCCCCAGAATAGTATGCAGGGGAGGAGAGTAGGAATCATTCCATCTGGCTAGCTGAAATGTTTGTGCTGATGGAACATTTGACATAACTCAATGCTGAATTCCCTGCTATGTCTTTCATCCACATCTAAACACCCACACAGGGGGTAGAGGCATTAGAGGGAGCAGGTCAGCAAGAAAGCACTTGGTGTTAGTGAACTCTTTATTCAAAGAAACCAAAACAGTGCAGGCCTAGTGATCAGAGCAACTCTTCCCAGTAGGTCTTGCCCCAATGAAGCAGCCCCAAGGACTGAATGTCCCTGCCTTCTGACAGCTCTCTAAGGCTGTTCCCCTGGACAATCCCTCCCCTAAAATCAACATCAATGCGCATTAGAGAAAACTCTTTTAAGTTGGCATCTAGCACAGCTATATAGACAAAGCATCCTCTTCAGTACACTAGACATGTTGCAAGGTAATTGGCACAAATTTCCATATGTGGTGGACATGTGAATTAGTGCAACCATTTGGGGAAAAGATATTTGCAGAAGTAAGCAAAATTAGAAACCAGGACGTACAATGCAACCCGTGCCTAGGTATATCAGCACCCAATTTAGGGTGGTGTAGGCGGTTCCTCTGCCCATGATAAAAAGCTGAGGGTGCAAAATAGTGCAGATCCGTAATTGAGAAGATCCATCTGGGAACACCAAATTTTGGTCTCATACAGGGCACCATATTATGAAAGTTTACCAAAGTCCACCCCAGGGTATACAAACCATTTTTAAAGAAACCCAACTTAAATTATTACACAATGAAGTTCCTTATCACTTTTCTTCTGGTAGCGGCACAATTACTTATAGCAAAAAGCTCTCCAAATCTTTTTCTGTAATTGGGAATTTTACAAACACAACTGCCTGAGACATCACTGCATTGGTACAGCATGTGCCTGCTTACACATACACACACTGTTCAGTTTGCTTCTTTGCCCATCAATGAAGGGTAACACTTTTGGTCCTCTGGCAATTTCAGATGGCCCTTTAAACAAGTTTCTCTGAAAGGGATTCTACTAAACAATAAAACACATTTTGCAGGCATCATTAAGGCAGGAAAATCTATAGCAGCAATGGGTATGCTTTTATCTTCATTATGATGAAGCCACCTAGACATATCTTGTTAGTGACAGCTCTGTACACTTACCCAGACTGTGGAAGACCAGTCCATCTTTGTGGAAGATGCAGAGATGGATAAATTAACCCATTCTCTACCCAGAAACACTGAGTTACATATCCTTCACTTTCATGTACTCACTGATCTATCGAACCAATGCAGATCTAGTATCTGAACTACACTCCCTGTTTATTTGAATGTACAATAGTGAACACAATTAAAAACACTGTATGGTATCTTGTAAATCAGCAACTGATATTGATACTTTACAGACTACATAGGTTGTTTCTGCTACATTTACTAAGTCAACATTCTACTGCAAGCCCACACAATGTGCCATTTATACCATACTTGATAGCGTATGCTAATAACTACATTTCTAATACAAAAATTATCTCTTATGTTTATCTTTCTTTCCCTATCTTTCTTGAATCATTGGAATTCATGCATTTGAGGTCTACTCTAATAATAACAAAATAGGTGCTATTTGCTGAGGATTGCTGACCTGAAGAATACTCTGGAATCTATGACTGACACTTGTTTGTTCCCAAAGTAGAACCTTCGTTCATTTTTGGGGGCACAGCACAGAGCAGATGAAAATAAGGAAAGAAATGGTGAGAAAGACGAAGTATTGAACAAAAGTACTTAAACCTAATGAAAATCATTTTATAAAATTATTCTGCCACATGGTGGCTTGTATTTCTATTTTGCTCTTAACTCTTGAAGTAATTGCTACTTCTTTATATGAATATTTATATTAATATCATAGTAGTAGAATTTAAACAACTTATTCACTACTTACGCAAACTTCTGTCTTGTTGTTTCGTTGCTGCACTCCTATAAGGAAGAGCTTATTTTTGTCTCCCAGTTTCGTTTCAGGAAAACAGCTACTGATTATTCTGAATATAACATTGGTTGGTTTAAACTTTGTGAACTTTCTGACCTTCGTTAGAACTATGAGGCATGGAAGTATTTACTGGTAATATTAAGTCATCATGAGAACGTGCCACTACAAGAAAAACATGTGTAGGAGGTAATCAAAAGATACATATTTCTTTAGATGATTAAGAGTTCCTTGGGTAAATTAAACTCTTGTGGGACTTCACCTTGGTGGGTGGGAGATCTGAAGCAAATTCCAAGATGTTTACTATCAGTGTTAGCAGGAAAATACCACTAATGAATAAATGTGAGAGTAGTTATGTTTGACAAAGGCTGCATTTTAACTGGAACATCTAACCTCACATACAGTGCTTAATGTTCTCACATATAAAACATGCCTCAACCAGCTTATTTAACAGGCTCACTGGATAAAGACTTGCAGCTGATAAGAAATGAATTCATAGCTTGGAGAGAGGTCAAAAAGCAAGGAACTGAGAGCAATGGCACAAACTGAACAATCAGTATAGCTGTGATCTCTGGGGCTTACTCTCAAGTAAGTGTGGATGGAATTATAGACTAACATTAAGAGCATAAGAAGAATCCTGCCAGATCAGAATATAGGTCAATAAGGTCCAGCATTCTGTTCCTTTAAATGCCCATTGGAAGCCCACAAAAGTAGGACATGAGTGCCATAGCACTCTCCCACTTGTGATTGTTAGTAACTGGTCTCCAGTGGCATACGTTTCTCCAATATTGAAGGTAATATAGCTATCTGGACCAGTAGCAATAGACAGCTGTATCCTCCAGGATAATTCTCTCTTAAAGCCATCCAAGTTGCCAGCTATAATTATCTTGTAGTAGCAAATTCCACAGTTCAACCATACTATTTATTTATTTAAGTACACTTTTTATCTCCTCTTCATCAAAATATTCCAGAGTAAGTAACAAAACAACAAATAAATCAACACAGTAAAAACAGATAAAATAATAGTAAAACAAAATATATCAACCATAGCAGTGACTATTTACTCATTAATTCCCTGGTGCTGAAAAACTATTTCCACAGTTGGAGAAGGCTCTATCACATGTCACTGCGCAAAGTACAGACTAGATGATATACTGAGAAATTTTGATTCAGATTCATTTGGGACATTGTGGGTTAACAGCAGTACCATGAATTCAGACTGTAAGCATAGCAGCAGCCCTTGGAGCTCCTTTAAGATTTGTATTATATGATACCTTGTAGCAGTCCCTCTCAATATCTGGAAGCTGCAGTTCAAACCAGTCTAGAATATTTTGAATGACATTCCCACCTAAAGTGCTCTAGAGTAGTCCATATGGAAGGTAACCACAGCAAGGGTCACCACAGCCTGATTAACACCCCAACAGATTTTCCTTCTCTTTGAGGTTTGTAAATAGGGGTTCCAAAGTCAAAGCTTTGGTTCCACACAGAAACCAAACCAAGCCTCTCTTGACTTTTCCCAGCTCAAGATAAGACAAGACGGGTCCCTGGCTTATTTTTCGTGCCTCCAGCCATGTGAAGTGGGAAGGCCTGCCTCCTTCTCCTGGAAGCATCTCAGAGTTGTAGTTTCTAAGGCAACACACCTGTACTTAGCCAACTGTTTAGTCATACAAAGAGATACTTAGCAGACCTGGCTTAAAAAGGAGACTGGTTTGATCACTTATGCAACCTCTTCCTCTACATAATCCCATTCTACAATTATAAAATCATAGGCTTGGAGGGGATCCAAAGATGACATCTAGACTAACAACCAATCCCATAACAATGACAAACACTTCAGCCCCCCCCATCCTATAAAATTCAGTAAATAGTTATATCTCTATCGCACAATTCTACTACAAGGCTCAGAAAACCTATATGAAGGTTATGATTCCCTACTCATTTTATACAATTCTGTACTTATTTTCATAAACTAAAAATGCATTTTGATATAGCCATACTGGTTCCTTCCTTATGGAATTATATACTGGAGTATTCCAAATAGGATTATTATGAAAAACACCACTTTAGCATCAGAGCAATTTAAGTTTTAAAAAATCTTCCACATGATAAAATAATATGTCAGTGTTCCTTGCTTAACCCCCTACCACCAAAAAAACAACCTATACTGAACCTGATCGTTTTTAACACTTGCCAAATTAAAACGTGTGAATTTTGATCAAGTGCTGCTAATCACCCATGATGTCTACATAACCTTATCGCTTTGCAAATATATCACAATGTAAAAGCAACATTGCAAGAGGATACCTGTAATTCACACACATTGCTGTGCTTTTCACTTTTTTCTCTGTGGCATTTTCTACAAATTTCTATAAATTTCAGTGTTCTCATTTCTCAAATAAATGCTTCAGCGCATTTTTATTTTAAATAAATCAATGTCAGCAGCCAAGCACCCAGGAGAAACCATACACTAAGCAACTACTGTACATATCACAAGGTGGGAAATAACAGTGCAAAAATAGCTGTGCAAAATGCAGTCCTTAGAGAAGGATCCAAATTTATATACTGTTCAGGATGTTAAGCTTTGGAAGTTTGGTTTGGGCTAGTATATGGATAATCTGGGTCCCAAATCACCAAAGCTTTAAGACTTGTTTATTTATTTTGCTTCCAAGGCATCAGACTGATCTTTAGGTTTTGTAATGATGGCCAGATTTTTAAAAGATTTTGAGCTTGCACATCTGCTGCTTTTCTCTAATAATGAAATGTCTTGTCCCAGATAATCTCCTTAGGGTCTGATAATCTTTTTGGAAATATCTTTTAGCAGTTTAGCACACTAAACTTTTGCTTCATGACCAGAAACACTCCATTTCCCAATTATATCAGCATCAATTGTCTAATCATTTTGTGGCAAAGTTGCAACCCTAAGCACTTTTATCATGGAGTAAATTCCATTGAACTGTGTGGAACTTAATTCTGAAAAAACATGCTTAGGATTGCATGCATTGAAGATAAAGCTTCAAAATGCACTTGGCTCTTTGATAAACATAAGTTAAAGCTAAAATCTTCTACAGGCTATGGCAGTACACAAACTACTCTCCAGTTCTGCACACATCGCTGTTACTACTTTAAGGAAGAACTTGGAAAACTATTTCCAATTCCCCACATCAAAAAGAAAACTACTGCTGATCAACATTTCATTTCATTGATCTTCACCTGTGAAGTCTCCTATCATCCTGACAACAAAGGGGTTTAAAGCAGTTTTTGGTGAAATTATCATGACTACAAGTCATACTTAAAAATTTGTCAGAGAGATGTTGGGGTTATCATCCACTGGATGTCGAGATTTCCAATGTTGTTCTTAATTTTGTGATGAACACAATAAAAGCCTGCTGGATCAGGCCAATGGCCCATCTAGTCCAGCATCTGTTTCTCACAGTGGCCAACCAGATGCCTGTTCTGGTTTACAAGCAAGACCTGAACACAACAACACTCTCCCCTCTTGCAATATCCAGCAACTGGTTTTCAGAAGCCATTGACAGACTTACCCTCCATGAATTTGTCTAATCTTATTTTATAGCCACCCAAGTTGATGATAATCACTGTGTCTCATGGAAGTTCCATAGTTTAACCATGTACTGCATAAAGAAGCATTCCACAAGTATTTGTTTGTTTGTTTAATTTGTATACCGCCCTTCATCTGAAGATCACAAAGAGGTTCAGAACAAGTCCTAGCATTGTGAGAAGGAGAACAAATTTTCTCTGTCCACTTTCTCCATGCCATGCATAATTTTATAAGCTTTTATGTCACCTCTTACTCACATTTTCTCTAACCTAAAAAGGCCCAAATGCTGCAACCTTTTCTCACAGGGATGTTGCTCAATCCCTTTGATCATTCTGAACCTTTTCAACTCTACAATATCCTTTTTGAGGTGAGGTGACCAGAACTGCACACAAATGTGGTTGTATCATAGGTTCGTATAAGAGCATTATGATGTCTGCAGTTTTATTTTCAATTCATTTCCTAATGATCCCTAGCATGGAATTTGCCTTTTTCATAGCTGCCACACACACTGAGTCGACATCTTCACTGAGTTCTCCACTATGACCCAAAGATCTCTTTCCTGATCAGTCACCAGTCACCATCAGTTCAAATTTTGACTGTATATGTTTGTTTTGTCCTGACATGCATTATTTTGCACTTGTTTACATTGAAACTGCATTTGACATTTTACCACCTATTCACTAAACTTTGAGAGGTCCTTTTGGAGCTCTTCATAATCCCTTTTTGTTTTAATAACTCTGAACAATTAGCATCAGAAACTTGGCCATCTCATTCCTCACTTCTAATGCTAGATCATTTATGAACAAGATAGAAAGCACAAGTCCCAGTACATATCTGTGGGGGACTCCATTATCTACATCTCTCTACTTGGGGAGCTATCCGTTTATCCCTACTCTCTTATTCCTGCTACTTAACCAACTCTTCTCCTCTTACTCCATGACCACTAAGCTTATGCTTGGTGAGGTGCCTTCTTGAAAGCTGATTAAAACTCCAAATACACTATGTTAACTGGATCACCTCTATCTATCCTCTTGACACTCGCAAAGAGCTCTAACAGACAGGACATACAGGCTCAGCTTCACCAAGAAATAACCTATATACTTGGTTATTTTATCTTTAACAATACCTTCCACCAGCTTTCCTGGGATTGATATTAAGCTAATCAGGATTGTATTTCCCAGGGTCCTCCCTGGATTCTTTCTAAAAAATCAGTGTTGCACTGCTACTTTCCCTTTCCTCAGCTATGGAGGCTGATCTGAAGGACAAGTTACGTACAGTCATACCTCGGGTTGCGATCGCTGCGGGTTGCGCATTTTCGGTTACGGACGTGCCGAAACCTGGAAGTACCAGAACTTCTAGGTTTCGGCACTAAATCGCACTTTGCACATGTGCAGAAGTGTCGAATCGAGTCACGCATGTGCGCAGATGTGGCACTGCGGGTTGCGAAAGCTGTGGGTTGTGAATGTGCCTCCCGCACAGATCACGTTCGCAACCCGAGGTTCCACTGTATTTTTATTACAAGACCAGCAATTCGATATCTGAATGAAATAGGTTTAGAAGGCAATGGCTATCATAAGTAAGGCCTAGTTCCTTCAAATTATTTACATGAAATAATAAAGTTACTAGAAATTAATACAATATTTTCTGACAATTTCATTTGCACAATCGCTTCTGCTGGAGCAACAGGGCTTGCTCCCTCTCTTCCCCCAAAATGGTTTGCTTGGACATCAGGAAATCCCCCAGAACAGTGCATGGGGAGGAAAGGGGAGATTGTTCCAACTGGCAAACTGAAAAGTCTGTGCTGTCAGAACAACTGCCATAATGCTACATTGAATTGCTCCCTTTGATTAGAGCTAGTTTGCACTTTATCTTTTTCATGAGTCCACAGTAAATGGCCTCTAAGTGGTTGATTCTTCAATACCACCTTTCTGAGATGTAGAAAACTGAGGGCTGTTCAGGAGGTGAAGCCTAAGAGCTCAGACAATTCAGTGGGGCCTATAGACATTTACTGATTCTCAAGCTAGTTCCTCTTATGGCAGAAGTATTATTACTTGCTTTCTCGTGTGTTCATAGATTTATTGTGTTCATATTGATGAATCTCAGTCAGAGAGAAAGTAATGCAATCATAAGCACACTCACTACAGAGTGAATCACACAGAACTCAGCGGGATTTACTTCCAAGTTAACATGCTTAGGAGTGCACTGTAAGACTGGAAAGCACACAATGGAAAATAGGGTAGATTTAACCTTAAAGTGGAGAGAAAAGGCTGGGAATACAGACTCTACTGAAAATACCTGGTGGGGAATGGTCCTTTAGAAAACAGCCCTGACATTTTCCTTCAGCTGGAAACTTTGAGAAAAAGAGGCAAAATCCCTGAGAGGTGTGGTAATATGCATTATTGCTTAGCTTTCTGGAAAGAGTTTCAGTATTAGCATACTAGTACCATATATTCCTTGAAATGAAGTAACTCCAATATGGAAACTTTCCCAAACCACAAAAGAAACCATGACTGAAACAGTTTAAAGAAGCTGCTATGGTGGTGAAGCTTTTTGAGCCTGAGGGTTGCATTCTGTCATGGGCAACCTTCCCAGGTTTCCATGCCAGTGGTGGTTGAGGCCAGAGGCTAAAGTTGGTTGAACACAGGTGTGGCTATATTTGAGCTATGCAAAAGCCAGAAGTGCCCACACTGCCCACATCTCTCCATCCATGCAAGCAAGAGGCACTCTTATAGTTCAAGGTCACAAACTAGTCAGGTAAAAGCATCCCTTTCTCTAAATACGTACAATGCAACTCTGTAATACACTGCCTGCCTGCTTCCATTACTTCTAATTCTAGCCTCACAACAAGTAGGCCATAACTTACAGAAGCTTATATGCTACTAAAATTAGTCTGTCTCAGAGGTGCTACTTGATATTAAATAACTGTTATGTGTGTTGCTCAGATGATGCTTTGTCATAATTGAGTAAGAGGTGCTATAGCTTAAAGTCACATTCAACTATTATTGTTTAAACTGTGGAAAAGGCAAATATTGGTTTGTTTTGTACCCTATTGCTATATCTTCATATTTTGCCAATCTTCTCCAACCCTCCAGGGGGAAAAAGAAGATGAATAGCTGCTGAAATCAGAAATATACACAAAGGAATTAGCAATTACTTAGCCAGAGGATTCTTTTTCCAAATAACTATATTTATTAAGAAAACAAACATCTTTTGCCAAGGACTAAGTCTGGAAAAATGTGCGACAAGTAGAAAGAAATCATGAGACGAAAGTTGGTAGAATAACAGATTCTGCTGATACCTCTGTTGCACACAAGATAGAATACATGTTGTAACATGCTCTCCAAGGTCAACCTCTTTTGGTTATGTTCATAATGCCACACAAGTAGTTCACAAGCAATAATTATTTTATGTCCTGAGGCACTCACAGGCACATCTTTACTACAAATATCTATATTAAGCACAAGCAAAATGTGTCTATTATGTTATCAAGAGATATGCAAACAAGAGGAGTACTCTCCTGCAACACCAGCCTGTATGAACATGTGCTGTACATTCAAATCATTGTTCAATGTGAGTCCATTTCATGCCATTCCCCAAGCAATAATTTATATCTATCTCTTCACAAACATTCATATAAAGACGCACATGATGGTAATTTACACACGCATGTCATTGCGGGAATGAGGGAGTACAGCATCCTACAAGGAAATCCTTATCTGTTTGTGTTGATAGACATACATGCATACATACATACATACATGCATACATCCCTTCGTCTATGGAGGTCAGAGTGGTGCATATGATCCTTCAAGTTTATTTTCATAACAGCTGAATAAAAGAGAGTGGTTGGTCCATGGCCACCCATATCTGAGTGAATATTTGAACTTGGGTCTTCCCAATAAAAGGGCCAAACTAGAAGTTAACTAAATTGGTGACTGTTTAACTTGTCTGTTTTTTTTCTCTGTGTAAAAACAAAAGTGATGGGAAGGCCTGATCCAGATTAGGACTGCAGCTTGTACAGAAGTGGATGTAACCCTTTCCCCTATACCTTGAAAGCAATGAAAATTGCTCTTGCTAATATGAATTCTCTCTTGTGACAAACAGCAGCTTCATGAGGGGTGAGATTTTTGTTGCATCTAACCCTCCTCCCTGCATTTCCAATCATGATGCCCAAGATATTCAGAAAGGTAAAGGAGACAAGATTGTAACAAATGGTTAAACATTTTCTTTTAAGAAACTGCTGTCACCTGTCTCGTGGAATAAGGCACTGCACAATTTCTTTTTCTTTTTTGGCAGCAATATGCCTATCAGCACAGTAGCTCTCAGTGGCACAGATCTCAAGGTCTATGTCAGCAGTTCTTCTCCAGACAGTGCATTAACCTAAAAACCATTCTGTTGTTTGGTTTGGTACATATCAGCCTCACTTGCTGTCATACTACATTATCCTCTTTCCCACTCCCTGTTTTTCCTTCACCTTGTCACTAAACTATCACTATAGCCATAGCACTGGGATGAGAACTAGGTTTCCTTTTACCCAGGAAAACCTATAGGTTTTGATGTGCTACACTGTACAATTTGTGAAACAAGTATGTAGGCAAGTAACAAATGCTTTAGCAAACAAACCACAATGGTTCTTCTTTGACCGAAGTATTGAAATCACCAGCACCTCAGTACTATATTAGTGTCGTATTTTCAAGTAAAGCACGGAAGGGGAACATGTGGTCATTAAGATTTTTATTTTTTTTAAATAAATATTTATTGGGTTTTACAATAGAAATAAACATAATAAACAGTGTAACATATATCTTAACATAATTTCACATTTTCTTTGGACTTCCTCACATCTCCCGCTCCCACTTTCATCGTTATAACATTTTGTCAGCAATTTATTATCTTATTTGCATTCTTATATCCCATCTGTATATTTATAATCTTATAATTCTCAAAAAAGTTCATATTTTCTCAATTTCACTTATTATCTTAAATCATCTAGTTTAGTGGTGCTCAATTATTTGTGATCTAGCATCCTGCTTAGCATTCACTCAAATTACAATGTTTTTGTAAATAATTCTTAAATTTCTTCCAATCCTCCTCCATCTTCTCTTCTCCCAGGTCACGGATTCTGCCGGTCATCTCGGCCAGTTCCATATAGTCTATCAGTTGCATCTGCCATTCTTCCAGTGTGGGTAGATCTTGAGTTTTCCAGTGCTTTGCGAGAAGTATCCTTGCTGCTGTTATTGCATACATAAAAAATGTCTGGTCCTTCTTTACCACCCCTTGGCCGACAATGCCCAAAAGAAAGGCCTCTGGTTTCTTAGTGAAGGTATACTTAAATACCTTTTTCAGTTCATTATAAATCATTTCCCAGAACGCCTTCACTTTAGGACAAGTCCACCAGAGGTGAAAGAATGTTCCTTCACTCTCTTTACATTTCCAACACTTATTATCAGACAGGTGGTATATTTTTGCAAGTTTGACTGGGGTCATATACCATCTATATATCATTTTCATTACATTTTCTTTCAAAGCATTGCATGCAGTAAAGTTCACTCCAATACTCCACAACCTTTCCCAGTCCTCAAACATAATATTATACCCAATGTCCTGTGCCCACCTTATCATAGCCGATTTGACCATTTCATCTTGTGTATTCCATTTTAACAGCAAGTTATACATCCTTGAAAGTACCTTAGTCTTTGGTTCTAACAATTCTGTTTCTAATTTCGATTTCTCCACCTGGAACCCTAGTTTCTTGTCATTTTTAAAAACTTCTTTAATCTGAGCGTAATGTAACCAGTCTCGCACTTTATCCTTCATTTTCTCCAAACTCTGCAATTTCCAATTGTCTCCGTCTTTTTCTAATATTTCCCAATATTTAGGCCATTTAGCCTCCATATTGGGTCTTTTTCGGGCCTTAGCTTCCAAAGGTGAAAGCCACCTTGGAGTTTTATTTTCCAGCAAGTCTTTATATTTTGTCCAGACATTAAACAGTGATTTTCTGACAATATGGTTCTTAAAGGCCTTATTTGCTTTAACCTTGTCATACCATAAATATGCATGCCATCCAAAAGCATTGTTAAACCCTTCCAAATCCAACACATCAGTGTCTTCAAGAAGTAGCCAGTCTTTTAGCCAGCAGAACGCTGTGGCCTCATAATACAACTTTAGATCTGGCAGGGCAAAGCCCCCTCTTTCTTTCGCATCGGTTAATATCTTAAACTTAATTCTGGGCTTTTTGCCCTGCCAGACAAACTTAGAAATATCTCTTTGCCACTTCTGAAAGCATTCCGTCTTGTCCAAAACCTGAAGTGTTTGAAACAAAAACAACATCTTTGGCAATACATTCATCTTAATAGCAGCAATTCGGCCTAACAAAGAAAGTTTCAATTTTGACCAACTATCTAAGTCTCTCTTAATTTCTGCCCAGCATTTTTCATAGTTATCCTTAAATAGACTTAGATTTTTTGATGTTATGTTTACCCCTAGGTATTTTACTTTTTTAACCACATTAAGTTCTGTCTCTTTCTGAAACCGTTCTGACTCTGTATCTGTTAAGTTTTCCCCCAAAACTTTAGTTTTCTGTTTATTCAATTTAAATCCAGCCACCCGACCAAAATCATTAATCAGTTGTAATACTCTTTTCGTACTAGACTCTGGCTCCTGCAAGGTCAAAACCAGATCATCTGCAAAAGCTTTTAATTTGTATTGTTTCTGTCCGACCTGGATTCCTTCCACCAACCGGTCCCCTCTGATCATATTCAATAGCACTTCCAGAACCGAGATAAATAACAAAGGGGAAATAGGGCAACCTTGTCGTGTTCCTTTTTCAATTTTAAACTCCTCTGTAACCACATTGTTAACTATCAATTTAGCTTTCTGCTCTGAATATATCGCCTCAATCCCATTCTCAAAACCCCGTCCCACTCCCATTTCTTTTAGGTTTCCCATCATAAATTTCCAGGAGATGTTGTCAAAGGCCTTCTCCGCATCTATAAAAATTAAAACTGCTTTTGTATTTATATCTGTTTGCAAAAGTTCCAAAATGTCAATAATGTTCCTTGTATTAGCAAACAAATGTCTACCTGGGAGAAAGCCTGCCTGGTCCTTATGGATTACTTCATTTAAAACTTTTTTAAGTCTACTTGCCAAAATGTCTGCAAATATTTTGTAATCCACGTTTAAAAGAGAGATGGGACGATAGTTCTTAAGTTGTGTCTTTTCAGCTTCCGTCTTTGGTATTAATGTGATAAACGCTTCCTTCCACGACTCCGGTGCCCTCTTCCCCTCCAAAATTTCATTGCTGACCTCCATCAAAGGTTGTATCAAATAGTCTTTCAATGTCTTATAGTACTTGGAGGTCAGCCCATCTGGCCCTGGAGATTTGCCCAGTTGCATGTTCTGAATGGCTTGTTCAATCTCTTGTCGTGTTATTTTGCAATTCAGGATTGTCCTATTTTTTTGTGACAGTTTTGATAGTCCATTTTTTGCCAAAAATTGTTTAATCTCAGCCTCGTCTTGCGGCCCTTGGGTGTATAGTTTTTTAAAGTATCTCTGGAAACACTTTCTAATGTCCACAGGATTCTGGATGTTTTTTCCTTCAATCTCTAAATTTGTAACCGTATTTAATCTTTGTCTTCTCTTCAACTGCCAAGCTAGCAGTTTTCCACATTTATTCGCCGACTCAAACGTTTTTTGTTTCATTAATTTAACCTTCCATTCTATTTCCTGGTTTATCAATTTAGAATATTGTGTTTGATAAAGTTTAATTTCTCTCAGAGTTGGCTGTGACTTCGGATTTAATCTTAACTTCTTCTCTAATTCTTTTATTTTATCCAGGATCTTGTCTTTTTTCTCATTTTGTGTCCTTTTCTTTACGGCATTCTGTTGTATCAAGAATCCCCTCATTACAGCTTTACTTGCGTCCCAGACGATTCTTTTTTCCACCGTAGTATTCATGTTTATCTCAAAATAGTCCTTCAAAACTTTTTGGGCCTTTTTGGTAATTTCCTGATCTCTGAACAAATTGTCATTCATCTTCCATCTAAAAGAGCCGGTTGGTAGTAGTGTCATATCCATCTTTACTGCATTATGGTCGGAGCAGGTCTTTGGGCAGATTTCCACTTTTCTGGCCTTAGGTGCCAGGCCTCTAGATATCCATATTTGGTCGATTCTTGTCCAGGTCAGTTGGGCTTCAGAAAAGAATGTTCCCTCTCTTCCTAGTGGGTTCTTTGTCCTCCAGATGTCAATCAAGTCCATATTGTCTGTCATTTCAAAAAAAGTTTTAGGTAGTCTGCCGTCTTTTGTGACATTTTGACTTTGTGACTTGTCCATGTTAGTTGATACGACCCCATTCATATCTCCCATCATTATGATGTTGTTGTAGTCCAGATAATCCAGCATAGTCTCATGCAGCTTCTTGTAAAATTCCGATTTCCCTTCGTTAGGTGCATAGATTCCTAATATCAAAAGTTTCTCTCCTTGGTGTTGTATCTCAATTGCCAAAATTCTTCCATGTTCATCTTTAAATAAGAATTTGGGTGACAGGCTCTCTTTCGCATATATCACCACACCTCTCTTCTTCACTTTGTCCGAAGATATAAATTCCTGGCCCAATCTTTTATTTATTAACACTTTTCTGTGGAGCCTTGTCACATGTGTTTCCTGTAGGCAAATAATGTCCAATTGTTCTTTTTTTAATATATGAAATATTTTCTTCCTTTTTTCCGGAATATTACAGCCATTTATATTCCAGCTCAGCAGTTGCAGAGACATCCTGAATTAATCTGATTATTTTTCAAGGGGTGGTATCTTGTTCACAGAATCTTCAAGTTCCACAGGTGCTGGTACTGCCGTTGCTCCAGGCCCAGGAGGTAGCTCAGTTCCTTTTTGAAGGTCCTCTCCGTATGTAGACAGAAATTTGTCTCTCTCTTCCGATGTTCTAATTTTGACCTTTTTCCCTCTAAAGGTAAAGGATATTCCTTGGGGGAATTCCCACCTAAAAGCAATTGCGTTGCTCCTTAATAATTTGGCGAGTTCAGAATAGGCGGCTCTAAGGTCCAACAGTTGTCTAGGAATATCTTTGTAAATTTCAATTCTTCTGTCCAGAATGTCCAGTGACTTTCCGTAGTGTAGGCCCAAAATCTTGTCCCTTTCCTCCTTTGATCTCAATGTTATCAGGCAGTCTCTGGGCCTCTCCTTTTTTATAAATCTTCCAAGCCTGAAGGCTGACACAATTTTAAAATCCTTTTCCTCTAAATTCCAGAACTTGGAGAATTCTTTGGTTAAAAACTCAGCTAGGTTTCCTTCTTCTGCTTCTTGTAGCGACCTAATCCTCAAATTATTCTCACGATTTCGCAGTTCTATCATAGAGAGATAAATCTGATGTTCCCCTACTTGTTTGGTGAGTGGTCTTACCTCTTGTTCTAAGTTTTCTAGTTTTTGTCTGGTATCCTCAGCCAATTTCCGATTTTCTGCTGTGGCCTCCGTCAACTGTCCAATTGCCTGTGTGTTCTGTGCCACTTGTCCAGTTAATTTATTTAGGCATTCTGTATTTTGGTCAATCTTTGCTGTTTGCTCATCTGCTTTCTTGTCCAAAGCTTCCAATTTTTCAAAAATTTTCTCTAAAATAGAAGCAGATGCTCCTGAGGCCATATCTTCCAATTGTAACTGCTCTATTTCTCCCTCTTTTGCCTGTGACAAGGCAACTTCTTCTACTTCTAAAGGCAGAGTAGGTACAGATGATCTACGTTTCTGTGAGGCTGAGGTTAGAGTTGTCAAAGTTGTTTGTCTAACTCTTCCTCTTCTTCTTGTGCCACTCATTCCAACGTTATCTATCAGTCAAGGTCACACTGAGTTATTCCCATGGGAATAGAGAGGCCCAGAGAAAGCAAGCAGCCGGGGAATCGAAAGTAAATGTAAAGTCACTGTTTTAAATCTCCAATCCTCTAGAGGGAGCTTAAAATGTCTTTCAGAGTCTAATTTAATGTCCAAGAACCTTCAAGTACAAGTATTTAGCAGAGTTGATATTAATAGTCACTTTGTTTCAAACAGTGCTTACTGGTCTCCAAAAAATGTTTCAAATTAGGAGGTCTAGGTACCCTCAGATTGTTGCAAGTTCCAATATACAGTATCCAAATCTGCAATACTGACAGCTCAGTCTCTCAGAGCTCAGGCAGTTCCGGACCCTGGGTTTCACCTTTTAATTGTAATCCAATAAAAGAAGGAAAGTCAAATGCAAATAATAATTCCAAGTCATAAACTTAAAGTCTTTACTTTAAATTGCAGGTTCAGTGGGTGCTTAGATCAATAAAGTTAAAAGTTCTTTTTTCAGCCTCCACTCCTCCAGCTCTTTGCTTTTTAAAGTTCAATGGCAGCGGAAGACGGACTTCCTGTTTCCACGTCTCTCCGCTCTCAGCCAAGTTCAAATCTTTTAATTCAACTTTTAGTCTCTAATTTAAAGTGATTCAGTCTTTACTCACGAATAGGTTAGTTTTGGTTCCGGATCCAGATTTTACAGGAAAAGGGATCAGCGCTCACCGGCAGCAGCAGCGCGGCTTCGCTCCGCAGATTGTGAAACGGCTCACAGCGCCGCCACCCCCCTCCACGCTCCGGAGCCCCTTACGGGGTTCCTTTGACGTTTGGGAGGTCGCTTCTGGCGCCCACTGAGCCTCGAGACCACAGGCTCTTGCCGCCTGTGGGTTGCCGGAGTGGGTCTCCGCTTCGCCGTAGCGGACGACCCAGTTTCTGCGGAGCCTCCTCTTCACGGTTAGAAGAGGACCGCCATTGCCGTTCGCGCCGCCCCCGGAAGTCCGGTCATTAAGATGTTTTTGGACTTTGTCTCTCATCATCCCTTAGTTATCCAGTGGAGTTCAATGTTGAAAGATTTGAGACGGACAAACATACTTCTTCACAAAGTGCAAAGCTAAACCATTTAATTTGCTCCCACAGTATGTACTTATGACCATCAATGTGGATGGCTTTAAAAGAGGATGAGACAAATCATTGGAGGAGAATGCTATCAGTGACTAGTACTAGCCACAATGGCTATGTTCAGAGACAATGGCTATGCCTCTGATACCAGAAGGAAGCACATGTGGGAGGAGTGTCATTAGTTCTGTTTGTGGGTTTCCAACAGGCATTTGGATGGCCAATGTGAGAACAGAATGCTGGACTAGATAGGCCTTTGGCCTGAACCTGAAGGCTCTTCTTATGTTCTTACTGAAACAAGTTTTTGAAGAAGCCTGATATTTCCTATTAAACTCCAAAATCTGACCTCATTTTTTTCTTAAAGAAAAATTTGGTGGAAACCCTAGAAAGGCTACTGGTTTGAGGGAGGAAGCCCTTTGAAATATACACCATATTAAATACAAATAAAAAGCAAGCAAAAATAATGCTTTGGATGATCATAAACTGAATTTATTACTAAGCAATGAAAATTTGGCTTCATTCTTTCTGTTTTTAAGGAATGATAAAAGAGAGCACTTGCTATGTAAGAGGAAAAGCAGATGTTTTCTGAGAGATAGCCTGGCTTGAATAATTAATATATTTACGATTATAATCTTAAAAGCAATGAAAATGATTAGTCCTAAGTGGGAGGAAGATAAATGGATGTTGGAAGAGCTTCCCAGCACGAAAGTCCCTTCTAAGGTTCTGTGTGCTATCCCTGTGAAAGTGTATTTTGTTTCAGCTGCAAACCACTTAGAAAGATGTCTGTGCTTGAACTGATGGGCAGGGGAACAATAGTTGACAATTGTTTTTCCCATACAGTGTTTGATGAGCTTCATTTTTCACGGTATCTGTGCTACATCTACATTTCTCACAGCTGTAACTAACAACAAGAAAGCAGTAAGGGAGGAACTAAACCGATTTGCCTATTCTCTTAATTAGCTAGATGCGCAATCTCTTACAGAAAATTGCCGGGCACATCACTTCTCTACGCTTTAAACTGACGTTGGGCTATACATGAAATATTCAACTCAAAGTTATCTGCCTTGGAACTTTTAGAGCTACAGCCAGTCCAGCCACTTGTCTCAATTATGATACATGTTTTACTAGCTTTTCTGCTTTCTGTAGCTATGGAGGCAAGGGATGGAAATTACTTTTCCTCAGCCCTGA
The DNA here is from genome assembly GCF_964106645.2 of Podarcis pityusensis. Classification (NCBI taxonomy): domain Eukaryota; kingdom Metazoa; phylum Chordata; class Lepidosauria; order Squamata; family Lacertidae; genus Podarcis; species Podarcis pityusensis. The sequence goes on along the minus strand of NC_138029.1, from coordinate 48,546,374 downwards.
TCTTTGAAACTGAGAAAGTTTTAGTTTGAATGATCACTTTTGCTTAGCAACAAACCTAAGTCCTTAAATTTATTTGCATTATCTACAGCCAGATCTACAACATACAAAATACTACTAAAGAAGAGAGTTCCCATGAGAATGTGTAAAGTGCCTTTGCATCAACACTGACTAAAACCACAGCTAATTTCTATACACTTGGAATTAAGACAAAGAACTTCCAAGTTGGAGAACTGAAGCCCAATACTTGCTGTTTGCATGGACAAGCCAACTATCATTTAAAATTCATGCATTTGAAAATCAGGACCAAGGAAGCTTGAAGAGTTTATGCTAAAGTTTAATAAATCAGAATGTGCCAGGGGAGGGTATACGCCGCACAATCCCCTGTTCTCCTGTCATCACAAACTTATTTCTCACTAGCTAATATTCCAGAGTTTGTACTTTGAAGAACAAAACAGAAAACCAACACCCCACAAATTGAAGTACCTTTTTCACAATTGTACCCAATACACTTTAAAAAAAAACAAAAACATTTTCATCATTCCTCTACGGAGTGCAATAACTTTAAAATGTTTTTTGCTCACTGAATTTGGGTTATTTTTAACTTACTGAAATGTAGATTTAGTACTGAAAGTAACAGAAGTAGTTAAATCTTAAAAAACCAGAATCTTAACAAAAAGACTATCCCAGTTGTTCTTGCTGCAAAACACTTAACACTGCAAAAAAGAATAGTGTGGGGTTTTTTTAAATGACAATCCCTTCTACGATAATTGCTGATGCATTTGGGTGAATCTGTATATAGCCTGTTTGTGCAAACCAATTCTTCTAAATAAATTGGACTGCATTACAGGAATTACTTGCCAGAGGTTAAAAAACAAAAACACAAACCTTACCATTTTATTTCTAGCCTGCTAAAAGACAATTACCAAACTTGTAAACTTCTTTAAAAATGCTAGCCATTTATCTTCATCTAGGGCAAATATAACAAGTCACAAAGATGGAATTCCCTAGCTGGCTCCATTGAAAGATGGGTTTATTTTCAGCAGCATTTGGTTCATCAGTTTTTGAACTGCATCTGAAATGTTATGGGGGTGAATCACTGAGGGAATTCTATTTAGATTTATCTCTGTTGGTAAAATAGGGCTTTTGACTCAGATTGTTCTCACAGAGTCATTTTGGTAAAGTTTCTATCTCAGCAAGATAAATGTCAAAAAAAGATAGGGTGACTGACAATTTTATAATTGTGGTAGAATTTTGTTAAAAGAACACAGGCAAAGAACACACTGTTTGTTGCTACTACAGCTTTTTACCAGAGTTTGGTCAGTGTGGTTACAGTCAGCCCATTGATATTTGCACCCAACTTTCATGAGAGCATGGCTATGTCGTTATCATCTCAATTAATTACATTGACAGGATCCAAATTACCATTTCAGCATCATTTAAACCTTTGGACTGCAACAGACAAAGAATGGAGTATGCAACCAAGCATCTACTGAATCTGCTGATATACTTCACTGTGTGTGGAACCTTTTCCATATTTACGACCAAACTTGACATGACCCAAAGATCCATCAATAGATTGTCCCATAATTTTTATTTTTGAAACTACTTTTAACTAGAAAAATTATGGGGTGAAAAATGACCAATCCTCCTCCCCAGTGCCACATCTTGATCTGAATATGCTCCCCACACATATGGTCGCTATCTATTGTCCATATAAACTTAGCTGATCTGGTGGGAGAACCCAGAAGTTCAAGATCTTCCCCAGTAACACCAATGGCACAAGCTTCAAGGCTCCCATGGAACTTAAGGTTGGAAATTACAATACACATAACGCAGCTATAATACAGCTGCACTGTTTTGTTAGGTGTAAGTACTCATAGCTCTGCAAACCAATTTATTCAGACCAAGAGAACATTGCTGAACGTATAGCTTACTTTCTTTTAATAGAACAGCCATAAAGGCCCAAGTTGTACTATACAATGGTCTTCCTTCTTCCGACACAAGTTTTATTTACTGCACTGCCCACAACACTGGCTTCACAAGGAAATAGCATGTTTTCCAATTACAGCTCTCTTTCCCACATATAATGAAACTATCTAATTTAAAAGCTACCATCTCAGGGCAAAAACCTCCCATTTATTTATTCATAAATACTATTGATACTTATACTGCCATATGAATAATTGATAGTCACAGAGAAAAAGAGGTGAAAACAAGACACGTTTAAGAGTGCTGACAGGAGTGTTATGCCCCCAATACCTGAGGGAATTTATTCAAAGTTCAAAGCTATTTTGGTCTTGCCACATTTTAAGAACATCAAGAACATCAATTTTAAACATGAAGTAACAGAATATTCACACTATTTGTTAACTACCGTATCTCAGAAAAGCTATTCACCTGTGTTCTGTTTCTTTTAAAATAATAATTTAACTTATTTCCCACAGCCTCATAAAAGCATGATGGAGTTTGTGTGTTTGGTGGGGTGAGTAAAGGTAATCCATAATTAACACACGAGAAAGGAATGTGCTATGGAGAGCAGGCAAGAAGGAAACCCTGGCTCTTCCAGTATAAGTTGAAAGGATTTAAAGGTTGCTCGAGATTCATGTTAGAGTGATTTCATGATACGTACCTGTAAACAAGCTAAGAAATCAGACACATTACATTAATACACTAACTACTGAATATTGGTTAAAAACCACACCATCAAAGGTTTCTGTCACATCACTTTGTGAGAACTTTGCAGGCCCAACGTTTGTTTATCATTCAGCTCAAATCTCATCCTTAATTGCAAATATTTATTATTTAACAACATTCTTCTGGTATCATAAAATAAGTGTATTTTTGGTATAAAACTTATTTGAAAGGTAGATGTAGGCATTCTGTGTGAAAATAACAGTCAAATTGTCAGAAAATAGAAGCCGATTGTTAGGAAACATGTTCAGGTATCATTAGTTGCTGTATGGCACCCCCCTACTTTTCAAGCTAGCCATATAGTTTGAAAAACTACGGGAGAACATGTCGAGCTGATCGGCAGATGCAGCGGGAAAACAGTCTATTAGCAATTACTATAGATGCAAAATCAACACAGTGAAAGGAAGTGCCAGGTGTAATTACCTCTAGATGCTAGCAATATTTTTGGTTTCACTACCAGGGGAAAAAATGAATTGATCAAAACAAACTCATGTAAATCAAAGGTTTGTTTTGTATTCAAACTAATTCAGTGTTTCATTTTTGTTGTTTTGTTTTCCCCTGTAACATACAATAGTTGGTAGTTTACGACAAAATCGCCTTCCTAGTCTTTTGGTTGCTAACAGAATACTGAAAGTGAGACCTGAAAATACGCCCTAATAACATAATCTATAATTTTAATGCTTTGGGGCACCAGTGGCTCTAGCTGAGGTTTGCATTCTTCTTTAAATGTTTCCTGAGTGACTGCATGCATAATTGTGGGCAGACATGAGTGGAAGACGTCAGCAATGGGCAGACAATTAAACAGGCTAATGCCATCTTACATTTCCCCCCTTTGCCAGTTGTTTATATATATTGTTTTTTAAAATCCAAAACAAACAAACAAAAATAGACAGATGTACATCTTGTAATTACTAAGAGAAAATAATGAGTTTAAGGGGTGGCTGAGTGGCTGTGGATCTGAGCCCCATATTGGATGAAAGATTCCTGCATTGCAAGGGGTTGGAGTAGATGATCCTTGTGGTCCCTTCCAACTAGGATTCTGTGATTCTGCTTTTTGTATAAGGAAGAATCTATTTTAGATTTTCAAGCAAATTTCATCCTTCCACAAGTATAATTCCAAAAGACAATTGTTTGTGAAAAAAAATCTGGAAGTGCTCATCACAACATTACTTATGAAAGTTTTTCTTTCTTTCTTAAGAAGTAGAAAAAGAAAAGATGAATCTGGAGATCACCTGGTCACCTGGAAGCGGTTCTCATTCACCAGAGGCATTGAGGAGTGTGGCTTTTGACAAGTTTGCACGGAACAAATAGTTCTAACCTGCCTTTCACTATGTTGACATGTTTCAGGGATTGTTCCTATCAGCCTTAAGTTACTAAACTTCCTTTGAACTGTTTTTTGGTGCTCTATCAGAATCTAATCACTAAGCATTTTATTACACCTTGAGGGATTTATTCAAAATCCAACAACTAGGTTTAACCTTCCAGCTTTTTTGACACCCCATTCACATTTTAGCATGTTGTACATGCTAAAATTGGAGCTGGCGAGCAGCTATCCTAGCACTGAAGGCTACATTCCATTAATATATATACAGTATTATTATTTCAAGAAACAAAAGGAATCAGGATCTCTAAGATTGGCTTTAGTACCTACTATGCTTAGTCTTTGTCAGGCAGTCTTAATATGAACTTTCATTAGTCAGGGAGTTTTCTTTAGCAAACGTGTAGTCTCGGTGGTAGGACTTTGAAACAAAAATTAAAGGTTTTATGGGAGGTTCTTCAGTGTGAATGCTGCTGTGCAAAAACAGATTTCACATTTGAAATGCAGGGTCTTACAATAGCATCTTATATATGTCTACCCAGAAGTCCCATTAGAGTTCAATGGAATTTGGTCCAATGTAAGTGGATATAATATTGTATTTAAAAATAATAACAATGGAATATTATACATGTTTACTTGTAAATCCCACTGTATTCAATGGTGCTTACTTATAATTTTATTTAGGATTGGTACACTGTCTGGAAAGCCCTGGTGAACTGACTTATTAAGGAGGAAGTATGCATAGGATTAAGCTGACATTACCTTAATTTAAAAGCGCAACACTAACACGCAAAATGTTTGGAGTGTGATAGACCAAGCCAGGTATTATTTGACAGAAAATGCATTGTGAATAATAATAAACACAACCAATTTAACAGTGCAGCTGCATTAATATGAAGATGAGTGTGAGAAACAGTCTGTGGATTTCAAATGCAGATAACTGCATGCAGCACTGCACACAATAATATTGAGGTATCTGTTTCATGCCAAAGCAGTAGTCTGTGCTACGCTCAGTGTGTCACTAAATAATTGTTTGCTGGTGTAGCAGCCTTTACAGACAAATTTCTCTTTTTATACTTGGGCACAAAATACAAGTCACAAGGTGTATGTATGTAAAATGAGTTTGCAGTCCATGAAAGCTTCTGTCTTAATAAATTCATTAGTCTTTAAGGTGCCAGAAGGCCATTTGTCATTTTTGCTGCAGCATATTTGCTGCTACATCTATGGAAATTGTTAACAAGGGATGGGGTTACTGCTTCTGAAGTGACCAGTGGGGTAGTGGGCACATGGCATCTGGACACGCAAAAGGGAATGCCTGTGAAAATTCAGAGGACAGATGGGTTTGTGGAGCAAATGTAATCCTATTTAGTAATCTACAGGGTCATGTGGGATGCATGTCCAAGCATATACACAGCACACTGGGCGGACCTTATTTTAATACTGAACTGCATACTTTCTGTGGAATATGATATACAATTCTGCAGTGGAATTAAGGGTGAGCCATAACCACAAAGGTTAGCAAGAAAGTGTGGCAGGCAAACAAACATTATGGGTTAAAAAAACACTGGAGAAAAATATTCCTTACCAAGGATCAAAGCTCACATAAATATAAAACAGGGGGCACAGTGGTTAAAGTAAAAGATACCTGTTTCTGGGGCAGTGTAAAAGTTAACATAAGAATTGCAGTCCTGCCTTGTGAAACCCAGGAAGAAAAAGCTTAGGCTCTACTAGTGCACTCACCTTTAGAACTCATGACTGAAGACAGATTTAAATTCTGGTGGATGAGCTTGTGCTCAGCGACAACTATAAATTCACACTGGCTCTAAGCTTACTTTCTGCACCTGTTTATTTTCTGGTAAGAACTGCAAAAGCATCTGAATACAAGAACCTTGTGGGTACACCTGGGCACTGTCAACTCCTTGGCAGCTTATGTGTTTGGAACTCAGATTGCACTTTGGGCTTTGATCATTATTTTGGTTACAGAACAGTAGTGATAGTTGTACCAGAGTAATTTTAGCAGATGTTCTACAATGATAACACTAATAAAGAAGTAGCCAGAAGTGTGGCTAAGAGATTTGGTAAGTCCTTGAGGAACTGCTTGAGTTGATCCCCCTTTGGGCCGTTAATCTGAACTCATTCAAAAAGAAAAATTCAAGCAGTTGCCTGAATATGTGCAAGGTCTCTGTTATCTGTTTGCGTTTGTCTAAAAACAGCTTACGCACATCACAGCAGGACAAGCCTAAAATAATCTGGATCAAATGTTATTGAAGTGACACTGCCCCTCCAATCTAAATGCAATCCCACCACAGCAGTTCCCAAAATTTATGCATGTTTATGCATGTAGGAAAAACACATCAAACCATTTTTGTTTTCTTTTGTGTACTGGAGTTGCTTTTCAGTGAACTCTATTAAACAATCTAAACTCGAAAATTATTTTGACATTTGTCAAATGGTAATTAAACTACACAGACATAACATTCCACAGATATTAGTTTGTAGGAATCTCCTCTGTCTATTCAAGAGCACGTTTGTCTGCTTATGCATCCTTCCTGATAGTGACCATTACAAGATTTTCTTGTAGATATTTTAAACTGACCTTTTCTGCTCATATGTGGGTCACCTGCTTCTACTAAAAGTGTCCCTATATTAGCAATATGTTACCTTGCTTGAATTGCAGTCGAAAACCCTTCAGCCTTGGTGTGCAGCAATAAATTCAACTGACAGTTGAAATTTGGAACGCTCACTTAATATTGATTCTGAATGTAATAACAAGCGACATGACCTTTTGGAGGGTGTAAAATATGGCTGCCACAACATCTGTGCCACATTTCTTGCTGTTTAGTAATATGCTGTAACAGCATGAAGCTGGCATTAAAGCTAAGCTTTATTATCAAGCAGATCGCTCCATCTCTCTGCCTTCATTAAAAAAAATGCTTTAAGCTTTCAGGGGCTAGTATAGCCTACAATGCACATGCCTTGTTTAAAGACCTAATTTACCTGGTAGTTACGAAAGGTAAAAATATTTGGCTGCTTCAGAATTCTGTCAGACAGAATACACTTTAGCAGGCCAATAAGGAGAAGAGTTTATACAAGAGGATCACACCAAATGTTTCATATGTCTACATTATCTCTCCCAATCTTGGAGGATGCTGTCATAGTCTCTCTTCCACTTATAAGGGCCGGGGGGCGGGGATGGAAGGTTAATGGTTCTATTTTCCTAGACACTAGAGATGCATTCTAATTTAGCGTTACCCCAGGATACCTTGAACTTATTCTGCTATACTGGACTAAGAAATGTTTGCATTAGGTTAACTTTCAGTAGCTCTCTTTGAAGTGCTGGTATCTTTTAAAATACACTCCAAGTAGCACAACATCAATTTCTGCACTTTTAAAAATCCAATTTAAGCAGGATAAAATTGTCAAAACAGTCTAAGCTCATCCCAACAGCATGGCTCTCAATCACAGAATACACAATATGGGAAACTTGCATTGCATTGCAGAGAGTATTTGAAAAACCTTTTGACTTATTCCGTCCACCATTGTGCATGTACTGAATTGATTAATCCCGTTATCATTACTGCCTTCTTTTGATGAACATTAAAATAAGGCTGCACATTTTATGATTTCATTTTAATTTCACATTTTAATACCAAACCACATAGGCAAATAAATTGTAGCTCTTTAAAATGGTTTATAACTCATCTTTAAACAGAAAATACTGCAATCCTTCATAGTTTACAGTTGAATATAATTTATAAGCAAAAGGCCTGTCAGCAGTTTAAACTAAAGTATAACTTAGGGAACAAGAAAAACACCTTTATTCATTTATCATGTTAATGGCCAGTCTATGGATAGTATTGCTTTTCTGTATACGTAATCTAATCTGATACTATGGTAATCTATATCAACAAAGTTATCAGATGTCCACTTCAATGTACAGTGGTAGCTCTGATTACGAACTTAATTCGTTCCAGAGGTCCATTCGTAACCTGAAACAGTTCTTAACCTGAGGTACCTCTTTAGCAAATGGGGCCTCCTGCTGCCGCTGCATGATTTCTGTTCTCATCCTGGGGCAAAGTTCTTAACCCGAGGTTCTACTTCCGGCTTAGCAGAGTCTGTAACCTGAAGTGTTTGTAACCCGAGGTGTTTGTAACCCGAGGTACCACTGTACTGGGAATTGCAGAGACTGAGTCTGATAATTAACTATATCCTAAAAGAAATTCCCACACTGGCAGGTAATTGAAAGCTGGTACACACATGCAGACTAGCATCAAGTGATTACTTATATGTGTGAATCAACCATTATAGATCTATCATGACAGACAGAACTTTCATACTGCTCTATGACAACTGCTACACGGTATTTTATGCATTCTTTTCTCAGCAACCCTCTGAAAGGTGAATTTGCCTTTGTTCAAGTAGGCTAGTTAGTTCTCTCTCTCTCTCTCTCTCTCTCTCACACACACACACACACACACACACACGTCTCGATCCTCTATCCAGTCCAGCAAGAGGTATTATCAGAGTTCATGGGTATATTCCAGACAGGCAAAATAAGTCAGCTGAAGAACAAAGCAGGGTCAATAGGGATGTTGCTGGCAAATGGTTATGGAGAGGGGAAAGTACAAAGGGTAGGATAGAAGGCCTTGGGGATTTGCATTAAGCCTCCAAGCCTGAGATTCTTCATTCCTGGTCTACCATGATCAGAAAGCATCATGATTTGTAATGAAGAACATATAGTAGTCTATATAAAATAATGTATACAGCTGAGTTAACAGTCACCTCTAACATAAAACCAGCAAAATCCAATGCTGTTCTTTTTGAGATACAAGAGGGTGCATTGTCCTTCCTTCTCCCCCACCTTTTTTAAAAAAAACATATTTTTATTTTTAGGGGGAAATGAGGACACTTCCCATTTTAGTAGTCCCATTGCTTTAGAACCAATCTTGCACTTGCAGTGCAGATGGAGGAAATATTTGATTCAGTTTGCATTTAAAGGCAAACCTACTTAATTTGCAGTTTCAGAAACAATACTAAAGTGCACCCATCCTTTGATAGTTGCAGTTCTCTGAATTTTGCAATGCAGTTCTCCAACCAAGTAATGTCTGCAAAAAAATACACATATGGGGGTGGGGGTGAGGCCCTGTGGACCATTTGGCCTGTGAGACTCTTTTGAGGAAACCATGGTTACCTGCCTTACATCAAATATCATACATGATGTCATGTGTGGGTCAGCTAAGGGTTCAAAGGAACAAGCTGAAGCTTAAAGTGGACTCCTGAGGTTCCTTTGCTGGAGCAAGGCATGCTTCCACTCACACACCAGCTGATGGACAGTAGGATCACACCTTGCTCAAGGTGTGGGGAGCAGCTTGCATTAAATTGGACCTGCTTTTCCTTCCCAGTACTACTCTCTGAAGCAGTCCTGCAGCCACTTTCAATTCCTCAAATCAGAAGCTGAGAGAAGCTTGCAAAGCTTGGGTGTGTGTACCAAATCAAGCAGCAGCATCCTCTCAGGTGGGGTGCAGAAGGGAAAGCTTCAACTCCATGGTGAGGGGATGGCTTGCTTTGGCTATGTGGGCAGCAGCTGGAAAAAGCTGGTCTTTGAAGCAGTCCTGTGCTCTTCAGCTGATGCAAAGAGAGATCCATCTAGCTTGATTTGGGTGTGTGAGAGGGACCCAGCACCGGCTGCGGTCATCATGTGTCTGTGGTGGCAATATATCTGTCTTTAAGAAGGAAAACTACCTTGAAAGTCTGGTCAGCTGGGATTTGACTCTCCTAGACTCATACCATGTCCTCACCAGTGCTGATGTGGTGAAAATAATAGGACAACAGTGGAAGATTGTGTAATGGCATGCTTTCATGGACAACAACATGGAAATAAGAACGTTAAGGCTGCAATCCTATACTACTTACCTAGGAGTAAGCCTCACTGAACTTAACAGAACTTACTTCTGAGTAGACATAAGAAGATCCCTGCTGGATCAGACTAATGGGTAATCTAGCACAGCATCCAGTTCTCCAAGTGGCCAAACAGATGCCTATACGAAACCCACATGGCTGACACAAGTGCAATGAAATTCTTCTGTTCAGGTTTCCAGTAACTAGTATTTAGAGGCAGGCTGCCGCTGATGCTGGATGTAGGATACAGACATCACTAATAGTGGCATATATGGGGTTACATTCTAACTTGGATTCAGTAAATGCAACCATATACTTTGTATTATTTCTTATCATTTTGGACCTCTTATAATTAATTATTACCATAAAAGGATAGGTAAAAGAAGGAAGAAATGATTTTTTCAATGGGGCACCAGGTCACTCATGTCTGGTCTTTTTGAAAGCTTCCAGGTTTCACAGAGGCCGTCATTCACAGATATGACTGTTTAAATTGATTCCAATTTTGCACATCTCCACTGCTTGATAGCTAGTCCCGTGAAGAAAAATGTTACAACCACACAAGGTAAAATAATTAAAGGATCAGAGGCAGTCATGGCACTGAGCTTTGAGAGAAAATTTGCCAACTGTATCTTTCTCAATAATTTAACTGTACAATCTGGCCTTAGAGTACTAAGTGGCATATCCAGAATACACAACTATCAGACAAAAACTTATTCAGAGCCTTAGACAGAGGTGTAATATTCCTCTTACTGAACTATTAAACATTCACCTGCCCTGCTTACTAAGATGCTGATATGAACTTGTTGTTGGAACTCTTTGAGGGTAACAAAAATGCACATATTTTTAAAAAAACAAAAACAGAAGACACTAAAAACATTCACAAATTGGATGATTTCTACACTCTCAGCTGAGGTAAGATTCAAAACTAATCTGATTATATGTATATTATGAGCCACTAAGCATCTTTCTGCAGCAATTACGAAGCTTTCACACATAAAAGAGGGCATTTTCTTTAGCACTTGGCTAATCCATCAAGTGTTTAGCTTCAAAGGGAAAGTTTTTAAAAAAAGAAAAGAAAGAATGACTGAAGTGGGCTTATAAGGCAGTGATATTTCTTTTTTATTGAGCTACAGAGGATTATTTTCAACTCTTAAACATACTGAAACAACTTTGGAATATAATACAGTTTTTCTTTATTTCAATAGCCTCCCCTTCCCTTTCTTTTTGAACTTCTAGAACTTTGAGCAAAAGAGCAGAACTTTCGGATTTTAAAGACTCTGCTTTGGGAGGTTTGTCAGTATTTCTGACATTGCATGGAGCACTTTAGCTGTTTGGGGAACATTTTAATTGGCAGCAACTTTTGACTGTTCACACAACTTTCAATATATGATGACCTGATCATTATTTTTAAAGAAAACTATCGTTTTGATATACAACTTGTAAGTTAAAGAGAAAACCTTTTGGTAACTGGAAATGTGGGGCAACTAAAGTTAAACTGCTTAACTCTAGCTGAATTGTGCTCATAATTTGTAATAAAATGTAGTCTTTCTCACACACAAATACAGATACACACGCAAAAGCTACCTACTGGCTCTGAAGACTGAACAGTACAAAGTAAATGTAGAATTTATTTATCACGTGTATCTCAACTCTTCCAAGAAATGAATAATTTTTATGGGATTATTCAATTTATCCTCTTTAATCCTGCAAGGCAGGTTGGCTGACAGATGGTAAACTGCTCTAGGCCACAAAGTGATATTAATGGTCATTTGAACTCAGGTGCTCTTTTGCCAGAGACCCAGTTCACATGTAATGCTAAGCCAAAGCAGGGTTTATTGTGAATGAAGAAATATATGGGGTGCCAGATAGAAGACTGCAGCTGCTTTGCTACATCTCTGCTCCTGCTGCTGTGGGCTAAGCCATGGTTTGGCTTCGTGTTGTGATTGCAGCCAAATTTAACTCCAGACAAGCCATGAAGCATAGCCGTGGTTTGTTCGATGACTTACCGCTCATGGTTTGTCTGGGGCAGATAAAACAGAAGCCTGGGTTTGGATGTAAGACCAAGCCAAACATGGCTCAGCTTACAGCAGCATGGCAGCAGCAGGCCTGGAGAGGAAAAAAGTGGCCATGATCTTCTCCCTGGGAACCCATATATGCTTGTCCATGGTTTAGCTTTAGTCTAGAATAAACCAGAGTCTTCACTGATCCTACCTAGGCATTATGATTACTTAATGCATACCACCAAATTTCACAGAGCCTTAAAAGGAAGCTCCATTAAATAGGCTAGTCTAGAGCTTTCCAAACTGTGTGTTGTGACACGTTAGTGTGTCGGGGGCAATGTGTAAGTGTGTTGTGCAAACACTGGAAAGGGGTTAGTTTAACCTCCAGTTTGCTAGTAAAACTGAATTACTGTGTCGCAAATGATGCATGTCTAAAAAGTGTGTCACCAACATGAAAGGTATGGAAAGCTCTTCAGCACCATCCTCTAACCAACTGTTTATGTCCCTCCTCTAACAGAAGCGCTTGCTGGGCTTATGTTGGCCAAAGCACATGCCTGGCTCCTCCCATTTTTCTCATATTTTGGAAGTGTGTACCCCTGCATTATTCTATAGTGAAGGGATTCTGCAGCTAGGCTTGATGGTATCATGGACAGGAACACTTAGCAAGAAGGTACCAGGCTCCACCCTCAACAAAGGGTAATGACGGGTGTGGTAACAGGGGCAGTGACCCATGCCATGATTTGAAGACTCAGACATCCCTGGGAAACGCATTTCTGATGAATATAATGAAAAATATTTATCTATTATAAATATGATGACAATTTTTCTGATAGAACAGAAATGTACCGATGTAGTATTCAAGGGGTCCTGGTCCCTTTCCCTCTTTTTCTCACATCTTTTCATGAAAAAAGTCTGTGAGAATTTCTTCTGTTTCTTTACCATTTAAATGCAGGCAAAGAAGCAGGCTGAACAATAGCCAGTTGTTGCAGATCGTTAGCAAAGAGCTGGGAAAGTTAGAAAAGGGGGGGACTGGCTAACTACCCACTGAGAACTATCAGTTTCAGCTTCCATAGCCTTAACTGCCGGGAGCATTAAGGTGGGAGAGGAAGAAATATGGAGGCTACTGATACTTAAAGGTTGTGAAAATAAGTAACAATCAAAGCCAGACAGTAAAGGAACTAGAGGCACAGAGAAAATTCAACAAGAGGTAGAACAAACAAGGAATTAACCAGCCTGAAAAAAGGTGAACACCAGGAGTCTCAGGAAGAAATGACCACTTTCTGCGAGGCAAAATTAAAAATTGAGGGAGGAAGGAGCAGGGAGGAACCAAGACGGCAGCTTCCTGTTTGTATTATTTATTTCTTTATGCAAACTTGCAATGTTGCCTATTGAAGGTCAGGCAGCACCAACCCTAAACCCAATCTGGCCGCAACTTTTACAGGGGCTTTATGTCTGCTTGACACTGGAGAAATGGAGGAGACATTTATTTTCAAACTACAGGTTTTAATTTTTTACAATAATGTTGATTATTCTTCCTGTTTTATTGTTATTTTGCCTGCTTCTCATCAATAGGCAAAATGACATAAATGCTAGGTTTCTTAACAGCTTGTTGCTCCATTTGTAACTAAGAATTTAAAAGTTAATTCAATTTGTAATTATGGTCTGAATAAACTGTACTTTTAATATACCACATATGATCATTTAATTGCAAACTCAGTTATACAGATTACATGTTATTCCTAAAGTAACAAAGGGACTTTTGATCTGTAAAGAAGAAATGTATTGCATATTTTTCAATCCCCCCCCCAAATATATATTTCCCCTTGAATTTCCCCATGCCACACGGCTTCAAAATTTTTGGAAATTTTACTTCTCAACTCTCTCCCCCCTTTTCATTGAACAGTAAAGCTTGAATACAATAATTGTGACTTTTCAGTTTACTGTACTTTGGTAATCTTGACTCTCAAGTTTTGTATACTGTCTTGAAGACTTTTAGAAGGTAGACTATATATATGCAGCCTGAGATATAATTTGCTTTCTTTTAAGCTCTGCACGGTGATCTCAGGATAGAAGTCTGTGCAGAAAGAATTCTAAATAGAGAAGAATATCCTAAAGCAGGCTTTAAAGCATTTTTATTTCAATCTGTCTTTGGTTTAAATTATCCGCTGGATTTGGAAACAGTTATTGCTCTCTTTTTAAATTGTAACCTTCATTTATTGGTCTGCATTAGGAATTTCTTTGTGCTGCTGTTTTAGTTTTTAAACATTTTGATATTGGTTTAAAATATTTTTATGCTCCTGACAGTGTGTTGTGCATATAGATAGATGCACAGAAAGATAGATAGAGAGATAGAAGGCTGTATTTGATATTATAACATCTTGTTTTCCTGCAGCGCAGACCTCTATATATTTTATTGCATTCAATGAAATATGCATCCATGTTTGTATTAATAAGGTACATTTAATTAACTACATTCATGAGATCAAACTATTAACTCTTTTACTATTGCCTCACTTTTATTGTAGCCTACTTATATAAGCATGCATCCTTAAGTATATAGTAAAAGATAGCAGCCTTTAGCTTAAAATTATCACGGTAAGCCAAAACCTTAATTTGCATGTTCACTCAGATATGCACAAAATATAAAGTTGGTTCCTGTAGGTTGCATGAAGTGAGAAATGTTCACTGTTGACATCAATTCTGTTGGCAAAGAGTTTTCTGCATATTTTAAAGTAATACATTTTCTCCCCTTCAAGAGATAACACTTTCTGACTTGTAGCATTGCTAAAATGTGCAGTTCCACCCAGGCCAAAAAATACTGTCTTGAATAAGTTTATGTTAAGTTTAAAGGGCGGGAGATCAGTGTGTTTGTGAGGCTATGTGGCGAGGTTATGCTGCTGAGATTACAAATATAAAACCAGCTTCTCTAATATATTTTTTTAGGTGTCAGGTATCCAACAGGACTGCCTATAAAAGTGCCAAGATGCTCACCTCAGGCTTTCAATTAATTTATCTCTAAGTGTGTTATCATTCTATTTCTGAACTAAAAAGACCTTACTGGAAGCATTTTCTCAGAGTGCTATGACTTCATCTGCATACCTATTTGCATATGCATATCCATCAGTCATAAGAGAGAGTGCCACACACAGTAGGTATGGTAAAGCACCCCATTGATAGAGAGAATGAACATTTATCTTGAGATCATAAATATGCATTCTGAAAGTTTTCATCCCAGTGTGTGGGTAATAGACTAGATGTGGATAAAACTAGGTAAATTCAATCCTCGCAGGCCCATATGTCCTTCATGACTAAAAGATGCTCAGTTTAGAACGAAAGGCAAAGGTAAATGTAGTCTGCTCTCTGGAGAACACTATGTAAACAATGTTTCTCATGCAGCTAAAAACATTGCCAGATTGTCAAGAAAGAAAATGCAAACAACGAATTTCTCACAGGTATGCAACAAAAAACGGCAAAGCAGCTGAAAACCATCACCACACGATTCCATTGTGTACTTGGAATCGGGGTGAACAGGAAGCTCTGATCAGAAAATTATCCACAATAATGGAAGCATATGAGATAACTTCATTTGTAGCATCACTTAATTTTTCCTACGTTTGGCAACTATGTCTGGAAGGTAACCCTTCCAGTACAAAGAAGAAGAAGCAAGCACTGAGTTATTGAGAGACATTCTTATTAGCATCTATTGAGTTAGTCACCATTGCTAATAAGAAAGCTAGGATTAGTAAATATCAACTGAAGTGTGTATTTCACAGCGCAAAATTGAAAATGAATGTCAGTTGTTGTCCCTCTGCACATCAGGACACTCTCTTCATGGAAGGAACTTTTTTTTTTTAAAAAAAATAATATTTATTAAAGTTTCAAAAGAAGAAAAAACACATTAATAAAAAGATTAACAATAAAAAGGAAAAATACAAAGTAGAAAAAAGAAAAAACAGTTAAAAACAATTCCATCTTTTCATCACTTCTTTTACGTTTACTTTTTTCCCGGACCTCCTCATACCTCCCTCTTTTGTATTCCAATTCAATTTGTTAATCCAGCAATTCCTTTCCCTCCTTTTTAATCCTAATGTTTAATCTTGATATATTATAACATTACATTTTTACATATTAAAAACCAATTTTTCCATATTCTTTTGTACCTGTACAGCTAGAAACCACTTAACTTCAATCCAACATCATTCTAACATTCATTAATTTTACAATATTTCTGTAGATAGTCTTTAAGATGGAAGGAACTTTTTTTATTTACTCAGGTAACTATATGTGAGTGTTTCTGCAAATTTCTGACCCCAGTTAACAGAAAGTTAACCCAGTTCACCACCTGGTTAACATTCAGCTTCTTTCTTTGTGGCTTCCCCCCTTCTCAAAAACTAAGGGGCTTTTAATAGCTCACAACAGAGACCCCATTTGTCTCTGGGCCCACATGTTTGGCTCACTAGGTGCTTCTTCTCTCTCTACAAACTTTGCTGTAGGCTCATTTCTGTCAGAGCTTCTCCACAGGCTCTACACTAACCCCAGTGCTGTGAGCAGCATCTTATTCCATCTTACCTACTATCCTTACTCTCCAATGGTTATAGGAATACATTAAATGTTTCTGGCACCAGGTTCATTAATACATAGAACAAGGATTTTGTATTTGATTCTATAATTATTCTTCTCTTACATTATTTGGTAAGCAAAGATAATATTTTGCTTCCATGTCTGAATAGGTCAGCACACCATTTTAGTTACAGAAAGGCCGCTGATTGACCACTCGATGTCAGTTCCATACTGTAGAGCCAGGCACATACATACATACTTTCACAGCGTAGGCACGTATATGAAACATTAAGAATAAGGCAGGAAATGTGCTTATTTTAAGATAAAGGAGTTTAAATTTATCTTCATTTAGAAATTCTACCATGCCACAAAATCTGCTTTCCAAACATCACATGATTAAAAAAAATAGTAATCGTGCACCTATTGGTAAGACATGAGACAATACTAACACAATAATAGGCAAACAGAATTTCACAGAGATATAGGTAAGAGCTAATTAGACTAAAATAAATATTAGGGGGGAAAGCTTGAAGAGAAGCTGTTATAGAAAGTGTGCAATGGAAACATCCTCTAAACTGAGGCTATGCTTCCAATGCTACTTTGATTTACCCTTCTTTTCAGAGTCAGAAATTACTAATTACATTGAAATGAACAATTACATAATTGCCTGTTTTGTATTTCTCGGACTGTTAACATTTCTGTGACAGCTTAGCATCTTCAAGCTGCTGAGCAGAGACATTCTTTCCTGACAATCTCAGCTCCACCTCATACAGCACACATTCATATTAGCAACATTGAATGGCCCAGGTAATCAGTACATGTCTAGCAGCTCCAAACACCATGACCAATATAATTGTCAATACACACTAGGCCAGCTGTTGGAGACTGGTTGCACTCCTGCTGTATATCTAATACTGTGCATTGTACAGACCTGAACTGGGCTAATCTGTCCTCTAACAATGATCTGCACCTACACATATCCATTGAAATAACTGCAGAATCAATACAGGGTGCCCAGCTTGCTCAGCCTCAGTTGGTGCATGAACATCCTCTTCCAGACATACTTCCTGAATCTCCAGCTGTGAGCACAGACATAAAGGACTCATCCACATCTCAAATCCATTTTGTGCACTATAGTCCTCTGTGCTTCCATACCTATCTGGTTTGTTCATTGCTCCCACAAACTGTTCTACAAGGAACACACATCTGCATATTTTGTATAACATTGCCCGTTATAATTTTCTGCCCGTGGCTTTGCATGAGCAATACCCCACAAACCTCTCACTGTGTACTGCTTCTGGTAGAAAGAAGGGAAATTCATGTGTCGTGTGGGTGGGGGTGCTTTTGGGGTATGTGTTTCATCAAATTGTTATTAGTTGACAGGGGTAGCCTGACTGCTGAGACCCTTCTAAGCCCTAGATCCAGCAAGTGTGAAAATCTAATCAAGAATTCAAATTCCTTGAATAGTCAAACTCGTTTCCTGGTAAGGTAATGGGCCATTAAGGAAACAAAGTGGCTCTGTGCTAGATAGCGAGTCAGTGGGGCTTCCTCCATCAACTGGCTGGTAGTTAGAAAGACAAAGGCGAGAGTTGAGAGATGAGTGATGTGAGCTACAAGCTGGAAGCAGCAGGCTGGGAAAGCAGACTCAGAGCAAGACTTGATTTTCCATTTGAATCCAAGGCTGCAGCTATATGGGAAGAAAGGCCCTCTTGGAGTGTTAATGCTGTGGACCCAGGCTCAAGTTGTATATATGTGTAAATAAACTATATTATCATAAAGACACCACAGTCTTTCCCTCATTCCGAAGGAAACACGAACTTTGAGTAAACGCCTGGAACCCCTGCAATCTTGCATTGCTCAGAGATTGGGATGGCGTGCAACAATATTCTTTTTTATTACTAGACTGTGCTGCACGTTATTGCTGTAAATACCTTAGAAGGAGCACACACACACACACACACACACACACACACACACACCAATGAGAAGCAAGGAGCTAGATTCCAGCGTGGTCTCTATCTTAGCCAGCCTGCCTTCTCCTGTCTGCGTCCCTTGCCCATTTGCCACTTGCATGCAGGTGTCTGGGATGCTGGGGAAAACAGAGGCCATGCACACACTGAAACAAGGGTGGCAGCCTAGCTTGGTCTGTCTGAGCAGCTTGAGTATCAGCTCTGGCTCATTTGCTGCCCAGGGGTGCCAACTTGAATAAGATATTGTGGGGCCCCAGGTAAGCCCCACCCCTCATAATCAGTCACATAACACAGTGCACGCACACCCTTTGAACGGCAATGCCCATCAACTTTGGGGCGCCCGGCCCCCTCAAATATTTTATTGTGGAGGCCAAAGCCCCCACAACCCCTAGGAGTTGGCTCCTAATGGGAGGGAAGGAATAGGAGAAAAGAAATAAGGAAAGCTTTTGCAAGTTGAAGGAGTAGGGAGAGAAAAGCTTTGGGTTTGTTCCTTTGCCAAAGTGTGTGTGGTCTGCAAACTGAGGAGGGGGTATGTCTCTTCCTCAAACAATCCCTCTCAGTAATGAACAAGTAAGCAAGCAAGCACTAAACTTCGTGCCCCAGAACTACTAGTTATCTTACAAACAGACTAAGGAAAATCCATCCTGCAACCATTACTGACTAACACATCTAACAACTCAGTCTCAAACACTTCTACTCAGAAGTAAGCCCCATTAAGTGCAAAGGGACTTGTAAATTCACCCAATGTAAATTCACCCAGAAATTAACAGCATCAACAACACGAAAGAAATGAGGTAAGTAGGGTTGGTGTTGTGTGGAGGGGGAGGGGTCAATAGCACAGATGATAAGTTAAGAGACAGGGGGAAATGAGAAGACCTCAACACTAAATTAGAAAACCTTTTCATGTTACCATTGGTTAGTGAAAAAATAGATTTTAGATTCAGATAAGCCAACATATTATCCAGTCAGTAGAAACACCATCATCATCATTAGAATTTGTTAGTCACTTTATCTTGCCCAAGGCAACCCAAAACAACTTGCAAGTTGCAACCAAACATCATGTCAAGTGATGTACAAGTCAACTTTAGACATGGTTGATTCAGGGCTCATCCACAACAACAAGTTTTTCAGCCAACAACCTTCTGTTTGAACATATAGGGAAAAGGTACAGAACACTGTAACTTTTGCAGATGAAACATTCCCCTTTGCGGTCTGTAGTAGAAGATGCACTGAGGGCCAAACTTATATGTTTAAGCAACCATTCTTTTGCTGGTTGTTTTTATTTTGGAGAAAAAGCAGCTGTCTCCTAAAGTGCTGCTTTCTGCAAACCTGTACAAGGCTCCAATCCAGATACTCTCTTTCCCTGCTCCGAAGTAATGTGGCCACGTTGGTTGAAGCATGTGACAATGTCATGTATACTTTGGTCTTGAATCAGCAGATAACTCACTAAGGTTCTGCCCTATAGTTAAAGCAGTTGTACCCATGTATCATACTGAATTACTAGCTTAAATATGGGAAGACTTCAATATATATCACTGTTTTGAAATACTGATCAACCAGGGTTAGCCAAGCTGGATAAAAATCTTAAAATAAAGAACAAGCCCAATAATATTCTGTAATAGGAACAGAAATTAAGATTGGCCAATATTTTATATGAGCCTATGAAGCACTTAAAAAAATAAAGCTTTACTTGCTTTTAAATGCAGGATGATAAATAAGTATACCCTTTTGCTGAAAAAGAATGAGAAATAGCTAGTGGAATTTTGATTGTCTTGCAGTATCACTATAAACTTAATGAACCATCTCTAGTTGAATGTTTCAGAATTGGGTCAAAACTAAAAAGACCGGAGATGGTACTGCAACATATACAAGGAGAGGCTGAAATCCTCAGAAGGATTACTCTGAAATAGTTTCCTTGAGAAGGCAGCTTGCGGCTTCTAAACTGCATTGCAAGGAGGAGACAAAGCACAGCACAGAGAGCACAGAGAGCATTTCTACTGCATGGAAGTCAATAAAAAGAACTCAACCCAAACTCGTAAAGCACCTTTGTTTTCAGTGGCAGAGGGTTAAGTAATTGCTTAACTCTCCACTGAAATGAATGACACATAAGGGTACTTTGGCTAGATTGTATCCCATAATTCCCTCTGTTTTCAATGTTCAGGCTGTTAGGGCTCTCACATATGCAGCCAAAACAGGACCCCCACCCCCCACATACAGAACTGAAAACCAGGTGGGAGCAGCAATGAAATGGAGCATTGAGGGAATTTGCAGGGGCCCCTTGATTTAACAGGAATGTATATTGTCTTCATAATTGCAAAATAAGTGCACTATCCTACCATTGCTAATCTAGTCACACAAAATTCCACCTCATTACAATTACAGTAAGCAAAGCAGCATGAGCAAGAAAAGCAGCAACGGAATCATGGTCCATATGTATGTGAATACAAGGAAATATACTTCCACTTTCCACCTGGTTTTGTCTTTCTTTCATAATTATTTTACTTGGACTTAATACTCTTGTTTATGCATTATAGTTTTACTGAAAAATAAGTATAATATTGTTCCATGTACCTCAATTCCTAAGCAGCAAGAGACTTCAGGAGTTCCAGTTCTTACCCAGGTTTCGGTTTCCTTTGAATGAATGGCTTTATTTACACACACATATACAGTGGTACCTTGGGTTACGAACTTAATTGACTCTGGAGGTCCGTTCTTAACCCGAAACTGCTCTTCACCTGAGGTACCACTTTAGCTAATGGGGCCTCCTGCCGCCGCCGTGCAATTTCTGTTCTCATCCTGGGGCAAAGTTCACAACCCGAGGTACTATTTCTGGGTTAGCTGAGTTTGTAACCTGAAGTGTTTGTAACCGGAAGCGTTTGTAACCCGAGGTACCACTGTATATAATCTGAGCACAAGATGGTAGGATGCACAGCATTAACACTTGAATAGGTCTTTCTTCCCCAATAGGTTTTTTTGGGGGGGGGGGCATGTTCCAAAGCCATAGCTTTGAATTCAGCACAGAGAGCAAGCCTCTGTGTCTTCCCACCTCTAGCACCCTAGACAAATGCTAGCTCTTGCACTATTGTTCTCCTGCCTACAAGATGATGTGAACCTACCTCTCCTGAAAGGGCATCACCAGACAATTGTTGTCATGCCAACACATCTGTACTTGACCAACTCTTTAAATACTGTGCTTACAGGCCTGGCTAGGACCATTAACTAAACAAGAAAACTGGTTTGGCCACTTCAGCAGTCCCTACTACTACAAACTCCCATATTACAGATACAAAATAAGAGACTTGGTTAGGACCCAAATACAACATTCACGCCCCCATCTCAATGCTACAACAATATAATCTCTTATATAATTGCACTAACTTTTGTGTCCATTCTTCAGTATTTGGCTGCACAGCAAGTCTTAGGATTAGGCTGGAGACCTCTGAGTGCATATGGATAATCTTAATATTAATATAATATTCCCGATGGCTGATATGCTCATTATTCAGAATAATACAAAGAGTCTCAGTAGGCTTCTGCCTGGAGATGTACAAAAACAATAACTTCCTTTCCTCTCCCAAGTTCTATTTTCCACCACTTCAAGAACTGAGGAATTTGATAGCCACAGCGATTTACATTGCTCAGCTCAACAGACAATGTGGGAATCAAACTACTGTTCTAAAGAGCAGCAAGCTCCTCAGGCTAGCCTCAAGCATGTTGGGACAATACATCTGTTAATTTATTTCCTGAACATGATGCCGGTTACTACTACATTCACAGCAGAAAACAGGAACCCCAAACCCCACCTGCACTAAACTTAGAAACAAATAATATTTCATTTCTCAAGATGCCAAAGAAACATACAACTAATTTTGCTGCGAATCACCCATACGTATGCCTATTAATGCAATAAATAACAAAAATACCTCCATTATTGCTACTGATGATATAACATGAATAAAACTGAAACTAGGTTGTAGTGGCTTATTTTTCAGAAATAGTTTGATATCTGGTGGGGCCACCCCACTGGAAATAGCCATGTATTCTCAATCCTTCTTAACCCATGTCTCACTTTACGTAACATAACAATCCCACTTTCCTGTTGAAACCGGTTTCCACTAATTATTTTATCTGCAGTTTCAAAAGGTTTGAAATATAATGACTTTTACTTCTAAATAATAATGAATCAAAGTACATATATATTCAAATTTTCAAACTAAACTTGCAAAAAGAATGCTGTCCTCCCATGGCTTCAGGAAGTTTATAGTAACACACTGTTTCTGCTCGCAATCAAATAATACAGGATATAGAAATAAAGTACAGCTTGAACTGTTCATGACACTTCAAAAGAAGGTCCCTATCAGCACTTCATTCATTTCCAGTTTACACATAGAATACTCTAGCATCCTACTCCAAATGCTCATTTTACAAAATGGCTGAAAACTATGCTATTCCATTACTACATAGTTGTTTTTTTGTTTTTGTTTTTCAATGTCATGCTAAGATTACTCTTAGGTATATGAATTTTAAAGTACGTCCCAGCAAGTGGGACTTACTTATAAAGAAAAGCTCCTATTATTAAGCTATCTGTCTCTCAAAATCAAGAAAGGAAAAACCAACCCAAGATTCCTCACTAATGATGGCCCCTACTCAGAGGTAAAAGCAATCTGCAACAATGGGCATTTGCCACCTTCTCTTGGTAAGATATCTTGGTTTTGGAGTCAGTTGTGTGCTGCTGAGATGGAGGGATGTATCAGAGGACAACTGCTTACACATTCTTAGAAACTAGAAGGCTGGTTGTCACTACCATGATATTTAAATCACACTTAGCAAATTGGGAATTACTAATTTGCACCTTGCAACTGACTGTTAAGTAACTTGAATTTCACAGGCACATTGTATATTTCATGTTACTTAGATACTGAAGCAATAATTGTGATGAATTATGAATGGCTGAGAGACAAATGACAAGCACATTCCTTCAAGGTTATTTTAAATACAAACCTTTATTATTCAGCAAAGGGCCATCAACTGTGTTATTTTAAGTTTCTCCCACTTTCAAATAATGTTAATTCAAAATCTAGGAAGGAAACTGCGGGATGAAGAGGAGCCCCCCTTGCAGGAGTGGATATCCACTCACTTTGATACAGCCTGAACTTTTGATAAAGGACTTATAAAGCAATTCGGGATACCAGATTAACAAATTCAGATAACGAGAAACAATGGCTTGCTCAAAGTAATGGAGGGGACAATTTATGCCAACTCTTCCACAATCTCTATCACAGTATCCCAAACCATTCCTAATACAGGGAGAATCTTGCTGGGGGGAAAAGCCACACATATACATCACTTTTGTTTGGGGCGGGGGGGGGTATTTCAAAGTACACAGACTTAAAAGGTAGTTTTAATAAGATTATTCGCTGCCTTTGGGGTGGGGCAAAATGGGAAATTATTAGACTACACATTCAAAATTTCGTCTCACAAACGTGAGGCCTAAATTCTTTCTGTTAAAAAGAAAACTCAGATTTACAATTGTGGGTGCAAGTACATTTATATACTAATATTATTCTTGACTTCTGACATAAAAATAATGAGATCTGGTAGCCTAACAGGAGAATCTGGGTCCAAAAAACATCACCCACAATAATGCAAGGCACAGCTATTTCCAAACAAACAAATAAACTGACAAAGAAAAAGGCTCCAACTTTACTAACCTTCAGTAATTGTGGAAGCAACATTAACGAGCTGTACATTTGAATGTGTGGCATAATGCCTGCCTTTTATGTTTTTCTCCCTTTTCAAAGGTGAAAATCATAAGCAAATCCCATCTGAGTAAACTCAGGATTCATCTGGGCAGGAGACTGAACAAACACACACACACACCCCTCCCCATCTCCCCTCCGTTCTTTTTTCTTTGCTTTGCTTTTCATCCTGCAGTCCCTCAGAAATTAGTTGTAGAAGTTTTTCCCTGCTGACAGCCAAGTGCCAAGTGTATCCTATACATGTAATGCACCTGACATTTTAGCATTTCACCAGGTTAATACGTTTTGACAAGCCCTTAAAGATATATATATAATTATTGAAATGTGTGTAAAAGAAGCTTTTAAACTTCATTCAATTAATGTTTAATTTAAAATTGTTTTTCCTACAAAACCAGCTTCTCATTGTGCTTCCCTTTACATGAAAATAATTGGCATCTGAGAGTGGGAAACCTTTCTGGAATCAGTGAGTATATACTGGTTGATGGATGCTCTAAATATTATATTTCTCATGCACAATAGAAATGTTGAAAACTGAGAAGATAAGGTATGATGGACATTTTGTAATTGTCTGTGTTGATTAAATTTTAACTTTCTAATTTCTTTGGGCATTTCTTTTTTTTTATAGAAATTTATTGGGTTTTACAATAGAAATAAACATAATAAACAATGTAACATATATCTTAACATAGTTTCACATTTTCTTTGGACTTCCTCACATCTCTCGCTCCCACTTTCATCGTTATAGCATTTTGTCAGCAATTTATTATCTTATTTGCATTCTTATATCCCTTCTATGCTTCATAATCTTCTACTTCTCAAAAAGAGTTATATTTTCTCAATCTCACTTATTTTCTTAAAGTCATCTAAGTTTAGTGGTGCTCAGTTATATTGGTCTAGCATCCTGTTTAGCATTCACTCAAATTGCAATGTTTTTGTAAATAGTTCTTAAATTTCTTCCAATCCTCCTCAGTCCTCTCTTCTCCCAGGTCTCGAATTCTGCCGGTCATCTCAGCCAGTTCCATGTAGTCTATCAGTTGCATCTGCCATTCTTCCAGTGTGGGTAGATCTTGAGCTTTCCAATGCTTTGCGAGTAGTATCCTTGCTGCTGTTGTTGCATACATAAAAAATGTCTGGTCCTTCTTTACCACCCCTTGGCCGACAATACCCAAAAGAAAGGCCTCTGGTTTCTTAGTGAAGGTATATTTAAATACCTTTTTCAGTTCATTATAAATCATTTCCCAGAACGCCTTCACTTTAGGGCAAGTCCACCAGAGGTGGAAGAATGTTCCTTCACACTCTTTACATTTCCAACACTTATTGTCAGTCAGGTGGTAAATTTTTGCAAGTTTGACTGGGGTCATATACCATCTATATATCATTTTCATTACATTTTCTTTCAAAGCGTTACATGCAGTAAATTTCAATCCAGTACTCCACAACCTTTCCCAGTCCTCAAACATAATATTATGCCAAATGTCCTGCGCCCACCTTATCATAGCCGATTTAACCATTTCGTCTTGTGTGTTCCATTTTAACAGCAAGTTATACATCCTTGAAAGTACCTTACTCTTAGGTTCTAACAATTCTGTTTCTATTTTTCGATTTCTCCACCTGGAACCCTAGTTTCTTGTCATTTTTAAAAACTTCTTTAATCTGAGCGTAATGTAACCAGTCTCGCACTTTATCCTTCATTTTCTCCAAACTCTGCAGTTTCCAATTGTCTCCATCTTTTTCTAGAATTTCCCAATATTTTGGCCATTTGGCCTCCATATTGGGTCTTTTTCGGGCCTTAGCTTCCAAAGGTGAAAGCCACCTTGGGGTTTTATTTTCCAGCAAGTCTTTATATTTTGTCCAGACATTAAACAGTGATTTTCTGACAATATGGTTCTTAAAGGCCTTATTTGCTTTAACCTTGTCATACCACAAATATGCATGCCATCCAAAAGCATTGTTAAACCCTTCCAAATCCAACACATCAGTGTCTTCAAGAAGTAGCCAGTCTCTTAGCCAGCAGAACGCTGCGGCTTCATAATACAACTTTAAATCTGGCAGGGCAAAGCCCCCTCTTTGTTTTGCATCAGTTAATATCTTAAACTTAATTCTGGGCTTTTTGCCCTGCCAGACAAACTTAGAAATATCTCTCTGCCACTTCTGAAAGCACTCCGTCTTGTCCAAAACCTGAAGTGTTTGAAATAAAAACAACATCCTTGGCAATACATTCATCTTGATAGCAGCAATTCGGCCTAACAAAGAAAGTTTCAATTTTGACCAACTATCTAAGTCTCTCTTAATTTCTACCCAGCATTTTTCATAATTATCCTTAAATAGACTTAGATTTTTTGCTGTTATGTTTACCCCTAGGTATTTTACTTTTTTAACCACATTAAGTTCCGTCTCATTCTGAAACCGTTCTGACTCTGTATCAGTCAAATTTTTTCCCAAAACCTTAGTTTTCTGTTTATTTAATTTAAATCCAGCCACCCGACCAAAGTCATTAATCAGTTGTAGTACTCTTTTCGTACTAGGCTCTGGCTTCTGCAGGGTCAAAACCAGGTCATCTGCAAAAGCTTTTAATTTGTATTGTTTCTGTCCGACCTGAATTCCTTCCACCAACCGATCCCCTCTAATCATGTTCAATAGCACTTCCAGAACCGAAATGAATAACAAAGGGGAGATAGGGCAACCTTGTCGTGTCCCTTTTTCAATTTTGAACTCTTCTGTAACCACATTATTAACTATCAATTTAGCTTTCTGTTCTGAATATATCGCCTCAATCCCATTCTCAAAACCCCGTCCCACTCCCATCTCTTTTAAATTTCCCATCATAAATTTCCAGGAGATATTGTCAAAGGCCTTCTCCGCATCTATATTCTTTGGGCATTTCCTTTCTCCGTGTTACTGTGCTTGGAAAGCAGCACAACATCTTGAACTGATTACACAATGCATTTCTCATGGCATTCTAAAGACTGTGGTGACTTGATCTTTCAGCAATGGTGAATTTAGTAGCCAAGCACACAGAATGCACCCACACCAAATGAGAACAGTGGAAGAAGACCTTTGAGAAGATGTAGGCTGCCAACAGCACCAGATTTACAGCAATGCAGGCGGTTTCCCCGCACAAGGAGCCAAACTGAGGGGGTGCAAAATTGAGAAGATCCATTTGGGGACACCAAATTTTGGCCATAGTACCAGATTACCAAAGTCCTCCCCTGCTGCCAAGTAATTTGGAAGAAATAAACATTTTCAACTGGCTGTTCTGTCAATAATGGGGGATTAAAATTGGCCATAACTTTATTGCTTACAGATATAGTAGCTTCTGGCATAGGCACTGGGTAAGTATCCTAAATCAACCAACCCACCTTCTGATTGGTTACTCCTTTAGCGGTGATCCTGCGTTATCATTACACAGATTAAATGAGGCGATCCTACCCAGATGCCAGTTGGGTGTTCTATGGCCTGAATGCACCTGTCTGGACCACTGGACAGAACTCTCCAGTACCCAAATGCACAGCCTGCCCCAAGCACAGCCAGAATTCCAGCAGGCTTTGCTCCTCCCTTCAAAAGCCATAATTGGCCGGTTTTTAAAAAATATTTGAGTGGGCAAATATCCCGAGAGCTCTGCGACATAGCTGTCAACTTTTCCCTTTTCTTGTGAGGAATCCTATTCGGAATAAGGGAATTTCCCTTACAAAAAGGGAAACGTTGACAGCTGTGCTCTGCGACCAGCCAAAGTCAATGGGCGACAGACCCCCTCTCCCCCTGGCTTGCCAAGGCCGCAGCAGACCACAATCGCCACTGTCCCACAAAGAGGTAAACTGTCCTTAGAAAGAACATGGCAAACACAAAGGTCTGGTACTCCTGGGGAGGGCTATTGCCTTCATTCCCTGCTTGTGGATTTTCCTAGAGGCATCTGGCTGATCACTGTGGGAAACAGCATACTGGCCTAGATGATCCACTGATCTAATGCAGCAGCCTATTAAGTTATTGAGGTTCCTTCTTAACCTGAAAGGGTTATATCCTGTGCTCAAGGCTGACACAAGGCAACTGTTTTTATTTTATTGTGTGGAAGTTTGGCTCAGTAAGCCAGGTGTGTGTAGCTATTTATCATGTGGATACTGTTTTCTCTTTATCACTATAAATTGGGTTTCTTTGTTGTTGTTTTTTGGGTAGCTGGTTGTACAGTGTAGAAATGACAACAAAACCATTCATATCTATATCGACATAAGCTAGGATTGGAATGCACATTTACTGTTGGCATGTCTGACTATGCAACCACCTCTGCTTGAACTCATGTAAGGCCCAGCAATCTCAGTGGTGCTCACATTCATTCATCCAGCCCACCTCTACCTGCTATCAACTCCCCTCCCACAAGGAGACTGGAGGAAGGGGCATCAGGAAGAGAGAGGATGACATTGTACATTTGAAGCATGATTGCAGAAATTGGAGGATTTCAGAGCCTTTGACTTAAATGATTGGACTGCACAATACATTGTCAGGGAAAGCAAAATGCTTCTTATCAAGTTCTAAGAGAAACCTAAATGTTAGCTGATTTTAAAGGATCAATCTGAAAAGATCTGCCATACCAGAAAAAGCTAAAGAAAATTCCTCAAGCCCCAACAAAGGCAAAGTTTTATGATATTTGGCACAGCTGTAAGATATACACTATTATCATTTTTTAAAAAAAACCAACAACATTGAGTTAACAAACTGATTTATAAATGCTTTCAAATTGCTATTTGAAATATAACATTTTTCATTAACCATACCAAGCCTCTCAATATTAATGGTATGCTCAATAAAAATAGTAGGCCATTTGTGTTAATTACAAATTAGAATAAGGATGTGATTTTAAAAATAAATCACCATCGTATTCATTAAAATTATTTTTCCAAGAATAATAAAATGTTCCTCAGTAATAATGAGCACAAAGGGTCAAGTTACAAAAGAAAGATATTACAAATTCTGACTGCACTTTCCTACTTTTTTGGTAAAATGGGGGGGACGGACCGCAGATAGCCTCGGAATTCATACCAATTCAAGTTCTCTGTTGAACTATTTTGCAATCCACACAAGTTTTATTATCATGTAGTCTTGGAAGAATATCATATCTTGTTGGGCACAGAGTTCTGCAGGTTTCACCACCCACCAAGATATGTTTTAGCTGCAATGTGTAAATACAATGTGCAATCTATGCTGTAATACACTAAGTGTGATGTCTCCATTCCTTGAGCCCTACTTAGGAGGAGGAATCTAAAACAAACATGTGCTCTGGAAGCAGCCTCCTGATGCTTCAGGAAGAGTTGGGGTAGTAGGCCCAGTTTAAAGCTGTTGAGTTTGTGTATATCAGTTGCTCATCCAACACTTCATGTGACTCAGTGCCCAGTTCCACTCTGTAGTTGTACAGCTTCCCTGCTAATTTAGAAATCTTGTTCCCTGACCTGCTTACTAGACAGCTTCCCAATTTCACTGTAAGATTAGTACCTAGTCTATACAGTGGTACCTTGGGTTACAAACACTTCGGGTTATAGACTCTGCTAACCCGAAAGTAGAACCTCGGGTTAAAAACCTTGCCCAGGATGAGAACAGAAATTGCGCAGCAGCAGCAGGAGGCCCCATTAGCTAAAGTGATATCTCTGGTTAAGAACAGTTTCAGGTTAAGAACAGACCTCTGGAATGAATTAAGTTCTTAACCCAAGGTACCACTGTATAGTGGTGGTGATGAAAACTGGGCAGTAGACAAGAGCAGTTCTTGAACAGCTGTTTTTAAAGTGGATAGTACTGGCCTAGGTGGAACCATGGTGCAATTTATTGTAATGTAAATTCATAGGGTAGAAACTATAAGAAACAACAACAAAAATAGTTAGCTAACATGGTGATTGGGGTGGGTGGGAGTTGTCCAAGTTCCTGAATCTGAAAAAAGTTCTCAAAGATTTGCTGGTGTCACCAACAAAAGTATTCAGCTTAAATAAGCTAAATACCTTATCATATGTAATGCAAATTATTCTTTGCAATGTGCAGCAAAACCACTATTGCTTCTTAATAATGGTCTTTGTCTCTGCTTTGTTCACCAAAACGAATTATTTTTAGAGTCATCTCTGAATTAATAAAAGAAAGATTTCATTATATTTATAAAATATTACAGAAGCACACTTTTCTGAATCAATAGGTGCAGTCAGGATAAAGGTATCCTGAATAAGATCACGGGAAGGAGATGCCAACTGATTATAAAACATGTGCAATAACACCCCTTACTTATAGTCAAAATAAAAAATAAATAAATAAATAAATAAAATAAAAAAAATCCTTCCAGTAGCACCTTTAAGACCAACTAAGTTAGTTCTTGGTATGAGCTTTCATGTGCAAGCACACTTCTTCAGATACACACTGTGTATCTGAAGTATCTGAAGTATCTGTGTATCTGAAGAAGTGTGCTTGCACACGAAAGCTCATACCAAGAACTAACTTAGTTGGTCTTAAAGGTGCTACTGGAAGGATTTTTTTTATTTTGACTATGGCAGACCAACACGGCTACCTATCTGTAACTAGAACCCCTTACTTATATTAGAAGAAGGGTTGACGCCAACCTTGTGCGGTAGGAGCAGAAAATATGCCAATATATTTCACACCTCACAACCAATGCTCCCCCTTAGGTTTCAGATGGGTAGACGAGTCTAAAAATCCTGGGACACAAATTTTCATGGCCTTCTAGCGACTATGGTAGCTCATTTACCGGAGGTTACGTATTTAGCGTTAACTCTGAAAATGTATACTCCTAGGCGGCTTAGTTTGGTCAGAATCGGATATACAGAATCAAGTACATTGAGAAGAACTCTGGAGTTTTTCACCAAATCAGCTGAGCCCAGTCACACCCCTGAAATCACCCAAGCGGGTGTTTGAAGCTGAGCTGGGTGACCTTTTCTGACAAAGGCTTTACAGTGGTACTTCGGTTTACGAACAGCCCTGTTAATGAACTATTCAATTTATGAACTCCGCAAAACCGGAAGTAGTGTTCCGGTTGCGAACTTTACCTCGATCTATGAACAGAAGCTGATTTGTGGAAGGCCAGCGGCGGGAGGCCTCATTAGGGAAAGTGCACCTCGGTTTAAGAATGGATTTGGTTTAAGAACAGACTTCAGGAACGGATTAAGTTCGTAAACCAAGTTACCACTGTACATAGGTCGCTTGTTCACTTGCTTGCATCTATATAAACATGCAGCATGTCAGTCAGGAAAGCCAGCAATTTTTCTGCAGCTTGCATTGATTCTCAGCTGGGAAAGGATTCAGGAGCTACTTTGGCATGGCATATGGTCCCATATTTCCTGTTCCAAATCTCGGGCACACTCGAATCATGCTGCCCCATCCCCACCTCTCACCCACCCAGGCTGCCATGGCCCACAAGCGTGCCCAGTCCCCATCAGCATGCCACTGCCAGGCTGCCTTGGCTCACCACAAAACAAGCAATTAACATTTCTTCACAAAACAAGCAATTACTCTGTGTAATTCATTACTACAAGATGTGGGATGGTAAACAGTATTTTCAGAGATAATTTCTTCCTTCTCTTTCCTGTGTGCTGAAGGGCCCCTCTTGAATGTCCTGAAGGACTATCTGGCTGGTCACAACTAGAGTCGGAATACTTGGCAAAATGGCCCTTTGTTTTAATACAAAAGGTAGATCTTATTTCTTTATGTGAATCAAGTTATGGGATAAACCAGCAGAGATTGATAGCAGAATGAAGACAAGTTTTTCCTTAGCACAATATAAACAAATGTGAAATTTTCCTTTGACTGCCATCTTAAAAGTAATTGGCTAGCCTTAATAATACATAGGTGTTTTGTTTCTTTTACAGACTCCCAGGCATAACCTGCTTCCATGATCCTACAATTAACTGAAAAACCAACATCAAACCAGATCTTTTTCCTGCTCTCATCAAGCATACGACCAGTTATAAGTGCTTTGCTTGATGGAAAGCAATGAGGACAGATCATTATTTAAATGCAGGTTACTTAACCAGCTTGCCATTTCTTTCCCTCTCTCCATACTTGAGTGAGCTTGGCGATTGTACTGTAGCTTTATCTCTCACTAAACCTATCAAACTGACAGTTGCTCTAATTTAACTCCATTACTCCTCTGTCTTAACAACAAGAAGAGAATCATTTCCTGAAGTAAAAAGAGACTCTTGTTCTCCTTCTTTGAGGTTTATTTCAAACAATTTTCTTTATTTTTTTAATGAGAATGATCCATATGTTTGCTGTTGCAAATTGTGTTCAGTTAATGGGAAGATTTCAAACACTGCAAGGGGGAAAAAGTTACTCCCCACTGCAATCCCTCCTGTGCTTTGTGTCATTTTGAATAGCTGCTGTAATGCTAGATTCAATGCCACATATATCAGCACGTTTTATTTCTGAATAGTTACACATACACCCACCCCATAAATGCAATCTATCTACGTAGTCAACTGGGCTACCTTGTTTCTCTCCCCACCCCCCTTTCCCACATCCTCCTCTACATCAACTTGTGGACTCCAAGGGCTTGGTATTTCCCCCCTTTCCATGTTTTGATCAGGTATCCTACAGTGAAGCATTGTACATTAACTGATAAATGGGAGCTGCTGCTGATTCACTTTTAGGCAACAATTATAGGACTTTTAAATTCTGTTGTTGCTGTTTCCCATTAAGTCAAGCCCCGGTTATTAACTGGAAGAAAATGAAATTACTATTCACATTTCTGGTAGCAAATGAATACACATTTTTAAGATGCAAAATGATGAAAGGTTTAATCCTAATTGACAATGTACGTTTAATTAAAAAAAACCTCAGGAAAATACTAATAGCATGGTTGCATAAAAACAAAGACATGAAAGCTTAGGTGTATTCAAATATACACTCTGAACACTGCTAGTGGGACAAATAACAGTAAAAGCTATTTATGGATAATACACCATAATACACTAGCTTTGTAGCACAGCATTGGAAATGGTTATGGAAGACCTGAAATTGCCATGTGTGATCCTTAATTGCAACACTATTTACACTGGAATAAATTGATCATGTTAAAAAAACCAAGATGTCTGCTTTTTGTGTCTTTTGCTTTGGGTTTGTGCCTTCACTTAAATAAAGCACTGTAGAGTTTATGAAGATTGCACAAAATATTTATTTCACAAAAATGTGGAAGGCAAAACTCGAAGCAGTAGCCTCCATGGACAGTATGACTCACTATAGGGAGTAGCAGTTCTCTGGTATTCTGCCTGCCTCACTTTTAATATGAAATCCTATTGCAATAAACTCAACAGGCCAATGGTACTTATTTGTTTCAATTTTGCTGCAAATAAATTCCATTGGGTGCCCTTTTGTATTATTTGGAAAGGCAGGCAAACGTTTCCTATTACATTTTTCATAATATGCATTGTTTTGTTTCTAAGCAAAACTATCACCTGTAAAGTAACAAGTTAAAACAAAAATTTTCCTCTTCCTTTATTTAAAGTTCATTTAACAACTCTTGTTCCTCAAACTCATTAATTAAACAGACCAGGTTTATTTTTATGGCTTTCTCCCAAGGGGATAGGTCCTAAATGCAGCTGCACCTGCTATTCCTGTCAAAGAGTCCTATGGGGTCAATCTGTGTACTGTATTTTGTACACAGGACAAAATAGATTATTCTGAGCATCCATATTTTCCATGGATATATCTCCTAGAGTTCAAATGACAAAGAAAGAAATACAAACTAATGGAGGCATTACACTATTTTTATTGTGAGAAATTCAAGTGGGAAATTTAAGCACCCTTTTACATCAAAACCATATTTTTCATTCAAAGCAGACTACTTACTGATCTATTTTAAATAATGTAGTGGGGCATGTGACTTATATTATGAAATGAGATACAGTTTACGTGATGGGATAAAAAGCACCCTCACAAAGCACACGTTTAGGCTACTGAAGCATCTCAAGACTGGATGGGTCTATCATCTATCTATCTATCTATCTATCTATCTATCTATCTATTTATCTATCTATCTATCTATCTATTTATCTATCTATTTATCATCTATCTATCTATCTATCTATCTATCATCTATCTATCTATCTATCATCTATCTTAAGGACAGCGTTTCCCTGTCCAGTCTGGTAAGTAGTTTTGTTTGGAATAACAGTCTTTTGCTAAATATAATGGCAGAAAATAGGGTCTGTGGCGATTAATGAAAAATAATTGTCTGATTGTCTTCAAATGGATGTAGATTGGATGATCTATAGCCAATAAAGCTAAACACCAGCCAGTATAAGCCAGATACTTTTCTGTCCAAGCAGTTTTTCCTGGCTGTCCCAAATCTGAGATAGGATGGAGACGTATTAGCTGAACTCAGTTGTACACAGATGGCTGGCAGTTATTACAACAACACCTTTTGCAGCTGCTGAGATCATGGGAATTGCTGTTGACCACTTCTGGCTGTATCTGTATAAAGCTCCGTTCACACAGACCTGCCATTTAAAGAGCTCTCTTGACAAATCCCTGAACTGCTTTTTTGAACTTAACATTTACTGATTCAAGTCACCATGGTTTAATTCAATCCACCTCACTTGAAAAGATTTAGAAGCAAAGATACCAACCGTCCGCAAGGGGAGAACTGCGGGACTAGGTTTAGAATTGAAATATAACATTTGTCATTGTTCCATGGAAACCTCTGACCATCTTAAGGTAGACATATTTAGATCAGACCCAAGCTCTTCAAGCTGCATAACCTCAACTCAGCCAGTAACACATGGGGGTATGTGAATCCCCCATCTGAATGAGTGTCAATCAAGACAGCAATTACTGGAAGACCACCACTAATTTAATCACTTAATGATAACAAGCTCTGTTTCCAGTAGGGCAAACTGAAATACTGGGTCTTTCTAGAGTCAACATAAAGGATATTGCTTTTGTTTGGCTTTTTTTCTTTACAGAGAGTCAGGAAAAACATCAACTGAGAATAGCAACAATGAAGCACTTCCACTTTAGATCACGTTTGTTTTGGAAAAAAGTCAAATTGTCAGTTTGGCACATCCATAACCAGGCTTGTCTCAAAGCTCTTCCTTTAAGAGATGGAATCACAATTTCTTGGGAACTCCACGCAAATCATCTATCCCTGTCAGAAAGTCATCAGTGAACAATAAAGGAAAGTGCCACCACATGTCATTAATGAAAATACTCTAGTCTTCCAGTCAACTTAAGACAAGAGAGTGGCAGAAAGAGCTAACAAGTATAAAGAAATAATCATGTGAAATTGGTAGCAAAGAAAACTGTTGACATTCTGACAACAAAATGGAGCAGAAAAACACCTAGAAAATCAAAATTTCAAATAAATAGATGTCTTTCTAGCCATACTTTTAAGCCCTCTGAAGAACTGCAAAACATTTAAAGGCAATTTGTCTTTCATTTTGATTGTTAGAAATATTTACTGGAAATGCAGTAAAATTATATTTATCCTGGATGACATGAATTTATAGTGACAAGAGAACGTAGCATTTCTCTAAAGACAAATCTGTTATTTAGCTTAGAAAAACATTAGAGAAGCACAATAAGAAAAGTGAAGGAACTTTTGCTGATAAATGATGCCACCTTTGCATCCATAAACAACAGTAAGGCATAGGAATGTACTACCTGTGAAGTGAAAGAGAAAAGTGAAGTGTGATTAGGCACTTTCTGTCATGATATCCATAAAAATGGGACTACAAGTTTTTAGCCAAAGTAATCTACAACCTTAGGGAAATGGCTACAACAGAAAACCCAGATTCATCTGATAAAAGTTCACTAAGGTCATATCCAATCAAATCCTTAAAGAATAGCATCCTGTAATTCAGTTAAAACTCTCTCACAATCAAGAATATGTGGAGGTCTAAAAATATGGCACATAGTTTTAAAGAATTATGAATATTAATGACAGGGGGTAAAATTGTCAAATGAGATTAGCACAGGAATCTTCAAAGTTTTGTGCCTGCAGCACAAATTGTGTGGATTAGGCTCTAAATTATGCAGATGGCTATATTAGCGATGGAACTTCCAGGTCAGAATTCACTTACATTGAAGTTGTTCCATTGCTACAACTACTGTAACAGCCTGCCTCATATATTACTGCATTTTGAAACCTATCACCCTGGTGTAGTGAGAGTGAACAAAAACAGTTTTCTTCTCACAAAACACTGTTAAAGCTGAGTGCACATTCAGCATGTGGAATGTGTACAGCCCAAGCACATGATAGTCTCAAATATTTCGCCTACACTGAGAAAACCACCATGTTTCTGTTGCATTTATGGCCACCCAAGGCGGCTTACAGCATATCTAAAAACATAAAACATCAAGCGTTAAAATTAACTAACAAACATGTTTGTAGTGGCTTGAAAGATGGCTTCCAAAAACAGATTCTCCCTTGTCCCCTTCACCACCTAAAGCTAATCACCGTGTGGTACATGGGCACCTCCGTGCTAATGCTCTAAATTCCTGGTGGCTGCTTATCCTTGTGTTGGGATGCTCCACCCTCTGTTAGGAAAGTAAGAAAGGTTCCCACTCCCACCTTTGCTGTTGAAAGTCAAAATACTGTTTCACAGGAAACCAAACTGACTGTTCCAACAAATTGAATGAATTAATTTATAGGTCAATGGATCCCTTTTATTAAATACAACAGATTTAAAATACAACTACAAGAAGAGTTAGCATCTCATTTCAAATAAACAAAATATACAACTGGGGTTAATCAGGATGTTTACAAAAGTCTTATTTTGGAATAACACAGTAAATGCAACCCCACCCACTGGGGTTAGCCATCTTTATAATAAAAAATATAGAGGCGCAATTAAGATGCTTTCAATTTTTGATCAAGAAGGTCTGAAATATTTCTGTGCATCAGCAGCATGATCCACACACTTTAATGAGGAGCTAATGTTTAGCTGAAATGGTAATATATACAGCTTCTGTGACTTAAAATACTAAGTTCTACAAGTTCGATTTCAAAGAAGTCTCCAACTGTCAAGTATTGACATCAAGAATGTTAAAGCATAACTCATAGGTTTTCTCCTTTCTTTTAAAGAGATATCTTTATTATTATTTCTAGCTTCATATATTATCTAGCAAAAGAGAAGATCGATGGCTATCCAAACACACTCCCATTCCATTGTGAAGGTGACAACCTGCTCTGAAGACATTCTAAGGCTCATTCCAAAATTACTGTGTCTATAAGGACTGCAGAAGCATGAATTCCTCCGAGTGTTTTACATATATTTATTTAGTGAGAAATGGAAGTGATTCATGATTCTACTATCCTTGCATATAATGTAACATCTGAATATAGCTTAGTGGACATGAGTGTTAAATGTCTGGTTCAAACTTCAGCTCAGCTATAAATTCACGAAATTGCTTTAGACAAGCTTCCATTGAATAATACCAGCAGCCCCTATTTCCTAAATCTCCAATAGAGGGATAATAATACTGATATACCAAACAGGTCTATTGTAAGAATTACTGAGATATAAAGTACTTTGAAACTTGAAATGATCCTACTGTGAATAAGAGCCAGCTTTGAAAGTCCCGCCAATTGGACACTGCTGGGAAGGTTTAATTCTTCATCCAGATTGCTATCTGGAAAGAGGGTAAAACTGCAGGCGTAGGGGCAGTTTCCACAACGTATTATATGTGAGCCTCTGGGAATGTCATCACTGTGGCAGCTCAAAAAGGGGCCATACATACATATTTGCACACACAAACCTATCATGTGGACCCCCAGAATCTATCCAAAACAGCATAAATTATATTAAATTATAACTAGTAAGAGTTGGTGCGAGCATGTAACATCTACACATTATTTTAGGGGCGTACACAGAAACCTTCTGAATATATTCCACAAACTTATTTCCTGCTATCTTCCATATGGCTGTTGCAATGACTAAATAAACTCACACTTCCATTTGATAGGTTCCTTTGGCAACCATTAACAGCACTTTAGTTTTCTTTCTTTCCGTTTTATAAATGATCATGTCTGAGCTGGTCATATAGGTTCCGTCTGTGGCCATTCCAACTGATTTCATCTGAGAGAAATGTGACATAGCAGACATAGCAAGGCCCCCTGAATTGCTAAAAGAACTGTTATTTGCCTATTCCCTTACAAAGCCATCTTCTGTATCTCCCATTGCAACTGGTCATCATGTAACCTTTTTGCTTTTCTATCATTTCTTTTTTTATTGTAAACTATCAGAAAGGTGACATTAAATTTACCAAATAACCCATATTTCTAAATGATTTATTATAAAAGAGTATAATGACTTTTGGCTAATGCAAAGGAATGGGATATAGACACTTAGGATTATTTCTCTTCTTCTTCAAATAGCTGACACCACTATCTGATTAAAAATGGGGATAAATATGGATTGGGGGAAGCTTTGAAACATTTGCAAAAGACTGAACAGACAAATCTAAACAAGCACTGATGAGTGCTTTTATATTTCAATACTGTCATATGGAGTGAATTCCTTAGTTGCTTAATAAAGGTGTATTTGCATGTACAATTTATGCTTTATAAATTATTAAAGCTTGTTCATTACTGAATAAGGACTAGTGTGGTCCCTGAAACATAAGGGATACTGGCAGAGGCGCCAAGGTGTCCCCAAGATTTCAGCGTCTGGAGGAGGCTGAGTGCTCCTCTGGAAGAGCCGGCTACTGAAGTTGAACTGCACTCAGCTCTGCGCTCAGATTCCCCCACCCTGTAAACAATGAGGGGGCCCCTCCCCCTTCCAACAAATATTGAGGGGGCTGAAGACACTTCACGCCTGGGTACTAAGGCTGGGTAGAAAACAGCAGCCAGGAGGCCACTGACTAGCTTTGAGAAACTCCTCCTAACAACAGAGGGACACAGTAAAGGGGTGGTCTCTACAATATATAAAATACTACTCCAAGACACTACAGACCCCCTTATCACAATTAAAAACCAATGGGAGCAGGGCATAGGACATGAATTAAACCACACCCAATGGTCTAGACTATGGTCTAAACCACCATTCAAGTCCATCTCAGCCAAAAGACGAGAAGTCACCCTAAAACATATATAGAGATGGTACCTAACACCACAGATGCTAGCACAGGAACTTCATCTAAATGCTGGAGAGGCTGCACCACAATAGGCACATACCTCCACATGTGGTGGCAATATCTCAAAGTCCATTCCTTCTGCATATCAGTGCTGCAGGAAATTTCCAAAATAACAAAACAGATAATAGAAGCAACTCCAGAACAAGGAAGTCATAAGTCACTTACTCTTAGCAGCTAGAAATATCATAACTAGCCACTGGAAGGACCTATCACAAATGAACATAGACCACCGGTACGAAAACGAATGGGAAACCACCCTACTAGAAAAGTTAATCAACAAACTCAAAGTAGCATGGGGTCAAGCTACGGAGAATGCCTTCACCCCAATGTAGTCCCCTTTATTACATACTTAGCACAACAGGACAATGACCAAGACCTATCCCCTCCAACAGCATAGAAATCAATATGGCTAAACTGACCCAACAACTTAGCCCATCTCCCTCACACAGATAAGCCACACGGCTATCAACTAAACACAACCAACCAAGCTCAGGAATCCCTAACCTCTCTCAATATCGATAAAAATAAATAAATGCAGAAACAAAGGACCTACCCGTGTGATGCTGTCACAACCCCCCCATTAAGAATAGGCAATAGAATGAAAGAACATCCCCCACCTTCTCTTTCCCTCAATTGCAAGGTGTCTATGACAAAAATGTCTCTCACCAAATGTAAACGAACTGTGAAAAAGAGTATGAATTAAAAATGGAGACAATAGATTTACCGTTCCCTGCTTAGCTGTTTGCTCTATAACACAACCTCCCAATTAAAAAAAGTGCTTTGCACAATTAAAGCAAAGACATTATTTAGAAGTGATAAAATAAAAGGTTTCAGATTATTGCATATAAGCTAGCCTTTGATTAGTTTTCACTCCAGTTGTGTTATAATTGTTGTATTTTTAATTGGCTAATTAGGGTCCATTGCACAGTGAATATTTGGATACCATTAAAAATAAATAATTCTCTTGTTCCCTTAAAAAAAAAATTGAATCAAATAGCTGAATAAGGCCCATTCTTAAATATCAATATTTGACATTGCATATATTTAAATTAATTATAATTTCTGCCATTAAAGGCATGTTTACACAATGCATTATCCTAGGAAAGAAACACTTTAATTAACTTAAATCATTGATTTGTTTACATGATGGAGCTAACTCAAAATTGAGATATTCTGAAAATTAGGGGAAATGTCTCTGTATAATCAGAGCATGTGCTTCACTCAGGGCTTTTTTCCAGCCAGAACTCACCAGAACTCAGTTCCAGCACCTCTCAGGTGGGTGCCATTGCCATTATAAGAGAATAAGGGAGGTGTTCTGGAACCTCTTTTTCTAGAAAAATAGCACTGGCTTCACTTACGTTTCATTTCAGAATAAGTGACAATTGAAAAGGCCATATCTGTCATAGTCACCCAACTAACCTCAGAAAGTGGAGGTACTTAGGGGCCTCTTATGAGGATCCTGGCAGGCAGGCAAGCTTACATGGAAGGCGATGGTCTTCAGATACCATGATATCAAGTCATGTAGGGTTTTTAAGGCCAAGACAAGTATGGAAGCAAAATGGTCTCCAGGGTTTCAATACTGATATAGTATGCCCATAGTGGGACGCGGGTGGTGCTGTGGGTTAAACCACAGAGCCTAGGACTTGCCAATTGGAAGGTCGGCGGTTTGAATCCCTGCAATGGGGTGAGCTCTCGTTGCTCAGTCCCTGCTCCTGGCAACCTAGCAGTTCGAAAGCATGTCAAAGTGCAAGTAGATAAATAGGTACTGCTCTGGCAGGAAGGTAAACGGCGTTTCCGTGCGCTGCTCTGGTTCGCCAGAAGCGGCTTAGTCATGCTGGCCACATGACCTGGAAGCTGTACGCTGGCTCCCTTGGCCAATAAAGCGAGATGAGCGCTGCAACCCCAGAGTCGGTCACAACTGGACCTAATGGTCAGGGATCCCTTTATCTTTACCTTATGCCCATGACAAACAGTTCCCATTAACAATTTGGCAGTTCCATTTTGAACCAGTTGCTATTACCCTAGTCTAATGCAAAATCTTGATATGTTAAGAAAATAAATGCCAAGGATAAGCAAAGTAACTGATAGGCCACCCACGACACATGTTAGACTAAATATGGAAATGTTCTCCCAGCAGTATGAGAAGATATCCTATTGCCACTATTTGCAAATGAGCTGCTGGGCACACATAACTCTGAATTTTCCATATGCAGTAAACTACTTATTTGTTTTAATGTTTTGGCCCAACTTTACAGATTAATAATTTTGTGAACATGGAGTCCCACCGTGTAAGCTTAAACTGGTTGGAGAGCCTTTTCATACTGAAGAAAGTCTATGCCTGTCCTGATCTATAAGAAAAATTAAATTAGTAATATAGGAAAAACCTACATTACCCTTTATTTCCAAAAGTTGATTATCATTATTATATTAACATAATATTCCTATCATATTCCAAAACCCATCAGCCCCATAGCTGGAAAAAGATACAGATCTATAATTAGAAACAGTCATTCAAGCAGAAAAAGTACAATAGGAAAATATGTAAGAATTTGCATACCAGAGTTACTGCAGTAATTATACAGAAAATGAAAGGATCAAAAACAGAACACAGTACACCATCTAAAGATCTAGCCATGTCCCAAATCTGGATTTAAAAGCAGAGGTCTTTTAAATCCAAACTGCAGAGCCATTTAATACATTTGGTACTGTGTTAACCTGTAATTAATAGCAGTAGAATGCATCCTAAGTTATGGGTTTGGGAAAATACCAACCCCTCACCCTGCAATAAATTCTTTCTTCCTTTTGGCTATCGTTATTCCCTATCTGATTGTAGGCTGTAGTATACTATCTATTGGGGCATGTACACATTTTATTAAGCATGTACATTTTTTTACACCTCTTCCTAGGAGTACAAAAGATCAATACTACATACTGAAGATAATATTCAGTACTCTGTCCCACGGCAAAGAAGAAAGTACGAAGAAAACCAAGTATGAGTCTGTCATAATTTAAAAACCCATCCTTAATAATTAAAAGGCTTGGCAATATAATAATGATTGTTGCACCTGTTTTTAATTAGCTGCTAAAACCCCAAAGTCTCTTGGGTAGTTTAACATCACAGTGATTATTCAGTTAAACTCTTCAACGTTGGGAAAATTTTCCCACCATCTCCAGAGTTCCTCAGTTGCTTCTTTCGTCTGGATAGGGCATCTGGCTCATCTCTAAGAATAAATTATCTCATTGACTATACAACATAGAAAAGCTTATGTCATTTCACTAACAAAACAAAAAATCTCCCCAATGTGTTAATTCATTTTCAAAACTGATATATTTATACAAATACTTCAGCAAGACAGTCTCATGCCATACAGCAAGACAATACATATTGTTCACATGTAAAAATGAATCAAACAGGAAAACTCAAGTACAACCACATAATCTTGCATCCTGAAATCAGGCTAAGTCTGAATTTTTAAGGATGGCTGCAGTTTGGTTCACATATTGTTTTTGGCAAGTGTGAATTTGGTAGGTTCACCTTTATATATGAACTGAATCAATTTTCTCCTTCACTCCTACAGACAATTTAGGCCTGGATCCAAGTTTCTGTGTAGAACCTGACATGATGTGAGCCTTTGTCTCCCAGAGACAATAATCCAGAGAGATAATCATCTGCCACTGGCAGTGATTTCACATCCTTGCCAATTATGTTTGCCACTTGCCACATCTAGACTATCCCCACACTCACTCCCACACCAGATCCCGCTGCTGCCCACCTACCCCATGCTTGCTTGTTCACATATTTCTACCATCAGCACTTGCAGGTGGGTGTAATACCAGAGGGAGAGGTATCAGTGAGTGCATATGGGCTATGGCTGTTGATTCTTTATCTTATTTGCCCATCTAATAAGAGAACACTTGGGAGGTGTAGCAGTAGCCAACACCTCCTTGAATCACAAAGGACCAGTGAATAGTCGTGGTAAAGGATGAGGAGCCACAGCTACCTAACAACAATCTGGGGGCCTGGGCTCTGGTACTCCAACCTGATACAATTAAACCTTTGTTTCCTGTTTATTTTTTAATGTTTTATTTAAACTGCCAGGAAATGACATTTTACTCCAACCTCTTTAATCTTAAAACAGTCTGGCATGACACGCTTGAGAAATGGTTTATCTCCAATCACACTGATGTGCTCAAATTATTCCTTTAACAAAATATTAAGAGCTAATCATACAGTGAACCGTAGCCACATGTTTGCTGACACCAGTAATTGTCTGCTTGTAAGAATCACTGCCTGCAGGAAGGTAGAAATTGCACAGCTGAGCCTCACTAAAACAGCACATGGGCTGTAAGATGACACAAGGGAATTTAAGATGCAAGGTAAAATAGGATAGATTTTAGCCTGTATCTCAACTACATATGCCTCCCAAAAGTGATTTATGCCATTTGATCTCTGTTACGAAGTCTCCTTTAAATGAAATACATTTTCATTAAGCTATGCTAGCCTACACAGGTAACTGTAATGGTATTAATGAATATCCATGACTGATAGCTGGGAAAGGAACACAATGCCTCTGAGAATTTTCCCTGTGTTTTAGACTAGGCAAATGCAGCAAATTGATTTCACATGTTACCAGGTAACAGTTCATATGCTAGTAGATAATTACATTAAATACTCATTCCCTTGAATGAGATGTGCAACATAGCAGCTATCGTGTGTGTGTGATTAATATCTCCTTTCTTTGCACCACCACCCTCCTAGTTGGGCACTGTGGTTGTAGAGAAATTAACAATCTGGGATCAAATTAAAGAACACAGATATAGATTTGCCACAAAAACCCTGTACTTTTGTTACTTTCTTAAAAGAGCTGCAGATTTTTGAAAAGGGACATAACATGAAGTAAATAATGGCTGCAGTCTTTGAGACATGTCCAATTACTAAGTTGGTGTGACATTCAGAGAAAGTCAGTTGTTCCCCCCACCTTTCCCCAATTATTGGCTGAGTTGCTGTGGTGTCATAAAATCTTCCTGATTATTCTTAACACTACAGTGTTACCTATTTTTGGTGGAAATAGTGTCATGAGCTTTTTCCAAGCATGCAGGCCCTGGGAGGTGGCAGTAGGTACAAGCAATACTTGCAGACCATTACCTGGAGCTTCTTTGCAAGGCTAAATGAGAGGGTGTAGAAATTTCTCTATAAACAAACAGGTTTCTAGCTGGACTCTACCCATTATTTTTAAAAGGCACCTACTACTCAACCAATTATCCTATAAAAATAGTACCCCACTGAGTTATCGAAAAAGTCCTTGGGTTTAGAAGGTCTTTGTCTATATTCCATTTAAAAAAACACAGCAGCATAGCACAGTTGGCACAGAAAGAATAATCTAATTGTCTATCCACTCAGAAAACATAATCACTTAACAATTCTACATAGCTCTCCACCTTTCCTGGTAAAAGCCTTGACCTTCTGCTTACAGAAGCCCTTGACAAACCATGCTTCAGTGGTGAATTGGGTTA
The DNA here is from genome assembly GCF_964106645.2 of Podarcis pityusensis. NCBI lineage: Eukaryota > Metazoa > Chordata > Lepidosauria > Squamata > Lacertidae > Podarcis > Podarcis pityusensis. Next base: position 48,501,553 of record NC_138029.1, on the reverse strand, counting down.
TAATACATTTTCCCCCCTCACAGAAGCTCAGTGCAGTTATGTGGTGGATAAAATTTCACCAAGTACAGCATTTCCACAAATGCGAGATAGAGAGACATTCCACCTGTTGAAAGTACCCTAGTTGTGAAGAATCCATAGCCTGGAACTGAGGCAGATCTGTAAACATGTGTCTATGTGCTTACAAACTGGCAGACCTTTCCTATGATAAATGTTTATGCCTCCCTCAGGGAATGGTTGGGGGGGGTACAAGCTGGGTTTAAAATGGGCCACAATTTTATTGATTACAATGTCAATTAATTTTATGTAGCATTTTTGGCATTATACCAGGGACACACTCAATACAGACAGCACCTCATTCCAAATATATTAATGATATGTGTATTCAGACAAAGCTCAGGTCTGTTTCTATTTTTCCGCTAATTCAGGTGATGAAGCAGAGGTACTACACCAGTGTGCACATTGTTGGACTGGATGGTCAACAAACTGAAGTTTAATTCAGATAAGATGAAAGTACTATTGATGGGCTGTTTATCTCCCAGGGTAAATGGTAGTCATTCTATTTGGATGGGGCTGCACTCTCTCTGAACGAATAGGCTTGCAGCTTAGATGCTTGTCCATCTCTGTCACTGGAGGTGGGGGATTCTTTATGGTACAGAATGCCTTTTATCAACTTCAGCTAGTTCACCAGCTGTGACCATACATGGATGGAGTCAGCCTACCCATGGCCTTGTAAACTTCAGGTTAGGCTGTTATAATATATTCCAGATGATAGCAAACAAGATAAATAAGAAAGCTGCCAACCTTTCTTTCTTTCTCCCTCTCTCCTTTTTAAATAAGTTGGCTTTTACAGTAAGACTGCAGTTTAAAGGTAAAGGTCAAGGGACCCCTGACCATTAGGTCCAGTCGTGGCCGACTCTGGGGTTGTGGTGCTCATCTCGCTTTATTGGCCAAGGGAGCCAGCGTACAGCTTCCGGGTCATGTGGCCAGCATGACTAAGCCGCTTCTGGCGAACCAGAGCAGCGCACGGAAACACCGTTTACCTTCCCGCCAGAGTGGTAACTATTTATCTACTTGCACTTTGACATGCTTTCGAACTGCTAGGTTGGCAGGAGCAGGGACCGAGCAACGGGAGCTCACCCCGTCACAGGGATTCGAACCGCCGACCTTCTGATCAGCAAGCCCTAGGCTCTGTGGTTTAACCCACAGCGCCACCCGCGTCCCTAGGACTGCAGTTTACACACAAGTAACTTGCCTGATATCAACCACACACTGCTGAAGGTCAGATGGTTGAATTCCTGCAAGTTAAATACAAGCAAGGTGGCAAGCTTAAAATCTCTCTGCCTTACTTGGGGAGGAAGGCCTTCACCACACATTGGGTCTGGGATGCTTTCATGAGATTTTGTGGGAACACAGACAGTCCAACAAGAGCATCCTGGGGCTTCTGGAGCCAACGCGTGGAGAAGGTCTTACTCCCCATGCAAGGCAGAGAGCTCTTTTTGCACAAGGAAAATTTGGTGAAAAAATAACTTTTAAGCTTCCTGAGTTGCTTTGGGAGAGTGGCAAGGCCTTTCAGTATACTGGCTCTGGAAACCTTGGTAACCTTGTGCAGGGGCAGTTCCAAGTGCTTGAGTATTTACATTTTTGTCTCTATGCAGAAGCCTTGGAACAAATCCCCCTGTGTAAGATGCAATTATAGAATCATAGAGTTGGAAGGTAACCCAAGGGTCATCTGGTCAACCCCCTGCAATGCTGTAATCTCAACTAAAGCATCCATTACAGATGGCGATCCAAACTCTGTTTAAAAACCTCCAAAGAAGGAGACCACAACCTCCTAAGGGAGTCCTTTTCATTGTCAGTCACCTCTTACTGATCATACTGTATACAGAGATATTAGCATATGTGACATTGTATCCTTTTTTTCAGTGATACATAACTTCTCTTTCAGCAATGCATAAATAGACATGCATTCCACACCTCTGAATGCTACGCTCAGTTTTTTTAACCCAAGCAACTTTGTATACATTATAGCAGAAAACCTGAGAAACATTGCAGAGCTATATATTTTAGGGTTTATTTTAAAAACACTTTAATTTAAATAGACAGAAATAGTGTCTTCTTGAGGTGAAAAATTCCCAGTATTTATTTAAGAAAAAAAGGAAAATGATTAGCAGAAGGGTTTATATATGTTCCATATGGCCAATCTAAATTCCACAGTAATTCTGCCAGTGCAAAATTTTCCTCTTCAATTAATAAATAGGTATACATATGTTTCAACAGATCTGATTCTCAAGGAAATGCTCTTATAATTAGATTTCACATATAAATAAATCAATTAACAAAATGTTCCTGTTCTTTTGTTTATAAGTGGCCTTTTCTTTTTTTAAGATTCTGGAGCTACTGAATAAGAACATTTGAAAGGTTTCCATCTCCAGCTAACTTCCATTCTCACTGACTTCAGCATATTTGTAATGTAAATTCACAACTAATTAATATAGAAATTTTATAGAATATTACTAATTTGAATGAGTCTAAATTAACCCAGATAAGTAAAGGCTGTAGCTTAGGAAGACAACAATCTGGACAAACTAATTCAGATTCAGATTCTGCATCCTTTCTTGATATAATCTAAGGTACATTTGGGCTTTTGAATTAATGGCCAACCATGCCAAGAAATGCATTGGGTACATGATTTTACAGGTTTGCAATAATGAGTAGGTATTTCATTCAGATTATTCAAGACCATGGCTTTATGGGCATTAAAATATGCTGCATACTGAGATGTAAACTATACCACTATCCATTAACAGTTGAAAATTAGGCTGCATTGTGTCTATTTGTGCAAAAAGTAACCCCTACTCCAGTTGCAGTTGTTCCAATACAACATTTTAAAATTCTTTGTTTTTATTCTCTGGATACAAAAAAATGAACTTATTTGCAGGAAGAGATGAGAAGTAGAACATTAATTCAGCAAATTAATCACACTAATCACAGTATCAGAGAAGAACTCAAAGCAGCCCGAAACATTATTTTAGGGTTGGTGCAGCCTGGGGTAGGGGTAGGGGAAGCTTTAGCATCCAGATTCAGACAGAGCATGGAAGTCTTCTAAAAAACCTTTGCCATGAGTTGAATAACCATTACTGCATTAATCAACTGTTGCTGCTTACATGCTACTGCTCACTTCTTGAACACGATAGTAGAATCTCTTCTAACTGAGCATTCCTCTTCATGTTTGCTCAGAGGTATGCCTTACCATGTTGAAATGGCCTTATTCCCAGGTAAGTATGTTAAGAAGTGCTGCCTGAGCTGCTGACTCTTTGAAAAAAGTGCTCATCGCACAGGCAGGCAGGGCCAACGAAACCATGGGAAATGGCCAACAACTCTGCTGGACACCTCTGTGGCAGCCAAGAAGTGAATGAATGCTGGTCATACTACTTGCAGCAGTGGCCTCTAACCCATTCTACCAGGGAGCTGTGCCAGAAAAGAGCTGGGATCTCTCCCTTGCTGCTCACATTACAAGTGCTTGCTGATTTAATAAACAACCTCATTATCAACTCCTATCAATCCAGCAGCTTTCCTAGGCATTAGAAATCAACTAGAAAGTGCTTTTCTTTAAAGCTAAAAAAGAAGCACAATCTCTCTGGAGCACACGAGAGGGTATAGCTTTCTGTTTGTGGTGTAATCTTTTGGGAAATATGTCAAAGTCTTGCAGTGTGTCTGGAGAAGGCAAACACTATGGTTTGATTTTAAAATACCCATTAAAACAATAATTTAAAAGTCATTGTTCTCTCCCTGTGACTCCAAGAATGTAGAAAGGATAAGAAATGCTCTGCCTTGGCAATGTCACAGACTTGATCTCTACAATCAAATGCCTCCAGCAGGAGCACACTAAAATCTAAAGCTAGAAATGATTTTATCATTTAATAAAGGAAATGCACACAAACTTGCAGAGAGGTTTGTTGAAAGAAATATAGTGTCATTTATGGCAAGTAAATAGGATTTTCCCCCCACTGAACTCCTGCTGGGAAGTACACTGAAAAATGAGTTCTAATTTGCTTGAGCCTCAATTCCCACTGCATGTATACAAACTGCATCTGCTTTGGTGCTCAGGTTCTGTTGTAATATCGACTAATTTTTTTTGGGGGGGGGGTGTTACGCAGGCTTATTTTATGACAAAGTCTATGCATGATTTAGCAAAATGTGGCAATGCAACACATTCACGTTACACGAAAGGTAAAACCAACTTTACTATCTGGCAACAATATATGTACCTAAATATCCCACTAAATACTATACAGTGGTGCCCCGCAAGACGAATGCCTCGCAAGACGAAAAACTCGCTAGACGAAAGGGTTTTCCGTTTTTTGAGGTGCTTCGCAAGACGAATTTCCCTATGGGCTTGCTTCGCAAGACGAAAACGTCTTGCAAGTTTGTTTCCTTTTTCGTAAAACCGTTAAAACCCAGGGTGCATTGCTTGAAGAGGTGCAGTTGCGACTTGACTTCGAGGAGCAACACATAGCACGCGGTGTGGTAGCCTTTGTTGAGGTTTTTGAGGACTTTGCTGATTTTTGAAGCTTTTCCAAAACTTCTTTTGCAGCCATTTGGTAAGTTAAACTTTTAAAACTTTTTGTGGGGTTTTTGGATTTTGGGTTGGGGTGTTTGGAATTCAAGGACTTGGTGTTGGGGAGAGGTTTGCAAGAATCTGGGAGCTTGTGTGGTTTTTTTCTGCATTTTTATGATTTTTTGTGACCATTGGGGCACTCTGCTGTTTTTTTAAAAAAAATTCTGGGTTTGAATTTCTGTGTGGTGGGTGGCTGGGGGAACAGTTGAGGAGGGGTTTGCAAGAATCTGGGAGCTTGTGTGGTTTTTCTTTGAATTTTTATGATTTTCTGTGACCATTGGGCCATGTTGTTGTTTTTTTAAAAAAAAAAAAAATTCTGGGTTTGAATTTCTGTGTGGTGGGTGGCTGGGGGAACAGTTGGGGAGGGGTTTGCAAGAATCTGGGAGCTTGTGTGGGTTTTTTTGAATTTTTTTGATTTTCTGTGACCATTGGGCCATGTTTTTTTTTAAAAAAAAATTTCTGGGTTTGAATTTCTGTGTGGTGGGTGGCTGGGGGAACAGTTGGGGAGGGGTTTGCAAGAATCTGGGAGCTTGTGTGGGTTTTTTTGAATTTTTATGATTTCCTGTGACCATTGGGCCATGGTTTTTTTTTTTTTTTAAATTTTCTGGGTTTGAACTTCTGTGTGGTGGGTGGCTGGGGGAACAGTTGGGGAGGGGTTTGCAACAGTTGGGGAGGGGTTTGCAATTTCTGTGTGGTGGGTGGGTGGCTGGGGGAACAGTTGAGGTTTTTGAAGACTTTGGTGATTTTTAAAGCTTTTCCAAAACTTCTTTTGCAGCCATTTGAGGATTTTGAAGACTTTGGTGATTTGCAGCCATTTCGTAAGTTAAACTTTTAAAACCTTTTTTGGGGTTTTTGGATTTTGGGTTGGGTGTTTGGAATTCAAGGACTTGGTTCTGGGTTTGAATTTCTGTGTGGTGGGTGGATGGGTGCTTTTGAATTTTTTGGGTGTGAAGCACTGATTTATTTATTTTTCTGAGTTTACGAAGTTAGGAGCTGTGCTGCCATGGGACCCAAGAAGACTGCTGCTGCAGAGGCCGGCGAGAGGAAGAAGGAGAAGGTGACGCTGGAAATGAAGAAGGAGATCATCCGGAAGCACGACGGTGGAATGCGTGTGACAGACCTCGCCAGGGAGTATGGCAGGAACCCATCGACCATTGGCACCATCCTGAAGATGAGGGAGAAGATCCTTGCGACTGATGCAGCCAAGGGAGTCACCAGGATCGTGAAGAACTGCCCAGCTGTTCTGGAGGAGGTGGAGAAGTTGCTGCTCATCTGGTTAGAAGAGAAGCAGCGTGCAGGGGACACAGTGACTGAGGCCGTCATTTGTGAGAAGGCCAAGGCCTTGCACGCAGACCTCGTCCGGGAACAGCCAGGAACCTCAGGTGAGCCAGAAGTCTTCAAGGCAAGCAGAGGTTGGTTTGACCGGTTCAAGGCAAGATCTGGAATCCACAGCGTGGTCAGGCATGGAGAGGCTGCCAGTTCTGATGTTCCTGCGGCTGAAGACTTTGCAGTGGAGTTCCTGGAGGCTGTGAAGATGGAGGGCTACGTTCCACAGCAGGTCTTCAACTGCGACGAGACCGGGCTGTTTTGGAAGAGGATGCCCAAAAGGACTTTCATCACACAGGAGGAGGCCAAGTTGCCTGGCCACAAGCCCATGAAGGACCGTCTGACCCTGCTCTTCTGTGCCAACGCAAGCGGCGACCTGAAGATCAAGCCCCTGCTGGTGTACCACTCGGAGAACCCACGGGCCTTCAAGAAACACAAGGTCGACAAGGAGCAGCTGAGTGTCATGTGGCGATCCAACAGTAAGGCTTAGGTCACACATGTGCTGTTTGTGGACTGGGTCAATCTTGCTTTTGGCCCTGCTGTCAAACAGTACCTGCTGGACAACGACCTGCCGCTGAAGGCTTTGCTTCTGATGGACAATGCTCCTGCTCATCCTAAAGGCCTTGAGGAGGACTTGTTGGAGGAGTTCAGCTTCATCAACATCATGTTCCTGCCGCCTAACACCACGCCACTGCTCCAGCCGATGGATCAGCAAGTCATCGCCAATTTCAAAAAACTCTACACCAAGGAGCTTTTCAGGTGATGCTTTGAGGTGACTGATTGCACCACCATCACCCTGCGGGAATTCTGGAAGGACCACTTCGACATCGCCACCTGCTTGAAGATGATCACCACGGCCTGGAACGGGATCAGCCAGAGAAATTTGAATTGCGCTTGGCGCAGCCTGTGGCCGGACTGTGTGGCACCAAGTGACTCTGATGCACCAGAGTCAACAGTGGTGCAGGACATTGTTGCCTTGGGGAGGACCATGGGCCTGGAGGTCACAGAGGACGTCTGCGAGCTGGTGGAGGAGCACGACCACGAGCTGACCACCCAGGAGCTGGTCGAACTGCAGGCAGAGGCTGCGCAGGAGCAGGCCTCGCTGGAAGAGGAGGAAGCAACTGAGGAACGGCTGTCCTCCAAAGAACTGAGGGACATTTGCATGAAGTGGAAGGATGTGCAGGCTTTTGCACAGCGGCACCACCCTAACAAGCACGTGGCACATGACCTTGCGAACACTTTTGATACGACGGTCATGTCGCCTTTCAGGGAGGTGCTGAAAAAGCGAATGAAGCAGCAGACCATGGACAGGTTCTTCAGCAAGAAGCAAAGAGTGGAAGAGGAACCTTCTTTGAGTGGTCCCCCAGAGTCTTAGAAAATGTACTGTACACTTTGTTGATTTTTAAATGTTTTTCTGTCATGTTTAGAAACTTAATTTATTGTTCCTTCAATTTTTGAAATGCTCTTTACAGTATGTGTGACTTTAAAGAGCACTTAATAAACTCTTGTTGTACCAAATTTGGCTTTGTTTGGACATTTTTTGACCATAGGAACGCATTAATTGAATTTCAATGCATTCCTATGGGATTTCGTGCTTCGCAAGACGAAAAATTCGCTAGACGAAAAAACTCGTGGAACGAATTAATTTCGTCTTGCGAGGCACCACTGTATCATGTTTTAGCTGATTTAATTAACAGTGCCGTCCTATACTTCCCATTTTAAAGTAAGTCTCATTGAGTTCAATCGATTCCTTAGTGAAAGGAAGTGGTGGCTGATAGGCAACCTTCTTTATTTGTTTTCTATTAAGATGTGTAAGCTACTTTTTTGCCCTAAAAGAGCCCTTAATGTGGTATAAAACAATTACACAATAATATATTAACTATTTTGAGCAGTATTAGAACAGGAACAGGTTCATCAAACCCTCATTGAATAGGGAAGCCACTAAACAATATCAAAAGCACATCTATGCAAAGCAGTATTCACCAACAGAATAATGACTGATATAGAAAGGACCCGCTGAGGCTCCCCAACACACTTGCTGTCATCAGCTTACAATTGTGGCACAGTGCTGAGGGGTGCCCCCATCTGAAAGATTGTCACCCAAAGCTTATGCACAGCTTTCCAAACTGCGTGTTGTGACACATCAGTGTGTAGGTGTGTCATGAGAAAACTCTCCATGCTCCTCCCGGCGCTTGAAAGGGGTTAGTTTAACCCCCAGTTTGCTAGTAAAACTGAATTACTGTGTCGCGAAATGATGTATATCTAAAAAGTGTGTCACCAACATGAAAAGTTTAGAAAGCTCTGCCCTACAGCCATGAACAGTGATGTCTACTAGCAAGCTACTGCACTGCTGTTTATTTCAATGGAGTAATAACAGCTTCAGTGATTATTTACTACTAATACATGCAGGGCCCACTTACTGAACACAAAACATTCCCTGGAAATTATTTGTTAGGCGAGTGTTCACATAACGAGTCCAAAATTTCCATTATTTCCTATGGAAACATTTATAATTAGGGATTTTTTCCGATCTCCCCGCTTTTTCAATGGTTTATTCCTGAAATGGCTGCAGCCAATCAGCAAAAGAGACACAAAGGGAAAATCTGATTTGTCTGATTTCTCCTTTCTGATTTATCCAATCTCGTCCTCTCATCCCCTCCCTGCATAGTTTCTACCTGGAAATGGCAGCTGCCTACCAGCAAAGAAGAAACAAACAAGGAATTAAGGAAGTGGGCAAATTTGGAGGAAGAGAGGGAGGGAGGGAGGTGAGAGATTGACAATTCTACCTGTGTAAAAAACTAGATCAATGTGATATATATATACTGTATCCTCCCCCTTCTCCCTCTCCCCCACACTGCATATACTTCTTAGATTTAAAACCACAATGCTCACATTCTGTCATTTTTAAAACACTCACAAAGCTAGTCCATAGCTTTTAAATGTTTCATTCTAAGTGGAGTCTAAAGTGTTCATCACTTTCAATACCCTTGCTTTACGGAGCACCAGGGTCTCTGAGTTGCAGTACACTTTCTTTTAACATTGTGCATGCTTGAGACAGCATATATTTTCCTGACATTTTGAGTTTTACCAACTCTGAAACATCTCAACAGCAATGTCAATAATGTGGATCACCAAAAAAAAGAGACTACAAAATCAATAGATGTCAGTCCTATCTATCTTCCTTAGACTGAGCAGTACTCAATTTTCTTTCTGCACAAAATGCTACTTGTTGGTTACAAACAAAGGACAGAAAATGCCTCTTCCCCGTTTTTTCTGGGTCACTGCTATCTTCCAGCCTTTCTGATGCTGCAATGGTCACTTTTAACTTAGAAAATATTCATTTTCTCATAAACTTATGATTTCAGTCATAAGGAAAAATATACTTAGAAACAAATCGCTCAAGAAATCCATCTAAGAAGAGACCTCCCCCCTTCAATATGTGAGTTAACATGTGATATCACTGACAGGTTATTGGGGCACATCAAAGATAACACGGAAGAAGACATATCCACTGTTTGATCACATTCTGTTTGTCACATTCCACAGAAGAATGAAAGGCTTACTAATTTACAGGACAACCCTATATCATAATTGCATTATGCTGAAGATACTAGTGGAACCGCTACCTTAGCTAATATGTGCTTAGCCTGCAACAAGAGGGGGAAGCACCAATCCCAGCATGCAGTGGTGAGGACACAGAGCACAATACCACACAGACACAGAGGGATCCAATGCATGGTGCCTGCACAAGGCAGCACAGTACCCCTACATGTGAATCCAAATGGCATGGATAGCAAACACACCTCAGGCAGTCTTTCAGCAAGCAATTAAAGACTGAAATAATCCCGACACCCCATTTGATGTTAGCCGCCCTTGACCGGGGAGGGCAGAGTATAAATAAAAAAATTCTTACTTTACTTACTACCCAACTGTTCATCCACTAGGGTGGCCCTGCTTAGAAGCATCTCTCTGTTCTCTCCCCATCCATCCATCCATCACTCCATATATTGTTGCGGCAGCTACCAGAACCTTTGTGAATCTGAAAAGTCCACTACCAGAAAAAGTAGAGGAGCCCAGTTTGTACCAAATTCACCAACCCTCCCCCTACCCCCGCTCAATACCTATTTAGAGCCAATTAAACTCAGAAACAACATATGGCATATTGGCAGTCTTTAGTGAACAGCATCTGGAACAGACTAGATCCTGCCTGCGGAGATTAAGTCATATCAACAGGACTGCCAACCAGTCATCCCTGCAGGATCCCTGTGTTGGCTGGGAATCCCACAAACAAGCAGGTGGAAACTCCTGGCCATGGTTGCCAGTCATGAATTGACTCTCCTGATTTACAGAGAACTGGGTAGGGGATGGATCATGTACCTGTGGGAAAGTGACCTGTGGAGAGGAAAGGGGAAAAGGGAGAGAGAGAAGTGAGCTATAGTCAGAAGCTGGAACAAGAGTCAGAAGCTGGAACAAGAGTCAGAAGCTTAAAAACAGCTACAGCAGAACCAGGGAAGGGCTGTAGCTGTTTGTAAGGGAGTGGTGCCACCTGCGTGCTTTGCTAGTACAAATGGTTCAGCCTCCCATTCAGTAGGGAAGGGTAGTCTGCCCCAGTGGCATAGCGTGGGTTGTCAGCACCCGGGGCAAGGCAAGTAATTTGCGCCCCCTAACCCGTGGATTTTAGCACTCGAGTGCGAGCGCGCCCCCCCCAGATGTTGCACCCGGTGCAGCCGGCCCCCCCTGCATCCCCCACGCTACGCCACTGGTCTGCCCTGACTGTGACTATAAGTCCCAATCTCCCATTGAAAGTTACAGTGAAACCCCATGTGCGCAGAGGCTGTTAATTCTTCTTCATGCATCCAGGGTGTGGTCTTGCAAGACAAAAAGTGTTTGGTCAGCAATAATGGGAAGCAATGGTTGGAGTGTCTGGCCTTTACCAACAGAGGGCTTACCTGCACAGAATGCCTCCCCTGTGTGTGAGGCACTGCTCCCCACTAGGGTGGAGGGAAGAGTGCTGCAGCAATACAATTCAGGCAAGACACAGTGCTTTGGTGGTGTGCTGTGATTTGGTTTTGAATTTTCCTATATCACATGCTCTGTCATGGGATGGCTGCAGGGTGCTTATTTTTACACCCCTTCCCCTTTACCACTGAAATGGCTTTTCAATATAGGATTGAGTCATTGGGATTAACTTAAATAAAGCAATGAGAGTCCTTACTACTTAAAGAGTGCTACTTTTGCCAAAATACTGGTTTTTTAAAAATCCACCAAAGGGACCTTATTTTGTTATGTGGTCATTGATGGACAGCCAAGTGCTCTTTGGAGACTTTCCTAGCAATCCATTCTGGTCTCAAAGGAGCCACCAATCTATGTTTCTCGGCAATACTTTAACAGTTTGACATTTACATGGTGACCATGGCTAACCATCTAGAGACTACTTCTGCAAGGTGATGTCGACTGCCTAGAGTGCAGACTAATGTGTACTACAAGTCAACCCCTGTAATAAACTGTGAACTTTTCAACAGGGCTTAAAAAGACACTTGTCAGATAATAGAAAAACACAAAATTTGCCATACAGGTGTTAAAGATAATTCCCCCACCCCACCCTTTCTAAGATGCATTAGAGAGACTATTATCTCCCAGTACCAAGGAATAATCTGTGTTTTTAAAGTAGCACCCACTATAGTGATAGTGGAGAGGGTACCACTTGGGAGAAGACACAAAGAATGTTATATGTCTTATTGACAACAATCCTAAGCTCATGACACCATCAGGGCTTATAAACAGTGTGACTCATGACAGTCTCAAGTGTCAGTGACGCCCTGTGCAACACAAAAAATGGGTGCCCCCCACCTGTCACGCTCCATTCTAAATAACAGCTGTGCAACCTTGCACCTTCTGCAACCAAATCAGGTCACACTCCCCAAAATCCACTTCTGCACAAGACAGTACTGGTCAGCAATGGTCACAACTGTGTTGAGTATTGGTGTAGTTGTCAGAGCTGGATAGCTTGCAGCTTTCTACAACATGTGTGACAATGGTAATATAAAATAGTTAATTAATTCATAAATAATTAATTTACAATCTACAAAACAGACTGGACATCATTCAGCTCCACAGGAAAAGCTGCCATGAATAGTACCTCCATCTTGTCTAAATTATGTCTCAGTCAACTGGCTCTCATCTAGCCTATTACTGCGCCCAAGCACTGATTCAAAACATCCACGGATGAAAATAAGTAACAGAGTTAAATGTCATGAACATATTGGCAACAAATTCTGGATAATGTATCCCAGCAGTTTCATATAGATGCTAAATAACATGGGACATAAAATAAAGCCATTTGGAATCCCATAACATCCCATAACCAAGGGATAAAGCAATAATCCCAAAGTACCACCTTTTGGAATCCCTCATTCATGCAAGTCAGAACATAAGTAGAGCTTTCTGAATCAAGGGCCCATCTAGTCCAGCCTCCTGTTTTCACAGTGGCCAATCACATGCCTGTTGGAAAACCACAAGCAGGATTCGAGCACAAGAGCAGCTCCCCTTGTGTGGTTTCCAGCAACTAGACCAGAACTGCCGCAACACAGTATTTCCAGCATGCAACCCAACAGCCTATCCTAAAAGTTATCATGGTTGATGATACTGATAGGCACTGAGAGGTCCAGAAAATAAACAGGGTCTCACTCTCCCCATCACTTTTTCAGTAGAGGTCATGTTGCAAGGTCACCTTTGATTTTCTTTCTAACACTAGGCCTGAAGCCTTTTTGAAGAAGATCTAGCAACTATTTTATCAAAGGGAACCTATGCCACAGAAATAAGAAAGTTTATTACAAACATAATACCAACTCTATGCAGGATACAAAATGTTTATTTTTAAAGCATTATTCTGGGTCCATGTCAGTAAACAGGCTTGAGTGCCCTAGGATGGTTCATTTTTGATCCCTGCATTTTGTAAAATGAGAATGGTTACGGAACCAGCAACAAAGAGATGCTATTCCTGATTCCTGCCCTGTGGTAACTTTGCTGGATTTGGAATGTATGAAAAGGGCTAATGACAAAATAGCAGAAACTCTATAAGAAACACTACTGGGGTTTGACTGGTTCAACAAAGATCTCCTAGTCCCATTCAGCAAATCAAACCCTATTGCTATATAAAGAAGAACAAGACAAAAATCTTGCCTTATCAAAGCATCAGAAAATTCATAATAGACTTGAATGCATAAGTGATCTTCTGTTCTAATTTCATGCAGAGCAACTGGAAAGATGTTTCAAAGTAAAACAGAAATCATAATATACATAATGGGCAAGGCTATATTTCAAAGAGATTTTTGATAATTCATGTCTTCAAGGTTTACTCAGTTTAGGCCAAGTCAAAGAGACATCTGATACAATCTTTAAATTTATGCAAAGTAACACATCATTTGAAATGATAAAAAAACAGGATTGACTCAAATGTCATTAATATTCAATATTCTACCTTATACATAAATATGTGTCAGACTTATTTCATACCATTTTGGGGCAGAAAAATTGCTACTAGTAGAAATCCAGTTAGCTATATAAATAATATAGTCAATATGAGATCTATGGTTTCTTTAAGTGCTTTGTTTACAGCTAACTGACTTTGAGCAACTAATTATAAAACCCACGTAAAATGGTTTTGAAAAACATTTCCACCCACCTGGTTATTTCAATATTGTCAATACCTATTACAAATGTGAAGAATCATAACCCATTATTATTCAAGTGTGGTGTCCATTTTTCCCAGTACAGGGAAGATTCAGTAAAAGAGATCATATATATTCAGTGCTTTTTTTCTGGGAGGACTCAGGGGTATGCATACCCCTAAACATTTTGTGAATCTTTGTACTTTTGTCCATTTACTGTATTTATTTTCCCCGATCTTAACTATAAAATGGTGATTTTCTTGAGTCAAAATGAGAGTGCCCCTAAACATTTTTAGGGGGGGGACACACTGTATTTTTTTTTTAAAAAAAACATTTTTAAAGGGAAAAAACACACACAAATATTTGTGGTGAGGCACAGCCACTCTCCCAAAACTTGCATCACTACAGCTTACTTGCTGCTATGCTCCCCAGCCTTAGTCCCCTCCAGGGAAGCTGAAGAGATGTAGATGTTGGAGGACAGCTTCATGGGTTTGTTCTACAGCTCCAGCCACTACTGGGGAAAATGATTTACATGGTGTCAAAAATCCATGTTATGACTTCAAACTCAGTTTTGAATCCAGATTCTCATAGGTCCAAACATGAAACCCTCAAGGTGGTGTGTGCACGGTTCCTAGGTGATTTCCCATCAAAGCACAGACCAGATCCAGATCTGCTTAGCTTCAGTGAAGTCGTAGCCTAATGTACTTTTAGGACATTCCACTATGTTGAAAGTGGTTCTCAATCGTTTTGAGGTGGGATGTTGGAATATTATTACCTTTCATGTACATTTTATGTTTTCAAATATAACAGATAATGCAGATATAAATTATTCCTTTTATTGTAGCTTCCTTAGGTACCTAGAAGAGGAGAAAGTCTTCAAAGCCACACAGAAGTTCTTCATTAAAGCGTTGGTAGTCGGAGCAAAGTTAAAACACACTTTTGGTTCTAAAAAAATCTTAAATATTAAGGTTAGAATTGTTAACCTGGTTGCTCTGAGAAGAAAAGTGAGATGATATAAGTACATGGATGTTAATTAAATTACCTTACTAAAGGACTTCAGAGTAGTGATAACTCATGGGTCAGCCGTCTTTTAGGATAAATGTTCCAAAAATAAATTACATGGAAAACAGGTAATGAGTTAAGGCACAGATCTGTCTCCGTTTCATTCAAGCTGTACAAAATCCTCGTAAGGCGGTGAGCAGAAAGGAAAAATAAATTTTCATATTAGACTTCATTCAGATATGGGGTTTACTGCTTTATTTTACTGGTTACAATGCTAGCACATTCTGACCCAATTTTTAATGTTCCTTTTACACTGCAGTACCTGTTGCAATATGCAACTGTTCCTTTTTCATCAATATGCTGCCATGTCACAAAATATTTAAACAGTGGGAAAGAATTATGTGTTCAGAATCTGCCCCAAATTTTGCCACATGAGCAGCAGTGGTGTGATCATGAAAATCACAGGAAAATCACAGCTCAAAAGTCCCACAATTCTCTGAGTTAATGGGGTTGAAATTGTATTTCGTCCGGAAACAACACAGAAATGATTGCTAAACATCCACTAGATTTCCAGAAGTTGCCTTTACATCATGTGAAATATCACATAATATACAAAAATTATTAAGATGTAAGGAAGATCAGAAAGATGGAATAAAGTGGTATCTGAATGACACCTTAGGTGAACACAATTCAATTCAATTGTAGTTACCTAGGTCATATATTATTATTGAACAGCTAGAGTTTCTCAAATGAAATATGTGAATTATGCAAAATGTTATCCACCATAGGTGCCAACTTCCTGGGGGCCTGGGGGCCCAAGCACCCACAAATTTCAGTGCCAGGGCCATGCATGCTGCATGGCATCCACAGTCCTGGGCAAGCTGGCACTCCTGCTATCCACCACAAATATGTCATATAAACATGGTAGGTAGCCAAAGGTCCAGCCTGAAGTCACATGAGACCACCACCTTGCTGAAGTTAAGCAGAACTAGATATGGTCAGTGTGTGGATGGATGACCACCAGGGAATCAAATGCATTAACTAATTAATATATCACTTAATGTTAGACTATGCCTTTCAGCTTGAGCTTATGTGGATAAGGAAATAATAAAAAATCTAAAAGAGCTGGGGAAAAGGGAATAGGACCACAGAGGCCAAGATCTTTAAAGTGAGTCTTCATAACTTAGAGGCTGTAGGAATCCCATTTCTACATATATAGTTAATTTATGGAAGTTGCTGTGTGATCACAATAAGTAGCTCCTTCTTGCAACTGCATGGCTCTGGTCATAACCCCTATATTGAGTGGAACATCACCAGAGCATCTATGTATGTACAGTTGTACACCTATAGGCTCTCCACACCAGTATGAACCCTGTATAAGGGTGGGGTTGTCAGAGGTGGTCTCCATATATTGGCTATACTTATAGATGAGTTTCTTGCAGCAGTCATTTTACAAAGACTTAAGGAGCTGGATAATGTAGCCATAAAAGCGGGATATAAAATAAGTAAATAAATAACCCCGTAAAAGAATGATTTGATTGGCAAGGACATTTTTTTAAAATCTGGAAAAGACAGCACATAGCAGCACAGAAACAAACAGCCAGGGTACCTTAGTCCTACAAAGACTTATTCCAAGTCTTTGGACATAGACATAGGTTCTAGCCTGCACCACAGAGAACTAGTAGGCTTCTTATTGACCACAATACAATTAGCAATAGCTCAACAATGGAAAAACAGACTGAGATACCCCTGAACACATGGAAAAATAATATCTGGGATACAACAATGTCAGAGCGTCTTACCAGACAAAGGAGGGCAATTAAAGGCATAATGAATAGAGACACCTTCCAAGAAATGTGGACCCGTTTCTTTAACTATGTTAAAGGCCAAAATCAAGACCTTGTTATACCAACCACTCAATATTCTCAGTGGAGGGGTTACATTAAGTAATATGTTTAAATGTTGAATGTGTAAGTTCACATCTGGAGTCAATGGATAAAACAAACACCATTAGATGTACTGCTGGATGTATTAAATGGTTCTTGTATTTTAAACAAATAAACAATTGGGGGAGGAAAGTGAAGAAGAAGAACAGCCAAGGCAATGAGAAGAACAAAGCACAGACTAGAATAAAACAAGATATAAGATTAGATCTTGGAAATACTAGCAGGGTAGAGTCCATGTTAATGTGCTTGTTAGTGGAGAAAAAGGAGGGAGATGGAAGTTACTTTCAAGGTTTAATATTTCTGAAACAGGGAAGGTCTCCAGTAGTGAAAGACTGAATCAACTGATAGCAGGTCAGTCCTACTTAGGCCACTTTATTCCCCTAGTTCAAAGAGACATGAGGAACCAAGAAGAGCCCAACTAAAACTAAAAGACAAACTAGCAAGCATTCACATGTGAAACAGATGTGGAAAACCTAGTCTACTCTAAACCCATCTTTATGGTACAAAGTAACCATTTAATGGGCAAGGCTAGACTTCATCAATTTAGTATTCATCATCGTTAACAATGATTAATTCATTTGCTGTTCTGCGGTCATTACAGTAACACCCCAGATATTCTACAATTATTTTAGTCATTAGTGTGAGCCATTATTTCAAAGCATTAAGACAGTTTTAGTGAGAAAGCTCTTTCACTAAAGCTCTAATCTCCCCCCCCCCCCGCCACAACGTCTTGCTACCTTATCTGTAACTTTCTCTAATGTATGCCTTTCAGTGCTCACTGGTATGATGTTTCCAAGTCTTCTGATGTCCTTTCCTTATATCAATGATTATAAAAGAGGGGAAATAATGATATCTGATGCTTCCCTAAAGGTTTGCCATGAATTTCTCAGTGTCTTAAGGTTTGAAAACAATAAACTAGGCTTCTTCATGCCTTTTGGATACCACAGAAAATACAATATTGTAAATTGAAAGTCAGGTGCACACGCTTTAAGGACTTCAGGAAATAATCAAGGATATACTATTGTGTGTACAGCCCAATCTTAGTTATGCTTACCTAGACACAAGTCCCACTATGTTCAATGGAGCTTGTTTCCAAGTGCATAGGGTTGTAGTCTTGGGTTGCAATCCAATACTTTTCCAGGACTAAGCCCCATCGACCTCAATAGGGCTTATTTCTGAGTAGACATATAGATAATTATGCTGCATTTTGTCATCCTAAACAATTTACTTGCAAGTAACTTCCATTAATCTATCTGGGATCACTTCCAAGAAAATAAAATTGTGATGCCTGTCTATGATCCTATGCCAAGTTAAATCATTTATGTGCCTCTATTACTAGTAATAGTAGTGAGCCAGTGTGTTGTCAGAATGTTGGCCTATTCTCAGCCTAACCTACCTCACAGAGTTGTTGTGAGGATAAAATTAGGAGGAGGAGCATTGTTCCATCTTGAGCTCATTGGAATAAAAGTGGGATATAAACATAAAATATATACTATTTATCCATATATGTATTACTGTTGCTACGACTACCACTTTATACCACTTACATGTCAAAATAGCTTCTAAGTTGTTTACAAATATAAAACCAATTATAAAATATCCACACAAAATTAAAATACACATAAAAACATTTCCATCGAAACATTCAATGTATCCATAATTAAAATATACAATAAACCAAGCCTGTTAAAAAGCATATCAAGTGAAAGAGTTAAAAGAATTAAACAATTAGGTCAGAAAGTTCAACTGCAGGGGAACGCTTGTCAAAACAGGTATGTTTTCAAGAGGCAGCAGAACGCCAATATCAACTAGGCCCCTCATATTTCAGTCATAGCAAAACTAGCCAGACTCCAATTGCTGATCTAATACCCTTACCAGACAGCGAAGTTGGTGATACGCCATAGTCTTAGACAGTTCCAAAAGCAATGTTACCTGTGTACTTGTTTCTAGAGGAACTCCACAATTTTCAGACTTGGAACTTCTTACCCATAGTGCCTCTGACACAAGCAGCAGCATCCACCCAAAGGAAAACACTCTAAAATCATATTCATTTCAATTGCAGAGCTGTATTTATGCTTGACTTCCCTATTATTATTATTATTTATTAAATTTGTATACTACCCTTCATCCGAAGATCACAGGGCCTATTACAACACAAAAATACAAAATGAGAACAGAAGATACATAATAAAACAAAACAAACAAACCAATAATCCCTCTCTGACAATAAATAAATAAATTTAAAAGGCCATAGAATGTTACTCAGCCAAAGGCCTGGTCAGAGAGCAACATTTTCGCCTGGCATCTAACGATATGTAATGAATGTGCTAGGCAAACCTCCCTAAAAACACTTAATATGCTGAATGATGCTTAAAGAACTATAAGGATCACAGCTCATATTATTGGTATTATTTTCATTATTGTTCTAATTAGCTTTCCATATATTACACAAAACGAAGATAAGAGGACAAATTTCCATGGATAAATATGACAACTGTCACTGAGTTCCACAGGAGAAACACTGCACAGCCCAAACTTTCTTTTAAATGTGTTATCTACATGTAGTCACCACAAAAGCACTTCTGTTCTATACCACATGTGTCATTGACTATTTCTGAAAAAAATGCTTTAAAAAATAGAATGAAATCAGCTAGCGTTAATACTATGGAGTAAGTCGGCACTAAGAGATGGTGTTTATTTTGTCACAGCTTGTGTTAAAAACTGCCACCTATGGGAAAAGTGCCATACAAAATGCTGTTTTTTAAAATCTGCCGTCATTGAATTTCATAAAACATGAACACTTCTTTTCATGGTTTCAAATTCTCCAGGACATGGTACAATGCACCTGAGATAAGTTTATATAAATCTGACAAAATGTTGTATTTTGCCAGAAGCTCCATCTTGCAAGATGCAATCTGTTTTATTTCAGAAACAAAGTTTGCAAATTTGGTGGTTCGAATACGAGTGTTCTGAAGACACAAATTCTATAACAAAGAATAAATCTGTCTTGGGGGTTTCTATCACACACAGTTGTCAGTTTTCTTTCTGCTAGTAACTAATCTGCAATTAATTCCCCCCCTCCAAAATATATTTGATTCTTACAAATTATATTTTTATATACTAAGCACACATATTTCATAATGTAGTTTACAACATGCACTGATAGATGATTCATGGGCAAAACAGCATGTTGTAAGAAAATTAATTGTTCAATCTGAAACTGGCATCTGTAGAAATCAGTGCACATACCTGCAGGATGTAAATACAGTTTTGCTTACCTATTATATAAATATATAACCTGTATGAAGTGAATAGGAATAAATATTTGAAACCTAGAGTGAAGGAGCCGGGTTGACTAAACTAAATACTGGGTTACCCTCAGTGGAACTGCAACAGGGTGAACAGTGTCTGGTTTATTTAAATGCAATTTCCTATCACGACAGAAATAGTTGGGTGTGAAAATTGCCAAGATTATGTGTTTTAGTAGCTATTTTAAGATTAATGACAGAAATTTTAGAGATCTAAATTCATAACCATACAGTCACGGTAGGCTAAAATACACCTGTCATTTCTTTTAGAAATATAAACTATACTGTGAATGCCTTCTTAAAACCTCTTAAAAGGTTTTATAGATGCCACTCTGAAATTAAAAATCAAAGACTTGAAACTTATCATGACCATTGTTCATAGAACATGGCTTTCCCAGCTTGTTGTCATAGCCCCCCTCCCCCCAAAAGAAGCTGATTGGGAGGGTCAAGGGAACCTTAGGATGGTGTTGGGTATGGTGCAGGGGCATACTGAAGATGAGTCCACAATGAAAGTGAAAGCGCCTTCCTGCTTCTTGCACTAGGCTTCTTTGGATGAAAGCAAATTATAATTCAGTTTGTAAGCTTATTTATCACAGAAAATTAATAAATAAAGGACATGAAAATATTTCAGTACTTCTAGAGCACCACAGACATATGAGAAACAGGAGTGATGTAGACATCTGTCCCAGATGTCTTTATTCAACAAGTTATTTCTCATGCCTCCATACCCAGGTTCCATCACAAATAGGAATGGAGAAATTTTTGATTCCCCCTTTCAGTTTCCTGAATGAACAATATCAGAAAGAAACTTTGTAGGAATCACAACAGGCCTGTTCTAGAGATAACCCCACAAAACATAGTGCTCTCAATGTGATGCAATTAGTAATACACAGGGGAATGTCATGCGCAGAGTCCCCAAGGTGAGGATCACCAGTCCTATCTACATTAAAAGAGATGCCTACAGTGAAGAATAGAAAGGGTAAGTATTAGACCCAGTTTGCATATCTTGTTACCCGCCAATCTAGCCCACCAGCCATGTTGCAACTGCCAGGTATTTGACAACTTCCTCATTTCTTTCTGGGAAAAAGAGAAGGGGCTTAAAGATTTCCTGAAAAGTTTCAGCACACTGGATCACAGCTTCTTCAGACTTACAATAATACAATGACCGTCTGCATCTTGTCCCTACTAATCTGCATTTGTAGGTTGGCCTTTGTACAGAAGTACAGTGCCAACATATTGAAGTTGGAAGCTGATCTGCCCCGTTTGCTTATTGGTAGCAGCACCGAGCACAATTCCTTACCACAGTGATTACCTAACTAGAGTCTGTATATAATCTACTTTCAGACAATGAGAATAATCACACCAACTTCAGTAAGAGTAGAATGTGTCACACACTGTTGTGGTCTAAAATGTTGTATACTGGAACTTCCACTGTCAAGTATTTATGAACAGTGCCATAGCGTAAAAATAACAATGAAGTTGGTCATTCTAAGTGTGGCTTAGTATCAGGCTAAGATTTACAAGATTCACATTCAAATAACCACTTGGCCCTGAAACCCACTGGGTAAACATTTGACTAGTTACTCGTCAGCTCTATCTAGCTCATGAGGTAGTTGTGAAGATTAAAGGAAGAGAAGCCTTTTACACAGATATTTTGTTGGAAGAAAAGCAGGGTATAAATGTAGTAAAGGTAGAAAATAAAATAAACATACAAGCTATCAGCATGTGTGTCAATTTATAAGTTACTGGAGGAAAAGATATATCCCTATTCAACATAACATGAAATTTAAGTATCAACAGTACAGAATAAAATAAGAGTAGGTAAGAGAATGGACGAGAGAGACAGCAAGGGTTAGAAAGATGAATATGAAGTACAATGGTGCCATTTCAGCTGTGGAACTGAAAAAATGGTAAACTATACTTAACCCATAGGTCAGTTCTTAAGTTTCTGAGTAAATGAATTGCAAAACAGAACCTTTTTGTGCACCACCAGCAGAACACAGAATGTATGAGCAAATATAGTGAGGCACACATTGGGGTTTGGTCAGGGAGATAACTGATTTAGATTCCTGATCAGTGATTCCATGAAGCTCAATGAGTAATCTTTGAGCCGCACTGGTGATATTATGAAAAGAAATGAGATAAGAATAATTAATTTTTAAAAACCTTTGCACATTTCTGCAAATTATATTACAGTGGAACGTCGGTTTCTGAACGTAATCCATTCCAGAAGACCGTTCGAGTTCCAAAATAGTCAAAAACCGAAAACTCAATACAGAAGCCTCAAAACAGAAAAATTAATAGGAAAAACTCAATATGAAAGCTGCCTCGGAAGTTCAACTTCCAAGGCACATTCGAAAACGGAAGCATTTACTTCTGGGTTTATGGCATTTGAGTTCTGAATCATTTGTCAATGGAGACATTCGAAAACTGAGGTTCCACAGTAGTAATATATATACATAGGTACCTGGGAGTAAAACCCACTGAACTTAGTGGTATTTACTTCTCAATATATCTGGGACGCAGGTGGTGCTGTGGTCTAAACCACAGAGCCTAGGGCTTGCCAATCGGAAGGTGGGCAGTTTGAATCCCCACAATGGAGTGAGCTCCTGTTGCTCGGTCCCAGCTCCTGCCAACCTAGCAGTTCAAAAGCACATCAAAGTGCAAGTAGATAAATAGATACCGCTCCGGCGGGAAGGTAACTGGCGTTTCCGTGCGCTGCTCTGGTTTCGCCAGAAGCAGCTTAGTCATGCTGGCCACATGACCCGGAAAAACTGTCTGCAGAGAAGCGTCAGCTCCCTCGGCCAGTAAAGCGAGATGAGTGCCGCAACCCCAGAGTCGTTCGCGACTGGACTTAACTGTCAGGGGTCCTTTACCTTTTACCTTTTGAGATCTGTGTCAGATTGCAATGTGAGAAGGTACAATAATGATTAGCATGCACACTGCAATTGTAGAATGTTTTAAGGAAATCACATGCATTTAGGTATCTTCGTAAATTAATCCAGAATTGTTATCCTTGCACTGCAGATGTAGGGCTATGACTAAGGTAGCAGCATGCCTGAGATCTAGTTAATTTATGGCTGAGAAAGATTTGAACAAGTGACTCCTTAGTTTGCAGTATGTTAAACAAGCTCTCATTGCACATCATGCCCAGTGGCTTTAAAACCAGGCTTAATCAATCTTAACCTTCTAATTGGCTTTTACAGTGCTTTATTGTCACATTTTAACTGGCTTTCACAATATTTTCAAGAATTCATATATTGTTAAAAACCAATTAAAAGATTACTGTAAAACATTCAAAGCAGTTTTAACTTGTGTAACCATTTTCAAAAAGTGGTAGTCATCAACACAAACAACAGCACAATAGAAAGCTTTCCCCTAGCTACAAGCAAGAACTCATCTAGAAAAAAGGCTATGTATGTCTAGAACACAGGCAGTTCTATGCCATTTAAAATACAGAATAAAAGAAAAGTAGATTAAATGTTTAAAGCAACCTTACTCACAAAAATAAAATGGAATACACTTTGTTAAAAACATTGCTTCCATGAAATAAGTGCACCTATTTGAATAATTGTTTGGGAATCCATACAAAATGGGGCTAAAATGTTTTTCTACTTAAGAGTGAAATCACCTTCAATCTGACCTGGCTTGGTAAGATGGTCACATAACCATATCTTATTGGCTTTATAATGACATGGTATCATTAACTGCCAACTTAATTGCTGATTGATAGGTATCACTTCAGGAAGGAGCCTGTTAAATTACAACTTGCAGGTTAGGAAAAGAAGCAGGTACCAATAGGTGATAAAAAGCACACAAGAATGTCATGTAAGAATGGTTTGGGGGAAATATTCACCCGCACAAAAACTTATTTCTACCCCAAATATTTCAGTGAAACTCTTGTGGCACACCTCCCAAAACTGCTTTGCACAATTGCGGGGTCCTCTAGAACTGGGATGGGGTGCTGCTACAGGAGAGTCAGGGCAATTAGCAAAAATGGTATTTTCTGCCCTTCCACCAGTGGGATCCTCTGATGGATCAAACACCTTCCATTAACATAAGGAGTCCTTCCATTCATGGAAGATACATGTAGGATCTAATCTTTAATCTACAGAGAAACAAAGGTTTTGCTTTTACAATAGCCTCATGTGTTGTTGAAACATACTGCAGTCATTGTAGGGATGTGTCCTCAGATAGATGACAAAGTCTGTGCCATCTGTCTATTCACAGAACCAAAATGCATGATTTGGTCATAATTCTTTCAACAAATTGCTAGTACTGCAATGCTGATATTACTGCCAATTCCCACATCTGTGTCATTTTATGTAGTATACTGTTATTTCAGTATACAATGCCCAACTTCTGAATTACTACATTAAGATTATATATGTAAACATGATTCTCATCCCATATTAAAGTATAATAAATTAAAGGGTTATATCTTAATGTGCTAAAATGCATTTTATAAGCATGTGCTTTAACTGAGGTAAATAATCACACACACAAATAAAATCTGTAACAAAATATTCAGTTTGCTTATCATTATTATTGTTGTCAGAGCAATAGGATTACTCAATTTTCTACAGCGAATGATGTGATTCTTTTTAGATGTAACCATGTGCAAACTATACCAGTAACAGCATTTGTCCTTTCTACTAGAACAAGTTCCTGGCAAGTAATAAAATGGACCAAAGCAAACACAGTGTTTCAAATTGAAAGCAAAGGTTTCTAGAGGAAATTATTCCTAGCATGAATTAAGTAACTGTGGTTATTGGGTGCAGATACTGAGTCACATTATGAATGTTGCGATATAATGGCTGATCATAAGTTTTCATAGTATTCATGTCTAACAGCCTGTAAGAAAGGAAAGGAAACTAGCCTTCAGGGAATATTAAGACACCATGGTGTCATTATGACAAATTTTCCTGAAGTGATAAGGAACTGACCACTTGCAGACTGTGAAAGAGTTGAGAAAAAGTAGTTTCAGACTGTAGTGAAAATGTATGTTTGAACATTCATTTGTGCCATTAACTCCCTGCATGTTAGGGTGAAGGGTAGTTTATAATTTGTATTCCTCGTATGCTACCTTTCCAAACAAATGATTTTCTTCCTGAATTTGGAAATGCTACAGTACACTACTGTTCCCTTGTCAACAAAACTTGGTAGCTGAATGAGGTGGGGTGGGTGACTGACAAAGCACCTTTTCTTAGCATTTTAGGTCAAATTAACCATTGCTGGGAAACGATAGCAGAAAAGGACTACTGCCGCATGTCCTTTTTCTGAGCATCTGGCTGGCCACTGTGTGAAACTGGATGTGGGAGAAGATAGTGTTTTCATCTCATCTAGCAGGGCTACGTTTTTTGTTGTTATGAGAGCCTGTCACTCATGGCTAGAGTATGCTTTTCATGCACAAGGTTTCAAGTTTCATGTTTGACATGTTAGGAAAGTTAGCTAAGAATAATTTGAGACCAGTTCTGGTCACTTGTGTGGAAGAAATAACAAGATCATATAATGAGATATTAGCACTTTGGTTAGTAGCCCTAGGAAGAATAGCTTCCCAAAAAGACACACAAAGGAAAATAAGCAATCACATGTTTACCATATATCTAGTGTTCCTTGTTGCTTACAAAAATTATGGCTACATATGTGTGGAATATATAGTATGTCACTGAATCTTAATCTGGATAATATCTACAGCTAGAGTCTTCAACTGGAAGCATACTTCTCAAGCATCCTTCATTGTTATGAGCACCCCTCCATCTTTTTCAAATATTAGTAAATAAAGGAAACTGGCATAAAAACAGACTTGGCTAGCAACAAAGGGTTAGCTGACAGTCCTTAGATGACCAGCTGGGGAATGTGTGGATGTGCTGTATGTGCAGGACACACTCACAAATAATTTCATTTGGAAGAATCATGTTGCAGCTGCATATGGGTCTTGAAGTTTAGGCAGCACCTTTTACAAGTCAGCACAACTGAATATACTGCAGTGTGCATCATTCCCATTCAGAGAAGTTTATTTATGTAAATTATATCAAATGTATATTGGCTGGACATGAGAGCCCACTGGCAGGATAATATATTGTTGTGAGGGTGGTTTTGGGGGGTAGGCTATATGCCTGAGTCCCTTCTAATTCCCAGATCCAGTGAGGATTTGATAGTTGGAATAGCCAGACCACCTTCTTAGTAATGGACCTAAGTATGGGTCATTAGCAGGGCCATCTTAAGCATATGCGGTGCCAGGGTGCAACTATCCGCCTGGCGTCGTCCCCCCAGGTTGCCCAGAGTTGTCAACCTTTTTATAGGGAGCTGACACCACGCTTATCTCTGCTCAGGAAAAGAAAACAAGAAACATAAGGAGCCTTGCGCAACAAACCAGCCCAAGGCGTCTGCGTCGACGACTGAGCAAAGCCAGGCGCCTCGTGGTGTAAGCAGCGTGCGCTGGGCGGGCCTCTCCATGGCCCTATGCCAATCCCAGGCGTGCAAGAGGGTGGAGCTGGCCGGCCGCCTCAGTGCCTCACTGGCTCGCCCACCCCCGAACTCATGGCGCAGAAGAGCCCACAGCAGAAGAGCCCGCCATGGCGCTCTGACGGGTGGGCTCTTCCCCGGACTCCAACTCTTGGGCACCGGACTCTCGGCCTGACGCCCCTGAGAGCCCGGCGCCCCGCACCCCTGGTGCCTATGGTTAAGACGACCTTGGTCATTAGGGTAACAAAGGAAGTGTCTCTACACCAGAGGACAAATGGGTGCCCCTCCCTCAACACACTGGGAGTTAGGAGAAAATCAAGAGTCTTGGGGTGTTTGAACTGGGCTAAAGTCAGCAGACAGGCAGAGGCCTGAGATAGAAACAGCTCTCTGTAAATGGAAGGAGCCCTTCCAGGGTCCAAGACACAGTAATTAATAAAAAGTGTTCACATGTATAAAACCTGGCTCTTCTATGTCAGCAGCAACACAAATGAAAGGTCTCCTCCACACACACGTATGCAGTAAGTAAAAGCCATGTTTTTATACATGTGAGTTCATTCTGCACTGAGGAATTATTTTCCAAAATATAGCACAGGAAGCAGCCTAAGTTAGTAAAAACCAAAGGACAGTATAAAACTACATCGCTGCACACAGAGAACAACTTATATGAGTGCAACAGAACTTCACCTTCCTCTCCTTCCCTTGCATGCACCCCAAATCTGCTCTGGAGATTCCCTTAATCCACTGGAGCAGATTTGTGGATTGTATAAGAAGCACCAAGGAGGAGAGGGAGGGAAAGTTCCATTGCATTCATAGAAGTTGTTACATGTAACGATTTAGTGAGTTAAAAGCCTATACGCTACCATTTTTGTTACTGAGATAATTAATTTAAAATATTATTTACTTTAAGGACTATTTTCAATATGCTTTTGGAATATTTTCACAGATTTTGATATATTTGAGCTAAATATTTTTGTGTAGAATTTTCAGAAAAGATTATTGCATAGGACAAGATGCTGACCAGATCCTCCTGGTAGCTTTCCTAAGAATCCATCATGGATGTATAATCAAATTTCTCATGTGCATCCTTTTAGAACAAAATCCCCGGGGTGTGTGTGATATTTTGTGGAAGAGGTCCTAGTGGAAGTAGTGGAGCATTTGCAATAAACAAACTTTGTATTTTAACAGTCAAAGGGCAGGTATCAGATTCTGTAACCACATTTTCTAAGAAGAAAAAATGCATCTAACTTTCCATATTTTCAACACTAGGTCCTGTACCTCTCACACTTTCAGTACTGCATCTTGACAATGAGCTCTCCATCCAATACATAAACCAATATTTTTAAAAGAAGAAACTAATTCTAAGCAGTAACATTGACCAGCAAACAAGAAACACACAAACAAATAAAAGTAAAAACATCATATAAATTTGGCTAGACTAATCAAAGCTGGAAACACACAGCTAGCAAGGCTGCAAATTGAGTTATAGGAAATACAGGGTGAAGGAAGATGAAAACCTTACGTATTAGAGAGTTCTTTGTTTCAGCCAGCTGCTGCCAGCCTGTCTGTCTGTCTTTCAAAGTCTCAGAAAGTTGTGTATGAAAATCTAAATAAAATAAAATACATAAGTTTTAGAACCAGCTCTTTATCAGCCTTCATTGTCACATAAGCATTTTTAGATGGCATGTTCAGCAGTCAGGATTTTGAGAATTGTTCACCTTCGCCACCCACCACACATCAGCAAAACATTTTGTGCAACTACATCTAATATCCCAAAAACATGCTGATACAATTACTAGGTGTAATGTATATTAGTCCCCATGGACTATACCATTCATGAACAAATTTTCAATGTGAATATTGTCTGTTTATATTAAGTCATAGATTTTGCCTTGAGTTACTTTACTTACAAATATTAATAAAGAATCAACATCATCTGGATTATTTTTGCAGAATGCAAATTAGACAGGAAACCAAGTAACTGAGAATAAACAGAATAAGCCTAATAACATGTTTCCAATTTATATCAAAGGTAATTTCTCTGACTTTTTAGGAATCATTATGAAAGCATATTAAGAAGCATTTTGCAATGGAAGACATATATAAAAAAATCAAACAGGTCCTTTTCAGATTAACCAAAACATTTTTCAATGCATCTATGAATATCAACACTAAACTCATTTTTAAAAATTAGTATAACCAAGCCTTTTTTGTGCCACTACTCACTGGTATGGAGTACTTCTCTTTTTTCTTAATAAAAAACCCACTATTATTTGGCATTTATAAGGCGCCTAAGATGTTCTGGGTATGGTACAAAGATGGTTAAAAACAAGAAGACCCCTAGCTGATGGCTTACCATTTAATAGACACAAAAGGGAAAGAATAAGGAGAGAAGAGAAAGGCAAGTAAACTCAAGCAGAACAATTTTGCTGGGGTGGGGCTGATCTGGCTCCAAACCAGGGGTCAATCACCCCCTGTGCACACATCCACTATTGTGAATCAGTAGAGGATATGAAAGTTGCAGCACCTCTGGAATCAATTTTAAAAATTATCTATGATACATTTGATGATAAGCTGTGCACAATGCAGAGCATTTCCATGGAAAAATGATGGGATGAGGTGGAAATTCACTAATATCAAAACACAGTCAGTTATTATTATTTAAAAAATAGACCAGGTGTCAGGACTGGTCGTTGTCTTCTTCCGATCACCACACAAAAGCTTCTTGTTCTTTTATAACTTTTTATTGCGTATTAACAAACCATCTTATAAACGGTTTTTATCTTTAACTATTATGCCTCAGAGTTACTTATTCCAGATACCTTCTGAGCTCTGCTTCTCCGTGACCAGCCACCCTCAAAATGGCGAACGCGCAGTTCCTTTCGCTTTCCCGCTCTTTTTTTTAACCTCCTCACTAGAGCTGGCTTGTATCTCCCCTCCTCCAAATCTGAAATAGTACCTAAACCTTGCCTTTCCTGTGAACATCCTGTCCTTCCCTGTTGTTCCTGTTGCTCTCTTCTATTAGATTCACTGCTCTCCTCCCCACCTTGGGGAAATCTTTCTCCCTCTGGGAAACTGGAAACCTCTAACTCTAACTCTTCCCTGACGCCAGGGTAGCCAATGGGATACCCATCAGCTGTTTCAGGCTATGGCTCCCTGTAGATCCAGGCAGCATGCCCAATGGCCAGGAATGATAGGAGTTGTAGTCCACAACATCTGAAAGACAACATGTTGGCTGTCCTGACCCACATTTGTATTCCCATGTTACAGTTGAAGGAATTATATTTTGCAAAAATGACATACCCATGATACACTATATACTAAACACATGACCTGCCATTTAAAAGATCTCTGACATCTAGTTTCCTCTAATAATGAACTTGGGTGGCTGAATGTCCATTGGTTTCAAAGTGAAATGAGTTCAGCCGAAAGGTTGTAGTTTCTATATATTCAGGGATACCCTGGCAGATGGAGGACATTTGTCTAAAAGATGAAATATAAATATTTTAATAAATAAATCATAAATAAAATATAAGTTTGTAAATTAAAGTAACAAAAAAAGTCCCCCCCCCCCCCAATAAGGACATTATGAATGTTGTTGTAGCAGTTGTGGGGAGAAGGAGAGGACAGGGGAGCAGGGATAAGGCAGAGTGAAGAAGTTGGCCTGCTGAAAGCCCTAAAAGCTTTATTCTGGAGAGGAGGATTAGGGTTGAGGAAGAATGCTCCAAAAAGCCTGAACAGCACAGCATAGCTTCTGTTAATGGCAGTCTGGAATCTGAGCAAGATCACTCCTTTTAGAAGCCGAGGATACACTGCAACACTTGGTTGCAAGTCCCACTTGTCTAATGTGATGGACCTTGGGACTTTTCATAACAAATCAGTGATAATTTGTTACCAAATTAACCACATTACAATCAGTTGGATTTCTTAAGCCGATTTCACATAAAAATGTTATCCCATTCAATAGGTGTCTAAAGCTAGACCCATGTGTGATTTCAAAAGCAGGCTGCTAAGAGCTCTTATTCTACTGTACACAAAGAGAAGTTTGCTGTCTGTAAAAACTGATATCAAAGGTATGAGTGTTTCAAACCATGTCATTTTCAGGTGCTCTTGTCCAGGTCTAATCAGCTGAGCTTTATGTCTGATGAGTAACTCTTGATTTTAAAGCACCAGAAAATATTGCAGCTTTTCAAGGGCCCTTCATTGCAAGCAAAAAGCTATGCATAATACTAAGAAATATGTAGTCAAGTCAAAAGTACTTAGAAATGCAGAACTCAGGATTTCTACTGAATGTTATCTACTAAAAATACAGTAGTTGATTTCATCATAACTAACCATGTAATAATTCAAAGAGCATTTTCTCATTTTAAGGTTGCCAGTGATCACCCAACATTAAATGAAGAGGAATATATCTTGTTATAGCTGGCATCATAGAAAGGAAATGAACTCCAAATATGTATAATACTAGCTAATGAGGTCAAGCTCAGTGTTGGACACTCCTGGTATTCCAGCAGCTTCCAAGGATGTTGCTTTGTCACACTGGACATTAGGCTGGGTGATGTCAGGTTTTCAACATTGTGATGTATCACCAGCTAAACATCATGATCTGGCGATACACCTTGAGGTTGAAACAACAAACTGCATTGGCTCCAGCCCCGTGAGGTGAAACTGCCACCGTTCTCACCGAAGGAGCTGAGGAGGTTCACCCCAGCACCTCATGGGACTGGAGACGATGTGGTTGGTTCCCAGCACTGGGCACTGGGGTTGGAGGGAGTCCCTCTGTCTCCAGCACTCAGCCCTCTTCCTTGTGCTGCTCAGCTGAGGATAGTGAAGGCTGAGGAAGATACAGGGTTTAGGAAGCCTTATCGCAATGACTGCGCTTTCCTGATGGGACTTCAAAGAGAGGCCCCCTCACCCCAATCCTCTCATTCTGTTCCAGCAGCTCCTGCATTAGCGTTATTGTCCTCCATGGAATCCCATGACTCCACCCAACCACACGACCCTCTCATCTCACAAGGCAGCAGAAGTGCTCCTGCTGTCGCCTTGCCTTCTCCTCTTGTTCTCCCTCCCTCCTTCCCTCCCTTTCTCTCCAGCCCTGAGCTCAGCCCGCCTTGTACGGTGAGTCATTGGGATGGCGCCAAAGGTGCAGGACTAGAAAAGTAAAGTTAAGAGCAGTTTCCTGGTTCATTTGAATACTATGTAGCGAGAACAGAGGGGCAGGGGAGGAAAGGTGAGCCCATCAAAGGCGAGTGTTCCCCAGGTAGCAGAGAGGGGAAAGTGCCTTGGTTTTTCTCTCACACACACTGTTGTATGAAGGAGAGGCATGCAAAATGGGCTGCTTCTGGGTTGGGCTGGGGCTGCGCCGCTCATGTGTGTTTCTCTACCAGACAGTCATTTTCTCATGACTTCAGCCCAATCCAACACACTCCACTTTCTGTGTTCTCAGGTTTTCCCCTCCCCCTGTCCCCTCCTTCCAGTTCTCTGGGCTGCGGGGGGGGGGGGGTCAGCTCAGCAGGAGTTCGCAGCTATTCTCTGTCTCTTTCTCTTGTGTTTGTGTTCCTGGCTCTCTCTCTGTGTGTGTTGCCACCCCTGCCATGATATGTGGGCCATCTCAGGATGTGTGCAGGGAAGCTCGCTCATTTCAGGGGCTGCTCATAGTTACTGATTTAGATAGATGAATAGATATCCCCCCACCCCTTCCCTTTGCCCTGGTGCTAAGAATATTTTCCTATTGATGTAGGTGGACCTACGCAGAAAGCATATTGTTGCTACATTAAGGAATGCAGCAGAACCCCTATAGATCTTAGAAATATCAGTGGTACAGATTTGTTTTTGAAGAACTGAAATAGCGGGTCCATGTATAAACATGCATATGCATAAAGTTCAAATTGTTATGCAATAAATAAAAAAAGTAGCTCACAGGGAAGGGAGACTCATTTTCCATCACATTACCAATTTTGAGGTAGGTGCTTTTTGTTCTGTAGCACTTTCTGTATTTATGTATAGTTGGATGATTGAGACCTCTACTGCAGCTGGAGGTTATGCTATTAAGCACACCTTGCAACCACCAGCTTGAGTATCAACTTTCACTGACAGGTTTCTATCTTATTGGGAAACAGCTGAAGTCAGGAACAGAGCTAAAGCCTTTTGGGCGATTGCACATATGTAATTAGCATGCCAAAAGTGCATGCTCATGAACGTAGAAAGTGCTTTTATTTATAGCACTTCTCTTAACATTTTAAACTGCTGTAAGTGTCCAAAACTGGTGTGAAGCTGCTCATAGTATTTGTGAATATTATGACATGGTTTGGGCTGCTATTGCAGGGGCTGAGCCCCATTTATGTTTGTAGTGTCCAATCAAGAACTGCTATTAAAAATGTGATATTAACAAGGTTTCACTTGTGTGAATTGCATATGAGTTCATGATTTTTGAAAAAATAAATAAAAAGCTGGAAAGGAGAGTGAGGATCCTTTTCCATTGGCTGTAGCCATTCATGAGGGATACTAGGACTTCCTGTCAATAATTTGAATTCAGTTCAACCAATTATGGCTGATCTGAGAGACAGGGCTTTGGGGAAGCCTGTATCCACTCATGTCTGCCTTCACAGCTGCGCTGAGTGTGGGCACTGCAGTCGGCAACAGATGCTCCACCCTGTATGTCTTGGCCCTGCCGAAAGGTAAGATGGTGGAGCACATGCATGACCCTGCTATGGAATTATTGGTCGCTGTATTCGAGGCCAGCGATAAATTTGCTCGCAAACAAATTGGACCCGTCTGGGGGCTTTGCCTGCCTCATAGCAACTGTCACAATTTTATGGCTGAAAAACACACTGGATTGCATCCTTAGTCAAAACTGGAACACATTTTCAGGTTACCTCGGTAAAGAGGTCCAAGGGAAAAGGTTCTGTCCAAGGGCCCAGACAGGGGCTAACAGGCCATAGAACTCCCCAAAAGGCACCCTGGTGGGTTTGCCCTATTTGATTTTCAGCATGGGAGGATCCTTTAACCCAGGATCAACCCTGGTAGAATGATCAACCAACAGTTGGGCTGGTTGATTCAGGATGCATACCCAATGCCTGAGGCAAACCAACTCACATCCGTAATGAATAACGTTGTGGCCATTTCTATCCAAACATGCTGACCTGTCTTATTGCTGCTTCAGTAAAGAGACAATGGAGTGTGCCTCTGAGGCTGAAGTCAAAGCGCTGCATTAGCAGCACCGAAGTGACTGCCCTGGGTTGCTGACCTGAGCAGTTTATATGAAGTTTATGGGATGCCCAGATGACAAGACTTGGTCTTGTTGATGTGGTCCAAAGAAGACAGAGCAATACATTTGGCCAGCTAGGCTGCAGGAGTTGCTGGAAGGAGGTGTACAAGGCACTATCCAATTGTCTTAGGGACTGCACGCCAGATTTATGTAGGGTTTACTTCTTAGCCTTTCCCCCTAAGGCAGCAGAGGTTTAGCATCAATTTTCCTTCTCCTAAATGGGCTCTCTACCTTCCTAGGTTGCTCCTCACTTCCCTCTACAGCACGTGCAGAAACTGCCTTCTTGATCGTTAGACTTATTATTGGTCTTGTCTGCTCAATCTGCCAGAGCCTGTATTTGCATGCACAGAAATTCCCTAATTCACCAAGGTACCCACTGGTTACCCTCACTTTGTTTCGTCAGCCAGTCAAAGCCATTCCCAGGGTGTGGCCGCTATCACATGCTGGCAGCTTCAAGGAGCCACAGGTGAGTGCAAGGTAGGGACCAAAGGTAGACAAACTACCGCAGAAGGATCATGACATATCCCCCAGCAGAGATACTACCCCTCCTCAACACACCATACCTGCACCACATCTGCAACAGCTGAATTGTTTAGTGAGGCAGCATCAACACTTTGGAACTCCCTGCCTACTGTTATCAGGCAGGTGCCTTCACAGAATTCCTTTTGGTGCTATTTAGATAAGCCTACCTTACTTTCACATTAGATGTCCTCCCACAAGCAGCTCATCCACACAATATGCTTTGCAATGAGTCAGGAACAGAAGCAGAACCATAGTCTAATCATAACAAGCCATCACCTTTAATCTTCCTTCCTCCCACAATCCACTAAATGACCTAATTTTAAATTACTGCTCTTTGGAACCAACAGTATTTAGGGAGTAGAATTATTTGTCTCTTGCCCCAGTACTATGTGATGGTCACTTACTTCAATCACAAATGGGTTTTGAAATAAAATCCTGAAAGGTCTGCCACAAACAAACAAAAATAGTATTGCTGGTTAATTTCCAAGGACTCTGTGTTCAGTATTTGGAATATATATATAAAACAATTTCAAAAATTGGAGAGTTAATTTCTCTGAACACTCATACATGTAAGGATCTAAATATTTAGGGCACTGAATTTAAAAGTGTAAAATAAATATTTTTATAGCTGCAATATGCCAGATTTACGGTTTACATAAAACTTTACTCCTGATCCTAGCAGCACTCCTTTTGGTACCATAAAATTAAGGATTACACAATATACTGTACATGAATCGTTAGAATGAAAATGTAATGCATGCCTATAATTCTTGCATTTCTTAACTATGTAGTGAATGGCAAAGTATTTCCTCTTTTAAACATAGATAACTGGAGCCAGATTTGATTCTTAAACATTAGTGTGTGCATTCTGCAAAACCCAAACCCTTGCATTCTAGTGACAGGAAATGTTATATGGTTGGTGAAACATGCTGTGTATAGAACCATAGAACTGTAGAATTATAAGGTACCTAAAGGGTCATCTAGTCCTGCAATGCAGGAATCACAGCTAAATAATCTCGGTCAGATGGCCATCTCCAGCGAAGGAGAGTCCACCACCTTCTGAGGTAGTCTGTTCCACTGTTGAATGGCTCTTGGCATCAGAAAGTTCATAGCAGAACAATACATTTGTCAAATGTTCCATGATGCTTTGTATCTCCTCAAAAGGTCTTTGGGCCTTAACACAAAATGCAATGCCCTCCATACTTAAGACCCTGCACCCTCCCCCCACAGAGTTGCCAAGGTGCTAAGCTGCTCTTAGCACGTAAAATGGTAGTACCAGAACAAATTAGTAGTGTCTGGAACACAATTTGTGACTGAGTCACAAGGCGGAATACAGAATCCAGGATAAGAAACACGAGATTTCAAGCTGACCTGGAGAACCGCAGAGCCTCAGGGCTCATTCCACCCATTCCACTAAGAATGGCACAAGTGCAACTGAAGGCTTAAGCAGCCTGGAAGCGAAACAGTCTGCTCATCTACTTGGACCGTATCCTGCCCAAACTTGCCTGGATTCTCCTGAAGAAAAGGCTGCTCAAGAGCAATGCTCTTAGTTATGCACTTCTTTGGTGGCATACAATGCCTGTAGGAGCTTAGAATCGTAGAGTTAGAAGGTACCCTGAGAATCATCTAGTCCAACCCCCTGCAATGTAGGAATACGTAGTTGTTCCATACAGAGATTGAACCTGCAACCTTGGCGTTATCAGCACAACACACTAACCAACTTATTTAATTTCAAAACAGCTTCTGTACTGGTTTGGGGACTGAAATAGCCTTGTGCAAGGTGAGAGAAACAGTGACCTGTTGTTTCTCCAACACCTCTCAGTAACTTTTATTAGTGTTGTGCACCACCCCAATCGCCAAGCATTATGAGATCCCAAGGGTTCCAGGCACTTACACAGGGTTCAATTTCCTCAGAATGAGGGCCAGCGGAGATTGTGCTGTCTTTAGGATATATTACTTATTTACATGTATATACAATCTGATCCTACAATGGAGGGTCTCACAGCATTAACACCTCAAGAGGGTCTTGCTTCTCCCACAGTCACAGCCTTTGATTCAAACAGGGATCAGGCATGGCTCTGCCTCTACCATCTGCCCAGCCTGCAGCCTGCAGCTCTAGCTCACATAACTCAACTCTTTGTCTCTCTAACTAACAGACAGTTGAGGGAGGAAAAGCCCACTCATTTGTCCTCTGGCACTGAGCCACTTTCTTTGTTACTTTAATGACCCATACACAGACGGCAACTACCTCACCAGGAAGCGAGCCTGGCTATTCCAGGAATTGAATCTGTGCTACATCCAGGAATTAGAGGCAGCTCAGGCATACAGCCTGCCCGCCCCTCAAAGTCACAATACCATGGTTTCCTTCTACATTGCCTCCTGCGGTTCCAGAAAATAGTACCAGAAGACCACTATTCTACACCAGGACACTTGTGCAATTGAATTCCTCAGGGTTACATTTTGGAAACTTTTATCAGAGCAGCCACAATGACTAACACGAACTGCTATAGATTGGCACTGTGCTTTGTGTGTGTGTGAACCTGCTCCCTCATGCCAATCCCTCAAAGCAGCCCAACCTTATTATCCCCAGAGAGGGAAACACATTTCTTCTCTCTGTGCCTTCACACGTGCAGTTTTCATCAGGGAAGTGACATGGAAGAAAAAGTTAAGCTGTAGTTTGGTCCTGAGCATCTGGACAGTACATTTTTCTTCCTGTTTTGTGGGCAAATTGTCAAATAGTAGCAATGTCCAGTACGCAGGTGGAAAGAAAAGTCTTTGTAGGCCACTACCAGTGGGATGTGGGTGGTGCTGTGGATTAAACCACAAAGACTAGGGCTTGCCGATCGGAAGGTCGGCTGTTCGAATCCCTGCAACGGGTTGAGATCCCATTGCTCGGTCCCTGCTCCTGCCAACCTAGCAGTTCGAAAGCATGATGTGCAAGTAGATAAATAGGTGCCGCTCCGGGAGGAAGGTAAACGACATTTTCGTGCGCTGCTCTGGTTCGCCAGAAGCAGCTTAGTCATGCTGGCTCCCTCGGCCAGTAAAGCGAGATGAGCGCAGCAACCCCAGAGTCATCCGCGACTGGACCTAATGGTCGGGGTCCCTTTACCTTTACCTTTACCAATGGACCTCATATTTTCTGGCCTCCTTTCTGAATAGTTTTAATAATAATGATGCCCAGTAAAACCTTGCCTATTTTCTTAATATGCAAACTATACTCCTGCAATTTATATACAGTGGTACCTCGGGTTAAGAACTTAATTCATTCTGGAGGTCTGTTCTTAACCTGAAACTGTTCTTAACCTGAGGTACCACTTTAGCTAGCGGGGCCTCCTAGTGCCGCTGCACCGCGTCGGCACGATTTCTGTTCTCATCCTGAAGCAAAGTTCTTAACCCGAGGTACTATTTCTGGGTTAGCAGAGTCTGTAACCTGAAGCGTCTGTAACCCGAGGTACCACTGTAACAGTATACAGTTTTGTGTTGTAATTATTTTGTATATTTGTTCAGCAGCTGCATTTACAACACAAGGGAGAGAGATTTAATTGACCTTGGATCAGTTTGCCCTTTATAACTTGTATGTGTTTAGTGAAAACAGTAGTTTCCTTTTGTCCTTATCACTGACTACCTTGGGAGAATAGTTTCTAACAATTACAAAGCTTACAGATGAGGACAACAAACTGCTTCCCCATGGTGGCAGAAGCATCCATCTTTTTGATGTGAAACATCTAAAACAAGTTTCTCAAAACTAATTTTCTACTGTGTGTTTTCCAAGGCTCCAGTAATTCTTAACAAAGGTTTTGTTGCTGATACCCAAAGGAATGAAAAATGTAAATGTTGGAACACTTTTTTTTAATGTCATCTTTTGGGATACCTCTATGTGACTACTACCTTTGACACACACAGGGAGTGAGACCTAATTGCATCTAGGGTTCTCTCTAGCAGCTACACTCAGAATCAAACATTCTCATGAGGACTATTGTTCTAAATAATCTACTTATTAAGCTTTTATTCAGATTCTACACCATCTTTTTTTAAAAAAAAAATACTAATTTCAATGGGACATTGATGGATTTTGCAGTTTTCAGGAAGGCTAGGGTACACTATGACCTGCAATCTCTAAACTATTCTTTAAGAGGAGGGCATTTTGTAAGCAAAGCCTTAAGGATAAACAATTTAATCTCCTACCCATCAGGTTTCACATTTATTTTATGTAATATGCTTCATCAATGAACCTTCACAAATTCATGCTTATGTTATATTCCTGCTCATCAACACATTGCAGGTCTTTTTTTTTCAATGGGTAGTCTCTGCTATCTTGGCATCTTTCCAATCATCTCTGAAATGCTCATTTCCCCCTCACTCTTCAATTCCAACAGCCTTTAATTCCATTGCTGCCACACTCAACTTCATAGTACATGAACCACTCCATGGCATTTTCTTATAAAAAACCAACATGCTAGAATAACAACACTGGCTGTGCAGATGCACTGATGAAACCAATTTAAAGGTCCCACATGTGCTTCAGAACAGTCCCAACTTCACCACTCCCTATCTTAGCTCCATCCAGGTAAGCTGCAGTGATGTTGTTGTCAGGAGGTAAATGCAACTCTGCTGCACCATACAAACTGCTACTGTAGAATGTGTGTTCCCAGCTGCATGGAGGACAGTGTAATCAAAGGGTAAAAAAAAAGTAATATGTTGTTTATTAAATATTGAGACTGTACTTTTAGAGTCTAAAAGTAACCTATATTAGTTATCTTCAGAATAATATGTGCTTACTTTTTCTCTTCAATATTATTTCTGGAAACCAGTTATCAAACTCCTTCTAATCTCAAAAGCAGACAAAGCAGGATTTGAGAAACTCCTCATTGGGCTTAGATCAGGAAAAGTCAGGTTCAAACCCCAACACTGGCAAAAAAATAAAAAATAGCTTACTCGGTGGCTATACATTGACGTTGAGCCTTAAATACCTTACACAGCTATTATAACCGTGGAGGAAACCATGCCATTTTTCTCGCACACACAAAAACGAATTGAATGAATCAGAATTTTTGAAATATAGAAGCAAATCCATTTGTATTATAAAGGTATTGAAATATAAAATTCTGGTTAATGCACAGTTTGGTACAAACCCTTTTTGTCTTACTCTGCTTCATTAAGTATGTGTCTCTCCCCACATCAAATCCAATAACTAAAAATGATCTCATATTAATTCTACTCTAAATGAAAACTATCTCCACATGCAGACAGAGGCTATGGAGAAATAAAAACAACCTTTGAAAGTAACAAGACAGAAACAAAAACTCAAAGACAATAGAATATGAGCTGTTATGCCCCCCTCTGCTGCAGAAAGCCTGCTTCTTCATCTGATCTGATTATACAGTAAAAGAAAGGATTTGTCGTTTCTCTCTCACACACACACCTATCATCTTTAAGTGATAGAATTACCTATTCTGTTGTGTTTTACACTATTATGTCCATTTTTACATTTTCTTTCTGATGAGTTGTTTGATCTTTTCTTGTCCTTGAAGCCAGAGAAGTAGTTATTGACTGTTCTTCTTGCCTGAACTGCATTCACCAAGCCAATTAAACTAAAAACAGCTTAGCTTTTCATATTTATATGATGCATTGTTAAAACGACTTGCAAATACCATCTTTCTGAAACACAGAATCCGGAATTATATGTTCCTTTATATGCTAACCATAGAACCCCCACTTTTTAAAATTACAAATTTCTGTGTTTTAAGGCTCTCTGTAGAACCGTCAATTTAATTATGATACACCCTACTGTAATGTGTTGCTCAGGCATTAACTTATGCATTTGTTAGCTCATTATAACTCATTTGACACTTGTAAAAAAAACACCCTTATTTGTTCTCTTCCCAGGTTCCAATTCAGAAGTGTACATATTACAACATTACAAGGGAAGACTCTTGATCTATGTTTGCATCACTTCAAAACTGGAGCACTGACATTATTTTTAGCCACATGGACATCCATACTTCCCTAAATTGTTGGTGCTTATTATCCACATTAATATTTTATACAATATATTTTGAAGTGTATTGCTGGCAAGGCTCTATAGCACGAAGCAATTTGTCACACACAACAGTAAAATGTAACAGTATTAAAAAATGGAGAGAAATAAAAAAGATTTGAACATTTTTGTGATTGCACATGTAGCTCCTAGGCATAAGCAAACACATTATATATTTTTGCATTTATATCTCTATCTATATATCTATCAGCATGCACAGTATTACTTAATGCATCACAGGAACTGATACCCATATAAAAAGGGACTCAAACATTTATCTTTGTATTAACCTCAGTGTAAAGTACAGCGTTATCTCAGTTCTTGAATGTCACTGTTGATAAACGTTTCGTAACCCGAACGCCGAAAACCCAGAGTAAAGCGGAAGTAAATGCTTCCGTTTTCAAACGTGCCTCGGAAGTCAAACGGCTTCCGCTGCGTATTTTTCAATTTTCTCAATTGAATTTGCAGAGAGCCCTTTGCGCCTCAATTTTTGGACGTTTCAGAACTCGAACAGTCTTCCGGAATGAATTATGTTTGAGAACCAAGGTACCACTGTATACTTATTAGTGGCAGCAATGTGAGGATATAGGACACACTTTCTGTGTATCTCCAAAACATATCCCTCTGCTATGAGAACACAAACATCTTACTGGTATATACTATTCTAGATAAGTAGTTACAACTGCTCATAAAATACAAAGGAATAGTATCTCATACATTGTTTTCAAAGGTGATGTTTTCTCTTTTCAATTAGTAAGAAAGTACATTTAGTTTTAAAATGTCTCCCTTCCATTTTCTGTACTTCATTATCAACAATCAGAAGTCAGGATGGGGGAGAAATTTGATTAAGGACACTTTTAAAGAAAAACCTGCCAAATTCATACTTTCCAAAACAAGGTATGAATCGAAGCACGCTATCCTTTGAAATTTGCACTTCTCTGAATTCTCCAATGCATTTTTTTCAGCCAGGTAATGTGCACAAAAGTGTATTTTATTAGTATCAAGCATGCATAATAATACATGTATTAGTGAATATAACATACAAAAATGCATTACAGTGGTGGAAACTGTTTTGCAAAAATGTGTATATTAGGCAAAAAAACAAATCCAATGTGTGTTTATTAGGAGAAATTCACACTAAAATGCTAACAGATTTTCATTAGGATTAAAAATAATAATCACAAATTGCTGCAGAAATGTGGAGAACTGAGAAACTGAAAAAAACTAAAATTGACAGATATATCCATCCTTGGTCAGAAGTCACAGACTCCAGAATTAAAAGAGTTCCTGTTATCACTTGAGTTGTAAAACACAGGCATTAAACAATTCCAGATACGATACAGAGAAGCATACATAAAGCATCTGTGCATGCACTTTTTTTTAGGTATTTTAATTGAATTTTAGCCATAAAACCGAAATAACAAAATAGGAATTCATGAGACAAACACATAAAAACCAGACCAGACCAAAGCAGGCATGGGATGTTACATCCACAAGGGAAAATGATAAAGCCAGTTTTCCAGATATTTGCAGTAAGATACAATCGGGTAAGTGGATAACACCATCGAAAGAAGTGGGAACTGTGGCACACATGCAGGCGCTACATATGGATACTTTGTGGACATTTCCTGGCAGCATGTACAGTATGTACAGTGGTGCCTCGCAAGACGAAATTAATCCGTTCCGCGAGTGTCTTCGTCTAGCGGTTTTTTCGTCTTGCGAAGCAACCCTATTAGCGGCTTAGCGGATTAGCGCTATTAGCGGTTTAGCGGCTATTAAAGGCTTAGCGGCTTAGCTGCTAAAAGGCTATTAAAGGCTTAGCGGCTTAGAAAAGGGGGGGAGCGGAAAAAAAATCTCAAGACTCGCAAGACATTTTCGTCTTGCGAAGCAAGCCCATAGGGAAATTCGTCCTGCGAAGCAACTCAAAAACGGAAAACCCTTTCGTCTAGCGGGTTTTCTGTCTCGCGAGGCATTCGTCTTGCGGGGCACCACTGTACATGCAAAGGGGCATCAAGTGAGTTACATGATGTTATCATGGTGACTGGTGCCTTGCATGCATGGTTAATATGGAGGTGGCACTGTGAATACACTGAATTGTTGGTTGGCCACAGTTTTATTGGAAACTGTTGCACAATCTTTTTTTCCTGCGGTTATCAATGTGCTTCTGACTGCTATACGAACATGTGATATGCTATGCTGGTCTAAGCTCTGATAGCAGCAGGCTTCTTAACTTAACCACAGCAATATCCTAATATTACAGATACAAATTCTGTCATGTTTTAATTGGATAATAAGTGTATATGAGGTGGCATACATACCACTACTAGGGTATGTCTTACATACATTCTGACCATTTCCTATTCTCAACTTACCATTCAAGAAAATACTGTTGCAAATAATAGTCAGAAGAGAGCTTTTCCTGAAAACATTTTGCCAAGAGCAAGACATGATCTTATGCCTACCAAGATCAATATCTTAATTGTCAGGTTAATAGGGAGGATTAAAATTGGTGATGCATAAAACAGAGATAGCAATAGGCTGCATTGGAGCTTTGTTTTGGTTTCTGTTTTCTGTAAGAAAATAGAGGAAGAAAAATATACCCGAACACAGGGGATGAATTAACATTCTAGTGAAAAATTGGATACGTATAGCTTCAACCATGAGCGTCTTAGCAATAACAGAGATACATGATCACTAATACGATCACAGCACATATTGGTGACTTTTATCTATATGTTGAGTAAAGCGTGAGATAAGCAAATTAACCCAAAAGAATAATTTTAGAATGTATGTTTCTGTCCTATGCAGAAATGAAATAGCTCCAGCATCCTGGCTCCCACTCTCAGACTGATTATTCATGGAGGCTTTATTCCAAAAGTCACTACACGGTTTAAACACAGACCAGGCCACAGGTTACAAGCCTCAGCAATTCAGAAACAGGACTCGAATGCATATGACTAGGCTAAAGCGAATACACCCCAGGCTTCCCTTTTGAAGAGTGGGGCAGGCACAGTCATTTGCACAGTTTTCATCTCAAGCAATATGACTGGGCAAGTAAGTGGGCACTCCTGTGAGTGGGCTGGGTCTCTTTATGCAAATGTATCTGATAGAGATGGGGCCTGAGTCAGCCAAGTCAACACACTGTTAAGACTCTAGCTTATGTGCTTCCCCAGCTGCCGGAACAACCTCTTGCTCCAGGGAAAGAGCTGGGAATGACTCTGTTGGATCTCCCTCCTCCACTGGGGTGTCAGGTTGTGGCAGGGCAGGGATATCATCTGAGGACCCACTCGGCTCCTTCTCATCTACAGTCTCAGTAGTCTCATTCCTATCCTCCTCCCCTTCTGGCCAATCTTGCAAAGATGTCTCCACACGCAGGCTGGCCAAAATAAAGAAGTCAACCCACCACAGAAGACAGAGAAGGCTATCTAACCAAAGCTTTACAATAATTCTTGGCAGCAGCAAACCTTTCAAGAACACTATTAAGTGGCCAAGGTATCAGTGAGGACTTCAGAATCCTTAGTATTGTAGCATTATAATTTGATTGAGTAAGGACAGCTAAAATTGACAAATTGTT
The DNA here is from genome assembly GCF_964106645.2 of Podarcis pityusensis. Lineage (NCBI taxonomy): Eukaryota > Metazoa > Chordata > Lepidosauria > Squamata > Lacertidae > Podarcis > Podarcis pityusensis. The sequence continues at coordinate 48,457,818 of NC_138029.1, read as the reverse complement.
CAGTGTCTTCAGTGGCCTATTATTAACCTTAGAATGAAGCCACCAGTATACACATGTGCACCTCAGATCAAGGAAGCCAGCCAGTGACTGACCTGGCACCGGAGCAGGCTAGTATTTGAGTGCATTAACCTTGTGCAACCTTCACAATCATATAGCACTCAGAAATATAAAGCAGCATGCCCAAGGAAGACAGGCCTGTTAAAATGAACACTGCATTTTCCATCTGAAATGATGGAAGCTATCCATTTTCTATGAATAGGTCCAGCTCTGTCCCTGTGGAACTTACAGATGGAGCATTTAGAGCAAGAGGTATCAGTAGGCACTGAAGTGGAAATCATCTGCCAAATATTATTCTGCTTTCTCCTTTGTGAGTGGAGGAATAAAACCAGAGTTAGCAATTTCTTGATCAGATTGTTATAGTTTTAATTGAAAAGATAATGTCAGTGAAAAGAGAGCATTCTGGCAGACCCAGCATAAATGTTGAGGCATTCACAGAAAATTGGAGAATCTGTTCCCCAGTCAAAAGATTCAGGTCTATTCATACGTCAACTGCTATATACAATTTTGTTTTAAAAGACAGAAGAGAAAAACAAAATAAATGAAAGTGACCCACAGGAGTAAGTGAAAGCCAGCAATTACTAGTCCCTTGCTGAGAGATTGCAAGTTGAGCGAAACATAAAATGAAGTTGTGATTTCCAGGAACTTGGGGTCAAGCTATCAAATATCCACAGGCTATCTTCTGCTATCTCTGTTAGGAAAGGAAGACATTTTGTAACTTAGTACCCAGCCCTTGTGTACAAGAGATCAGTCACAAGAGACCCAATGCCAGCTCAAGAGGATGATGTTTTGCATTTTGCCAAAACATTACCTGTGACAAAGAACCAGCACACTGAATTGGCAAGTACATCATACCGTAACCCTATAGATCTAGAGAGACTGCACATGTCCCAGTTAAATGTAAGGGGCTTCTCTAGAGACTGGGCTGGGGAGAAATTACCCAGCCTAACTTTGCAAACTAGCTGGCTATCATAAGTGGTTTGCCTTGGATGCAATTACTGATACAAAGGTGAGATGTTTAGGGCTTGATAACTCTTCTCAGGGGCATACCTAGGGGTTGGCAAAACCAGTTCTCTCCAAGGGCACAGACGGGGGGCGGGCAGGGGGCATAAAAATAACCAGAGATTGCTCTGACTGAGGAAAGAGTTAGTTGTGTGGGGTGAGAGGCACAAGAGGCAGATTGCCTGGATGAGAATCGCCTCAGAAGAAATTGAGATTGGGGGTGGGTGGTGTGACGCGATGGCTGATATCGCTGCTGCGTTCTTCACACCCACTACTGATGGAAGTTTTTTAATTCTCCCAACTTTTGTGTGCGCGCACAGCCCTCAAAATCCCCCCTTCCTGGGGAACATGACTAGGTCCTGCCTTCCTCCCTCCCTGCTGGGTTAGAGAAAAGCCTAGGGAGTGGCTTTTCCTCTCCATGTGCCTGGCTGAGTGGGGAGAGAGGACTGTGGAGGCAGATGTGGTGGCCCCAGCAGCTCCTTGCTCCTTGTGTGGGACTCGCTGGGCTGCTGGCTATTGTGGTAAAGTGATCCCCCCCCCCCAAGGAGGGGTGCCTATACAGCTCCTTACCAAGGGAGCAAGGGATCCTAGGTACACCTCTGCCTCTTCTCATGAGCATTATTCAGGTCATGTATTAGTATGGAAAAGTTCAGAGTTTGGTTGAGCTGTTGCTTAATAAACTTGTGGCATAGATAAAATCCAGATATTGCACTGCATGGAAAGCTCTGGGATTTTGTCTCCTGCAGTACCCTACATTCCCCCCAAAAAATGTTCCTGAGGGTTGGAAGTCAGTGGACTCCTTCTATCACTGGAGAGCACCTTTGGATCCAAACATAGTTTCCTGTCTTTCTTCTGGGGAAACCTGAATCATTTCAAAAGTAATTAAGGAAGCTTTTAATGTTTGATGTTTTATCATCTTTTTAATATTCTGTTGGAAGCTGCCCAGAGTGGCTGGGGGAACCCAACCAGATGGGCGGGGTAAATAGTAATAGTAATAGTAGTAGTAATAATAATAATAATAATAATAATAATAATAATAGTTTGAGGGTGACAGAAGTATGCAAACAACCTGTAACATCACCTCATTCATTATCACTAATTGGTTTGTCATAATCACAATAGTAAACTCTTTATAATTTTGCCATTAGTGACAATTCTAGTGGGGGAAAGTTCATTACGAAAAAGGTTCAAGTAGATTTATTTTTAAACCAAATACCAACAACCTTTTCAGAAATCATAAACCTCAACTACAAATAATTTATAGTGTTCCTAATTTTTATCTTTTATAAGTAGTTCAATGAAAATACGGAATTGAATGGCGCTTTGCTACCGATTCTGTTGCAATTTTAAAGATGACTACATATCTTAAAAGCTATTACCCAAAATGGAAATGAAAAATAGGAATTCTGTTACATTATTTCAAATGTTAAACATGAACAAAGAAAACAAATAAACCCATCCTTTATTATAGGCTGTAGTATCAATGATTTCTGCAAACATTTCATAAAATTCTCATCCGTATTTCATCTCCTTGAAGTATTAACACCTGAAGTGATTTGTGACAGGTCTATGTACTTGAACTGTTATTCTAATGTTAGCCTGCTTTCCTGTGAACCTTGATTTCAGCTTCAAGCTATCGCTCTATAGTGTTTTGTCAATCACAGTTTATCAAATGCATTCTGCTGAGGCAGCTGCCAAGACAAGGCTTGGCACTGACAAGCCATCTTTGCTCCTGTTTATTCCATCCTTAAGTCACCAACTCTCATTTTATCTCTCAGAATAAGAAATGTTCTGGCTAGTCAGACGGGATGTGGAAAGTTACTCTTTAAGCAGGCAAGACAAGCCACTCGGCTGGCAGGACTTTTGATCAAGGGAAGTTGGAGTACCAATAAATTCACAGCAGTCCATTCATGTTTGCTTTTTCCTTATCGTTGAGTGCTATTCTGAAAATACTACTGGCATGCAGTGAATAGAAGTGATTGAGTAAGAAGATACAGTACAGCCTGTCAACTTATCCTGAAATAGCCTGCAGTGGATGGAATAAAAGCTGTTCCAGCCCATGGCTATAGAGTTCTGTTGTGGAGAAACACTTGAGGGCACATTTCAGCTGGCAGTTAAGCATACCTGATATTTAAAGCAGTTCTGGTAAACCATGCAGACCCTGTAAGAATGCGTACATATGCCTTGTGGGAATAAACCTGAGTCACCTCTTATCCCTGAACTTCCAAAATCCCCAGTTTCTCTCTCACAGCAATCCATTATGCTATCTTATGTTTTCTTTATATACCACTTTTTTTAGCCCAAAGTCTATCAAAGCAGTGAACATATTAATAGAAAAGAAATATGCAATTAGGATACAATTAATCAATCAAACCAGCACAAAACAGAAGAATAATTTAATAATTATAATTATAGCCTGCCCATCTGGCTGGGTTTCCCCAGCCACTCTGGGCAGCTCCCAACAGAATAGTAAAAACACGATAAAATATCAAACATTAAAAACTTCTACCAATGCCCACCTATCACACCGGGTATGTTTTTGTGAGCAGCATACATGCTCTCATCACATGCAGCTCTCACATACATGCTCTCACCACATGCAGCTCCACAGCATCCCACCTCTCACATGGAAGCCATATTACTTCACATCCTCTCAAGGACTGGCTGTTTCAATCAACCATGGGATTTGCTCTTGATCTTGTCACACTTGGAGCCATCCCATGAGGGTTAGCCTGTCAGTGGCAACCCACCATCAGTGGTGCCTCCAAATAAAAAGGCTTCCCCTTTGGAAACCAGCTACCACTGTGCCATAGTTCTTGCTCTTCATGAGCCAGGCTAGCTGGCCAAACCTCTTGGCTTCTCCAACAAGCTTCTGTTCTACAGGTGCAGTAGAAAGCGGGTGCGGATGCTAAGGTAGGTATTCATCTTCTAGTCAGCAATGGTCCTGCTGCTGCTACCTGTCTCCTCCTGCCTTACTCAGAATTTTTAAAAAAGTGATCTTAAGAAAGGAAACTCATGTCCCCCCAACCCCAGAAATTGAGACTTGTAAACATAATTTTACCTTCCTGTAACAATAAAAACATGACACCATTTTTTAGCATGATATCCAAACAAGGTTAGAAAGAAGAAACATGTATCTTCACAATTTATTCCATATATGAAACATATTTGAAGGCAATATATTTAAGGAAGTCCTCAGGCAGCTACCTTTAATTGAGTTAGACCACTGGTCTAGGTAGCTCAGTATTATCTACTAACTGGCAGCATTTCCCCAAAGTTTCAGAAAGGAATTTCTCCCAGTCTTACTCAAATATGTCAGGGACACGACTGATAATACCCACATTTGAGAACATGGCCTGCAAACTGCTTATGCAATTACTTAAATATTCCAAGGTTTGTTTGTTTTTGTGGGGGTTTTTTTACACATAAGGCATCATACAGCATTTGTAGGATAATGTTTGCTGTATATACTATAGTTGTGTATTGTCTATGAAGTCAAAACATTTTAAAACAAAGTAATTCTATGACAAATATTTAGATAGTGCTTTAATGAAGCCTAGCGATAATAGGAAATGACTCTGCTTATATAACTGCTTTCATTATGCAAAAGGCAACAGAACAAATAACTGATATCATGATTTGCGGGTACTTTGGAATCCAACCCAACAGCACCCTTATTATGAAGCAAAATGAAGCAGTTGCCTTGATGAACACATTGTATAAAGGGTTCCAAGTTTGGGGTTCTAGTATCTATCTCTGCAAAACCCTTCTTTCATTTATGACATATACCAACACCTTCTGTAAATGTCCCTTTAAATGTTTTCAGAACAATAAACAGTGGATCTTTGCAGCAGAATAAGAACACATTTTTCTAAGGGCCAAGAACACATTCAAAGGTTTCAGCACCCTAATTAGGAAAGTATAACTGAAAATCCAGTACCTACTTTGGGTCGCAGGTCCCATGTATCCATGAATACTTAGTATATCTACGTCTTGTGGTGATACTAGCTTTATGCTCCATACTTTAAAAAAATATCCACCCTTTCCAACAGGTCTCTTTCAGCTGCCAGTTTCTCTATAAGCTAGTTTCACAGGGGAAAACATTTTCCACTGCAGATTCTGATAGGTTTCAAAAGAGCACATCTGGTCGTCTAAAGGGAACAACTATTATTAGGCAGATATGATTAATCCTCTTTGGGTTTCTTTACTGTGGGGACAGTAGTGTATTATTATTTTTGCTTTTATATGTGGGATTTGGAACAACAAACAACAACTCACATAAACCTACATTGCCATCTTATTTAATGACATGCAGAATCCATAGAACATCAGAGATTGGAACTATACTGACTTGTCATTGAGCTTTCATTTGAATGGGACGTGCAACTTTTCACGAATTGAAAGGATCTGGCATTAGTGGGAACAAATAACATAGCACTGCGAACTTTCTGGAAGATGGCAGTGTACATGGCAGGGCAACCTGTGACCCTCCAGTGTAGGTTTTGCTACACTACAGCTCCCACCATCCTGACCATGAGCTGTTGTGGCCTGAAGTCCAATAAAATCTGAATCAGCAAATGTTTCCCACTACTGCTATATGACATCGCCCACAATAGAATAAATGCTGAACTATTTTCACTGTGAGAGATGCACTAGGTATGTAAAGGCATATTGTATCTCACAGCCATTTGAAGCAAAGTGCTGAAAGCCTCCTCCTTCCCCAGTATCTTATAATATGGGAATTGTTAGAATATACACCTGGGAGTTGCAATTTGTATGTTACACCAGTGTGTGAACCACTGCGAACCGCAGCTGTTCTGCTGAGGCAATGCAAGAAAACCATGCTGCGGTTCTTCACCACAGCTCCAGCATTCTAGAAAGTGAGGTAATTCTGGAATAGGAAGCAGGAGACCACTGATGGGCTTCTACCACATGGCCCAGAACTCTTATTCACATTATACTTGCAATGCAGGAAGGAACAATTCTGTAGTGGTTCCCATGTCACTGGTACAATATAAGAACCCATTTCAAGATTGCTTTCAAAATGGCTGCTTAATTAGTTACTTGCATTTTCTGTATCTGTATTTTGTTTTTGTTTTTTTTAAAAAACCAGACATTGACTTTTATGTTCCTTTAGTTAAATGCCTCTCTTCTGCTCTCTTTACTATATTGATAATATAGCATTCATGGAAGTTGCACATTCCAAACAAACGTATTTTCTTATAATTTTTTTATTCATAGTTCTGTGTGATAAAAATGATTTTATTTTGAAAATGTAATTATAAATATTCCATGAATTCAACAGAGCAAACCTACGCATGTTTACTTAGAGATATGTCTCCTTTTGTTCAATGGAACTTACTTCCATGTAAGTGTGCCTTCCAGGTAAGACTACAGTCTTGGAGTTTGTTTTTTAAACGTCTTTACTAAAACACCAAGCTCAGTGCTAAGTATCTCATTTGTAAAATGCATGTTTCAAAGTATAATATACATAATACAGTGGTACCTCAGGTTAAGTATTTAATTCGTTCCAGAGGTCTGTTCTTAACCTGAAGCACCACTTTAGCTAATGGGGCCTCCTGCTGCCGCCGGGCCGCCGGAGCACGATTTCTGTCCTTATCCTGAAGCAAAGTTCTTAACCTGAAGCACTATTTCTGGGTTAGCAGAGTCTGTAACCTGAAGCGTATGTAACCTGAGGTACTACTGTAGAGTATAAAGGGTATAGAGTTCAAAGAATAAGAAACATGATAGACTGGTCTAGGGTAGATACTTTTAAGCCTTAGGATGCATTCCCTAATGATCAACCTTCAGGGGGTGGGGAGCAAATTCAGTGGTAAGCAGGTACAAAGGGGACTGAGCAACTGAAGTGGCTCATATCTTTGTACATTAGGCTACTTTCTACACAAAATCCAGTGATTTCTACATATACAACAAGTAAGTTAAATTGTCACATCCCAGGATACATTCCAGCCACACAAAAGAACTTGAAGAGGGTGTGGAGCAGACCAGTCAGGGGTGTGGTCGGGGGGGGGCAGACGGAGAGGCCTGGGGCTGCATTTTACATTTTACACTTGGGCTTGAAGTTACCCACCAGGGGTAAACAGTAACCACTTGAAGAAGAGAAACACACAGAAGCAAAATTATTGAACCTGCAAAATCTGAAAGCAATGAACCAAAAAACAGAAGGGGAATTTAAAGCTCATACTCAATAAAGTTAATGTTTTCATGCTTGTTCTATTCTTGCAAGCACTGTTATTATTGTTATTATTAGTAGTATTAGTATTATCAATGAAATTGTTTCTAGAATTTGATTAATAATCTATACCCCTCTGGGGTATAGTACTGGGAGTAAAACTTGCATGTCTGCGTGGTACCAATATAGCTCATTCAACTGACCTAGAAATAGAATTATATAATTTAATATCCATGAAGGATGCTGAAATAAAAGCAATGCAAACAAAGCAAAGAGAAGTGACAAGATTCATTTTTTGTCTGGCTTTTGAAAGGCCTAGGCACTGTACTGGGGAGAAACAGTTATTTATTTCTAATCTGTTTTCTTTTGTTTGTTTCTTTGCTTGACAGAATCATTCTATTTGTTGTTATTTCCTTAGTGCTGTTCTGTTAGTACAAATGGGATGAAATACAAGAATATATTTCAGTAGAATATATATATTTTTCCTTTAAAAAAACATTTTTGAGAATGGCCAATTACAAGGGACATCAGGGTTTCCTTGAAAAATGTTCATGGCTTCCTCAATTAAATGATCAGTAATGGTGGACCAGGTAACCTGAAAAGCAAACAAATTGCAAGATAGTGCTGGCTGTTTTTTAGGGAATACTCTTTGTTCACAAATGGAAGCAGTAATGCGCAATAGGCCTGATGAGCTTTTCACATGAACTAAGTATCAACATCAGCTTGATTTTTTACATATGGAAAGTCCTTGGTTTCAACCACTGACTGCTATCATGATTGCTATATATTACTTCCAGTATCAGGGGAGTTATGCCTCTGAATGCCAGTTCCTGTGGTACACAAGCAAGGAGAGTGTGACTGCGCTCTTGTCCTGCTTGGAGGGCTTTGCAGAGGCATTCAGTTAGCCACTGTGGGAACAAAATGTTGGAGTAGATCTGATACCACCATGGTGCTTCCTACTTCCTACTGACCCAGGAGAAAGTCCAATCAAACTTACAAGTAAACATCCACAAGACTGGGCTGCAGATGGAAAGATATCCCTGAAGGTAGTTTGAAAATCACTACAATAAAGGACGCCTGAGGATCATTCTTAATCAGCTGTAAAGTAGGAGTTTCTTGGCCTTGGGGTAACCTCTTGAGTATGTACATAAAACAGAGTTTTCTTCCTAAACCTATAGTAATAAACAACAGTACAGTGTGCTAACATGGGGTCCTTTCAAGGCTGTCTTTGTAGCATGGAAGCCACTGTTGCACATTTAGATTATGAAAAATAAAACATTACCTTGCTTTTTCTAGTGAAAGGAAGGAAATTTCACTCATGAGCAAGGAAAGAAAATAGCTTTCTATTGTGAGACGAGCTCATATTTTTTAAGGGAGTTATAGGGAGATAAAAGGAGATTCAATATTTAAGGGAAGCATTCCATAAAGATCATGTGATTATTGGTGCAAAAATGTAATGAAGCAGTAAGTTTAAAAACAAAACGGATACTTCAGTGATAACTTTGTTACAATGTAGAATAATAATTGACAAAAGCAACCAAAAAAGCATACAACTATGCAAATAATTATTGTTGGTTGCTGTGAAGTTAAATGCTGCCAAACATATTAATGAAGTGCTTTGATATCTTGAGTTTCTACAGTATGTTATGGTATGCTATGATTTATTTCTATACTTCCTTTTGACCAAAATTTTCCCCAAGGCAGCTCGTAAAGGTTAACACAAATACAAAATTCAACCAACACAATGCAACTTTGTATTGTACAGAGCTTCTTTTGTGAAATCTGAGGCTCCTATGTGGAAGGTTTGCAATAATAATACTCTTATAAGCAAGGAAAGGATCAAATTTCAGCAATCATGTTAAACACAGGGCTATTTAAAAGTGACAACTGTGCTAATTCTCTTCTGCAAGTGAGACTCACTACTTTCGGGATACGGTACATATTCTTCTCCTCTAAAAGCCACAGTGCCCCAGATCAAAGAACACTCAGCATCAGCATGAGAACTGAGTCTTCAGAATGATTTCTGGTCCCCAAACCAATTTCATCTAATAATTAACTGATCCCCAACATGAAAAGGTGGAAGAATTCCACAGGGAGTCAGGAGAGATCAAAGCTTGTGCTGTGTGTTTCCCTCCGCCTCTCCCTCTTTTCCGGACAGCCATCCATCTGACTTCAGTGCGAGAACAGTCACACACATTTAGCCACTAGAGACTGACATCAAACAGACTCTAAAATAACTTTCCATGATTCCAACTTTTGCTGGAGAAAATGTTGGTGGGAAGGGAAGAGGCAAGGCAAAGAAGATAGAAAACAAGAAAACAGCAGCGATTTAAGGAAAGAGGTAGCTCTGGGAGTAAAAGTTTGTGATTACGTGGTGTTTCACTTAATGTATTCTACCCTATATAAATCATTGCTTGCTTTGAATGTTGAGACTGAATGTACAAAAACCTTAACGTAATAAGCATTTTTTTAAAATAAAAAATATGGTATTCACACTTGACCCTATCATAACCCTCAGTTTGTACTAGTTTTCAGCCTCAGATGGTAATATGATTCTGACAGAACATTAGAAATCATAGCAATTACAGAAGTACATTGCCATATATTGCAGAATGGTTTCCTCGAACAATTGAGCAAACTGATCCAACATGAGGGATTTAAAACTAGGGGGCATAGCCCTAGGAAAGGTTTTAAATCAGGGTTTCAAATAAGAAAGGCATGGCTTCCAGGCAAGCTTCAGTCCCAGTATCTCTATTTTTTATGTATGTTATTTTGGGAGTTTTACTAAATTCGCTGTGATGTGCTCCCCTTGGCTAAGATTACCTCCTACTTATTATCATTGTCCCCTAAGGTACTGTGGATCCTAGCACAGGCAAATGTTGAGCAGTTAGTACACCCACAGCTTAAAATTTTGATGAGGTTCAAGTGTTTAGTGCAATCTAACAGCAAATAGAAGAAATAATGTGTGGTGCTATAATAGATTCATTTTTTAAATAATAATTGAAATACATTATTGTTCTCACATTTCCCTCTTTACTTGTCATTCCACCCCAGTATTCCATCTATCTATGCACAATTTGTCATAAGAGTTTGAAGTCTGTGTGTAGTACGAGACGACATGTTTGTGGCAAACGCCACCACTATCAGAAACAAAGGAAACAGGGAAAAATAGAGAAAAGGGTCTGCCTCAATTTCAGAGTGCATCAGTTTGTGACACACTTTCATTCCCTGATTGTTATTCCTGCATGTACATGTCATATGTGCTTTAAAGTCTTAAACGCTTAATTAGATCATACTGAACTCAATAGAGGAGATGTGGATTCAAGGACATAATCCGTCCCTTGTACTGTTGTAAAATATTTTAAGAGTGTGACATTAGGCTGCAATTTATGTCTGGCAGTGATGAAGGTTTAACCTAATAGCATACATAAATGCATTTTTACTCTCATATTAACAAAAGCTTATTGTCAGTGCTTTTAAAAATCATTGGTGTTCTTACTGCACAAGGCGCATGTGCCATTCACATTCCAAGTGTGTATACTCACATATAGAGGCACTGACTTGGGCCCCAGAATGGAAGATGGCAGGAAGCCCAAGTACGTGCTCCATGGGAAGCAGGCTTCAGGCACCAGGCCTGTTGGCAGACCAACTCTGCATTACAGAGATGGCTGTAAAAAATGGCTGGTAACATTAACTCAGCTGTGCCCAGAGACAATCAGTCAGGGTTGTGTATCCACAGCAGTGACCAGAGAATAAATGACTGCTAGAGGGAGCACAGAAAGAGTGAAGAAAGTCATGGTGCATCTGTAAGAGCAAAACCAGTTACAGTCGTACCTTGGTTTTCGAAGAAGCTTAGTTCACGAACAACTTGGAACTTGAACGTCGCAAACCCGGAAGTAGGTGTTCCGGATTGCGAACTTTGCCCTGGAAGCCAAACGCTCCTGAAGTCAATCAGAACGTTTGGTTTCCAAACATTTCGGAAGTTGAATGGACTTCCGGAATGCATTCTGTTCGAAAACCAAGGTATGGCTGTACCTTCATCTGCCCCAGCTGCAACAGAACATGTCTCTCCCATATTGGTCTCTACAGCCACAGCAGGTGCTGTAACTCTCCAATTGTTTGACTTTACCCCTGACGGCACACTCTTCCACTGTCTCCTAAGACAGGCGGATGCCAACCAATGTTTTAGGGTGAAACCTTCCAAAGAGAGCTTCCAACATACATATTCACAATATAAAATCAATACCTTTGGGGGCGGGCTATTGGGCACATTTGGAACTTTGATAAAGTGCTGTGAGTCAAAAAATGGTTGCCTGGGGTGTGTATGTGACATAACACAAAATGGCCACTGCATCTAAAAGAACAGAAAAAGAGACAGGGCCACATAATGGTATCTGCATCTCCCCAGTCACTGGGAGAAAAGGCACCTACACCAGAAGTAGAAACAAAGAACGCTCACTCACACTTCCTATTTTCGTACTTTTGTATAATGCATGAAGCCACTTTTAATACCCGAGTTTAACTTTGGTTATAAATCAGGCTGAATGTATTTTTGTAACAGAAATGTATATGCAGAAAAAGTTACTAGCTACAGTGATAAGTAATAATGATAATAGCAACTGTAATAGAAACAACCAAGAAATTAATGTGCCAAAGACAGATGCAGGATTCACAGGAAATCAGCTATTACCGTACCAGTTTAATTTGTTTGGTTATTATGCCTTACACGGCTTCATTTTTATTTAAAACATACAGGAAGTTTTTAATGTAATTTCTGAAGCTCACTGTGGTGCACTTTTCCCTGAACATTTATGATGTTCCCACAAGTCTACATCCAAAAAACTATTATAAGATTAAATGGAACCAGGTGGGAAATTTAAGATAGTAACGATATTGCAGGGAGCAAAGACAATATGTAAATATCACTGCAGTTTCTCTGACATTAAATTAAACTAGGAAGGAAAATGAAATCAGCAGCAGTATGAGATACTGAATTAATTTTCCTTCAAATATTAAAAGTAATGAATCTTCTGCTCATTTTTGGATTGTTAAAGCTACCTTAATACTAAATAGGTTACTTTTACTGTGTTACTTAATTCATTTTAATACTGTAATGCTCCTCTGATCATCAAACAATGACATAATCAAGTGACGATTGTCAGGGAACTGCCATCGGAGCTAGAGGCGGAGGGAAGGCTCCAAAGGGATGCAGGAGAGGGTCCCAGTAGGGAGAGGGGCAGCCCATCTGCTGGGGAAGGAAATCAGCGTAACACCAGTGGAGAAGGGGGGCGGGTGGGGGAATCGGGGAGGAGGCTCCGAGACTCTTCGCTGGAGACCAGCGGAGAGAGTACGGGTACTCCGCTGCCCACACCCTCCCTGCGCAGAAGACTTCCGCACAGGGAGAGTAGGAGGAGACTTGGCGTCAAACAACTTTTATGCTGGAAAAGGTTTAAGAAACGCCCACTGACGGATTCTGCCAGCAACTGAGACAGTCACGATGCTGGAGGCTGTTCAGTCAGAAAGGGTTAACCAGGTAACCTAGCCAGGAGTGGCGGCAACTTACACACGAGCAACCCCTAAACCCATTACAACGATAATGCAGAGAAATGCTACTGGAAATGGTATATGCAAAAGGAAGTTGTGGATTTAGATCCTGAAGCTGAATCTCTATGAGAAGCCCAGGTTTCATTGCAGTTTCCAGTTAAGATGTATTGCTTGCAGCTGTCTTAGCGACAATGTTGACAACAGGGGGACTGAATTTAGAAGGGCACATTCATCTTTTCTTATGGGCCAAGAGGAAAGAGGGAATTTGTACGTAGGTCATCTCATCCTTCCTGAATAACTGGGTAGTCTTATGTGACTAGGCAAAGCACTAAACACCTTAGAACCGAATTACCTTAAGAACCATCTGATTCCTTATGCTCCACCTTAATCACTGAAATTCTCTGATGGGCACTTCTGATGGTTCCCCGAGACTGGAAGACAGGCCGCAGCAGATTGAACATACAGGGATAGCCCTGACTCTCCTTCCATAAAGTTAGCCTCAGCACGGGGCTTTAAGGATCCCTTGGAATAACTGCCCTGGGTTCTGCAGCCATTATGTTGGAAATCACTGTCTTAAACAAAAAGGTTATGACAACTGGAATAATGTGGTAGACTAACTAGAGGGTTGGTCACTTAACAAACCAAATCCCTCCCAACACCATTGTCTCATCCATGCACCAAAACTAGCTGTACCTGACTAGCTTTTCCTGGGCATGAAACAGTTAGCATTTCTCTTAAACTGGGCCCAAAAGAGGAACAAATATTAAAGATAATATGTGGCACAACTAATTATTCTAAACTATTTTTCTGTACTAGAACTAATAAAAAGTGAATAATATTATAAACCTATCCTAAATTAACTGTAGAATTCTTCTCTTCTCTTTTCTGCTATTACAAATAGTATCTCAATTAATCTGTTTCCCTCAAGCCTGTACAGATTCCCCCAAAATGTGTTGTTAACTTATAAGAGTTAGAAATAACAAATGCCTGACACCTTATTGGACTGCAGAAATCCTTCAGAATGGGTACAGACTTTCATTAATCATGTACACTTGAGCAGCAAGCAGTTCAGCAATTGCTGAGTATGCTGGATTTGAGATTTCTAACAACTCTTGCCCATGTCTGCGGTCACTCTGCAGGAAGGAAACCCAGCAATCTACCACAGAGAAGTAATGTAGAACCAACCTTGACTGAAAGGATAGGCTACAACTGTAATTAGGGAACCTTGTTTTTGTGACTAGTGAAATTAGCACCCGTTTATATATGTCATACACATGAACCCTTGTTGACATCTTGAGGATAGGGAAATGTATCTGCTAATCAAAACATGTAATTATGTCCTATGAAGCTGAAGTAACACACTGAGCCCTTGAATATTGTGGTGTTAATGAACAGGGAAATTCATTTATCCAATCACCTCAAGCCGTCCTTTCATGCTGTTTCCCTGATCTCCATACCAACAGAGATTAGGAGAAAGCTAAAGCTGTTGTATATCAACAGAAGGACAGTGAATGTACTCTCAAATATCATTCATTAAATACCCATCTATTAAGAGAGGGGCTATTTTCTTCTGACAAATAAGATAAAATAATAAATGAATTAATGAGATGCAGGGTATATAAAATATAGCATGCTAAGTCATCTCCCATTAAGATTGCTAGTGACATCAAGTCATATTTAGGCAGTTAACAACTAGTAATATGCTAACTGTTATAGAGTGTAAATTAAGAAGTTACTTCTGCATTTCTTTACTTCATCTATTCTTCTTTTTTTTCTTTTTGAAAGGAAATAAATGGTTTGGAGCTAAAGTGACTAGGTTCGATAGAGAAAGTACAGCTGTACCCTGAAATAACATGTGCCATGGCAATTTGACTTAGCTGATAAATCATGAAACACTGAACTCACTAGATGGATAAGAAGCTTGGCTCAGGATGGAAGTACTATTAAAATGCATGTCAAGGCCCATTACATCAGCTATTGTAATTAGTGAATAAGGATACACAGGTGGTGGTTGGGCTACTTAATAGCACCAAATAATGGCTGTGCATTTCTGTTCTACACTTTCTGTCACTGTGTCTGATCAGTGACAACATGGGCAACAACATTCTGAGCACAAGTTCTGCCGTTTCTTTTTGTCTGTCATGCCTTTAGCACATCCACTAAAAAGTAGGAAAGTCACAACTGACAGGACACTTTTTAGTGTTACTCCTCTCCTGACAACCATTCTTATGGAAATCTTTTATGTGAGTGTTTTTTTAAAAACGCCTTAGCTAGAAACAAGACTGAAAACAAAGGCAAACCATTTAAATGCTGATGTACAACAGGGTCAAAACATGTCTGCAGTGTATTAGGCTTGTACAGAAAGAATAGCAACTCCTTAGCATGCCCTACACTGAGAAACAGACTAGAAATGGCCACAAGAAACTCATTTCTTTAAATGCAAGTTTTCCTCAATCACACAGAAAGAAGGGGATAGGGGTTTCCATTTAAAGAACTAAAAGCACCATGTGTGTGCTGAACTACCACTTCACTTGCCAGGTAATTTCCCCACCACTTCTGGAATCTGAAATGCAGTTTCTCTTTATTTTAAAATTACTTCCCCCACCCCCGGCTTTAATCATGTTTGGCCCTGTTGGGTTGAAATAAACGACAGACGAATGACAAGTGTCATATGGGAGGCATCTCTCGAGCATGTCTCGGGGAGTCCCTTTTATTGAATATTACAGCATTGCCACATATGTACTTGTTGCTGATTGGTTAACACAAATAAAATTGCAAGGGTTGCATATAGGCATTAATCATCAATAGATTAAAGGTTGGGAAAGGGAACACATGGTTGGACAGGTATGAAAACCTCCTTATTAAACTATTACTAGTGATTGATATTGCAAAACTTAAAAGAGCATAACTATCGCATTCCGTAGATGTGGTCAACCATGCATTAAGAACAGGTCAGGGTACGATGCTTCATGAACTCAATGTGAACTAAACATTCTAGGGTGGGTGAGGAAGGAATGCTTCAGCTTAGAGCGGTTTGCCAGACTCATGTGCAGAAGCAGAACTTCCCATCATGGCCCCATTCTGCAGTTATGTACACCTATGTCAGCACACATCTAGTGACTTCATTTTAGAGAGACATTTCTGCCACACCAGTGTCTAATTTAAACACTGCTCAAGTGTTTAACACATTTAGGCACATATCAAGTAGAATCAATATGGATACACCATTCAACATTTGAGACAGCATGCAGCATTCAGAGTAAGCAGAGTAAGCATTCAGAGTTATCATAAAGGATTGTTTTCCAAATACAAGAAAATTTCAAAGCTTTCTAAAGACAACAAGCAAGAGAGCTGCATCCTATGACCTGAGTTTTGGTGGTTTATTTCAGATCAGTATGTGAAACTTCAGCCCCTTCCTCTAAAATACCCTCTGCATCACAGTATCACTGATTTCAAAGTTGTGCTCCTCCTGGTTAGCAGCCCAGTCCCAACTCGTCACAGAACCTGTGTGAAGTCCCATGCACCCACCCAACCACAATCTTCTTTTTTGGTGTCTCCTTTTGCCAGCATTCTTCCTTTCTTGGCACACCCTCTCCCTTCTTTCAGTCCACAGCTGCTTCTGTCCTCTCTCTCTTTCCTTGCATAACAGCCTGCAGTTTCCTATGCCCTTAAAGACAGATGTGTCAAATACAGTGGTACCTTGTTAGTCGAATGGCTTGGCTCCTGAACAAATCGGCTCCAAAACGCCACAAACCTGGGATCGTGTGTTCTGGTTTGTGAATATTTTTTGGACGCCGAATGTCCAAAGTGGCTTCTATGCCTTCCGACTGAGTGCAGAAAGCTCCTGCAGCCCATAGGAAGCCGTGCCTTGGTTTTCAAACTGTTTCAGGAGTCAAACGGACTCCTGTAACAGATTAAGTTCAAGAACCAAGGTACCACTGTATAAGATGCAAATAGTAATCAGGTGGCTCACCATGTGTAGGGGAAATTCATCCCCTATAAGGAGTAACAGTGTAGGTCTCTGAAAATTTAGTGTGTAAAGGAGGCAAGTGTACTGTCAGTGAAACAGAGAAACTGTTAGTATATATTTAAATAATAATGGGTATTGGTTCTTACTTTTAGGTATCTAGGGATGTGATCCTGTCCCAAATAAATGTATTTTGACATATTTATAGCTTCACCTACTAACCAAAGTTCTTGAGGCAGCACACAATGGGAGGCATTCGCTTAACAAGTCTAATCAGTGGAAGCCCTGAACAAGGTCTTCCACTTGTACAAGTGGGGCTTTTTCCCTTCCACCAGAAGACTAAGGAGAACCTCCAGAACAGGTGCAGAGGGGGGAGAGTGGGGTTGCTCCTTCTGGCAACCTGAAAAAACTGCAACTTAGCACAACAGTGAACTCCTCCCATTACATTTAAACCAATAAAATAGACAATAGTACAAGTCAGATCAGGAAAGGTGCCACTAGTGCAAGGGAAAACCAGCATGGCTAACAAACAAGAGCCAAAAATGCAATTAGAGGGGAGATAACTTTCTTCAGAAAGTGGAAGTCTTGTCCAAATGAAGAGAACAAAAAAGAGCACAGATGCAAAGGGAAACTAAAAAATAAATTATGGAATCTGGCTCCACAAACTTGGATGGCTTTAAAAAAGGAATAGACAAACTCATGCAGGACAATTTAATGTCTACCAGCCATGAAGCCTATGTTGTGTCTCCACTGAAAGAGACCTCAGAGTCACAAGTGAGAATAGCACTCAGGGTTTGTTTATGGACTTCCCATAGGCATCTGGTGGCTACAGTAAGAACAGGCTGATGGACCATTAGTGCCTTTGTCCTGATCCAGCATGGTTCTTCTTATGTTCTAGTTACTACAGCAGGACAAATGTATATATAAATTTGCCCCCAGTCCTGAGATGTTCTAGCTGCCAGTCTGGTCAATAACTGACTGCTGAAGCAACCATACATTCGTTCCTCATAAGCCAGGGCTTCTGCTTCTTATGCCCTTCTGGTTCTGGTGGCAAATGTATCTGAGATCCTGGGGGAGCAAAGGTGTCAGAAGTCTCCCTCCCTCCTCAGATATTCCAACTGCAGTGAGGAAGGAGTTCGGGGAACATAATCACTGACAGGAAGGCAAGGAGGCACTAGTCACAATTGTAATATTTTAACAGTGAAGAAGGCATGCATTCCAGTATGCAGCCTCCTAACAATTTTAAAACTTATTTTAAAAGAAGTAGCAAAAATGAAATAGTACTGCTGTTGTGGGAGCGTTCCTCCACGAAAGCTCAGCTTCATGCAGCAACACCTGCTGGGCTTAGAGAATGAGTGAGCAGCAGGAATTTTATTCAAGTGAGAGGAGGTGAATGAGAGAGGACATGACACATTTTTTGGTGAGTGGGTCAAAGTACAAGAGGAATATTTAAGCACACCCATACACCACATTTACTTCAAGCATTCATGCCATGAAAATGAAATAGTCTCAGGAGTGCTTCTCATGAAATCGTTTCCTTTGTAAGACAAGGGTCAGAGAGATCAAAGAATTAGAGACACATCCACTTTGACTACTTTTTACAAATATATGTTTCAGAATGTATAAATCTACTTGAATATTTTTTAATTAAAAACATGGTGCAGTTGGTGAAGGAATACTTTTCAAACAGATAATGGGGAAGAGTGAGTAGGAAATAGAGAAAGAGATGGCCTTCCACACTGTCACAAACCCTATCAGAAATCTAGTTAGTTTACAAATTTGTACTACAATTGAACTAGAGGTTTCAGAAAACACTACAAGCCAGTACTTGAGAAGTCCAGACAGAACAAAGGAAACAGAGGAATCTAATGGTTCAGCACATGGAATAAGGAAATGAATAAATACAGTGGTACCTCGGGTTACAGACGCTTCAGGTTACAGACTCCGCTAACCCAGAAATAGTACCTCAGGTTAAGAACTTTGCTTCAGGGTGAGAACAGAAATTGTGCGGCGGCGGCAGCGAGAGGCCCCATTAGCTAAAGTGGTACCTCAGGTTAAGAACGGACCTCCAGAACGAATTAAGTTCTTAACCCGAGGTACCACTGTATAACACAATGTAATATTATCTAGTCTACCCATGAGCAGGCTAAATGCCTATCCAGGGCTACTGTCTTCATAGAAACTGTTCTCTTTTTCAACGTTTGTGAACTTTCTAACCATACAAACATCATGGCAAGTAAGCCAGAGAGATGTGGCAGGTGGTACTATTGTACCATCCTATCTTCACATTTATCTTTTAGCTTCAGTGGAGAATAATATAATTGGCGCATACACACACATGCACACACACTTTTGGATCTTTTTACCCTTTAGCTTATTTTGACTTTTTTTAGTACAATAGTGATTATTGAGCTATGCATGCCAAATTCACAAAAAACTCAGTTCATATCATTAGCTGTCACTAATTATTGTAAACATGAGTAAGTCCAAATAATAATTAAGGGGGGGGGATATTGTACAGAAATGACTAAGCATCCTGTTAACCTATGTTTAATTATTGAAGCAAACAGTTAGCAAGAGGACTGCTGCATAAATCTGTTTGCACATGGATTCATACGCGTGTATTATAATTACTCACAGCTGTTGGACTTTTAAAACCATATTAGGATTCTAATTGAAAAACTTTCACAACGACATACATCTATCTGCCAATAGCAAGTACAGGCTTTAAATCAAAAGCTTTGCATTTCCATTACAGATCTTCTATGTTATGATTCAATCAAACATGAACTTGAGAACTTCTTGATTAGACAAAACAGAGTATATTTTCACAAAATAACCAACAGGATTGGGGACAATACCTCATAACACAAAAATATGAGCAGAAGGATTTTCTTAATGGAGGTGCTTATTAGGTAGGAATGTTTATTGCTTACACACAGTTTTCCTGAACTCATAAGCAGATTCCAAGTACATGTTTACAAATAACACATATTACACACACACACAAACACACAATCATAAAACATATATCCCAATAAACTAATGTGGCTTTCACTTGGAGTACATTTGTGGTTGAGGTCTAATAATTGTTATGACCCACAAAACCTAAATATCACACTTGACATATCAAGTAGATTGCAGAAGAACAAGAATATATATCTGCTTTTTCTCACTGTTTGAAAATCTGGTAATGTAGTTTGTAGTATACAAAAGTTCATGCCATTAAAATAACATGTTGAATGTTAAGGCGCCATAAAGACAAAGTCTTTTTTTAAAAAAAGCATATTCCTGTCACTAGAAAGACCATCTCTCAAAAGTTTACCATTTACTGGATATCTCTAATGTTTATCAAAAAAGCCTAGTTACTTTAGATTAGTTTCTCAATCTTATAAAGATCTTGACATTTCTAAAATCTATTTTGATTTTGCATTAATGTAATACGGGCAACTTTCCACTTCACTTTTACTGCTAGGCAATGGCATGTGTCAGGCAAACACAATAAAGTGGTACCTCGGGTTACATACGCTTCAGGTTACATACGCTTCAGGTTACAGACTCCGCTAACCCAGAAATATTACCTCGGGTTAAGAACTTTGCTTCAGGATGAGAACAGAAATTGTGCAGCAGCGGCACAACAGCAGCAGGAGGCCCCATTAGCTAAAGTGGTGCTTCAGGTAAGAACAGTTTCAGGTTAAGAACGGACCTCCAGAACGAATTAAGTACGTAACCAGAGGTACCACTGTATAAAGCCTTAAAGTTACAGTTACAGGCCCCATCCCTGACTATTCATGGCCCCAAGTGAATTCCAAAAACCTATTACATGATCCCTCTCTCGTTTGAGGAAGCAAAAAAAATCTGCACATGTATTTATTATTATTTATTAAATTTAATATTTTTTGTTTAATTTATTAAATTAAATGTGTCAGCACAATGTCTTGGGCAAGCACAAATATGGGTATGCGAGAATGCCAGCCTCACTATACAAGTACTGCACGTGTTCTCTGAGTTTGAAGGTCTATTGTGAAATTGCAGCCACTTTTTACAGCCGGTTGTAGCCAGACAGCCATGTTGTGCATCCCACTATGCCTAAGATATCCTCAGTGTATGCGCTGCTGGAAGACTGAACAGTTTGTGTGTGTTGAAAGAAAGGGATTGGAGGAGGGGCAGAAATAGAACAAAATAACATGTTGAAGAAAGAAAAAATGGAAAGGAGACTAGAAGCTGAGGTACACAGAGTTCAGGAAGAAAAGACTGCAGATTAAAATTGCATAGTCAGCTAATAAGGAGGAATAAAAATGGAGGTGCAGGTCTGTGGCTCTGGAAAGCAGTGGGGAAAAGGCTTTAAAAAGATAGCAGTTCAGTGAGAATTGTACTGCTACAGAGAAAAATGGAATGAAGTATATTGTGGTGGTACTATATGGGACATAGAAAATGGGAGGAAATAAATGAGTTTGAATTGCAATAAAAATGTTCTTATGAAAATGGTATATAGATGGTATATCACACCGGTTAAATTAGCGAAAATGTTTAAAACATGTAATAAATGCTGGAAATGTAAAGAAAAAGAAGGGACATTTTATCATATGTGGTGGGAATGTAAGAAAGTGAAGGGTTTCTGGGAGATGATATATAATGAGTTGAAGAAGACGTTGAAATATACATTTGTAAAGAAACCAGAAGCCTTTCTTTTAGGAATAACAGGAAGTGAGATAAACAAAAGGGACTGCAAACTTTTCCAATATGTAGTAACAGCGGCGAGAATATTAATGGCCCAAAAATGGAAACAGGAGGAACTACCAACTATGGAAGAATGGAGAATGAAACTTATGGACTATGCACAATTGGGTAAGCTAACTGGGAAAATCAGATATCAACGAGATCACAAGTTCATCGAGGACTGGGGAAAATTTACAGAATATCTGAAAAAATATATGTGATGAACAAACAACGCTAGTGGGGTTTAAAGAAGCTCTGTGAAAGTTTGAGGAGTATTGTAAAAAAGAAAACATGTTAGGAAGGGTATATTAAAAGGCAATATTAAATTTAGGGAATGTGTAACATAAATTTAAATACGGATGATTGGCAGAGAAGCTGACGGAAGTCCAAAAGTTGAAATTTGTGAAAATGTTTGATATGGTGATATTTGTATAATGGAAAATTTAATAAAAAATATTATATAAAAAAAATGTTCTTATGTAGTTAACATACCAAGATTATCTTCATTAGTGAACAAGAAATGAAAAAGTGGTTCTGGAGTCATATGTTTTTAGATAGTTTTTTTAAAAAGTGTTATTTCTAATAACAACACTACAAATAGCCTGGATTTGTAAAGGAATTATTGATGAATTCAGGCTACAAAATGCAGAATGCAAACAAAATGCAATTGCAAAAGGTTCTAACGATGTCTTAAAGGTAAAGGTAAGGGGACCCCTGACCGTTAGGTCCAGTCGCGGACGACTCTGGGGTTGCAGCGCTCATCTCGCTTTATTGGCCGAGGGAGCTGGTGTACAACTTCCGGGACATGTGCCCAGCATGACTAAGCCGCTTCTGTGGAACCAAAGCAGTGCACAGAAATGCCGTTTACCTTCCCGCCGGAGCGGTACGTAAGCTGGGGAGGCATTAGCTAAGCTTTGGGAAGGAGGCGGGAGGACTCAGGCACCCTGCCAGTCCTCTCACACCTCCTTTCTAAAACTCAGCACCTCACTTACCTGGCTTGGGGAAAGTAGTGTGAGGGCTGTGGCAGGGGCATCAAATGCTGTGGAGGGCCACCCAAAAAGGCCTTGAGGGCTAAAGATTACATTAGAAATGTGAAGGATTAGTGCTGTGTGTCTTTGGCCAGGTTCTCTACAAGGCTTGTCTCTGCTAGTTATATTTACAATTAATCTTAACTGAATTGACTGAATTAATAGTCTAAGCTTGCACAATGTATTACAAATCTTTTCTTGGTTGGCAATATGGAAGAAACAAGATATAGCAAGCTGTGAAATTTTGGGAGATTGCAGCATGTGTTCAGGAGTGTTAGAAAGCATACAAAGTGTTATAACCAGTCTGAGAACATTGCATAAACAAAATTGACTACATATGAGAAAGAAAGGCGTGTGTGCAAAATAAGCCTAAAATGAATGCAATAATAGAACCATCCATACTCCCCAACTGTTGCTATTTAAGATGAATCATCTCACTTTCATTTTCTGTGTCTGGTTTTGCACAAAAACAAATCTTTTAGTGAAAGAAAGGAACCACTTGGAGTTTAAGAACATTTGCATATATATAGTGCCTTACCCCATCACCTTTTCCTGCTTATTGCCACCAGTTAGATAAATGGTCCTCTTTCCAGATCCATATACTAAGGCACAGACAGCTGGCAAACACAGTTATGTGAAGGGATGCTTCTCTGAAGTGATCAATGTTGAGACACTTGCCAGGCAACATGACTATAATTAAATGTCCATCCCTTTAAATATGTTAGGTCTCTGCATATCAACAGATACTACCTTTGTTTGGTATTTGAATTTTAGAACTTATGCTCAACCAGGGCCAGTCTGGCACCTGAGGCAAACCACAAATTGGTTTGTGTTACCAACCAGAGAAAAAGGGGAGAGTCAAGAACTACATCAGGAAAAATGAGGGAGATAAAGATAAACAATGGGAAGATGTGGTTTGGATTTTAGAAATCTATATTGCCTTTGTTCAATGGACAATGTATATAGCTAGTTTCCACACAAATCCCAAAAATGAGTTCATAAATCTATGTCCTGATGGGGTTTGCTACTGGTAAAAACATCTAATTTAATACACTGCAGCCTTTCTTCCTTTATGTTTTGCCCACATCCTCAATTGCCACCAATTACTGTAGCTTCACAAAAATACACACACAAGCACATAAAGAGGTCTGCCAAACAAATCCCTCTAGCGCCAGTGTCACAGCTATACTTCAGACAAACCAACAGGGCATCTGTAAACTTTACTGCACCTACCTTCTCCCAGAGGAATGAAAATGTCACTTTAACAACTGTAGTCCCTTCTGAGTTAACTGTGGGTCTGTATACCCCACTCTGATCTCTAAATCAACTTGTCTGTTTGGCAGACAGTTCTGCCTACCACATTCACAGCTGCCAAATAATTCCAATGCAATGTTAATATTTAAATCTTCCTTCTGAATATTTTATTATCTATATTCATAATTTCTAACTCCACAAAAGTATCAAATTATTTTGTGCGCATTCACAAAGCTCTTATAAATGACAAGATACTTGCATAACATGTTGCCTTAATTTGTTATGAACGTTGCCATCTGATTTTTGTGTGTATGTGTGTGTGTAACATTTTAATAAATATTACTTACGAAGGCAAATTCACAGCTGTTAATTATTATCATGTTTCTCCCCACTAGATTTGTTAAGTTTTGTGCAAATGATCAAAGCAAAGCTATTCATAAATGTCATCATAATGTATATTTAAACATGCCTGTTTGAAATTTGCTATATTCCAAATTTGTGATATATAAATCCCTGAGAATGTTACATTTTAAGTCTACTTTCAGTCATTGTTATGCTCATCCTGTTGCATCTGAAGTCTTTGGTTCAGCAGGGACATCTCGATTCAGAATGAAATTTGCTATTACCTGTAAAGCATGAACAATGTGTTTCTGGGTCAGTGCCATACACAGAACCATTCTCTAGAGCAGATATCTGCAGGGAAGCTTCTTGGCAAGCAGTGAACTCATAATCAGAATGCAGGACTACAGAGATTCCGGCCAAAGCAGCAGAACTCCCCTTTCTAAAAATAACAAACACATCTGACTACAAGAGTCAAGTACCTGGTATGCAGTGGGAATAACAGACAGAATAGGAGACACAGTTCACTTCTTTTGTTGAAGTGGTGGCTTTTACTGCCAAAGATTAAGATTAGTACTTCCTAGACCTACTTCTATGCATGTGGCTTCTAAGGGCAGCTGATAAACGGCAAAACATAGGAAGGCCTACTCCAATATTTTCCACATTTGCCTACCTAAACAGTAGGGTTGATATATCTGTCTCAGACAAAAGTTGCATGTACAACATGCAGATAACCTTTGTTATCATTTGAAGAAGAATTGGCTGTGATAACCAGCATAAAGGAATCTGATGAGGAATGCAAAGCAATTGAAACAACAATCTAGAAGGTCAAAAGTAGGGGTCAGCAACCTTTTTCAGCCGTGGGCCGGTCCACCATCCCTCAGATTTCCTTGCCATACAAATAACCCAGAGATGCATTTTAAATAAAAGGACACATTCTACTCAAGTAAAAACATGTTGATTCCTGGACCGTCTGCGGGCTGGAATTAGAAGGTGATTGGGCTGGATCCAGCCCCCAGGCCTTAGTCTGCCTACCCCTGGTCAAAAGTATGAAGAAAGAAATCTGGGCATGTATAATTCTTCCATGATTTTTTCAGAAAATTTTCAGATTAGAAAAAACAACAACCAACCCTTGCAAGACACTTTGAGAAACTAAGGCCACTATGATTAATTTTGCACCTCTTTCTTTGGCCAAATTGATTTTGACAAAACTAGCTTGATTAATGAGTCCTTAGGGCTGCTTCTGATATGGATAGCCAAGTACAAACTCTGCATGTTGGTACTGCATGAGACAGAGATATAAGTGCACACATTTATAATTTTTGACTTCTTTCACATACAGGGTACCTAACCATATTTTATTGCACTTGTCCAATTCTATGAGATTACACCAGATAAAAAATAGTCCCATAATCATATCATGTGGAATAAATTCCAGTATAGCTAGAATATATGAAACATATAAATAACACCACATATAACATATAAATAACACCACATATAACATATAAATAACACCACTGAGCCGTCCCATTTTGGTGCAGTACCCTAAAATGAAAATACGTGGAAGTTATCATTCCACCCCACTCATCTACTCCAAACTTTTCAATGTTACAGACAGGGATGAATGCAAGTTGGCTGACTTCCTATGTGAGGGACAATATATATTACATCTGAAGCTATGAAATTTGATCTCTTATATAAAATTGTGTTGTTTAAGAAATATAGCTATTCTCTCTATTATTATTATTGTACTAGCTCACATTCAAAACAATTATTCCAATTAAAATTGCCAGCTCTGAAGAAATATTTATTTCAAATACTACCCATGTTTCTATAAAATTAATGTTTTCTCAGAATCATCTATTTTAAGTACTTCTCTATCCTCTATCATTTTTGCTTGGGGTTTTTGAAATACAAGTAACACAATAAAGATGGACCAATTTACAGGTCTATGGTTCACAAATGTCTGCAGTAGTTTTAAAAGAAACAACAGAAAAACAAATAAAACACAGGAAAAACAAAGTGATGAAAAACCAAGCCAAATGGGCTTCTATCTAGTATTTGAAATGGTACATATACAGAAAAGAATGACTGCGAGGCTGCTTCTTTCTCCCTAGGGAGGAGCTGTCATTTCCATCACTGGAAATGGTACTTTAAGCAACTGTCATGTCTGTAGGGTTCCCCCCTCCTTCTTATTTTTAACATACTGTATTTTAGGACACAAACAAATATAGAAAAGCTAAAGCTGTTATTCTGAGAGCTGAAAATAAAAATGCATTATTTTGTTAACATTTTGTCTTTCATTTTATTTTTCTAATTCAAATGTTCTCTCCCAATCACCACACTGTATAATTGAAACTTCAACAAAAATATAACAATTATTTATTTCCTAATTTCACTCAGTTTGCTTGCATTAAAAAAGATAAATTAGCACTGTTGTAAAACAAATTGCACCCTAATGCAACCTTGTTAGGTTCAGTCTATAAAGTATCCTTTAAACGTATGTGGCTGTCAGCAACAATGACTCATGAATATGCAGATCTTTCACTTTTAATGAATTTTCCTTGGAGATCTCATAATGTAAAATTAACTTCTTCGGATAAACGAAAGGTACTGTTTCATTCAATCCTAGAGAGAAAGCAACTTTTGCTGTTCTGCTTTGAAAAACCTTATTATGATTTGGCTAGCAGGTAAAAAAAAGATAAAATATGCTGGAATTAGCAACAGAAACAATTTTTCAAAACCATGAAAAAAAACTAGTCAAATACAAAACAATGGTAGACAAAATCTCAAACACGTAACACAGACATTCATTGATCCTTCACAATGTAAGTGTTGAACAAGTTTTTTATGCTTTATTTAAAAAATCTTATCTAATTTTTGCAAACATCAACCAGCTCAATAATACAAGTTCTTTGAACAATATTAACAGAAAGATATAAACACTTTGAAAGCATCTGAGATGCTTGAAATTGTGTTTACTCTCTTCAATATTTGAGGAGACTGCCCCCTCCTCCCCGGTTGATGGGCATTGCCATTCAAATGGTGTGTGTGTGTGCCACATCTTATGATCAATTATGTGGATGGAGTTTACCTCCCCTGCCCCCCCAATATTTTATTCACGTTGGCAACCCTGGTCCGATCATATGCATAATATTCCCACCTGCCCAAATTCAAGGGCTGCATGCTGTCAGTGGCCAGGGCTGAAGTCAGAAGGGGGAAGGGCAAGAGTGAAAAGTGGCAAAAGTCACCTCCTTTTCTTCCTGCCACCCTTTTCTCTTTCCTCCACATCCCTTGCTTCTCCCCATCCAGAAAACTACTGGAGGATCAGATCACTCTTGCTAGAGGTCTGAACTCCTTTTCTCCTTCCATCAGTTTTGCCTTCCTTCCTTCCTTCCTTCCTTCCTTCCTTCCTTCCTTCCTTCCTTCCTTCCTTCTCTCTCTCTCTTGATTCCTTCAACCATGTGAAATTAGACTGAGGGCATAAGGTGGCCCACACCTGATATACACAATATCAAACAACAAAGGAAAATAAAATGTAGGCTTTACTCCTGTGAATAGAACTCTTCTTACAAGACACTTTTGCCTGAGACAATTTTAACCCACCCTCACCCCGTACTTCCCTTGCCACAAACTGCTCCAGTTGGAAACCTTCTAGAACCATGGGTGGAAGAAGAGGGAAACAGCAAAAAGCATTGTATATCCCACCTCCTTCTTCCAGCAGGGGTCTCCTCTGACTCTCATTCCCTTCAGAGATTGAAAGAAGTCCTGTTTACAGAAGCACAAGTCTGGATCTAGCCCATTAAAACATTTAATGCTTAAATAACAATGCAAAAATGGTTATATACTGACCAACAAATACAGTGTTTGTGGATATACAGAAACAAAAAAAGCAACCTAGGTGGGAATGTTCACTCTAAATACAATCCAATTTAGCACAATATTTTACTTCTCCCTGCACTTTTAATGCCACATAAGCACAAATAAGCTAAATAAGGTTTATGGAAATTTGTGTCAATGATATCTGGCAATTCAGAAAAAAAGAAAGAATTGTGGTTGTATTTTGCAGTACACAATAGAATTGCCTTTTAATAGTATAGTTCATCTAATCCATTCTTAATCTAATTAATACAGTGTAAAGCATGATGGTAACACTTCTAAAAATAGATGGCATATTATGAAAAGCAAGCAAGTGATCAGTGCACAAAAGTAATGACAACCTTTTTAAAAATAATAATTAAGGTTGTGTTTTGATTGGACATTTAGGATTTTGAGCATTTTTAAATTTTCTGTTATTTTTTGATGTGTAGTGATTAACACCTGAAAGCAAGTAAGATATTCTAAACCATTTCAGAGCTATTAAATCTGTTTGAAAAATAAATTAAAATTATTATTTTTCATTTTTTCAAACTACTTCACTAAGCAAAAATATAATATGCTAAATATTATTTTGTTAATGACACCTTCTCTTGCAAAAAGAAACCCTCAAACCCTCAGTGAGTTAGGGAGTTCCCACACATGCAAAATGGGCTCTGGAGGATTGAGTGAATGAGACCAATAGTAGTCCCAAAGTCAAGAATGTAGTTTCTACATGTGCTGTGGAGGGAAATAAGGAACAAATGGGGCTCATCAACCTGGGAAGGTAGCCGATTTAGAAGAAGGAAAACTCTGATCCTAAACTCCACCTGTCTTGTGAGATATCTTTGGACTAAGGAGCAAATTCTACAGAAATCCCAAGTGGAGTTCCTAAGACAGTTAGATTGTGCCTCGTACATCTCCTTCTGGCAATTCCTGCAGCCAAGCTGGTGCCAAATGTATTGTTCTGCTTTCCTTTGGACCACATCAGTGAAGCCAAGAGGTGGGTCTTGTCATCTGGTCAGCCCAGGACCTGCATACACACTGCCTCAGCTGGTGCCCTGGGGAGGTCACTTTGGTGCTGCTAATGTAGTGGTTGACTTCACCCCTGGAGGTAAACTCCATTGTCTCTTAAGACAGATGCCAACACACAACACACATTACAATTCTGAAAAATCGAGCTTTTAGCTTCCCTCTTCTTCAAGGGATGCAGCATGCATTTGTAAATTTGATATGCGAAACGCTAAAGAATTGGAAAGTAGGAAGCAGGTAAAAGGAAGGCTAAACTCATTAAGGCCTTCATTTCTGAATATTTCTAAGTCCAGATGTCAACAGCTGACTCAAGCTTTTCACATTTGTGGGTTAACAATTTCGGGAAAAGAATACAGTCACTTTTTTCCAGTAAACAAGTGTTTGAAATCTTCCACATTCATTATAATGATGTGTGAAACAGCCTCATGGTGATAAACCCCTTTCTACTAGTGACAAAGCTGTCCTCCTTTCCTCACCTAAAGGTTTATTTTGCCTATGATGCCAGAAAATTAAGTGTGAGGCACAGTGTCAGGGTCCGCACAAGAGATTTCAAGGTCTTAAGTTAGCATACTCTATGAAGAAAACCTACATTATTATATCTACATTACTTAGTAGTGGATGTAATATTTGTTTGTTTTATATGAAGACAACGCGAGGGTGGGGGTAGAGCAGATCAGTAAAAATAATACAGCATATAAACAAACAAAAATTTGAAAACATATAGTGAGAAACATTTTCATTCTTCATCATTTCAGCTGAATTAATCGTTCTATTGGGCCACCCAGAAGTTTGCTTGATGAACCTAGGGCAAAACCACCAAGGGAGGCACCCTACTGTCAGAAAGTAATGAAGCGTGCCCCTGCCCTTTGCTTTCAAAATCAATTAAAGGTACTTACGGTCTCAGGTTTCATAAAAGATAATTATTTCACAAACTGAAATTTCACAGGTCATGTAGAAAAGAAACGTCAGTGTGTAACAATTCCTCATATGTTTAATACTAAGCAGAAACATGTATCAACTATGTCCTACTCTTCAATCCTCATTGCACAAATCAATTGTACACTGACTACTCATTTTAACAGGCTGTAGAGAAAACGTGGCTTTGTTAAAAACCATGCTGGGTTTCCTCCATAGCTTCATATCTACACAAGCCCAAAAGGTAACCTAATACTTGAATGCGTGCTGCGCTTCATTATAAATCCCCTGCCCTGGGGACAAAAAAATAAAGAATCAAAAGCATCCCAATTCCCAGTAGAACATAAAGAGTATGACGACTTCAGCATAGCATGATAGTGTAGCATTCATTGCAGGCAGTGTGTAGGCCATACTTTTGTTTGAAGTAACTGTAATGTTTACCATTCAAACAAGACAGGCAGATTTATGAAATTATTAGATGGGTGAAAAGGCATGCACCTTATGCTAACACAATCATCTCCACTATTAGTCTGCAATGTGTGGACAATACAGGAATCAAGGTGTGTGTGGCTGCTCTGGCTCAAATGATTTGTCTTTACTTCATGGATACAGAAATATCTGAAGGGGGGGGGTGTCCCACACAGAAGATAGCTTAAAAGGAAATGAATTATCTATCACATTTTATAAAATGTGGAACTGATTTCTGTTGTCTTGCTATCAGAGAGAAATCTGTTTTTAAGCAGAGTGGATGGCATACAGAGTTTTCTTTCACTAGCCTTCCCTTTGATAACTTTCAAGATGATTTGTCGCACTCCTTGTAAGAATTATTGGGAACGCCACACTTTCTTTCAGAATGCACATTATTTCCCCTCCATTGTTTAAACTTTAAACTACCACAAAATTCTTGATGTTTCACCTTCCTCAACTTCTACTTCATTAGTTGTCTTGCTAACATTTTCTGCTGTATGTCCAAACTCACTTACAGCTATATCTATTCAATATATCTATTGAAAAGCTCTTATTGAAAAACTGGTTTCATTCCAAAAATAAAAGCTCAATGCAGTTTAATTCTGCATTACCCCATAGTGTGTCCATTTGAAAACAGATGTAAGAGGTCCAATGTGATTGGGCAGGTGTGTAGACTATGCAGAAAAAACAAGTAACTAGTCTCCATTAATTCTAGAATAAAATGTAATGTGTGCACAGCCTCCCCTCTCTCTGTGTATTTATATCTATTAAAAAATAAAAATGCCCATGTGCTTAGTAGTAATGAAGACACTCAGCTCTAAGGCTGAGCTTTCACTGTGTTCATTGTGAGAGTGTGCAGTTGTCGTCAAACTGTGAGCAGAAGATCTGGGTGAGAGGGTAAACAACTATTTTGTTGTATATTATCTACACACATTTTATTGTTATTATCATCATCTTCATCATCTAAATATCACAATCACCTAAACCTAAGCTTGTAGTTCAGGACTCACCAACATGGCCTGCATGGACAAGTAGTGCCCAGAGCCTTCCTTGGCACCCAGATTCCCCTCCCACCACCAGTCTGCTTTGCCAAAAGAACAGATTGCAGTGTGTACTTGGTTGCAGTGCCTGTGAAAGTTTTTCCAGCTTGCAAATGTGGCCATGGGCCAAAAACGGATGGAGATCCCTGCTTTGCGAGTTACAATACAAATTGATTAAAAATGTCAATTAAATACACAAGCCAACCACAGTAACCAAAGGATTCCAAGCACACAAACTAACTGTATGTCCCCTCTGTCTAGACCTTAATATTTAATTTCAAAGTTTTAAGGATTATTAATTTATTAAAAAATTCTCTGGGTCATATTTTTCAATGAATTTTAAGTGTGTATAATTTCTCTAGATTGTGCCCTGTGTTTTTCATGAGGCAAATGATTATGTCATAGCCTTTACAATTAATAGTGAAGCTGTCAGAGTGATCTGTGACATTCTAGGAAATTTTGGCCTCCCACTTACCAAGCTACTTCACATTTACATTAAAGTGACTGTCTGTTAGCATTTGCTTGCCAGAATGTGCTTTAATCTGTCACCTTCTTCAGCACGTGTGATGTTCCAGCAGCCTGACAATATTTCCATCTTAATAATCTAGAGTGCTATTTTTCTGATGCAACATATAACACATATCTGATAAGTGATCTAGCATAAAAGTGAAGGATATAAACTTGTTTTCTGACTTTGAGTAAATAAAGTCCTCAACAATTCCTCTTTGCTTATTTGTTTATGGAGTAGGTAAAGGTAAAGGTACCCCTGCCCGTACGGGCCAGTCGTGTCCGACTCTAGGGTTGTGCGCCCATCTCACTTAAGAGGCAGGGGGCCAGCGCTGTCTGGAGACACTTCCTGGTCACGTGGCCAGCGTGACGAAGCTGCTCTGGCGAGCCAGCACCAGCGCAGCACACGGAAACGCCGTTTACCTTCCCACTATAAAGCGGTACCTATTTATCTACTTGCACTTGGGGGTTCTTTCGAACTGCTAGGTGGGCAGGAGCTGGGACCGAAAGACGGGAGTTCACCCCGCCGTGGGGATTCGAACCGCCGACCATGCGATTGGCAAGTCCTAGGCACTGAGGTTTTACCCACAGCGCCACCCGCGTCCCCTGTTTATGGAATATGATCTAGCAAATTAGACCTACAGTTTTCATTACAAATACAATGTAAATGAAAATGAAAATTCATATTTTGGTCTCAATAATCTACCCGTGCATATATACTTGACATTATGTTTATCTTCCTCCTTTCTGTATACATATGGAGAACTGAAGACAGCTCCAAAAGGCTTGAATCAGTTGAAACAATGAAGATTAAGATCTCTTTGATTGCAATGAGCACACTACTGCAAAGTACTCTATTTCTTGTATCAGTAAAGACAGCATTTTAGTTAGACAATAAACTTCAGAGTTGAAATTTTCATTCAAAGAGTGAGGGCATGTGGTTCTTCTCCATTTTAAAGAGGAATCCCTCCTTTGGGGCATGGGAAAGTGGAACAAACAGTTTCAGGAAACACTAGCCAAGCCATAAAAGGTATGCTTTGATTTTATTTTTTTTGCAAATTTGCTGGCTCCTGCAAGTCACAAAGCAACAAGCCTTAGTCCATTAGTATGACAGGTAGTGTTCTTACTAACAACTGCTTTTTACTCCCCCTGACAAATGTGCTCTGTGCCATGGTTGACGTTTGTGTAGTAATCAGGACTGATGGATAGGGACGCCAATGCTGCCGAAAGTGCCCCCCGATTTAATGTGAGCGATTTGTCAAATGTGTTGCGATTGCATTGCTGTCAGGCACAGCCAGGAAAGCACTTTGTCATCTTTCCACCAAGCAAGGTCACTTTGGCAGGGGATAGAAGGTCCCACCAATGAAATTTTCATGTTTATTGGTGATGTGCATGGCCTACTTTCAAAACTTGTTTATTTTCTATTAAATAGCCATTTCAAGTCTCCTCTGAGAAGCTTCTTTTGTTAGAAACATCCGTAAGAAGGTTTTTTGGGGGGGGGGGTTTAGATAAAAGGCCATTGGAATAAATATACATTTGGAACATTCAAATGTAAGGAAGTGCACATTACCATTTCCACTGAAAGAAGGTGGTTTACATGAGATGTAAGAACTCTACTTATAACCTGATTCTTAAAAAAGTGTTGGGAACACTCAAAATGTTATGAATCCTAAACATATGGGATAAGTGAGAAGAAAAAATACATCAGTCAAGGCATTGGATACAAATGGCCAATAATTATTCTATATTTTAAACAGGGAATAGAAGAGTCATAACATTCAACAAATGCACTCTATCAAATTCCACCATTTCAATTAACAGTTAATGTTATAAAGCTATACTTTGGGCAAATTAGCAAAATGTGAAAAAAATATTTTAGTTCCTAGAAAGCTCCAGGAGGTATTACCACTGGAAAATTGAACAATATTTTCAACTGGCTGGTAGCCTTATCTGACAACATCCCAGTACAGCTCTAGTTTTGAGTAATTATGCACTGCTATCAATGAAAATAGGATAACTATATGTACATCCAATTGACAGGATCATAGTGAAGGTCAATAACTTGTTTTCATCTGCAGCACCTGATCCAGCAAGGGATACATGCATGGAAGACTGCTTTTGCAGCCTTCTGTTCCTATCCTTATGCAGACTGGGATATTACTCTGCATTACATATACTGTATTATCAAGGGCTGGTCCTGCGTCTACTGAAGCAGCATCACTTACTGAGGGAAGGAGAATGACCCAAAGCAAAGGTGTAGGGCTATACTTAAACTAAAGCCTCTAATTTTGTCAAAGTACTTTAAGGATTCCATTCATTTGTCATGTGCCATACTTTCTCCATTTCATCCTCCTTACCAGAGGCTATGGTATGGAAGAAGCAATAACATTTCAGTGCACGTAATTGCTGCACTTACAGAATTGGGAACTTGAAAACTTGTTATGTGAGCTACCATGTCTTTATGCACAATTATTTTACATGAGACTTCCAAATGGGCAATTGTTAATGGGGACTTATAAGACAGACTCACCAATCTCGTTAGAACAGGGATGGGGATGTTGTCGAATGACAATTCCCATCATCCTTGATCCTTGGCCATGTTGCTTGGGGCTGATGGAAATTGTAGTCCAACAACCACTGAAGGGTCGCAGGTGCCCCATTTCTGCTTTAGAATTCAGCAGCTAACAGCATGAGCAGGAAACCCTCAGTTCAAATCTTGAGTCAGAATTGAGATCAGTGGGTTGCCTTAGATAATTCCCCTTTACTGGCATCCTTATTCTAAGAATTATCAACATAATGCATATGTGAACTGTTTTGAGTATTCAGGGAAAATCTTTATATAAATCCTAAATATTATTCATCAACATGGAAGCTATAGAAATTAAACTTCTTAAAGACAATCACCTAGACATATTAAGCAATACAACAGCCACTTTCCTTGATATATCCTGAAGTAGGGCAGAGATATGCAGCCACAGCTTTGACTCCCCCTTGCCCCGCACTCTAGCACCTGGTAGACCAGGCAAGTTCCCATTTAAAACTAGTTTACTGAGGCCACAGTGGCCCATGCATTGGTAACCTCATTACTTTATTACTGTAATGTATTTTATGTGGGGCTGCCCTTGTATCTGGTCTGGAAGCTGCAACTATGCATTATGCAGCAACCAGACTGCTCATGGGATAAGGTTACTGGCAAACGTAACCCCTCTGCTGAGAGAGCCGTACTGATTGCAATTTGCTACCAGGTCAAGTTCAAGATTATTGTGTGAATTTTAGCCCTAAATAACTTGGGACCAAAGTACGTTAAGGAGCACCTAATTCTTTATGTTCTACCTTCATCACTGAGATCCTCTGATGTGGCACTTTTGGTTGTTCCAAAGCCCTGGAGGCCTTAGCTGGGGACCAAGCCTTTAGTGTGGTAGGCTCTACATTGTGGAACTTCCTGGCAGAAGATATTTATAACATAGACACCCACTAAAAAGTACTCAAGGCAGTGAACAATGTAAGACTCAAACATTAAAAACACTGCAATTTCAAAACTATAAGAAGTAATTAATATTTTATTACTTCTTATAGTTTTGAAATTGTAGTGTTTTTTTGTAGAGTACATTTCTCTGCCCACTGAAGTATTCATTCAAAGAGGAAAAACCGGCCAACAGAAACAAAAAAATGTCAGACAAAAAATGCAGATCTATGCCCAATTGCAATAGGATTTGCATGTAAGAGTTGGAAAGGCTGAACGATCAGCATGGAATATATAGAATGCCTTTACTATTTACTGCAGTGAAGGATATTAAAGGCAACCTAAGACACAATGCAATGAACAGTATTTGTCAGCAAATGTTATATACTATCTTATTAATTGAGATAAACTGTAAGAATGTGGTTTTAAGAAATGTTATCACCTTAAACTAAATCATAGACTGATTTATAATCTACCCACACACTGAGATCAAGGACATTGTTTCAACCCTGCTTATCAAATATTCAAGATTCATATCCCTGCTCTTATAGATTCCTTCTAAAGCTGCTCAGTGCACAGGAAATGATAAATTGAACTACTATGTACTTCAGAGATTCTCTGGCAAAATGCTTTATAGTATTCACTAAATATTAGAAAGAACTTCCAAAATTGTTTAATGGGCTCAGACCTCATTGAATGAGTAGATTCCCTTTATTTGTATAGAATGATTTTTTTTAAAAATTAGTAGCATCCATTCCTACAAAAAAGGAAACACTTTATTGAAAGACCTAAAATCAAGATCTTATTCCAAATCACACTGACGAGTGTGCTGTGTGCTTCAGAAGTAAATGGATATAGAACATAATTCAATACATATGAAAGTGCAAAACGGGGAAGGGGGAGAGATGAGTTAAATAATGTTGAATTAGTAATTGCACTGAGCACAGATTTGTCATAATACATTAGATAGGAAAGGGTGTAATTGCCCACCCATGTACCTGTGGGAGTCAAGCAGTTACCTATTCCCACAAATACTAATAGCAGTTTTGCCAGTTAATTCCTTAGATGCCGTGGTGTAGCAGTCAAAGACAGGAAAACCAAATACTATAGCAAACCTATTTTACTGATGCTGGCAGCTTCTTGGGCAGAAAATAGTTAACCCAACACAGCAACGTGAAAGGTAGGAATTCCACAGGGAGCCTAAAGAAAGAGATGTTTTCATCTCATTATGTCTACCTTCGTAATTATAAAAAACTCATCAACCTCTAGATGAATACCACATATAATCATTTTTCCCTGCATATTTTCTGAAGCAGGAAGCCTAACAAGATATAAATGCTACAAGACTAATTTAGGTTATTTGCAGTTCTCATATCAAGTAGAGCCAGAATGATATATATAAAAGAAACAGAAGAAAGCTAAAAATATGTTCTTAAATGATTGGTTCATAACCAAATAAATAAGAGCTCTCTTCTGGAAGAACCGGTAAATATATTTAGATCCCACTTTTCCCCCTCGGAGAATAAGAGGGCTTCACTATAGCCTAAAAAAAAAACCAATCCTGGAAGTATCCACTTCCAACTCAAATATCATCAAAGAACATTGACTCCACATAAAGAAATATGTGCAGTTACCCCATCTCTTATATAGTTATCAGAGGGTTTGAAATGGGGGAGCTGATAAGATTCATTTCACATGCACAGCAGCCTATACCCACCCTTCTCTTTCACAGTCTAGTCTGTCATTCCATTTCTTCCTTCAGTGGACCATGCAATGAAGCTGCAAAAGTCAATGTTATCAGACTGTCCAATAGAATACCATCTTGACTTTTCCATCATCATGTAATGTGATGCTGGACTCTCTACCTCACCTAGCAAACTGTGGAATGAAGGTAATTCAAATGTCACAAGTTAATCCCAGCTTTATGTACACTTTGCTTACCCCAGTAGATGCAGAACAGGGGTAGTGGGGATCCAAGGAAATAAAAAATGAGCAATGACTGTCGTAGCAGGTTATGTAATTTACTGAACCGTTCTTAAAAAAGACAAATCAATAACATCCCCATTCCTGGTCCAATGTGGAAATGAATTATTTGTAGTCAGTCCTCTAACTCACACACAAACAGAGTTTGCATTTCTGGGTGTGCCTGGATATACGCAAAGTCGTCAATTTCCCAAGATATGAAAAACTTTGTTTTCAGAATACCTCTGTTGAGATACAAAACTTGATCAGTCAATTCTGAATGTATGGAGGGGTGGAAGCAGGACTGATTAATGCATAAATTTCAGGGCTCCACTGCAATCTTAATTTACCCTTTTATGTGTACAGTATGCCCTTTGGTTGCAACCAGAGTTACATTACCAATATTCACCATTTCTGCCATACCGTTTTTACACTGCTCTGAAGAAACATATAAAGACAAATGGCATATACAGATGTTTGCCTGAACATGCAAAGGGCTAAACCATGTAAAGGGGCATGGATATGCTTGTCTGTCATGTGGGCTGCTGACTGAAGAGGTTCTTATGCATATTCTGTTGGACTTACAAACCTCCCTGCAAACAGTAGTCCTGTCTAATAAGGATTCCCAATTATGGAGACGCTTCTAAGTGTATTTGACAGTACATACTTATAAAACCTCATCAGACATAGTACAAAGATCTCAAGAGGAGCCTGTGATGTGAGAGGTGTTGCGGATGACCCCAATGTGGCACCCCTGTCCATTGTTTAGGGCACTGTGTGTTCAAGCTAATACCAGAACATCTAAAGATGTAAATGCAATGTGCCAGTTACTGAAGATCCACTATATAATAGTTCTATAAACAGTGATTTTTAAAGTATCTCACCATTAATTGAAACTTGGGACAACAACATTGTAGCAAAATATATTGCCTCTTGCAATGACTAAAAGCTCGCATGGATCTTGTAATGCAGTTATTCCTTTGGAGAAATTAGGGGGAGCACTTGCCGGTCTGCTGTTGCAGCAGAAGTTAAACTTTCTTCCATCACCTATAACTGGGGTCACTAAACGTGGTGCCCTGGGTACAATGGCACCCTTGAGGAGTCCCCCTGATGCTCACATGGCCTACATTGCCCTCTCCATCATGAGGTGGTGAATGTGATTACCTCCCCACATCTGAAAAAAACACATAAAGGTGAAAGAGGATGTAGGAAGATGAGTGCTCTTTTCCCACTTCCTCCTGCAGATATATGTACTTTCCAATTTAATCAGAAAAGACAATTTATAGATTCAATATACTTACAGCAGGTTAACATATAAGCCACAACATCCTTCCTAATCACGCATGCTAGATGAACTAAGAATAAGGACCTACATATGTATGTGACTCTGGTTCTTTATTTGCTGAAAGAGGATGTGTAAGCCCAAGGCTTGGCTCCAAATCCCAACATGTGACTCTAAAATAGGATGGATGCACTGCCTCCTTCCCTTCCCCTCCTCGCTGACACTGTGATGCATTTGGTGAGGCATCCAAAGCTAGCATCTCCATCGGTTTATCTGTATTTTCTCCTATAACCAAGATAAATATTGATTGCCAAGTACTTGCAGTTATATTACTTGTCAATCAGTGCTATTGCTACTACCATCCTGACCAGTGGGAACTGACCTACAATGGCTTGTAAACTGAGAACAAGACCTAGGACATTCATGCATATGAGTAACTGGCAGAGAGTTGTTGCCCTCTGAACTCCCAAGTTTGTGAGAAGTTATGAGGTATGAACTACTGCTAAGAGAACAAAGTAGTAAGGATATCAAAAACTCTGATTTTGGCTTCAACATCAGAGCAAGCCATTCTTTGATGGAAGGCCCACACCACATCTTGTTTCAGCTGCAGTGAGTTAGGCTGCAAAAGGAGGCTGTAGTGGATGCTGTTTTGCCAACCATCCAGAACTCAGCATGATATGCATTCAGCAAAGTGATAAGTAGGATGCAGCTTGAAGAAAGGGCTAACTACAGCTTGTATTGAATAGGGTTCCTTGATGCCATCTGCTCTCCTGAGCTTTGTGTACAAGAATTTGGGACAGAATAGTCGTAATTTGTTAAGCGCTGCAAAGGTCAGATGAATAATAGTTAAATATCACAAATGCCACATACAAAGGAGGATTATGACATTAAAGAGCTACAATCATGTTGACAGAAAACATACATTTACTCACTCCTCAAAGGGCACAATCTGTGGCTGTTACGCAGCTTTAGTTTTCCAGGGAAGTTAAACTAAAAAAACCCAGAAATTTTCTTTGCCCCATCCCCAGCAGAAATAATGAGAACTCGTGTGACTTTTCTCTGCAACCATAGGAAGACATCAGCTTCAAAATGTCCAGATTTTGTTCCAGTTTCCAACCTTTCTTCATTACAAGAAGAGTAATGCCAAAAATGACATTCCTCCTTAGCTTCCATAGTCATCCATATGCATTACAGTTGGCAAAATTTAGAACTATTGCTCTATCTACCCATTTTAATTACCAAAATCCTAGTTGCTTTTAAAATAACAAAGCCTCCTCCCCCCTTGAGTATTCAGGAGAGCTGAAGATCACCATGGAAATAATAAAATGGTGCCAGAATTTTTTTTGGCACTGATTTACTATACGTCTCCGGAGAGATATGCACAGGGGAGAAGATGGAGGCAATGTTAAAAAGCAGACGTCTTCCCTACAACCCTCCTTTTAAAAATCATTCTATTTTTACTAACACTACATCACAAAGAAAATAAACACTAATATACTGTGAAAGCATGTTTTTTCTAATGAAGCTGGAATTTCAATCAGTTGTTCCAAGGTGAAAATCAGATTAATTAGGGTCTTGGCATATGAAATTCATTTATTAACTCAGTTTAATTCATTCAGTTATATTTTTTTGTAATTTTGACAAATAGTGAAACTCATCATAAGGCCAATGATAATGGCACAGCCCTCTAACTAGATTGAAAAAAAAATGCTATTTGCTATATGTAGCACCATTTTCTTACTGTCATGACCACCCTTTTTTCTCCAGATGTTGTTTGACTCCAGCTCCCAACAACTGCAGCCAGCAATGCTGATCGCCACATTTCCCATCCACGCAGTAACACCTGTAAGCTACATGGAGGTTGTGCTGATCCCTCTGCTAGTGCCAAATAGCAGTGGCAGACCTTGGGGTCTCAAATTTTAGTAGCACCCTGTGCGACATCCAAATTCTGTGGATGCCCCGCCCTCGCCTCTCACCTTCCATTCTATATCAAAGTTCTAGCACCCCTGAGGCTCTGCATCCAGTGCAATTGAACCAGTTGCACTCCCCTAAATCCACCTCTCTCAATAGCTCAAGTGGCAGATGGGCAATTGCCAGGATCAGCATGGATGTAACAATCTAAAAAGGGGATTGATCAGAAATTGTTGCACAACCTCCTGCAAGCTCTTACTGGTGCTTCCTATGCTTCGTGCTAAATCACACGACCAACACTGTGTGAAGTTGCTAGATAAATGACGCCTTATAAGAAAGTGTTTATTTGGCTATACACTGCTTAAGCATATACACAACACATGAGATGAAATGTATTTTATACCACTGGCAACTACATTTCCCATGATGCACTGTGAATATACATGAATTGTGCTTTTTTCAGGGAGATGTATTAATTGAGGCAGCAATGGTTCCAGAAATGCTGGAATCCACAAGAGGGGAAAGTAGTTGAAAAAGTGCTCATGTTGTGCTTGCTAAATTCCCACAGGCATCTGATTGGCCACTGTGAGAAAAGGATGCTGGACTAGATGGGCCACTGGCCTAATCCAGCAGGCTATTGTGATGTTCTCATTCTCATTCTGCAACACAATATTCACATTAAGTATGTTTTTGCTAAAGACTTCCCTCCCAAATAAGTTTTATGAGGAGTAAAGCCGTGTGTGTGTGTGTGTGTGTGTGTGTGTGTGTGTATATATATATATATATATTTCAACAGCTTAGCATCCACACTGCTGGTTTGATCCTACAGCCTCAAAGCAGCTGTTGTTCTTGAACAAGGATAAATATGCTCTAAGCCATTTTTATACAGGAAAAGGAAGATACTATGATGCTTAGGATTGCATACAGGCCTTTTCTCTTTTGAACAAAGGCCATGGCTCTCCAATACTAAATGAATTCACAATGTCTGTAAGAATACCAATACCACTAGAGAGGTCAAAAAGGATTCTGAGGCTGTGCACACTAATGAGGATACTTCAAGAGATATTATAAGGAGCACTAAAAGGATAGAAATGAAACTGTATTGTAAAAGCAGAAATCCAGATACTCTCATAAGAAATAAGTATGTATTATTGTTTCCTTCAAATAGTATATTCAGAGACTGCATTGTGGATAACAGAAATGACCATGATAATCAATATTATTCACACATAGCAATATATGTTTTAGTATCATAACTTGATGTCAGGAAGGAAATCTAAAATGTGTCCACACCCTAGGTTCAACAATACATTATATAGTAATCACAATGCTTGAACTTGTTCTTCTACAAACAGCCAGATCGGTTGCTTGATCTGGAATGGGAATCTGGCATAGGGGTTGGGGCAATTAAACCTTTGTGCCCCACTGTAGTTCAGCATGGGGGAGGAAACTCCTATTAATTTCAGTGGGGCCTTTCTGTGATACAAGTAGGAGGTATGCCTGCAGCACTGATCAGGACTTCAGTGGCAACCAAAGGATTAAAGTCTCCAAATTCCTCTCCCTACCAGAGTCACAATCTGGACCTTTGCCTGAAATCTATTGAAGAACAATCCTTGAATCTTTATTGAAAAACAACATGATTAATTTGAAATGTAGCAACCTGGAGCAAGGCTTAGATGTTGAATGGATCTTGTGGAGAAGAATATATGAAGAAGGCAGTCCTCAAGTGTTCAAAAATATTCAAATTGCTCTGTTACATACATGTACATATGGGTCAGATAGTCAATATTTTTGTGGAGTAGAATATATTTTGGATTTATTGAGAAAGATATGTCTTGAAGGTTAGAAGAGTGAAAGCTTGCAGTCCTTGTGTTTCTGGTTCAAGGAAAGAGCAACAAGACATGTTCAGGTGAAATGGGGAGTGGTAGCATGCAAAACCTGCCCCAAACATTTCCAGGTGTGCAGCCTCATCTTTAGACTTCTGCACAAAGGTCTGAAGAGGGTTTCTAAGCATGTTCCAATTAGACAGTGCTCCCAATCACGGGAAGATTTGTAAGCGTGTTTAGGAGAACATTCTTGGAAACCTCCTTCAGACCTTTGAATTAATTTAATGAAGGTTTGAATATGAGACAATGGTACTTAGTACATTGTGGGCAGGGCTTGTGTCTGTGCCACAGTGTTTTCTTATATGAAGGTCAATACTAAAATCTGCTTACTGTGTTGTGGCACCAGGAGGACATCTAACTCTTCCCAGTCTCAGAATAAACCAATGAGTGGCCAACAGTATCCCTCTTCTAAAATCACAGAAACTCTGATCCAGACAGAATTTGACAATTAGAGCCTCTCAAAACACTGCAAATCTTCTCATGATCCATCAACAAAGGTTAGCACAAGTTGTGCCCCATCTGCCCTGTCTCTGTCACTGGAGGAAAAGTGGTGCCAGAATTGATGGATATTTCCAGCAAGATCTCACCAAAAACACGAGTTCTTGAGAGTGTGAGATCTTGTGTGATATTGCTGTGATCTCACCCAAAATTAGTATAAATGCCAGTAGCAGGGCAGCACTTCCCATTTCACCTCAAGCAGCAAAATGGGATGTGCTGCCCCAGCTATTAAGGTTTTTCTTTAACAACAGCCTTGCCACTGCTTATTTTAGGCCTGATAAAACAGCTTCCTCTCTTAGAGTAACACTGACCACAGCTCTTCCCACTTTTCTAAACCAATAAGGACTATTGTTGAGAATGCATGAAGTAAGCCTCCAAGAATCTTGTCCATATCCTTGAGCTCCATGAATTGAAAAGTATCTACAAGAACTGGGCATGCAGGTATCAAAGCTACAGAAACTGAATCTGCAGCTTTGTCGCCACAAAGAGTTCTGGAAGTGAGACTGGACTAAGGGGAAATAAAAACCATCGCAAACTGAATACAGTATAGTCTCTTTGGTTGTCCAGTGTACACCACTGAACTACAATCATATACTTTTTCAGTTACGTACTGTAAAAACAGCTCTGACTAAGCAGGCTTTCTCACTCTCTTAGTAAATAATCCGTATGATAATTTGTAGACACAAGTCTTCATTTATATTCATACTGGGGGGATTTTTCTCAGAACTGCATATCCTATATTTTAGAATAATTTAATTGTAAATAATATATTGAAACACTGAAAGAAGGAAATTGCAAGGGTTCAGAAAGCATTCAATTATTATTCTAGCACACAGGGAATGTCTATCCTTCTGTCTTAAAAAAACCCCTCACCTCTGTACAGTATTGA
Source organism: Podarcis pityusensis (assembly GCF_964106645.2). Lineage (NCBI taxonomy): Eukaryota > Metazoa > Chordata > Lepidosauria > Squamata > Lacertidae > Podarcis > Podarcis pityusensis. Next base: position 48,414,004 of record NC_138029.1, on the reverse strand, counting down.
ACTTAAATCTACATCTAGTGATGTCAATGGTAAGTTATAGAAGACACCAGTGGAAGCAGCTTTCTATTCTGCCCTTTAATTTTCTGGGCAATTATTAATGTAAAAGAGCCAGCCATCTTCAAGTTCTAAAATTGGAGAACCATTCCCTAATATTACATATTGATAACAAAATATTAAATTATTTTTAAGCTGTCAGCTTATTGGACATCACACAATTTCTAGATTTACAGTGGTACCTTGGGTTACAGTCGCTTCAGGTTACAGACTCCGCTAACCCAGAAATAGTACCTCGGGTTAAGAACTTTGCTTCAGGATGAGAACAGAAATTGCGCTGCGGCAGCACAGTGGCAACTGGAAGCCCCATTAGCTAAAGTGGTGTCTCAGGTTAAGAACAGTTTCAGGTTAAGAACGGACCTCCGGAACGAATTAAGTTCTTAACCAGAGGTACCACTGTATACAGAAGAGATGTCAGTACCATACAATACAATCATTTGCTTCTCTATTTAAGTTAAGAGTTTAAAATAATAATTTTAAATAATAATAATTTTACATGTTCTATGAATTCCATACATTCCAACACTGGAATAAGATCCTTGTGCTGTGTTTTAATAGGAAGGGCAAATTATCATTTCTTTTTATCACATGAAAATATTGTACTGATTTGATAGAGATAGACGATTTATTTTAGCAATTAATAATTATGTGTTTATCTGTTTTCAAATAAAATCAGAACTTTTCATGTAAAAACAGAAACACATCAAACACGTATATAAAAACAAGGGAATATAAGAAATCCATGCTGCCTGCTAGTAACAAGTTATTACAGGCACAATCAGGCGACATCGCAGCCATGGACCTTCCATAATCAGCTTGCTAGTGCATTCTGCCAAATCAGTTCCACTGTGTGCCTCCTCTAGTATGAGTGAGAGCAACCATCTCTAAGCCTTGGCTTACTGTGACGTCTGAACAGGAGCTCGTGGCTTGTTTGCCTCCAAACAAACTACAATATGAAGTTAAGGTTTGTTCTTGGCTTCTCAATTGTGGTTTGTTTAGGGAAAATAAACCACAAGTGCTGGCTTGGATGTCATGGTAAATCCAGATTCGTGGTCTGTTGTTTTTGCTCATGAAAGGGGATAAGCACAGTGAGAGTTATTTGGCAGCATGCAAGAGCATGTTGCTCACTCATCCAGTTATAGCCTGTACACAGTTATCCATTGTTCTATATTTTAATAAAACATTTTCAAGCTCAAATAACTGTGCATAACCATTGTCTTCCAATTTCAAATATAGGGAGGGACCGTGTCCTTAAAAAAATGACTTCTATAGGTTTATAAGGAATTGTTTTGCCAAATGTTATTTTAACTTTATGGTTTCATTCAAGGAGCTTGTCTATCTATATGTATTCGAAGAAAATTGTGCAGTCAACACAAGCTTTGAAGAATAACACTCCAATTTACAGTGGTGCCTCGCAAGACGAAATTAATTCGTTCCACGAGTTTTTTCGTCTTGCGGTTTTTTTCGTCTTGTGAAGCACGGTGTCGGAAAAGTTTTGGAAAAGCTTCAAAAATCACCAAAGTCTTCAAAAACCTCAAAAAAGGCTACCACACCGCGTGCTATGAGTTGCTCCTCGAAGTCAAGTCGCAACTGTATTAACGGTTTTAAGAAAAAGGAAACAAACTTGCAAGACGTTTCCGTCTTGCGAAGCAAGCCCATAGGGAAAATCGTCTTGCGAAGCAACTCAAAAAATCAAAAACCCTTTCGTTTTGCGAGTTTTCCGTCTTGCGAGGTACCACTGTATTATCTCGTTTAAATAATAAGTTAATAAATGAATTTGCTTGATAATAAATAATGCTACTTCAGTTGCTACCGCACCATCATACCTACAGCTGCTTGATAAAATCTTGCTGTTCAACCAGTTTCAGAAACGTATATGTATTCTACTCAACACTAGCAAGATATCCCATTTGTCTTGAGATGACCATTCATATATTCTGTTATTAACTGAAATACTTATTCTGGACTTCTCTGTATTGTACTGAACTCCCATTACTGAGCAGCAGTTCTGTCAATTATAAATAGAATTAATATGTTTTACTGGAGTCACGTCTTTCTTATTAATTTCCTAAAGCATTATGCAAAATTATGTGTAACTAGCATTTATGCTGCCAGGCAACAGCACTGATGCCAAAAATTAAGCCATCCTCCACCCCCAATTAGTGGGTAATTCAAGGTAACAAAACAAAAAAAAAAGTTTTCTTTCTTACTCTGATAGGTTCACTGTCTGGATTACAGTTGTTGAAAACAAAGTGGGTACCAGCGCATTAAGGAGGCAACCAAGTATAGCAGCTGGCTTCATGCACAGCATGAGTCATAGCATAACAGCAGGATATGCCAGAAACATTAAGAAACATGCTGCAGAAGATCCTAACTGGAACTTGTGGGCACAAGAACAACAAGAGTAAATGATACAAAAGATGACAATAATTTAGCAGGATAGCATTTGTTCAGAAGGCAAGACTCTACTTCTGTCTTTAATAATAAATCAAAAGTTCAAAGAGTTTAAGTTAGAATAATTTTGTTGATTTCATAAGTAACTGAAACCTGTATTCACTGTTGTGTGCAAATAATCTAATCTATAATAATCAAAAGCTTGAACATCTTGATTTTTTATGTTACATACAGATACTGCATGTAACGTATCCATTTTGAGCTTGTTTGAACTCTCCATTAAATTAATTGTATCTCCTCCCTGGTTCTTCTTCATGTATGATTAGAAGTACAGGCAGAGCTCATCTTACATTGATTTTACTTATGCAATCACAGCTTTATGCAGATAGCAGAAAATATAAAAAATAAAAAGGGGTAGTAGAGTGGGGTGGGGCATGACCCAGAAGGGCCACCTGAGATCTGGCGGAAGCCCTCATGCAACTTCCCCAGAGCCTGCAAAGTGGGGGGGGGGGAGGGATGCGGGCGAGGGGCAGACTTAAAACCTCTTTCCGCTCCAAGTTTCCCTGCTGCTGAAACACCTTGGAAGGTTGCACGAGAGATCTGTCCCCATCATCTAGTGATCAGAAGATTCCGAACAAAGAAGTTCCATTTAGCCATCAGCGTTTACTCCCCCTGCCTCTTTTTTCTTCTACCTACCATGCTGCTTCCTATAATCCCTGGAACTGTTTTCTACATGGAAAGTAGTAAATTTATAATTGTATGAATGAGTTTATCTCAATATCATTTCTTCTCTTCTTGGCTATCTCTTTTCCCAGTCTTTACTGAGCACATTTTCTGACTGATTATGCTCTTTACTCTATAAAGCTATACCCTTCCTCATCTTATTTCACACAGATCCCCTCACTTTATTTTTGAAGTGTGAGTGAAAGAAGAAAAAGTATGACTGGATGTTAATAATAGGAGAAAGTTTAATTTCTTGTGTTAGTGTATATTATTAATGCTTGAAGTGGGACTTGTGTATACCTTTTGCTTGTGCTTTCAATGTGTGAGTCACCACTTTCGACATTCTTGATAGTCACAAATATAGCCGTGCAACTTATGCTTCCTGTATTTGGCACAAATCATCAAAAGCCAATGACAATGTAAGAAAGATGGGTTTTAGGAAACAATACCATTCTTTTTCTCTAAATTTATACACACAGAAAATAAAACAGAAAAAGCTGAGGTCTTCATACTTTATAAGAATTGTAGCTTAAGTATAATTTCACCTATTTCTGTCCTAAGGTCATCTCTTTTGAATAACAGAACCATGTCACTATCCATGAAAACTTCCAATTTTCAAAGACATGTAAAACATGTTGAAAATATGATCTGCCTTCAATCTAAACAGTTACGAACACTGATGAATTCGGCTCTCCCCGTCACTATCCTAAGAACATAAGAAGTTGGGCTACCTAGCTCAGTATTATAAACATGAATCAGCCGTGGCTTACCAGGGTTTCAGATGTGTGACTTTTCACAATTCTACCAGTAGATGCTGGGAATTGAATTTGGGACCTTTTGCATGCAAGACATGGGTTCTCCCCCCCCCCCCCAATCTGTAGACAATAAAAATAAGGATCAACTGGGAAAAGTAAAGAATTGGTGTGTTCACCCATCACTTTCTTGTGCTGGAAATGCAAGCTTCACTGACTATATAGTTTCAACACAGAGCAAATAAATGCTGGCTAACAATGTATTAGTTTAGAACTGGTGATAGTTCAGGGGTTTAAAAGATTTTACTCAAGTTTGCTATGTAGTATTTTATCTAACTGTATATTGTGCATTTTCTTCTATGTAAAATGTGGAGCTATTTCCTTCCGTGAGAACAGCTGGAGATCATGTGCTGGATGTATCAATCACTAGACATTTAAACACTAATCTTATGCTACTTCCTTCTTTCTTTCGCTCGATAATTTTATTGCTTTGGCACACTATTTCCTTTAACCACAGATGAGTGCTCAGCTTATTTACGATATAATGCATGAGACCCCCAAACTTTTGCCTAATATCAGATTTCAGAAAAAGTATGAGCTTTATCCACGGTACTTAAAAAACCGAACAACCTAGCACAGGGCATGTTCACTAAGTCAAGTAATTCTTCATGGGGTGGGCACTGAATTGCTTCGAGAAATACTAGTTATCTAAAACCAATAAGTTTATTATTTATAAAACATATTTTGACAATGTCTACACCAGGGGTAAGGTAGTCAACCTTTTTATACCTACCACCCACTAATGCATCTTTCTTGATGGTAAAATTTCCTTACGGCCCACCAGTGCTCGATGGAAGGAGGATTCAGCTTGTGCCGTAGAACCCCCTACCGCCCACCTAGAATCCTGAAACGCCCACTAGTGGGCGGTAGGGACCAGGTTGACAACCCTTGGTCTACACAGTTTGATAAACATGCACATAGCATCAAGTATGACCTCTTCCAAATCTACACTGGGACCCTTTTCTTATAACTGATGTAACAATGACAGCTTGAAACTATCATTCATGAATGTCTTAACATTAAAAGGAGGACTTTGTGGACATCTAGCCCACAGCTGTTGAGCAAACCATGCAAAATTCACAACAGTATTACATGGATCTCCATATAGTTGCAACAATCCATTTTCAACCCAAACAAACAAAGGAGCCATCAACCCTGAATGACTGTTGTCTTCAATTTATCAGTTACTTTCTTGAAAGAAGGATCTGAGAACACTACTGAAAACAACAATACAAAACTTGGCGACAGCTTGATGACACTTTGATAAATATCATACTACAATACATGTAAAATATACCAAGTAACCAAATACACAATTTAACTTCTCTGGTTCTTATGAATTTAAAACTGTTTTGGAACAGGGTGGGTTCCAGTACAATCTAAATGAATAATAATAATATAATGCTCTTGACTGAAGTAGTGTTTCAGTACTGTTCTTGGCATAATGACAGTAATTTAAAACACTTCTAAGCTGCAGCCTATTTTGTAAAGTGTTGACATACCAACTTATTCATTTCTATTCTGTTTACAAAGTATAGATAAGTTAGGAAAGCATGAGGTTTCTTTCTGGAGGTGCTTGAAGAAAGTCTCTTGGCATTAAAAAATAATAAAAAGAAAGCTAATGAAACCACACAGAGTGATAAGGGACTCAGAGTTACAAGTATTAAAAGAGATGAATTGCATTAACCCCTGCCCTCCCCCATTATATTCACTGCCCACTGGAAACAACAACAGAATTACTAAAATCCCACACTCTCTAATGGGATGGTAATAGGATTCAGAGGCCATTAGGGTAAAGGCAATCCATATTTTACAGTTTAATAAGCTCCTGCTGAAGATGTTGCATCCTTCTTCAGAAGTCCAACAATTACCAATTTAAGGTTAACTAATCCTCATCCATAGTCAAGATAGCAAACCTAACCTGAGCTTTCTGAGTCTGCTTTTCATAGTGTATGCACAAGGGGGGGGGGAATGGGATGAAATAATTTATTATTTGCTGTGACATTGCTTATTACTGTCATTTCAGGGTACTTTGACTAAGAAAGAAACCACGGTTTCTGCAAAGGAGATATTATTCAACACGTGTTGATGATTTTTACCACCACTACTACTATTACTACTACTATAATATTAAGACAAATGCTGTCATCTGTTTTTTGCCTAATGTTTAATCTTTTTCAATCTTTTTCATTTTTATATGACATTAAAAGCAAATTGTAAAACCAGAATAAAATAATACAGAAAGAAACAAAAAGCAGATAAATAAATATATATAATTGATGGCTTAAATCCAGACTTATCACCTGCCCTTCATCTATTTGTGTCGCTGCTGCACAGTGGGCTGAGGAAGCAGAAGCAGGTGGTGAAGTCAGCACAGCACAAATGTACTGGCAGGAGCTTTGGACTGGCTCCACCCTCACTGGCATCTCATCCTACCCCGCTATCTCCGTAGGCAGCAGCAAAGCATACGGAGAGAAGGCGAATGGTACAGCTCCTCTACACCTTCTGAAACTGATCGTGGCTAGCAGGTCCCATTAATTCCAGTGGATCTACTCTAAACATGCCCAAGTACAGATGCAACCCTGTATGCTGTGGTTTCCTGGCTGCAGCATAAAGCAAGAAAGGCCATCCATGTTTTCCCTTCCCAGATTAATATTTCAATTCAAAAGATAGTTTTGTCATTATCATAAGCTCCTGACTCCTAACTCTCATGGTCCTGAGAACTCTTTGCTCTCAAATTAGTTCAATAATATATAATGTCATGTTCAAACATTGCAGTGAATTGTTCATTTAAAGGATCCTATGGAAATTAGGAGCAGAAAAACTGGCATCCTTGATATGTGCGTTCCATCAACAAAATAGTCTTCCAAACACAGCTGCTTGAACGGCTTAGCTTCCGAACAAATCGGCTCTTGAACACCACAAACATGGTTTGCAAACATTTTTTGGAAACCGAACTTCTGACGCGGCTTCCACTTGACTGCAGGAAGCTCCTGCAGCCAATTGGAAGCCGCGCTTTGGTTTTCAAACAGCTCTGGGAGTCTAACGGACTCCCAGAATGGATTAAGTTCAACAGCCAAGGTACCACTGTACGTAATAAAATATGACACGAAACAAGACCATTCAGCTGTTTGTGAGGCATATTTGGCAAATTTGCTGTAAACTTTTCTCAGCATGGTTAGATAAGCATAAATTGTTAAAAACAGATAACTTAAAATGCTTAACATAAGGTAATTTGTTAATGGAAAAGATACATGAAAATGAAAAAAACAAGGCCGCCCACAGTGAAATGTCATGGCTGCCAAACTTGACATCAAGGACACCAGGAGCTGAGAAAGAAAAATGCACATATATATCCTTCATATTGCTTAAATGATCATCTCATTACCTTTTTACATTGCTCTATTAATTTTTAAAAAAGGCATGCAACTCCCTCTAGTTCCTCAAGAGATGACATGCGGCAATTATAGGACTTTTGTAGATTAATTGATGTAGATGCTACTGCTAAAATGGCCTGCGTCGTTGATTTAGATATTGGCAGGTTTAACAGAAGTGTATTCTATTGATTATCTGTTTACAGAACAATAAGGGTCATATCATGTAAAGTGCTAATCACAACTCTTCCAACATTAGTGAGTTCTTGCCACTTTATTCTACTGAGCAGTAAATGCAGCATTTTCTGTCTGTAATAGCCAGTTTCAAAGATCCTGCTAATATAGTTGAGGACTAAGAATTGAACCCATTACATTTTTATTTTAGGAAGGACTTTGGGAAATAGAAGGTGGCAACTACAATTATAATGCAACTTTTAACTAAGAAGAGCTATCAACCAGTTTTAATTACTTGTTGATTTAAAAAATATTGTCTTTAATATATATCTACTTAATTTTTTCCAGGTTCATCATGTTTGGCACCATTCTATTTGGGAGACAACAGATTTATATCATACTTACTTGCCCTGGTTATGATGACACAATGCTATCCTCGATGTCCAACAACACAAGAATCTGGATCGTAGAGCTAAGAAAGAATGATGCCTTCCCTGCACTACTCGGGATATCACTACAGAAATTCTGAATCTGATTATTTTTCTAAATGTGTGCTTTGCTGTCTCAAAAGCATGTCCATGAAATGAGGTTTTACCATGTTATTCTACAAAACTATTTTCTCAACATGTCAAGCGAGTTGAGCAAACTCACCCCCATTTATTACACAAGGATGTGGCAAACTCCAGGTCAAAACCCTGCTCAGCCATGGAAGCCCTTTGTTAAGTCAGCTCAACCTATCACAAAGGGCTGTTGTAGCATAAAATAGATAATGATACAATTGCATGCCCACTGTGCCCATGAAATAAAGCAAATAAGAAATCAATTCAGTAGTGACACTTCCTGCATACTCTATGGGTAGGTTTTCTAAATACTAAAAAGATCTTTCTCAACGTCTGTTATCCCAACAATTTAACCCAATTAATTCTAAAAGCCAACTAAGAAGAAAAGTGTAAAAAATTAACAAGATACTGAACTATAAATTATAAGAATCTATGTTTCTGTAAAATTTTGTCTACAAATATGAACATTTATCAGGCACATCCCTAAAACAAATAGATTAAATTTATTTCTGTAACATGAACATATACTATTCAATTTCAGTATAGTCATTCTTAACTTAATTTTTTAAAATAACTACAGTATATTTATTGTCTCCAAGATGAAGAGAACTAGTCTATGGACTCTCCAGGCCTCACTGAAAAAGCAGAAAAACTGCCCATTCCTTACATTCTACTGACCTCTAGAGACTGTGATTATATAAATATATATAGATATAGATATGCACACATTTGTGTATAATCATAAATGCTAGAGCAAAAGGATCTAAGCATACATTTACACACTATAAATGTGTGTAAATACACTATAAATACACACACATTTTATTGTTTCCTAAATACACTTAGGCAAGCCAACACTTATTTCTTTTCTATACTGGCAGCAATGTGAGACTATTATGGGAAGCATGTGAGTTCAGCATATCTTACATTTTCCAAAGTGGGAGCTAAGCATTATATTGTTGAATTGTTTAGAAAGTTATTTGACTTTACTCACAATTCAAATTATGTTTCACACTACTAAGAATTAAAGTATTCTTATATTGTATTAAATACCGTTACAAAGTATGAAATATTCTCTGAGTAAAATGAATGCATGTGTGATATATAACAAGTGGGTGTCAGTGCTTTTTGGACATGGTAAGATACTAGTTTCTGCGCTGATGCTTTGATGGCATCTGCGGAAAGACCCTCTCAGTGTGATATCAGTTATTGACCTAAGAAAAACGGTAAGATACGTCAAGTAAGAGATTTGATGGCATGTCCATAAGAAAATCTCACCAAAGTGAAGTTTGATACCCATAAATATTTGGGAATGTAGGTCAGATTATATTTCTACCCTTGTACTAAACAACAGACTATATTTCTACCCCTGTGTTCCCACATACATATGGTATGTCTTTACATATGACAAATTATATAGATGGAATTTTTCGATTAAAATGCATTACAGATAATTTCTGTTGATGCAAATGATATGAGTGCAAATTCTGAACACTAGCAAGTCTCATCAACAAATTTCCACTGCAATGTTCTGCAATCTTACCAATGCATTGTTCAGCACTGATAAAAACACCAGTACAACATGAGAAAACAAAAAATCATTCATAGGATTTTTCGCGGTTAAAATAACAGGTGCAGATATTGTATAAGGCTGACATCCATTAGTTCTGGGTTTCATAATACTTCACTTTGCATCAGGTTGTTACAGCATTTTACATCATACTGAGCACTGTAATGCATGATGTAAATTTTACATGTCCTATAAAAAGCAGTGAGATGCAAACAGAAGTTTTAGTGAGAGTAGTACAAATTGAAAATATTAATTGAATCTTAAAACCCTTAAACAACACCACATTTGGATGGCCAAACCCTTCACAAACACACAGACATTCCTCAGATTATCAAGCTTTTCAATAAAAGCTTTAAAAGCTTATATCAAACTTTTAAGGAGAAAAAATCCTTCAAGAGTTGCTTTATATATCTTCACTTTTAAAAGCCATTGTGTTCAGTGTGTGTGATATGAGCAGCATTCTTCTGAAGGCATTATATGACAATATAAAATATAAGCACCAGACCTGTATACATGCACACATTAAAAATCATACAGCACAATCTATGGGGAACCCCCACTTGTAGGAGTGGGTACAGAGCAGTATGTACATAGATTCCAATTCATCTATGCCACATATAAAATTTACACTCAGAACTGTGCATTAACATGAATGACAGAAAGTAACAGCTATATTACAGATATATAATTCCTGATATTTTATTTTTTATATAACAGGTCAAAATATAACTATTTCGAGGCCTTGATTTTATTCCCTTTATTTTATGAGAACATTAAGTATGCAAATAAAAAAATTAAAATTCAGGATTTCATGTCAATAATTGAAAAATAATTCTAACTTTTACCCTAATTTAATTAAATGTCGGGCAGAAGAGAATAACATTATGATTTTGAAGTAACAAAAATGATCTGAAAGTGAAGCACATGAAAGTACTTTCTATTCCAATACAAGAAATCTGTTTGCCACATTCTTCTATAGTGTTTGAAGTTCCCCAAAAGGGAATCTCTATATATGTTTGTATAACAAACTGAACTTCTACTTCAGCCTAAACACAGACTAAATATCCTTTCTGTCCATACACAAGTTGAATCATTAACAGCTAAAAAAATAAAACTAGGCTCTATGCATATGAAGATCCAGAGTTATTAGAAAGGTCTCGTAGAGCTAATATAAAAACCTATATGCTAAACAATCTTAATGTTTGTAATAAACATATCTACAATGTGCACACATTAAAATAAGACTTACGAAATAATTTCAATATTAATTTTAAATCTAGTATAATAGAATAATAAAGGTCTGAGTATATATGCACAATCAAGAAGATGGTATGTGTGATTCAACAACTTATTAAGCCAAGTACTTAAATCCAATAAGTTTTTGAAAGCTGTTAACTACACAGAGCCAGGAATCACAAAGTGTGGCTTAGAAAAGCAACTTATTGTTATATTGCAAGTATCCTGCAACTGTTCTATATTTAAAATAATTCCTCACTATTTTAAACCTGATGGTTTGGTGATCATTGCCAAAAATAAATATTCCCACAGATAGAGGTCAGTGGTTGCCTGAAATTGCATCAGTAAGTAGCTGTATAGCAAAACTCTCTGGGTTTGCTTTGTCATGTTATTACTGATTACTAGTACAAGAAGGAGTTGCACCATAGGGCACTACAGTATGCAATACACCAATTTCCTCTCTGTCTACTTGCATTACTCTTTTTTCACTACAAAATCCAGCTTTTGTGTTTCTTACTCCACTGACAATATTATAGTGTGATTTTTAATACTCATGGATATGGATCTTTTCCAATCAGCAATTTACGCTTTCTGATTCTTTTACAGATTACTCTGTTAAGCACCGACTATTCACCAGGAAGACAACTGTCAGTGCATTTCATTTCTATTAATTTAAGGGCTGCAGGTTTTTAATTTCTTAATATTTTACTTGGCATTGGCAACCAGTGCACATTTTTATAATGAATCTGGGCATTATTCTTTTAAGAGTGCGCCATTTCAGCTCTTCCCCTTAGAAAATTTGCATGTTAAAGGGCTTTAGTATTCAGTGATGAAATGTTCTGCATAGTAATGTACAGTAAACTGATTTTACAATTTAAAATAGCAGACGTGCTATGTGCCTAGCAGAACTGTGATAATTCCAGTAAGTGTGGCTGCAGTTTTAATAACACCCTATAGAATGGTATGAAAATGTAATGATCTCACATTACTCTTCAATCAGCAGCCTGCATACGCAGTATCAGCAATGTTTAAGATTTTTTCTTGAGCTTTTATATTCCCATTGCACTGCTCTCTCTTCCTTTCTCCCCCAACAAATAAAATGATGTTTCCTTTGCTCTACAGCAGCATCTACTGGATTATCTGTAAAATGCTTCAATTCATATTAATCACACTGTTAATGTTTAGAAGAAGCAAGTTAGCATCTGCCAAAAAGGGTGGGGGAGGAGAGAGCTATGAATGAACTGAAATTTGGTTTGGAAACAGAGGCTTTACTATTGCCATTTGGCTTAAAGTACCAATGTTAGAAGTATTAGTCTTCCACATTTGTCTTTTGAGTGGTATGGAATATGCATTACTTATTGCAGGTTAGCTTTTGTTTTATTAACTATCATTACAGTATAAAATATTTTTAAAGACTTGGTTATGCATAACAGAATCTCAGATTCTTTGAATTTCTTCCACAATTGATATTCAAAATCATACCCAATATTATTTAGCTGCGTTTCATCTGACACAAGGATACACAGAAGCAAAATTGAACTGGCTTTTATCATATTAGCTTTTTAAAAAAATTTAAAACAGGTACTGCTGCATCGCATATCTTCCAGAGGTTTAAACTGCAATAAGCTACATACAACTTTTTAAATTTGGCAATGAATTTGATTTTTCATGTTCTACCTGTTCTATATTGCACTTCTTCATTTGTTTGTTTTAAATGGCAGGTTTCATACAAAAAGCTACCATGCAATGGGAGTGAACACCTACATTTCTATACACTGATGAGGAACCATACTCCCTGGGGGTTCAATTCTATTAACAGAGGCACTGTGGCTCACTTTTACATGTCTTGCAAAGTAAAATGTCTTTTCAAGTATATGAGAACAGAAGGCAGTCATAGATATTGTTTACAATACTATTTTTCATTATTCTTGTTTCCATACTATTGTCTACATTCAAATTATCTTTATATCATGGAAAAGCACTACCGTAAGTTTTTGTATATTCTATTGCAATAATAAGATGATACCAATCTTAACAATACCTCGACTGAATTTAAATGTTCCTCCTTTTAGTTAAGGAGTTAAATATATCTAGACCTTAGGGGAAAGGAGGGGCAGAAAAAGAATGCATCAACTGCAGATAGAATAATACAGTAGTCTATCAAGTTGGGAGTAGTCTTACACTAAAAACTATTTTACACACAAACAAACACACTGCAAAATACAGATAATGACTTTAAGCAAGGACTTCCAAACTGCTAAACACCCTGGCAGCTGTGAACTTTAAAAAGCAATTAAACAGCATGTGACTGTTAAATTTAATTGTGATATTACTTTCAGCTCTTCTATCCTACCTATGCTCTTCCCTTTAAAAAACATTAAGGGCCTAACTATGAAAACCAGGGTTGTTGTATGGTACATAATTGCATTTCCCATTCACCAATCCAAAGTTCAGACCTTCTGACTGATAATTAGCCTCTTTCTGTGTAGCTGTTATACAGGAAGTCCTTTATTATAATCCAGGTGCACTTGTAGGCAGCACTTTCAGAGTTAACTCCATTTGACAGCTGACATTAAACTACTTTTCTAATGCGGTGATTGCTTACTAAATCTGGATAGTATTTAGGTAGTTTGGTAACCCGTTTCACAGAAGATGATTCTTGGTGCCTATTTATTACATGCTTTGTCTCTACAGCATGCAACGGACTGCATAACACTTTGGAAGGGCTCTCCTCATTTAACAGGGATGCTGGACAAACATAGCATTGCCACCATCTAGCCTCAACTGACCAAGCACACTTAGACCAAATCCCTACCGGAAAGCACTAAAGATTAATTGTGCTACAAACGGCAGAATGCCTTCTACCTGCAAGGTTGCAAGCTGAGGAACTGGAATTGCACCTTGAGATTTCCTGAAGCACTGAATTTAACCTTCTGCCAAAGTCCTGCCTTTCACTAGAGCAGCATTTGTGTTCTGTCCACACTGAATATAAAAAAAGCAAAGAAAAGCATTCCTTGCAAATGCAGCTGCCACACAAGCCCATTTGCAATTGAATCCGTATCACGCTCCAATTCATCAACATTACTACAGGTACTTAACATCACAAACAAAAGAAAGCCCGCACAAGATCCTTGCCATCTGCCACTAAAGATGCCTTCCTTGGGTGCGAAATGATTAAAATCTACAGCTTGGATTAAGCGACTCCACCAAACCCTCCGATGCAGGCAGGCACTTCTTACCTGCCTCGGTGGAAGCCTTCCTTCCCTTGTTAGCAGTATGAAGCATCTCTAGCCTTCCCAGTCCTTGGCACCGATCGCAGATTGCACGGCTAAGTCCCTTTTTCCGAGAAAATTCTTATCGAAAGTGATTAGTTTTTGTTGTCCTTTTTAAGTCCCTCCTGCGGGAAGGAGCAGGGGAGCAAAGTGACGCCACCTATTAATCTTTTGCAAGAGTGAAAAGGCAGAAAAGGAGCGCTCGATCAAACTGAGCTTCACACATGACTAAAACTCGCCCGAGAGGCTGCTAGCTCTGGCTTAAAGCACCACTAGGCGTGAGTGTAAGAACAGAGAAGAGGGGAGAGTCAATGGAATGTGACAACGTATGTGCATCAAAGACAAGAAAAAGAGAGAGAACAATGGGGGAGAGAAAGAGAGAGGCAGAGCAGAGCAGAATAAGCTGGAAAGCAAGACGGAGGAGTTTTAAGGAGAGCGCTTGCAGAATAAGGCAAAGGCGTCTAGCATCTTCTGTTTACCTCTCACTGAGCATGACATCCTGCCTCCCTCATATTCAGCAGCACATTCTTCTGTCTCTTAGGTTTGAAAACGGAGCCAGAGTCACCATGTGTGCTGCTCTCACCTCACTGTCATTTCCCTGTGCCCGGGAAGCATGCACAACAACAATTCATCCTGGAATATATTTACATACAATTTTAGTTCACGTATTCATTTGAACTGCCTCGCCACCTCCCTCTAAAAGTGAACTGCTAATTTCTACCTCAATTTACAATGGAGTTTAACTGGCAGATGGAACTCTACTTATAACTACTGACAAACTGCCACTGGTAAACAAAAGCCTGAACAAATGCTTAATGCTACTAATTGAATTTGCACTGTAAAAAGAAGGGGGGGGGGGGAGAGAAAACCATTATCACTGCTGAATCTGTGCTTCAAAAGGAAAGTATGATAGACGTTCCCCTCTGTTCACACTGTTATTTTTACACTGAAATAAAGTGGTGGTGGAGGGGAGTTGTGATCAAGAACTAACAATATGCCAAATTAGCCAGCCATTAGATTGGTTTTAGAAATAAGAGATATGAATGAGAATTTAATCTGAGAACGATATTTAGAATTTCAGCTTTGAACCATAAACTGCATCCCCAAATATATTGTATTTATATTTGATGTTCAGCACATTCCTATACCTATTGCTCAGACTGATATGTTTTATTTACCAACATTTTTAAAAAACGTTCATTGAGTTTTCAAAAATTACCACATACAAACAAGACAAACAATAAAGAAACAAAGATCAACTGTGTCGAGCACGTTATTGCAGGTGGAATCAAATAAACAGAAGGTTCAGTACACTTTGCAGACATAATAAGGAAACATTCTGTGAATGGAGATGTTGAAACTAAGAGTCGCATATTGATAAGGAAGTCTTGCCTCATAGAGGCCTGTCCTGTTGGGGGCCCATGCAGCACACTATTTTTTATTTACAAACCTATAAATGGTACCCACACAGCACCAAAATGGTTTCATTTCACAATCCTTCTTAGAACTCTCCTACATTGGGTGAAATGCTCAGACAAGTCTGTGTCCCACACCTTCTCAAACCATCCATCCCTAGAAGGGACCCAATGCAGACTGCCAAAGTTTGGCTATCTCAAGTCTGATTGCAGCCAACAGCAGAGCAAGCAGCTCCTTGTGGACAAGAGTGAGATTTATTTACTAAAATTAAGATCACATATAGGTCTAATCTACACTAGTCAGTCATAACATTAAAAACGTGTTATAAAAATGTGACACCAGAGGGCGCTGTAGAGCAGAGATCCATCGTCAATTGGAAATTGCATTGAGAGCTATATTACGTGGGATTTTTTAAAAAGCGTTTTTCAGATCAGTGTAGATCTAGGAACAGAAAGCAACATCTGGTAGCCCACATTTTCTATCTGCATACCAAGCTGGAGTTACAGGAAAGGTTGTTGAACCAAAAAATAGCACAACTCACACATGCATATTCATTCCCCCCTCCTGCCCCCTCACACACACCAAGGCTGTAAAAACAGCCCTGTTGGATCAAACCAAAGACCTATCTTTTGTTTTCAGATGAGGTGACCACAACTTTACACAGTATTCCACGCATGGTTGTACCATAGATTTGTACAAATGACATTATGTTGTCAATTGTATTTTCAATTACCGCCAGCATAGCATTCACCTGTTTCACAGCTGAAAAGCACATCTACATTGTGCTACCCCAATATCCTGTTCCTGATCAGACGCAGCCACTTTACAGCACATGACTGCATATGTGAAAGTAAGGTTTTTTGCCCTCAGGTGCATCACTTTACACTATCCTACACTGAATTGCATCTGCCTTTTTACTGTATTTTAATTGCCCTGAACAATTTGGTATCATCAGCAAATTTGGCTACTTCACTGATCATCCCTAACCACAGACCCCAAGAGTGCAAACTTTAATAAAATATTGTGGCAGGGTAGCGGGGAGAGTAAGCCCTGCCCTACATAATCAATCACAAGACATGGTGCATACACACAATTTGAATGGCAATGCCCATCAACTTTGCGGTGGCTCAGCCCCCTCTAATATTTTATTGGGAGGTGGGCCAAAGGGACCTCGGCCCCTAGGAATTGGCTCCTGTGACAGGTCCTGATACTCTGATTGACTGAGAGTACTGCCCAGAGTGGCTGGGGCAACCCAGTCAGACAGGTGGGTTCAAGTAGTAAATTACTATTATTTCTACTCTCTGCTTCCTGGTTTTTTAACGAGTTACTGGACCACAAGAGAACCTTTGCACTTATTCTATGAATGTGATGCTTACTCAGGAGTCTTTGGTAAGGAACCACACCAAAAGCACTAAGGTTTGCACCAAGCACACATCCACGGGTTTTCAACTAAGTTTTATTCAGAGTAGACCCACTGAAATTAATGAGCATGATTAAGTCAGGTCCATTAATGCCAGTAGGTCTAAACTTGTGTAAAACCTAGTTGAATACCACTCCTACTCTCAAAAACAGGAGAGGACTAACTCTCCTAGCTTCCTTTCCTGGTTGTTCCTTGTCACAGTTGTCTTTTATTTTAGCCACATTACAAACCAAACTTCTTGTGATGGCAAGCAAGAACACCACCATTTGCTCTTCCAATGCAAGGTATATCTTTTCAATTCCTGGGCACTCAGTTTAATTTTTTGTCATAAGAAAAGTCTTTTCCTGAAGGTTTATCACTGTAGCACTTGTCTAAATCAATAACGAGTTGTCATTTATCATAAATATGTCAATTCCAAAATGGACATTGGGAGCTTTCAAATGAACTATGTTCCCAAACTAATCCTCAAATTCACTTGGCCTAAATAAAAGATAGATGCACAGACAAACCTCTGTAGGTAACCTGTCTTCTCATATTTAAAACTACATATAACTTTAGATTGTTCCGTCAGTATCGGAAGGCTTGCTGAAACCTACCAATCTAGCATGACTATTATTTCAACAGGGACGCAGGTGGTGCTGTGGTCTAAACCACTAAGCCTCTTGAGATTGCTGATTGGAACGTTGGCAGTTCGAATCTGCGCAACGGGGTGAGTTCCCATTGCTCTATCCCAGCTTCTGCCAACCTAGCAGTTTGAAAGCACACCAGTGCAAATAGATAAATAGGTACCACTGCGACGGGAAGGTAAATGGTGCTTCCGTGTGCTCTGGCACTTGTCACAGTGTCCCATTGCACCAAAAGTGGTTTAGTCATGCTGGCCACATGACTTAGAAAACGGACTATGGAGAAACGCTGGCTCCCTCAGCCTGAAAAGCAAGATGAGCGCCACACCCCATAGTCACCTTTGACTGGACTGGTCTTTACCTTTACCTTTTACCTTTACTATTTCAACAGTATAAAAATTTACTTGGACAAGTAAATTATCTCTGTGAGGAAAGAGAATATGAACTGCCCAAAAGAGACTATGTGCTTAGAGTTACATGAATATATACAAGTTATTTTTCTTCTTAAAATGTGCTTGGAGTTAAATTTTCTCCACCATCATTACTGAGCCATGCAAAAGTCATCCCACAGCACATTAGAATAACTATTACAGAGCAAAATTTAGTAATAATGACATTTTCCATGGAAATGTAAATAATTGGTTTCAAGCCCAAGCCTCATGTAAGTTTCCCTAGCTCTAGGGAAACAACTAATCAAAGGTTTCTCTCACCATCACCTTAGAAAAGGCAATTATAAGGCAAGTTTAACACTTAAGAGAAAGACCTCCTGCTTCCTTCTCTTACAAACTAGGCCCTCTCATTTCTTTAGCCTTTCTATAGTCTGAAGCTGTGATACCAAATGCCCAAAATTTAGGAGATTAGGGGTATCAAACATGTAATTTTCCAAGAGTGCAGGGAAATGTACTAGTGGTAAGACAGCGCAAATTTCTGTTAGTTACTCAACCTCAGTGCTGACCAATGAACTAGATTTGTGGGCAAAATGTACTTTTGCAATGCCCAACAGCATAATATCTGATTATTATTATTCAAGTGGAGTAGTGACTGCATGTGACAGTGTAAGAAGTGGCATTTATTCACAGCAATAGATAGATATTGAGCCCTGGCTGCATACTTGAAAGCCAAATTTAACTGTCTGACTACGCAAAGTACATGGCCCCAGGTAAATGCCGTGAAGTACAGATTCAGTGATTTAAACTTAATTCTCCCCCTGCAGATGGGAAATCCCAGAATCCCCAGCTAGTTCTTTAAAACTTAGTGAATCATCCTGTAATAGGCACTAAGACCACAATAACGTAGGTTTCACATTATTTTTTCATTTATCTTTCAGTCAAGGTTCTTAACAGCTTGCACAGTATATTTTTTAACTGGAGAGGAGATGAGGGCAGAAAAGAAATGCCACTTCATCTGAATACTGACTCATTTGAGGAATGCAGAAATCGTATGCCTGCATCCAAAACAAAGGTGCCAAGGGCTTGCATTTTATTCAAAAGTGTATGTGGCTGTATCTAATTGTGACATAAGGCTCTTTGATCCAACAGAGGACACATTCTCCCTTTGTTCTGAAGCCCCCTATACCACTTCGCATACTGTTCCAAAGCATCTACCAACTCTCTGTAGCAGATGTGGGAGGGTGTTGCAGAAGGGAGGAGGAATCAACAAAAATGGCTTTCTGCTCTCACTATTTTGAATTGTAAGCCATCACTGAATCAGAGAGCCTTGGGTTAAACAGAGGAACATAACTGGATACAAAGCTTTTGTAAAAAAGAATAAATTTAAAAATATTACTTAATTGACTATTTAATCCTCTATACAGGTAATTAAACCAAGAAAGGACAGTGAATGACTTTGAGCCAGCCGGCTTCTCAGTTAACCTATCTTACAGAATTGTTGTGCGAATAAAATGGGAGTGGGGAAACCCTATATGCCACCTTGAACAAGTTGAAGGAAAGGTGGGATATAAATGTAAGATGAAAGGAAGGATGGACAAGCAAGTGGCCAGGTTTCCGCACAATGATAAGTCACAATACAAAGCATGTTTAATTTTTCCAAAGTTTGTTTTTGCTTTCTAGGTGCCCTTGTCTCAAGAGCCTTTGTAGGTTGGTGAGCATCTGGGATGAAATTGCCAAACTGTGGTTAAGAAAGGGTTCTGGATTCCAACCGTTAGACCAAATCAAGGTTCATAGGTCAACAACAAACC
Source organism: Podarcis pityusensis (assembly GCF_964106645.2). NCBI lineage: Eukaryota > Metazoa > Chordata > Lepidosauria > Squamata > Lacertidae > Podarcis > Podarcis pityusensis. The sequence goes on along the minus strand of NC_138029.1, from coordinate 48,394,179 downwards.
AAGGCTTCAAACTGTGGTATACTGGCAGTAAACAAGCCATAGTAAAACCATAGAATAATAAATAAACCATGGTTTACTGTTATCTGTAAAGCTTGCCATTGATGGATGGCACAGGTGCTGCAAAAGCTTCCTCTCCTGCTTTCAGTAAACAAACAAAACAACAACAACAACAACAAAACAAATGCAAGATTCTGCATTAGAAGCCAATGTGATAAAAGTGTTGTTTGTTGTAGAACCTTTGGCCCAAAGACTAATATATGTATGTGTCTAACACATGTAATGTAAATGACAGGCTAGTAGTACTAGTATTTAAAATGTCATGAAACAGAGTTAGGGAGCAATCCAAACCCAAGGATCTGCTGGAATAAGGAGAGTGGATCTTCAGCTGAGGCTGGGCTCAGCCAGGACCATGGCAGCTGAAGTCCCTCACGCCAGCTTAGTTGGAGATACATCAATGTAAGTCCTCCACCCCAGCTCAGCCAGAGCTCAGCTGGCTAAGCTGAAGCCAGATCAGCCATGACCAGTGTCAGTTCCCTCAAAAGGGTGTTGTGGGGCAGTGGCAGGGATGTGGTGGAGACAGAATGGAAAGGGGTGGGACCTACCCATATTCCAAACTCTTAAACAGCTCAGCAGCATGATCGCAGGGCCAGCCTACCCATGAGGCAAAGTGAGATACTTGTCTTAGGCGGCAGGATCCACTGGGGCAGCAAATCCCGACACATATCTTTATTCCCCTCTCCTTGTTCCTGATGCAGACCTTCACTTACCCCTTCTTCCCTGGAATGGAGGGTGGTGCCATTTTGTGGTTTGCCTCAGGCCCCAAAATGTCTTTGGGCTGGCACTGAATTTAACAGAATTCACACTGGCAGAAACTCCTGGATGGAGTTAGGAAAAGGGATAAGTTACAATTGCATAATTTACACAAGTGTAAATTACACAGGCTTCCCATAGTTTGGATTGTTGTTAGTACATTACAGAAAAGAGGTGGGTACAGATGGCAGTAGGAACAGAATCTTTACTCTGAATTTTCTTTAAGTATAAGGTAGACTCTCCCATTCTACTTATCCTTTAATGGGAGAACTACGTGTTAAGAGAGAAAAAACATGTTCCCCAACTCCAGGCATTCCTTATAAGAATATATCAAGCAACAGCAGCATTTGAATGGCGAGATGGAAGAAATGCTTAAGCAACTATACAATGATTCTTCCCTGAGATTCCCATTGGCCTTTTTAATTGTTATTTGCCCAGCAAGTCTCCTAAACGTGAAGCAAGCCCAGCTGAGGTAAAAATGGAACATTTAGAGAGTTATATCAGGCATAAAGGTAAAGGTAAAGGTACCCCTGCCCGTACGGGCCAGTCGTGTCGGACTCTGGGGTTGCGTGCTCATCTCGCTCTAGAGGCCGTGAGCCGGCACCATCCGAAGACACTTCCGGGTCACGTGGCCAGCGTGACGAAGCTGCAGCTGGCGAGCCAGCACCAGCGCAGCACACAGAAACGCCGTTTACCTTCCCGCTATAAAGCGGTCCCTATTTATCTACTTGCACTTAAGAGTGCTTTCGAACTGCTAGGTGGGCAGGAGCTGGGACCGAACGACGGGAACTCACCCCGCCGCGGGGATTCGAACCGCTGACCATACGATCGGCAAGTCCTAGGCACTGAGGTTTTACTCACAGCGCCACCCGCATCTCGTTAAACATTCTTCCACATCTCCCCCAATTCCCAATTATACCTTCTAACTGTCCCCTTTGCCTCTGCTTTAGGTTACCTTGGCAAACATGAGGTTCAATTAGATAATTCTGTCAAATAGTCACAGTTTAATAACAGTACTATGTACCTCATGAACCTACACATTTGGTTAAAAACTTACATAGTGTAGCTATGAAATATGCTAGATAAGACTGAATCATAACTTTTTAATCATGGGGTTTCTCATAAATGTCTATAGAAAGTAACCCATCATTACAAAAACTGGCTATATAGAGCAGAGCAAGAACAACATTAAATCAAAAAAATGTTGTATTTCTTCAAATATTTACTTCCCCCTGTGGAATCGCTAGATTAAGCTCCAGCAAAAGCTGATGACTGAGTATATACTGTCTCTTCCACTCAGTTGCATACAGGCATCGGCAAACTATTTGGTAGTTATTATGAATGTTTTCCAACACTGTAAATTCAGAAGCATCAGAGCAGAAGCTTTATAGTAAACACAGTTTCTAACGTATTCATAAGCAAAGAAATTCAGTATTACAGATTTTTAAAAAAGATTTAAAAACACACACACACACACAACAACAACCAGCAAGCCAGTTTGCTGCAGCTGTTGCCATTTTCCAGTATAGTCCCACCTATGGCAGTCACAGAAGCAATTCAGCAAGCTTATCAACAAGCTCTTTTCATAATAATCTGACTGTTATTTGTGAAATCTGGGATAAACTGCAATTCTGGATGACAAATAACTAACACCTTTTTGAAACTAGGAGACAGAGAGAGAGAGAGATGAACTTCAGAAGATAATATGCTACAGCATCTATACCTATCTGTGAGAGAGGTACCTATATATCTATGAGGTTGCCCAGAAACTCGGTTGCAAGAATCACTGAAAGATGCTTTACTGCCTGTTCTACTGACAGGGAGAAACACATCAGCTGAGCAATACCACTGGATACAGCCCTTTGTACACACCAAAGTATATTCAAAATACATTATTTCCCTCAAATAATTCTGGGCACTGAACTGAAGTCAACCAACCATGCCCTGGGCCCCCTAACCTTTCTCAGGACCAATGAAAACTAATAAATGAACAGAAAGAGAACCTACCCACGTGACAGTGACATAAAAACATTGGATACAGACTATGTAAAAGGACAAAAGTTTACTAACTCCCCTCTCTCCCGCTCTCTCTTTCCCTATATCTCTTCTTCCCCAACCTTATACTGTCTATAGCACTGGTGTCTCACAATGAATATAACTGTTTTGTAGAAACGATTCTATGAACGGAAAACAGATACACTTTATGTACTTTTGCAATTCAAGAAAATCTTTAATGAAAACAACTGAACAAGAAAATAATTAGCCCACACAGAGTTACAATTCCAAGCAACCCTTAACAAACTGCAGTGCCTAGAATTCTTTGAGGGGGGAAATGTGCTTCAAATGTGCTTCAGAAGTATAGTGCATAAACCAAAAGTGCTTGCCTTAATGTAAGGCATGACATGGATAACACTTAAGGGCCCTAGTCTGGAAAAACACAAATAAATATTCTATCTTCAAAAATAGTTGAAATAATCTAAAAAAAATAAAACTGTACACTTGAAATGCAAACTTAGTTTGATCACCATTTTCATAAATGTGCACCTGCATGTTTCTAACTTGCTACTTCTTTGCTCACCAAAAAAGCACACTGACAATACATTTATCCACGCGCCCAAGCTTGCTCCCTTCTGGTCCTGAAATAGTGCCTATTCTTTTAAGAGCCTCTGCTGTGAAACATCTTTTTACTTGTCCCCAGATCTGCTCCCTGCCAAGTGATGACTGAGAGGGGAGAAAAGGACAGTGAAAAGAACACAAGCCTGGTTTACTTTTTGCAAGTGCTATACTTACACAAAATTATCTAGGGAACTATAAAGGTAAAACCAATATATGCATCTCAACAGTGGTGACATCTGCACTATCGGGTTTTAAACACTTTTGTGGGAACAAAATTATAGCACAGAGCAAATTGGGCTTTCCGTTATGTTACATTGCCTCTCCTCCTATCTAGTCAATCGTCACTCCTGGTAGGATTAGAATTCCTGGAGTCAAGTTTAAAATTATATTCATAGTGTTTAAAAAAAAACAGCAAAAGGAATTGCATGCTGTCAACCAATGTGACCACTACTAGTTTACTTACAGATGCTTTAAAATCAATATATTCCATTGCCCTTCATCTTTTTATTCAATTGTATTACCCTATTGCTGTTTCTCATTCACTGCATCTTACTGGATTTAAAAGCTTTCTGAAGAATTAATGAGCAAAGATATCATTCAGTAAGGTCATGGTGAAGGAATCTGATAAACCATGCAAGGCAAAATTAAAATAAAATTAAAATAAAAACACTTTCCATTTTGTCTTTATCTAGCACCCACAAAATTACTTTCCTATCACAAAGGTTATTTATTTATTAAATTTTCAGGGAGCAGTTAAACGTACATGTTGCAGTGCTCACCAAAATGAGAGTTTATTAGGTTTATTTAGAAAGTAAAATCATTTTGATAAAGGACAATATGAAAGTGCTACCTCAATGGTTCTATCGCCTGTGAATAGAGTCCACAAGATAATGTGTAAGACATTATGAGGGGAAGAGAGTTTGAGCAATTAGTATCTTCTCAGAGGACTAGTTTGCACTTTGCACAACTTGTGAGCAGCAGCACAATATTCATGTAGCAGTGTGTTAATGAGCTAACCTTCAGTGTAGGGGCAAATCTGCCCTTACAGTTTTCATTTACATACTTAGCAAATTGCTATAAGCTAGGCATTTCCAGATTGTGATCCACTAAACTGAGTGCTGCTTACCAGACATATACAGTAGTTTACATCTATGTTTTGCTATTATATGTAGCTTGACAAATGTCCCGTTTATTGCTTCCTGCAGAACAGTTTGGCAGACAACATTTGGCTTCGTAGGCTACAAGTACCACAGGCCTTGTATGGACTATACTACATTCCAGTTCACTGAAATAACACAAATATTCACAGTTCAAATGATAATATTAGTCCTGTTCGGATATTACTCATGTGTAAAGGCAACACCAGAGAGCTACAATGCCAGCACTGCAAAGGCATGGTTACCACCTGTTCTGGATGTGGTGACCCTCAAATTCTGGGACTAGGACAAGGGCTTTTCCCACTTCAAATTGAGTTTTCTTTCTTTCTTTTTCTTGGAGTTCCTGCTTTGTGGGTTAGAAATGTGTGAGGTCACTCCTTGATGAGAGGAGTTCCACTCATCCTTGAGTTCCACTCATCCTTGAGTTAGAATATTGGGTGGGAGAGAGCAACCAGGGTGAGAGCCTGATTACTGTCTCTAGGGCAATATATCTCTGTGATTGATGAGTGACAATTTGCTTTGATCTTTTGTATGGTTTTCTCTTTTTTTGTATGGTTTTTTTTGTATGGTTTTTGAATTATGGTGCTGGAGGAGACTCTTGAGAGTCCCATGGACTGCAAGAAGATCAAACCTATCCATTCTGAAGGAAATCAGCCCTGAGTGCTCACTGGAAGGACAGATCGTGAAGCTGAGGCTCCAATTCTTTGGCCACCTCATGAGAAGAGAAGACTCCCTGGAAAAGACCCTGATGTTGGGAAAGATGGAGGGCACAAGGAGAAGGGGACGACAGAGGACGAGATGGTTGGACAGTGTTCTCGAAGCTACAAACATGAGTCTGACCAAACTGTGGGAGGCAGTGGAAGACAGGAGTGCCTGGTGTGCTCTGGTCCATGGGGTCACAAAGAGTCGGACACGACTAAATGACTAAACAACAACATGGTTTTCTCAGTGCGTGGTCTAATTGTCCCCTTGCGTTTTTGCAATACATTTTATAGGAATGTGGATGGAATTATTGGTTATAGTGGTTTGGTGAAAGGGAGAGATATTGGGGGGATTGAATGGATGATGCACTTATATGTAATGGTAGAGGTGTTAGAGTAGAATGGGATTGGAGATGGTGTTTGAGTACATGTCAGTGGGGTGAATACTGCATGTTGTCAGTCTGGATGCTCCTTGGCAAGAGGGGAAATGGAGAGGGAAGGGATCTCTGGTTCTTAAGATGTTTTGGAAATGTGCTATGTTTTTGCTTGGGCGGGATTTTATTGTTTTATCTGGTGTAGTTTTTTAGTTTCATTGTTTATGTCTTTGTGTGTGTTTGGTTATTTTTTGTGAATTATTTTTTATAAAATTTATAGATTAGAGACTGGTTTGGTATTAAGCAGTATAAATATATTAAATAATAACACAAATACAAAAGGCAATGCATCTTTATCACCACAGTTGTGCAGCTTTTTCTGGCTTAGCATGTGTTCGGGACAAAGACTGACAGTGAAAAGCCTACTGTACTTCTCAGAAGATTCAGAACCCCAAAAACACCAGAAACACACATCATGGTCTGATTTTTAAAGCTCTGTGTCTGAGCACACTTAATTTTGCTCCAGAGCTTTGCCTCTCAAAAATCCATGCTTTAAAGTTCCATTGGAGCAAATGTCAATCCACAGAAAACCCAAAATGACATTTGCTCCAACTGAACACTAAAGAATGGGTTTTCACAGGGAAAGCTCCAGAGCAAAACAAAAACAAAAATGCTCAGAGACAGAGCTTTTTCTTTTTTAAAAAATAATATTTATTACTTTTAAAAATTACAGAAAAGGAAAAGAAAAGAAACAAAAGAGAAAGAACAAAGAAAGGAAAAAAAGAACAATACAATACAATATATAACAATACAAAACACAACCTAATCACATTGAACTAAACTAAACAAAACCCTAACCCTAAACAAAACAAAACAAAACAATAACCATTTAAAGACATAAATCACACCCTTTCCATACTCTATTTTTCATTCCCTTGTTTCCTCTACTTCCTCTCACCTCCCTTTTTGTATTCCACTTCTATTAATTGTTTCAGCAAACCCTTTCCATCTTTCTCTATTTTTTGTCTTATTATAAATATCTTAACATATTTTTTATCATTAAAAACTAAATACTCATATATCCTTAACTCCTTATAACATTTCTACTAAAGCCATAAAATTTCTTTCCACCATTTTTCTATCATTCATTAATTTTGCAATATTTCTATATATAAACTTTAAAATCTCTAATCTTCATCCACCATCTCCCCTCCCTGGTTTCGGATTCTGCCAGTCCTTTCCGTCAAATCCATATAGTCCATCAACCTGGAGATCTTATGTCCGAGGCTCTTAAGCCTTTTCCAGGTCCCTTCTGCAGGTCTTCTTCATATTCTTTAGTGCCAAAAAGCAAATCTCGAGAAAACTCCAACCTAGCAATACTTTTATTCCTTCCGGACAAGTCAGCCAAATTTCCATAGTTAAAGCTGAGGTCTATAAGATGTTTCATGACATGTTTCAATATTCCTCCAAGTCCCAAGGCCCCCAAAACTCCAGTCTCCTCCAAACCCAAGTCCATGTCCCAAAAGTCAGTTAATCCCTGCATAGAAGGATCTTTCCAACTTTCCTTCTTCCGTCCAAGCCGGGATCCAATCTTCAAAATCTGGCTTTTTCTAGATTCAATCATAGAAGGCCTCAACTTGTAGTCCTCAATTTGCTTCTGTATGGCTGAAAATCCCACTTGTATTACTTTAGGCTCAGCCACCACAGCTTTCTCTTTCTCCTCCGCAATCTGTCCAACCAAAGTAATTTCTTGTGCCAAGTCCTGAATTGTTCCTGTATTGATGCTCACTTTTTGACTCCAATTAGTTACTTTTTGGTCCAAATTGTCAATTTTAAAAGAAGTGTCATCTGTCTTCTTATGGAGCTGTTCCAGCGAATAGCTTATCTTACATAATACCGTCACAATGGTTTCTCCTATCAACATTTTGAGTGGTCCAAGGTCAAACTCTAGTTCTCTCACTTACTTATCATACAGCTGGTGCAGTCCTGTGACAGTTTCAAAAACTTCCTCTAGAGGGAAACAGTCTCCACTTGTATCAATCCTTTCAAGCACAATTCAGACCATAAAAATAGTTTCACTTTCCAGTTACTTTTCCTCTTTTTTTAAACGCAGAAGAGGACAATGGAAACAGTATCTTTCTCTTATATAACTAGTTGTCAAAAATGTTCCGTTCACAGTCAATGAACTCTCCCAAAATTTCCCTTTTTCTGGCAGCCCTTTTCCAGGTTCGGAGCAGTGATAATTTGATTTTTCACTCCCTCCTGCAGGCTCGCTAAGTCCAAAATCCCCCCCCCCCTTCTCCTGCTTCCAGGGGTTTTTTTGTAACTTTAACCGATGAAAATTCAATCCTTTGCCAAAAGCTTCCAAAGACTTTAGCTTATAACGTCTTTGCTTCAATCTATTTACAAAAAAGGGGAAGGCGGACTTCCTGTTTAAAACCTTCCCCGCTTCGGTGCCAAATTAAATTATTTGAAGATCCAATTTTGCGTTCTACTCACGGGTAGTTGTTTAAAGTCCAATTGTCCACAGGAAAAAGTCAGCGCTCTCCGGCAACAGCAATGCGGCTTCACTCCGCGAAAAAAGCAGTCGATTCGAAGCACCGCGTCACTCACCCCACGTCGCTCCGGATCCCCAAAACTGGGTTTCCCCGCGAGTAGGGGAGGCGCAAAGGTGCCAGCCGGATCCCAAGTTCACAAGCTTCTCCCGCTTGTGATTTCAGTGGGTCTCCACCTTTGCCGTGGCGGTCAGACCCTGGTTTTCGCGGAGCTAGTTCCTCCCGATCGGAGGAGCTCCACCATTGCCGGAGGCGCCAACCCGGAAGTCCCCAGACACAGAGCTTTTAAGCGTGGACCTGTGCCTGGAAAGAGCAGGGCAAAAGGTAAGCGTGGGTAAGCCTTATGGCAGCAACATGGAATCCATAGAGAGATGCTTGTTTGGCTCAAGGGGCCCAAGCAGTGATTATAATGCACATAACTGTGGAAATGTTCAGGAAGGCAGGAGAGGATATATTGTTTAATTATATCCTTCCCAACTTGTGTTAACAAGTTCTACAATTTAGCTTAGTAACATTCCCCTTTTTACACCTGTACAGTGAATAATGTCTTTGCCAGGCTTGTTTAAGCCTCTAAAATAAGTTTCCTGGTAATTCCCCTTTATTCCCTCATAAAAGATTAGACATGACACAGTCTTGTATAAAAGTAAAAAGGAGTTTACTCACACACATTCTGTTCACAGATGGATCCCAGAAGGCAGACTTAGGTTACAAAATACATACACCTGGAATCTATTCCATAAGGAAATAGCTCCTTTGTCCTCTCTTGGCTGGAGGACGTTGCTTCTTCGAGGAATGGAGTCAGAGAGAGCTGCCTCCCCTGTGCTATTTTGTTACCTGAATAGGTGAGGTAACGCCCACCTCTGGTCACATGTAGTGGAAGTTGTCCCAGCCCAGGAGGAAACAGGAAGTTCCAACTGGCTGGTCCAGACATCTCCTTTTTATGTCCACTCTAGGAGTGTTGTATCTGACTGCTCTGTGTTTCACACCCCACAATAACTGCCTCAGCACATGGTTCAGCCACAGATATAGAAAATCTCCATTTTATAGGGCCATATGGAAAATCACTTTCATATGGAAAAGATTCACAGTATGGGGTAGATGCGGTCTTAATTACTGAACTTGTCATCATCATATGAAATAAAGCTGCAAGAATATTGTCTTGTACAATACATTCCTACATCAAGTGAGACGCATGGGGATAAAGTAGCATGCAAGACATCAGAAAGAGTTTTAGAATCCTGTAGGCAACCAAATGCCTAGAAAATAAACAAACGCTTCCTATTTTGTGTCTGAATACTTCTGAATTGGCAGCAGTTATTATGAATTGATCCCCTTAAACACAGTAGCATGGAAAAAGCTATGCCACCACCCAGTGATTTGCAAGCAATGCACAATGTGCAGTGCCTTCCACATGGAATGCTTTCATCCAGGTTCCACACTACTTTCTCCCACATGAACCTGCTGAACAATTAAGATATCCGTAAGTGCAGAACCTGATATTTGTCCATATTGAAATGTATTTTGTTAGTTTTAAAGAACTGGAACAAAACTAACAAAATGAATTTCAATAGGAACCAATGTCAGGTTCTACACCTAGGCAGGAAGAACCAGCTACACAACTATAAGATAGGGGACACCTTTACCGGGATCTAGGGATCTTGGGATCTTAGGAGACTACACCCTTAACATGAGTCAACAGTGTGATGCAGCAGAAAAAAAAGCAAATGTTATTCTAGGCTGCATTAACAGAAGTATAGTGTCCTGATCAAGGGAAGTAATAAGGTAAAGGGACCCCTGACCATTAGGTCCAGTCATGGACGACTCTGGAGTTGCGGCTCTCACCTCGCTTTATTGGCCGAGGGAGCCGGCGTACAGCTTCCGGGTCATGTGGCCAGCATGACTAAGCCGCTTCTGGCAAACTAGAGCAGCGCACGGAAACGCCATTTACCTTCCCGCTGGAGCGGTACCTATTTATCTACTTGCACTTTGACGTGCTTTTGAACTGCTAGGTTGGCAGGAGCAGAGACCAAACAACGGGAGCTGACCCCATCGTGGGGATTCGAACCACCAACCTTCTGATCGGGCAAGCCCTAGGTTCTATTCTGCCTTGGTCAGGCTACACCTAAAATACTGTGTCCAGTTCTGGGTGCCAAAATTTAAGAAGAATATTGACAAGCTGGCAGATGTGTAGAGGAAGGCAACCAAGATGATCAAGGGTCTGGAAACCAAGCTGTATAAGGAATTGTTTAGGGAACTGAGCATGGTTAGCTTGACAAAGAAGATACTGAGAGGAGATATGATAGCCTCCTTCAAATACTTAATAGGGCTGTCACATGGAGGATGGCGCAAGCTTGTTTTCTCCTTCTCTGCAGGCTATTATTTCTATAATTGAAATATTAATAATTGTAATCTGAGCAATATTAGCTATTCACTTGTATTAATTATGCTAGTCATGGAACTTTTGCTTTTAAAGTTTCTCAGTTCCGCAATAGTAATTATTCTATTTCATAGAACAATTTCTTTAACGGCAGAAGAGATTACTAATATTTCAGTATAGTAGATTATGACAGAATCAGGCACTTCTTCCTTTCTTTCAGAATTGTGTATATTTTAACATTTGAACTCATTTAACATTAAATATTTGCTTCGTGATTTGCAGTAGAGGAAAATGCCTTTTCCCCTTTTAACTAAATTACAAAAGATGTAAATGTGGTCTCACTTGTAGACAAATCAGCTACTCTTAACAATGAGGTGTAAATTGGTGTCTAGTTAATTCTATTCACAGTAGGGGGAGAAAGTATAGAATCATCAGCTTCTTAATTTTAGCAGTGGAACCTCAGGTACTTCATAAGAATTAACACTTTCCTTTGATTCTAAAACCATTGCTGATACTTTTTATTGCATCTACAATTCCATTCAGGTAGATTACCCATGCAAATAAACATGTATCATGGATATGCACGTGTATTTTTTTATAATTTAAATTTTTTAAAGTGAATTTGCAATGAGTTAACTTCATTTTCAAGAAGGAAGAAAAATAAAGAGGTATCTGTGGATCTATAAGAGTTGGAAGAGAGCCTGAGGATCATCAGGCCCAACCAGCTACAGTGCAGGAATATGCAGCTGTCCCTTATGGGGACTGAACCTGCAACATTGGCATTGTCAGCACTACGCTCTAACCACCTGAGCTATCCAGCTATAATGAAAGACCAATTTCTGCCATAATAACTATAACCATAGTTAATATACATATGTAGTCTACATCAGGCCATGATCAAGGCAAGAATGTAGGTGAGCTGATTGACCCTGAATCCTGACCATACTAAGGGTACAAGACTTGTCTTATTGGTTTGTCAGCTGCAAGGTGGAAGATGCCAGATACTACTGAACATAAAAAACTGCTGCTCTGTTGAAAACCTGTGCCATCCATTACCACTGTAACATGCTAATGTGGGGTGGGTACAATCCCATACAGAGAGGAGGCGCTGGGCTAGGAAACAAGAGACATTATTTATGACAATATGTAAGCATTCTTCTACAGCAGCTTGGCCAAGCACAACATGGAGCAGTGGCCTTGATTGCCTAGACAACGGACATTCACCCACCCACAGATTGTTACAACACAGAATAAAACAGTGCAGGGTGATGGAATCACTATGGTGATGTGCACTACTTTCCACCGTAGCATAGGATTAAAAAATCTTGTGAGACTCGGGTTCAAAACCTTAGCCATGTGTGGCCATCTTAAAAAGCCTTGAGTGCAGTTGATCATAGAGGAAAGATCTCTGGTGCTCCCACATTATTAGGAGAGGATGTAAAATAAGCAAAGTATTTGAAGAACTTGTGTTTCTTTTTGCTGTGGTCATTATAGTGGGTTGCATGGAGACACAATCAGCCTCCAACTATCCTTATATGTCTCATGGTGGCTCTTACAGCTGCTGCTGCAGCCATGATACTTCTAGGCAGTCTGAAATACCTCACTTCTCTATCTCTATCTCTGCCCAACCCCAGATATGCAGGCAGGGGGGCAAAGTAAGATCAAAGTGGTCTGGCTTGGCTGCAACAGTGGCCCACAAAAAGACCAAACTGAATGGGTGCAGCCTTACAACAGATACATCACAAACCTGACACAATATAGGTACATCACTTCTCAGCTCATGTCACTTTATTTTTATTAGGGCACAGTAACTCAGAGTATATCAGTGTCAGCCTTCTCTGTCATTTCTCTTATATAACAAGTTTAAACAAGTCCATTTCTGTCTAGAAGGATCGAGTGCTGTCACCATCAAAAAGTGTGTCCACTGTTTTTAAAGTTTGCTCTAATGTTGGCCACCAGTCTACAAAATGGCCAAGGAAGATCACATAATGGAAAGGAAGGAGAATGATGCAGTTGACTTAACTCTGCCAGTCTGTGTCTGTTTCACTTACTTTGAAATAATATACAGTGGTACCTTGGGTTAAGTACTTAATTCGTTTCGGAGGTCTGTTCTTAACCTGAAACTGTTCTTAACCTGAAGCACCACTTTAGCTAATGGGGCCTCCTGCTGCTGCCGCGCCGCCGGAGCACGATTTCTGTTCTCATCCTGAAGCAAAGTTCTTAACCTGAAGCACTATTTCTGGGTTAGTGGAGTCTGTAACTTGAAGCGTATGTAACCTGAAGCGTATGTAACCTGAGGTACCACTGTACAGACTATATACTTTGTGTGTGTATATATATTTCTGGGGGACAGACTATATGAGACCTTCACTATATGGGTGGGAGTGCAGCTGATAGTTTCTAAGACCTACCCAAGCTTTGCTGCAAAGCTGTTCTCAGAACTGCATGTCATATGATGAAGGCACAAATTATAGTTATTGGTGAGGAAGATATAGAGAGGTCATGCCTCTCTGATGTATATAAGTTCCATTGTACTCTGAAGCTGAACATGATTTTGAGATCCAGCAGCAGCATCTGTAGCATACTGAACAAAGTATGCAGGAAGACTCCAAGGGTGACCCTGTTCTAAGGCTGGGCTGCAAGAGAGAAGGAATAGTCTTTGATGTAAAGCAGGACTGACAGTGTCTGAACTGAGAAAACGCTCAAGAATGGAGAGGGGCAAAGCAGAAAACTCCTTATGATTGTGGTTGCTGATGATGCAGAAGGAATACCCAAGCAGCACAGCAGATCAAACAGATGCCAAAGGACTAAAACCAGGGGCATTCTCCTTGTGGCAATGGTGTCCAGACAGTCACGACTATGATCAAACTACTACCTACATGCCTGAATAAAAAGGCGTCATTTTTAGTCTTATTCTGTAAGTGAAGGGTACGGCATTAATCCTGTTCATGCGTAAGGACGTATATTAACATATTCTGAGTAAGCACAGCAGACTATTAACAAATATACGTGATTCAAACACCAATACATCAATTTAAAACTACCTGAAAGATCTGCACTGTTGTCAGTTTTTTTCATTTAGAATAGTTTAATTAAAAACAGCTATACAGTAGTTAGTCTGAGTTAACATTACATTCATAAAGCACTACAGCAAAATGTGATTTAAAAATATAGTGATGCAAAACCTCTAGTTAATCAAAGTAGGAGATGAAAACCAATTAAATCAACCAACCTGTGAAAAATTAACTATCCTACTAAATAAAAAAAGTTATCTGATTGGTTAGGATTTACCTTGACTTAATTAAAAAAAACAACAACACTAGAAATGTGTATAAACTTGAGAGAAAGGAACTACTAGGCTCAGAAAGCTATCAGGAAAACCACAAAAAGAATATTAACAATACAACCCTGTGTAAGTTTTCTTTGGAAAGTCCACTTTCTTCAATGGGGCTTATTCTCTAGTAAGTGTGTTTAGGGTTACAGGCTAAATCAATCAAGCTGATTTAGCAGAATAAGGTCCAATGCAGAATAGCCTATGCTAGGATCAAGATAAAAAGCCTGCCAGATAAGTATTTAAATCGGGACCAGTGATAAGAAATTTGCTTACAATAGCAAACTGAACCAACAATTGAATAGGACCGACCTGCAATGAACAGCCTCTCACTAGCACCAACAAACCAGTCAGTCCATTATGCAGCAGCTAGAATATAATATATTATCCATTATAACCATTCAGAAAATTCTTCCAAATCAGTTTATATAATAACTGGTTCAAAAGCTCCCTGTTTTATTTTTGCATAATAAATCAGATCAAGAACTGTTTTCAGGATATTAGAATGTAGTAGTCACCTCTCCCCTTCATGGAGAAAGCCTTTATTCATGTGGTCTGTTTAAGACTGTGGAGGCAGGTGGACTTCAGGACTGGAACAAATGGGAATGGGGACTAGCAACGAATAAGGAGGTGCACTGGTCTTTCTAGTTTATATAGCAGAGGTTTTCTGAGGTTTCCCACGTCCACAGAGGACATCATCTCTCCTGAAGCAGGCCCCATCATTAAAAGTGCCTAAGAAACAGCTTCTAACAGAAAAAAGTGGAATCCTGGCCCTGGTCCTTGTCATGAAGGGGAAAGAAGCAGGTTGCGATTCTGACTCAAATTCAGATGGATCTGTGACTGTGCTCACTGCTTTACATCTATCTCACTCTCAAGCTTATCAATACCAATTTAGTGTTGAAACAACAACAGGGATCATACCTAAGTATAAAGGGACCCCTGACTGTTAGGTCCAGTTGCGGATGACTCTGGGGTTGTGGCGCTCATCTCGCTTTATTGGCCAAGAGAGCCGGTGTACAACTTCCGGATCCTGTGGCCAGCATGACTAAGCCGCTTCTGGCGAACCAGAGCAGTGCACGGAAATGCCATTTACCTTCCCGCCGGAGCGGTACCTATTTATCTACTTGCACTTTGACGTGCTTTTGAACTGCTAGGTTGGCAGGAACAGGGACCGAGCAACGGGAGCTCACCCCGTCACAGGGATTTGAACTGCCAACCTTCTGATCGGCAAGCCCTAGGCTCTGTTGTTTAACCCTTTACCTAACTATACTTACTATGAAAATAAATTTAACTTCTCTAATAAATTTTAATCTGTTTTATACTGTGCAAACATGAAGCAAACACTCATACACCTTTGAGACCAAAGCAATACTAAATAGAGCAAAGCATACATGGATGCCAACAATAATTTTGTAGCCTGCTTTCTTTACAGAGGCAATGAGTCAGTGTAACTTTGTCCTGCTTGAAACTCATTTATGATTCCGAGCAGCAAAGTAATAGTTACCTCATATGAAGAATGAAAATAAGATAAAATATCAAGTGACAATAAAACACAAACTTTGGTTTGTGCTGACAGAGGCACACCTAGGTTCTCTTTCACCCTTGGCAAGGAACTGTATCAGCACACACTGTATCTGTGCGCATCTTGAGTGCACAGATGGGCAGTTGAGCTCCTAGCCACTCCAAGCAGAGTGAATAGGCACCATTTCTGTGCCCCCCTGGCCTGTGCCCTTGGTAGGGGCCAACCTAAGCAACCCTAGACGCATCCCTGTGTGCTGATATGTGACAGATGTTGCTGACTCCTATACTGACAATTTCTCAGGCAAAGGGAAGTAAGCATGGACGCAAAGTATTAAGTGGATAACTATTCCATATGTTGTCCAGCAGCTAAAATGATGATGAGAAGATTATAACATATAGACAAAGTACTCTTCTTGAAACACAAATATGTTATTAAATAGCTACAAATATTAATACAGAAAAATGAAACTATACACTATCATAGCTATCAAAATATTTCAAATTGAAAATATATTGCTCTGTTTTTATTATCTGATTTGTATTCCTCACTATTTTTATCCGCAGCTCACTCACAGAACAAGTATGTGAAAGTTATTTGCAGAAACATTTTATCGCAATTAGACCAAGGCTTTTCTTCCACATCCCTTCACTATATCAATGGTCAATAAAATTTGAAGACACTATGCCTGCTAACCAGTCTGGAATTGGTTTAAAGTAGAAATTCACCCACACATTATTTTTCAGAATATTCTACATTGATGTTGAAATATTCTGAAAAATAATGTTGGTCAGCAAGGAACTATATGTGCCATCCATGCTAAAAATATTCACATGCATGAATGGTTAAAATGTCAGAAAGAAATCTAGACTAGAATTCTTCCAGCAGACATAACGGTTTTTCCACAGCTGGGAAGCTTTCACACATGCAATTCCATCATTATACCCTGAAATGGTGTAGGAAAACCACATAATTTTTCCTCAATGTGTTGTTTGGCCCATAGGCCCAATTTGAATATTATAGCATATAGTATAACTGTGCTCATTCATGAAGTTTTCCACACACCTGATAAATGCCATGACAATATACTTAAGTTACAAACAAAGTGGCTGGATATCCAATTTAAACATTAAGAGAACCATGTGGAACAATAGATAAGCAAGCAGCTTTAATCAGCTAGACATCATACCTTAGTTTGTGCATCTTCATGGAGCAATGTAAAATAAATAATACTTTTTGTGTCTTTTTTATATGTACTTATTATGTATTTTGGGTTTGCAAAATGTCACCCACCCTGAGACGACTGATAGCCTTCCCCTCCATTAATCTGTCTAAACCTTCTTTAAAGCTATCTAAGTTGGCTTCCTGTGGGAGTCAGTTCCATAACCTAGCTATGCACTGTGTGAAGTATTTTGTTTTATCTGTCCTGAACCTTCCAACATTCAGCTTCATTGGATGTTCATAAGTTCCAGTCTTAAGAGGAAGAAAAGCTTTCTGGCATAATTTTATAAACTTCTATCATGTCACTTGTTACTCATCTTTTCTCTACACTAAAAAGTCCCAAAACCAAGCTGCAAACTTTTGAGGAGTTGCTCTACCTCCATCATTTTGGTTGCTGTTTTCTGAACCTTTCCCAACTCTACATGTTATAATAGCACCCGATCTCCAATGACATGCCAGGTTCCCTTGGAGACAGGAGCATTACGTCATGGTAAGCCAAGTCTCATGTATTTCCACTCATGTTAAGCAAGGAATGCAGTGAGAAATATTTAACGGTAGGCGCTTGCATGCAGATTGTTCAAAGAAAGCCATGGTCTAAACATGGCCACCCAGTTGCACTGAAGCCATCAGTATTAAAACAAAAGTTTCAGGTAGTTAAAATTGAAATCGGCCTTAAACATATCTCATTCTATTGCCTTTGTATTAACCTGAGATGAAAACTATGGTCTGGACATTGGATAGACAGAGTTGCTAATTCACAGCAAGGACCTCAAATGGTGGTCCGAAGCACATGTAACACACTTTGGGATTCACTCCATCGTCATTATTCTCATTTACTTGTATACCAATGCTCAAGGCAGCTTTCAACATCAAAAAAAATGTGTAATTCACTCAAACACTTACAAAATTTCAATAGTTATATACAATAACTGTTGAAAACATTTCAATAAATATAGAATAAAATTAAGCAATTCTTGCATAATAAAGTATAACAATACAAAAAGATATTTCCAATAGCCCTAAAATTAGGATGACTATAAGTTTATAATACTGTTCCTAAATACATGTTCCTGTTTTTCTGTTTCTGTTCATTGTTTTTATGTTTTTAAAAATATACTACAAACAGGTTTCGAAATATTAATTGGCTTCATAAATATTTAATTAAAACCTCTGAATTAAAAAACAAAAAACCAAACCACTAGCATCTCGAATCATGTGAAATATTTTCAACTAAATTTACTGCAATCCTATTCATACCTATCTGAGAGTAATCCCCAATGCCCTAAATGGGCCCTACTTCTGAATACACATATAGATTTGCATTGGAAAAGAAAGCCATGACAGGATCACAATATACCGGTAATTGTCACTACCCCCAAACAGGCGTAATTTAACACGGAGGTGGAATAATAATAAGCTATTTGCATAAATTATCAAATTATTGTATGCTTATCAGTGCTTTTACTGACAGATCTTATCCCTGCATGGTGAAAAGGCTCAACAACTTTCATAGTGACAAATTGGCAGGTGAGAGTTGTAGTTCCCCAAACATGTCAGATTTTAGCCGGACAAATATGTACAAATATTTTGTATGGAAAATTTTTAAAAATCATCTTTTAATTGTGTTTTTAGTTTAGAAAAATGTAATTTACTATTTTACAGTAACTTTCACTTCTTAGCATACTGTAGGAGCTGTCTACAATATTTAACAATATTAATTTTTAAGAGTTAGTGTTATGGAATCTCTATTTTTTAAAAAGGAACCTTTGAAATGCTACATACATTTACAAACATCTTCTCAGTGTTCAAGTGCTGTATGCTTCTGACACAGAAACTCAGAAATGCCTAGTGGGGTACTTGAAAAATTTCTATTAATAACTAATGAAATGCAGTGATTTATTGCATGGATTTTATATAGGGCTCTTCTTGCTTTGAGATGAAAACTGAAGCAGCTCTGTGAATGAGCAAGCAGAGGATGCTCCCTGAAGGTTTGCAGTGGTGTGGGTGACACTTTTCTTGTCTCCCCAAAGGTGAAGTGTGTCATATCCTGAGCTCTTGCAATCTTTACCAGCCTGGAAAGCTACAGGCTATTCCCAGAGCAGGCTATCTCACATTCACACATGCTTCTTATGTGGTTCGATTTCTTCCTTCTCCCATCCGCATTTTTTCCTTGTGTATAAAGAAAATAAAGGACTGAAGACAGAATGGATGCAGCAAAACCTAAGTAAGAATAGAGCTGAGATAATACTGTTGTATCCCTAGCTTACAATATTATGTAACATAGAGTTTCTCAACTTGGATTTTAGCACAAACTGCTGGTTGTCACAGTAAGTTCTTAGTGTAACAACTGAGCCAACCAATTTAGGGAGCTTCAACTTTGTCTAAATAATAAATGCTACATTGAACAAGACACAGAGTGGGACAAGGCAAGTCTTGTGAAAACTCCAACCATCACAAGCATTCCTATTTCATTTATTGTATTTTTCCGTTTAGAATCAAGAGAAATGATTGATCAAAGATTAAACTAAAAAGAAGCTCATTTCTGTCTATTGTTAGTAGAGATAAATGCTAAGCTGGTACTAGTATATTCCACTGAACAATGGAAAATTTATCTTTCTTTATTCTGTTTTCATTGTCTTTTTTCTACTGAAAGGAAAGGGAAAACGAAAGTTGTAGAATTCTCACTAAAATTGTGTAGCACAGCTTGAGTATATCGTTTCAAAAGGGCATGCAGTAGCACAAAAAAAATGTGTTGCTACATTTATTGCAAACTAAAAAGAAGACTATAGTGTGGAGTTTCCAACAATAATACTTAAGATGTTTAAAGACCTGTGCTCTGGAATGTTCTAGAGAAGTCACATTCTGCAACTTCAAAACCCTTCTTGCTAAGTCCTAGTACATGAACACTGCTTTCAGTAATTCAATTTAATGGGGAATTCATTCTGTACATGCTCAGAAGCAGTTTTCCCCTCCACTGATTTATGAGCTTTGGGGTTAAATTCTGTCCAGAAAAACAGGTTCTGCAGCTGAAGTCCAGCACAAATCTTAGGAGCTGGTGGGCAGTATAGATCAGAGGATGAGTGATGTGCAGTTAACTCAAGCAAGCAGTTAAGTAAATAACTTGTCAGATTGTTTCAACAGCTAAAAATATTTTTTTCCTAATGCATTTGACTGAAAAGGAAAAATGTTAGGTAGATGATAATTTAGCAGATGTCTAGTTTTGCTTCATCAGCCTGAAACAGGCAATTTTTGGCAACTCTTCCTCCTCCAATACAATGTTACAACCTGTGAATTCCTCATGGATGTGCCTCTCACAAGCTTCCATTTTCACTCTTGCAAAAACAACTGAAATTGCTCTTGAAACACACACACACACACACACACACACACACACACACAATGTGAAGATCTGAAAGAAATAAAATGTAGTCTCAGAAAGTGATAGCTGTTTATATGATTTTTATTTCATTGTTCTAAAAAAGAACACATTTCAGGCAACAATGGACATTTCAATATTATTTACCTCGAAGGCAGAAATTTGAAACATTTTTAGAAATACAGTGTTTGCCCGTGAAGGGGGTATAAGCTCCAAGGAAAAGAAAAGCACCTTAAGACAAGCATGTTTGGAAACAGTTAAATGCAATGCAGCCATCAGCAAATAACATATATATCAACAAGTGCAAAATTGTGTCTTCACATATATTGCATTCTGGACATCAGCTATACTTACACAAACCTGGGAGTAAATAAAAAAATTAAAGGAGGTGGACAGTATAAAATGTACAATATGGTTATGCCAGACAATATAGTGGCAATTCTTTGCATTTTTTATTTTTGAAAATGTAAGCATGTAAAACCCAAATTAAAAAAGGCAGCTCTTCCTCCACTGCTTCAAGAATGTCACATTTGTTATTAAATAATTATGGGATGTATAGAGCATAAAGCAATGCCTTAATGTAACTTTGCCATCATGATGTCAGTCATGCATCTTTAAATCAAATGACTGAAAATAAATTAGGCCAGCTGGTCATGTGCAGGAACACATTTTTAGAAATGTAAGGTGTTTAGCCACATAGACAATTTCAGCTGTATGATATACGGTAATTTTATCTTTGGAAACTGCAACCATAATTGCATTCATAATGCAATGATCCACTTGACAAAGGAATGTAAATGGTTAAGTAAATACAAATTAGTGATCATTTGTTTGTTTTGGAAAAGACAGGTGAAACAATAGATGCATCACCATTGTTTACAAAATTTCTGGGCACAATTCAAGCTTCTTATTTTGACTGATAAATAGCCTGCTTCTAAAACTATTGAAAGTTTTGGTGGCAAGATTCATTTGAGTTCTTTGTCATTTGAACCTTTCACTTCTCACTGCACCCTCTGGGAGTGTTGTTTTCCCCTCACTGTTAATCTGATCTCCTTTATGTGTAATTTCTAGGGCATACTGCCCTCTCCTCTTAAAACGGACCTGCTTAGATCATAGAACATTTGTCTTCCCCTCCCCCAATCAGCTTGACTAGGACTATGCTTAGCAAACCATAGGAGACATTCCAGTAATTTCTCTTAACCTAAAAAACCACCCCTTCCTCCAGTGACTTGCCTAAAACTAATTTTTTTTCCCCTTGGGACAGCATAACTTCTGTTTAGGCTTTTCTTTGGCAGCATATACACTCATCATGTACCACAAGTCATTATGCAGCTAGGCCATCTTAAGACCACTGAATCTGAAATTATAACAATAATATAATATAATAATGTTATGCATTGTAATGTAATGCAATACATACTTCTTAGTTTTATCTTACAGAATATGATTCCCATCCCAGAGCTTCAGTTAGAGCATGACATATGATAGCATAAAATTAATGGGGCTTTTTATTTCAGATAAACAAACATGCCTGCACTTTGCTTTGTTGTATATAACATTTGTTGAATACTAAACATCCTTAATCCTTAATGACATCTGTGTGGTGCAGTATTTACTAGGGGGGTGGGTGAATGTTCTTGCATTCTCATTGAGATGTCAATTACAAGAAAAGGGCAAAAATATTGCCTGAGGGTGTTGAGTTCTAAATTAGGACACTCATACTGACAGAGGGATTAGCTCACTCTTTGAGAAAGAGAAGAAAGATGCAATGCTGAGGCATACTTAAAGCCAGCGAACGGATCCTGCTTCCACAGTTAAGGGTGCCTTTCCATAGGTACCCTCCATTAAATATGAAATGTTCCTGTCATAGCATTTTTTGCTTTGACACAAATAAGGTGAGTTTAAAAGCAATGCAAATGTAAGCACAAAGGTATAAAAAGAAGTCTTCGATTTCTGAAGAACATCAGCTCAAAAAGATCCCCCCTCCCAATCCCTCTCAGTTTCTGTGTAATCTGCACAATGAAAAGTTAGGCTCGATATACATATTCTTATACTGAAATCATGATCAAAGTGCAGCTTGTTTCTTTGTGTAGATATTCATTGAGGGGGGAGTGAGAAGCACACATAAGAAACACTGAAATGGAATTCAGGTCAAGGTAAAAGCACTTGACACCTGATAACTTAGATGAATAGAGCCTGTTTAGAATTAACAACTCCACCCTTTTACTAATCCTGTGTAAAACAGATTTTAGCATTGTTTTACCAGCCTTTAATATCTTATTTTTTCCTTTCAAGCAGGAGTACATTTCTGCTCTGAATTGCTGCTTTACCCTTGAAGACTTGTTGTGTTGATGCTGCTTGCTGCTGAAACAAGTACAATCAAATTTTCTCTTAAATCTCCTTCATTTTCCTTGTAAAATCTCAATATGTATTTGAAGGTTTTTGTAAGAAATGAATTTGACTATTAATTTAATTGTTGAAGACTGGCTATATAACAGATGCAACAACAATATTCTTCATAACTTTTTTCAAATGAATCTTAAGTCAAAAATATAACCTAGCTTTTGAATAACTTGAAATCAGTGTTGGACTCATAATTTATTATTACATTCTTTCTCATTTTGTATAGCAACAATAAATGTGAAGTTAAACTCATTATTATTTGTTATCACTTTCTTTATAAAATGCCACCAATATGTGATGCTTTATTTATCCCCCATTGATCAAAATGTCTGAACAGTATCAAAATTAGGAATTTATTGGGACAGGGAGTTCCACAGTCTGGGTGCCATCACAACCAAGGCCCTTCTTTCTGGTTCCCAATAATTGCTCTTTAGCCAACAGTGAGACACACAGAGGGCCCATCCAGCCATACACATAGGGTGAGGACAGGTCTATATGGGGAGAGTTGATCTTAAAGGACTGGTAATAAAGCTTTTATAATGTGTACACCAGCCCCAGGATAACAGCCTGAAGATATTTCACTTTTCCCATTTTAAGTTTTCTTTCAGTTTGTCTCTTTATAAGCACTTTCTGTTTTTGCGTTTAATTCAGCTTCTTCTAATTTATTTAATTAATTGCAATTTCTGGCATTTCACAGGAAAATAAAAGTTGGACCATTTAAAGTTACTGTACCTTAACAAATGCACCTAAAGTGTCACTATTTCTGCATGCACGAAAGCTTAAAGCTTCAAAACTCCCATGAGCAATCTTCTAACACTAATTAGATATTTGCTAATTAGTGTCTGATGTGTGAAATGAAAAACATTTTGAAACTGAAGCAGGTCTAGAAAGATAGTTACTGTACACTAGTACACCTTTTTTCTGTGTTATCACATTTCATAAATATGAATAAGATCACATGATACTACCCATTCTAT
This sequence comes from Podarcis pityusensis, assembly GCF_964106645.2. NCBI lineage: Eukaryota > Metazoa > Chordata > Lepidosauria > Squamata > Lacertidae > Podarcis > Podarcis pityusensis. The sequence goes on along the minus strand of NC_138029.1, from coordinate 48,370,762 downwards.
AAAATTATCTCTCTGAACAAAGCCTTTTGTATAATATAATAAGGATGTGTCAATATTTTGCATTTAGAAGCACTCAATGGAGGCAAGTGTTTTCTCTCAATGTTAAAGAGATGTCACATTTCACACATCATTTTTATGCTGCATTAACTGGTGCCACTTTTAAACTTGGCTCATCTTTGATGCTTCTGAAATGAAGAATGCAAAACAATAGAAATAATCCTTTTCACTTCTCAACTATCTTGTTCAGTTCATGTTGCTCACAGATGACAGAGCTATGCCATTTTATGCAGTTACAGCAAACAACTTTGAAAAGTCAGCTTTGGAAAGCTATTAAATACAACCAGTGAACATAACTGATTTAGAAATTCTATGTTGTAGCTATAAGGAACAGAATGCAAATAAAGCATTCTTCTACTATGCAAATCCGCCCATTGTAACTGAAATAATTTTGATATTGTTTTGAGACTACACACAAAAGTATGAATGAAAGTTAGCTGCAGTAGTGGCACATAGTCAGCTACCCACCAATATCAAAGTACCCCAAGAACCATTACAGACTTATTTTCAGTTAGGTAAATGATTTTGTTGACTGATTTATTCTTACCAGTGTTACTTATCCAGCTATATATGCCTCATTTTATTTTAAATAGTGTAACACTTTCTCTTTTATGGCACAATGTCATATAAATAATTTTGTTTCTGAGCTTTTACCCCCTCTGACTTGTTAATTAGAATTTGAGTTTCATTGGTGATTTTTAATTATAAACCCTTTTTTATCTAAACAAAAGTGGCACAAGGAATTTGTCAGAAGGCTGATTTTATACTGTTATCAATGAATAACGCACAACATATTTTTAGAAGTTATTAAAAGTACTTAATGAGACTGGATTCAGCTACTTCACACATCATAAATGTGAAGGCCTACGGACCCAATGCTATTTACACACTAGTTTAAATGCTTGTACAGAGGAATATTCACTTTTTTCAGAAAATGACATTTAGGCTTGTTTCATTTACTGGTGCCATAAAAGAACTGTAGCCAGGTCACACTCTATGAATGTTTTTAAATAAGGATCAAATTTTGTACTCTGTTGGAGAATCCTAGACAGCCACAGTGTGCGGGGGAAAGTAATAGGCATGTAGCTGTCAATTATTTACTGCAGTTGATCACCCAACTGAAGAAGCAAGGAAGTTTTAAATGGGAGATTGACTTGCCCTTTTCTCCATGTGCTCATCTGTAGTTTAAAAACAACAACACTTCTTTCTGGCCTGCATTACGGCCGTCTTGGATTACATCATTGGAATTATCGGCCGTATTGCACCAATGGTTGGCCAGTTGTTTGGGAAGTTGTTAACAAATTGAAATGTATTGCATCAGAATATCACTGCCAAATCTGCAGAATCCTTTGAAATAGGGGTTTTTCCAATGTATTTTACATAGCCAATATGTTTACTATGTAACTACAACAGCTGTGCTTCCTTCAGAAAATATGTTAGGGTTATAGATGTTATATGCTCAACTGGAGTTTGGGGATGCTGCTGAGTGTCTTGAATGATGTGTGAAGGAGACATTGGAATAGAAAGCTAAAAGAAAGGTTTGGATTGGAATTCCGAATTTTGTCCTCCCCCCTTTTAAATAGCAACAATCATGCTTGGAAGCCAAACAGCGAAACTTTGGAAGCTGAGGATGTGTTGGGCTGTATCCAATCTTTTCTTTCTGAGGGTTTGGGGACCCCCTGGGGCATGTTTGGGGTGTGTGTGTACACAGATAGGAGTTGATAGAGAAGTCCCATTGTGTGAGTGAAATGCCACTCATGCAGCATGGGATACCAGCCATCATTTGGTAAGCCAAATAATGTGTCAATGTACCTGTAGGAAGAATAAAAGTTCCTGAAGAAAAAGGTTGTGAAGGAAGGAGAACTGGATAGATATTAACAAGGGTCCTGACAAAGTAACAGGTGGTTCTGGCAAGGAAGCTTCAATTGAAAGAGAAGGGAACCATGAAGTTCAGAAAACCTGGGGGGGGGGGGGGGGATTGAAGGAAAACTCACAACTGCCCTGAGAACAGGAAATAAATATTTGGGAGACTGAGAGAATAAAGTTATGGCAGGGACATGTCTTCATATAATCAATGGGTCTGATAAGAAGTATCCTGAAATCCTGGCCTACCTGGCAACAAGCCAGTATGTCAAGTCTCCAGTCCAGTGTCAATCCACATGTCCAAACAGAGGCAAAGTCCTGCAGAGACCCTGGAGCATTCAAATTGAGGTCCATCAACATAAGCAGTGAGCAGACACAGGACCTCAGCTCTGCTGCCCTTTTATACCTTTGCATGCTGATTTCAGCATCTGGGCTTGATGAGGCATGTGACCCTCATCTGTTCCAAGCCTACTCCAGTCAAGGAATCACACATCTCCTCCCAGAGCTAGCAAGTCCCACCTGGTCAGCCAATGAGCTGGGCTGTGGGCCCTTGCCTGCCTCAGCCTCCTGGAGCACCCTGCTCACTGCTCCCTATCCCTCAGAGCCTGCCGTGTTTGTGGATACACAGGCCCCTCTGGCTCTGGTGATGGGTCCTGCTGCTCTGCTTCCTGTGCACTGACCCCTATCCCCTCATCACCTTCTGTCACCCTGTACTTCCTACACCCTCCTCCCCATTGTCCTGCCAACTCATGACAAGGAGTTGGGGCGGGAGCAGAACAGTAATGAAAAAAGAAAAGCAGTTCTCCTGTGTACATTTCCAAAAAGAGAGAGATGATGTCTCTTAAAAATACACTGGAAATGAAAATGGTGGTGATTGCCTCCCAATCAGGTTGTAAAGGACTGATATCATGTACCTACTTTCTTCTGATTTTTGTGGTTGTAATATCTCAGTATAATTAAAAATATTAAAGCATGTCATATGAAAAGGGGGGGAAAGTTTCAATAAAATATAGTACTAGAAAACTCACAAGCTATCATAATTATAAGGAAAATGCCATGCTCTCCTCTTACTTGGAAGGAAAGGCAGCATAAGGAATCAAGATAACAGTTGCAGACCCTTCATCAATCCAGCCATATTGAGAGGCACGGCTTATCTGCAGTATCATGAATGATTTTGTCTCCTTAGTTTAAAAATAGCTTAATTCACGAGACAGGAAGTCTGGGGCTTTGAGCAGTTTTAGAGGCACTTCCATGTAATTTTAACTGATATTTTGATCTTAATGTATTTATATTCATTAGATGAACACCATTAACCTCAACCCTCAGTCACCATAGGCAAGAAGATTAAGAACTAACCTACACAAAACCACACCTATAATTTTCCTTATTATCTTTGACGCTATGCAATAAATTTCATCACAATATATTATCTCCACTGGGCTCTATTTGAAAGAGATCCCAGTCCTGTGGAGCCAGCTTCCATTTCTTTGTATTTCTTAACTAAAATTAAAAAAATAATACTGTGGCTTTGATATGACATTGAAGATCTTCTCCCTATTGCTCATGAAGAGGAAAGGCTGAAAGTCTAGTTTTGATTCTAACTAAACAATTTCAAACATTTTTTCTATAACTGCAATCTACAATGCCTGCCATTTTTTATTTTATTTTTTGTAATTGTATGTTTATGTACTTAAATTCATTTACCAATAGCCAACTCTGTTATATTTGTGATGGAGAAACCTCCTTCTGGATACGTATCAGTGACTAGTTAAAAAAACAGACTTGTCATCTTCCTGGACAAAGCAAATAAACTCCCAGGGTTCATTTTAGCTGTGCTTACATAAAATTGGTAAGCTGAAAACTGAAGCTGATGCTTCTGTTCTCCTTATTGCAGCTGCCCCAGTTGAGGAGAGAGGATGTGCACGGGGCCAATTTTTATGTATTTTTAATGTATTTTTATTGTTATGTTTTTTATGGTAGTGTGGTGTATGAACTGGGCCATAGGACTGATCTAGACAACTGTACCTCTGCATAATAAGCTCTGATACAAACAAGATTTGTAAGCACACATAGAGTCATTCTGCTTCCCTCCCTTCTGGTGTGAGGAAACAAATCAGGACCTTTTCAATTAAGTATAGTTACTCATTCTGTTCAGATTGGGAAATTATGGTTAACAGCATCAGAGCAAGACAAGTTATTATGCCAACTTCAAACCATGACTTAATATCTTGGCTTGTTCTGAAGTTGTAAACCATAGTTTTCCAATTATAATTTAACAAAAATGTGTAATTATTTCTTATACTATTGTATGCAGGCAATGACCATTTTACACTTGTTCAGCACACATGTGATCATGCATGCGCACATCTTGCAACCCAGAAGTGGCCAGAAAAGGGGCTGGAACAGGGCAGACTTACACTGATAGTTATTGCTTTCTTCCCCCATTTGCCTTTAAGAATAAATGCCACACTGAGAAAGACAAACTTCAAAACTACCTTTCTCTCTCCGTGGTCCAAATCTGCAACTGACAATAATCTCCGGTTCCCTTGCCTCATTGACCAAGAGCTCCAAAGCAAGATTTCACCTCCCAAAGTCCTTTTGGGAGAAACATACGTGTGTGAAAGAGAGAAACAGGAAAATAAACAAATCCTATACCTGTTGATGCTTTTCTAATTTACAAATAAAATACCTATTTGGTTTTAAAACAGTCTAATCTAAAGTTGTCCAAGTGTGAGCAGAACAAATTTCAGACCATGCAACATAACTTCACGTATTCTGAACCCCATGGAGACATCATGGTAGGGCTGGTGAGAGGGAAGGAAGAACTGGAAGGCAGTATGGTAGCTGATCCCAGGGAGCAGCCAACTGGATTCTTAGGAGGAAGTCCCATTTCAGTATCATCAGATATCCCTAGCATTAACTATGTCAATGGCTGGACGACAGCTTTGCTTATGCCTAATCAAGAACTGTAAAGCTCCATTTTAACTGTTGTTCTGCAAAACCTGATATGTGTTTGGGCATTGTCATGAATTCCAGAATAAAGCTTCTGGAACTATTCAAGACAAAAGTGAATGAGATCCAGAACATCACCTTCCTCTCCTTCCCCTGCAGTCTCACCCTCTCTAAATCTACTTTGGACAATTGGGAAACAGTTTAGATTAGAAAAATTTCTATTTGCAGTGTTGGATTCTGTCCTGTGTGTGCTTGAACTCCTTCATACAGCATGTTTTATTTCACTAATCTGCATTGTTTAATTTGCTTTTGCTAAAAATGCATCCAATGCTATACCAGTGAAGTTCTGGGACTTCTGTTTCCTTTCCTACCCCATGCACTCCAAATATATGCTTTGAAGGGTCCCCCAACATACTAGAGTTGATTTTGATAGGCTGCAGGGGGTTGGAGGGAAAAAGGAAGCTCCTTTGCAGGCATGGAAGTCCATCACAACAGAGGGGCTGCAGTTACATAAAGCCCTCTGTTTTGAAGCTACTTGGTTAAAACCTGCACAAGCTTCAGTTCCTATGATTCTTGTTCAATATAACATTTCCGAGCAAGTTCAAAAACATCTTCAAGGTTCAGAATAATTATGGTTTCCAAAAACTCCAGTTCTAATTATATATTTTTAAAGAAATTATGTTTCTGAACATACTTAGAAGCATTTTTTATTTCAGCACTTCAGAACGCTTCGGATAGGAGCAGAAGGGAGCATATTTCACTATTTCTGTTATCCTACCTCCATGTAAGCACAGGTGATTTAAATTTACCCCACCTCTTCCACTCACCTTTGCTTGTAACGCAAAGGATGATCAGGTTTTAGCAAGTGGGTTTTTGCATGTCTTCTTTCAGGTTTTTACAAGTCCTCAATGGAAATATTCACAAGAACCAGATTATTTTTTAAGCCAAACAGAGGGATGTTTTTGGATCCCTAATCAGCCATCAGGTGGAATTAATCAATTAAAACTTTAATAAGAGATTTAAAATGCATGCTAATTCATTAGGAAATGAATTACTAGAAGAAACTCTTTTTGTTTGAATTTGCTTGAGCAAGGCAATGGAGAAAGATGAAAAAAATGTATATCCCAGTTATATGAGGTTTGAATGCACACTTCTCCCATTTGTATTGTAAAAAATGCTCACATACATCAACTTTGAAAAAACGAATAACATGAAAACTAAAGAGCATTTTAATTGTCTCAAAAACTAGTCACTTAAACTCACAAATCTAAGTCTGTACAAATATTTCCGGCTTGACATGACTGAGGAAGAATAGCCAATATGACTTCCTATTTTTAAAATAGTGGCAGCTTTTTCTTTTTGACATCTCACATAAGTAAAACTTTCCTTAAAGTTTTCCTTTAAAAACAGGGGACATTTATTGATGTATTGCAATGTATACATTTAATGAGTTATTTATCAGATTAATTAGTTCAAAAGCAGCCTAAGAATTATTTGGCTAAAATGTTTTTTTTATTCAACATACTAGACAACAAGGTAATCAAAAAGCAGAATGTAACCTTTACAATTCAATTTATTGAAAAGAACATACTGTATTATAATAATAGGCATCTGTTTGTTGTTTTGTGTAACTTGAAAACAAGCTATTGCACTCCATGTAAAACTTTTCTAGTTTTTCTTAAAGACCAAAACCACATAAATTGTATTCTTTGGAAATGCAGTATGTGAGTGCTACGAGTAAATGAAGGTTAACTGTTCTACTGACAACAGGGAGGACTACTTATCCATTTGTAAAATCTCTGTGGTACAATGATGTGACCTGTGGCAATAGGTTAGACCTAATATTGTTTAGAAGACCAAGCTATTGCTCTATCGGTCTGGACATTCCTTTTCCTTCCAGAATGTTTTTCTCCTCCCTTTCCATTAGCTGCCACACCTGATATGTTCACTGTTCAGAAGCCACATCTGGCTTGGCAGCTGAACGATTGGAGTACTTTAGTGAAAATGTGCATTGAAATCACCTCTTTCAGAAGAGATCTCTCTAATAACAGTATCCATAAGTAATAGGCTTCAGGAAGAAGAAGAAAAAACATAAAGACTATTGATACTAGCTTGTATGGTTTCCATTTGACAGAGTACATAGCAACTGAAATCACACTACTGTATGCTTTAAAAATCAGGACCCCCCCCCAAAAAAAACCACACACTCACAGCTGTAACTTTGGTAATTGATACAAACATTTCTTCTTGTTTTTTAACTAAAGTAGCGCTCTGAAATTTCTGATTCTCCAGAGTGACTAGCTTCTAAAAGTTTCCCTCCATATATCTGTACAGTACAAATTGCCCTACAGCTGAACACAGACTCCACCAAACAATACTTAGTGGACTGCACAAGTGTCTTTGTCAAATGACAAGGTTACCTTTCTTTCCCCTTGTTCTTCATGGCTATACAGATGACTGCATGAGAGTAACAGTATAATGCCAGACAGGCATTACTGGTAGGTGAGTGTAGTTTTGTTTACTGTGTGCTCTAAAATGTTTCTAGATAACAGCTCTGTTTGTCAATGACGCAGCAGGGAGCAAATGAAAATGTTTATTCAGACCCTTCAGCAAAAAAAGAAGTGCATTAATCCACTCACTGGTAAGATAACACAGCAGAATGTCCTCTGTTAGGAGGCAAAAACTATAGGATTACTTGCCCATTATGGACAATTCTTTGCTTGCAACACTTTGTGACACACGGATTCTAACGAGTTCTATTGCAATCATATAGACTGCAGTAGGTGGAGCCTGATGTCAACAGTGGGCATGCTAAATCAACAGTGGGCATGCTAAATAAGGGGTGCTAAATCCTTACTATCACTGTAGCTCATTGCCCCAAAGCCTTTCTCTCCTAGTCAGTTTTTCCATCAGTCACACTCCAAGAGTGGAAGTTATCCCAGCTGGGATAAAAGAGTAGCTGAGGGGAGGAAAGTAATGTTTGGAGAAGGATTTAATATACTTCACATGTGAATCCTTCTGTTATTAAAATTGCACCTTTACCCTCCACCATTTCTACAGTTAAATACACAGGTCTGCTACGGTCACACCTGCAAATGATTATGTTGTAGTTGGCAGTTTGCCCTAGGACCAGGATGGTCTGAGTTCAAATTCCCAATCAGCCATGAAGCTCACTGGGTGACTTAAGACCAGACAGTAATTTTGATTCTAACTTACTGTACAGAGTTGCTTTGCAGGTAGGTAGGAAAATAACCATGTGTGCCATCTTAAACTCCTTGGATTAAAGATGGGTCAGATAATAATAAGTATGTTGGCTCTTAGACATCAAACTAACTTTTATACAAAAGGTATCAATTTAACCTAAAACTACAAGAAAGAACAGTAGGCACTGCTGCGGTCAGTAAGTGAAGTCTAAGGCGACAGATGTTGACAATATTTTTTTTTCCGTTTTAAAGCATCCTCAAAGTGGAATGTATTACACGTAAATATTTGTTTTGATCTTTTATTTAATTGGAGATAAAAATCTCTCAAAATTTCTGCCCCGCTACTTGCATATGGAGATTTCCTAGAGCAAAAGCTGTGCAGTTTTTTTACAAGAATCTGAAATAAAGTCCACTGACAAATAACAAAGAATATTACTCATTCACACATTAGTTTGGTTGAAGTTTGGTTTAAAAATATATCTAATAGAATGGGAAGAGAGGGCTGTTCCTTCAGACTTGGCTCTTTTCCATGCACTTTCCCAAAGAAATTTTTAAGTGTCAAAAATACATATCTTGTGCTCATTATTAAATGCTAAATACCACAGTGTTTTGAGCTGCCTTGTGGCCATTGTAAAGAAAACAGGTGTTCTGATAGATTATAAAGTGTGAGTCAGATGATGTGCAGAACAGAATTTTAATGAAGCTGCTAGCACAGAAGTCTGACTAGCCTTTTTAACATGATGCTAAAACACTGGAAGTAGTCTTTAAGAGACAAGTAACACAACTCAAAATCCTCACTGATATACACGAAATGGAAAGATATAGGAAGTCATTGAGGCAATCACGGTTAAAACAACCAGATATGGATTATGGCATGGGAAGTAGAAACAGAAGTTTGCTTTCTAAAAAGAGACTAGATGACAAATTAAGCTAAGGCAGTGTGAAATGGGGGGGGGGGAGAGAGAGAAGAGCAAAAGGTTAGTGGGAGAGAATTGCAAAAGTGTGTGTGGGGGGGGTGTTATTGATGACTGCTAATTCTAAAGTCACAATCATATCCTGCAGTTTAATACATCCGTCCTGTTAATGTATTTTGATCCTCTGTGATAACTGTGTAGGACATATCTCACTAGTAATTTTAGCAATATACAAGAAAGAGCCACTTGCAACGTGTTACAATTGCTCCACCTCACCCCACAACCCTCCACCTCCATTTTCATGACTTCTTACCCTCATTCATGACTTCACCCAACTCTAATTACTTTTATTAGAATAACTAGTTGCACATTTAATGAAAGGTTATTGTCTACCTATGACTTCTTGTGAAGCATACAAGCAGAATGTCAACATTATAATTCTTCAAACATTGATGGTGTAGTTTGATTAACTTGTTATGCATCCTAGAGCTCCTTCCTACACACTCTAAGACATATGTTGTTTATTTCTTAAACTTTAAAATGTATAGATTTTTTTAAACTTAGATTTCAGTTACATGTTTTGAAAATCAGCATGCATTTGAGTTCCTGACCATGATTCAAATATCCTCTTTAGGCATGAAAACGGTATTTAACATGTTTTTTAGGTCACTTATAGGACAGAACACTTTCCAGGCAGCATATAAAAATAGAGCAAATACCACATGCACACACACGGGCAGAGCAATCTAAATGCCCCTTAACCTCCTGTGGCCACCAAATTTTTGGACAGATGGGCCACTGTCAGGATCTCTACCTCTGAGAGCCAGCAGAAAGCCATTAAATGGAATGTTGTGAGGACAGGGAGAGGCTGAGTGAGCCTGGGATCCAGTAGTTCCCAAGCTGGCCTCACTGCCATCACATGATAACATCGAATCCAGCCTGGAGCCAGTGCAGTTGTTCTTCCCCTGTTCAACTGCAGTCTCCATGAGCGGCAAGCCTGCACATTCAGCAGTGGCCCTGCCAAGCTGCAAAGTCCTGTAGAAGGAGGTGAGAAGTTTGAACTGCACCTTTAGGCCGCAATCCTAACTACAATAGGGCTTACCCCAAAGCAGGCATGGTTAGGGTTGCAATGTAAAAGTCAGAAACAGCACTACTATTTGAGCCCAGAAACAAATTGGTAATCAGTGCCAATGATAAAATATCAGAAAATATGCAACATGCATTATGTCCCAGTTAATTCTTTGGTGCCCACATTTTGAAACAACTGAAGTTTCTGGATGTTTTTCAAAGGTAGTCCCATGTGGATGACATTACACTTATCCAAGATGTATGTTACTAAGGCATGAATAGCCATGGCTAGACTGTTTTCTCCAGGAAAGGTCACATATGGTGAACAAATCAAAATCTGCCAAAGCCACCTCTACAACTTTGGCATCCAGTTGCAGTGGCAGATCCAGAAGCACCCCCCCAGCTACAAACCTGTTTCTTAAGGTGGAGTACAACTCCATCCAAAACATGAAACCCACCTAAAACCAGATAAAAACATCCCCAGCCAACAGCACTTCCGGCTTATTAGGATTAAGTTTCACTTTGATCACATTCAGTCTAATACTGCCCCTAAACACCAGCTCAGGGCCTTCTATCATCTCCATAGGATCAGATGAAAAATAAAGCGTTTGTTTAGTATCATTCATTTTTTGGTAACACTTTAGACTAAATTGAAACCAGTAGTTTCATGTAGATGCATAGGAGACAAGATGAAATTTTGTAGAACTCAGTAAGTCAAAAGCCAAGGTGTTGAGCAACCATCTCCAAGCGTGACCCTCTGGACCCTACACTCCACCAAAGCACTGTTGCTGATTAATTTATAACCAACAATCTGATATTTTGATATGGTTTTCCTTAAGATTAGCATGGGTGTGTGGTTGGGCCTTTTGTAGAAATAGCCTGTTCTGTCAATAGGTATTCCTGGCATAAGCTGCCTCACATAATTCATTTTAGATCCCACTGGGCCAATGCTGATTACGGTTTGCATGCATAGTTCTGAGCTTATAGAGCCTATTCTCACATTCCACTAAAGGTATAGGCATTAGAAGCAGGACCAGCAGGCAGACATTAACTGGCACAGGGCAAGTGGTTGCAATCCTGCTCCCCCTTGAGATTTTGTGACGGCATGAATGAAGCGTAAGATCAAAGCTACGGATGAAACGGTAATGACTTTTCTTGCACAGTAACAATTTGTATGATACAAAGGAATAGGACTGCCAGACTTTTTGTTCTTGTTATTCAAATTTGTAACACTTTGGGATGGAACTCTGGCAGACATCAAGACAGATATATACGATCCTTTGCAACATCTATGGCTGTCACGGAGCTACTGCTGGTGCTGCAAACCTTGTTTTGACGCCATGACTCTCTGCTGCCTACACCTGGTATCACACATCACCTTCATCATCCTAGCCAACCCTATGTTGCCATTTCTGGTACCTGTGTGTTCCACCCCTAGTTGGGCCTGCAAGTTAGATATTTCCAGATCTTAGAACTATAGGGAGAAAACTGCTGATTTCCCCTGCTCCCAAACACTTGGGGGATTATGATAGTGGTGCTCCTCCAGTTCCTACAGTCCTTTGACTTCTGATCAGCTGTTTGTTGGATGTGGAAAGAAGATGCATAAATGAAAGAAGAAGCTCAAGTCAACTGGCAGTCAAATCATCTCTCTTTTGGATACAGAACAACAACTTTATATATTGAGTGATCAATGAAAAATCCTGTTGTCACTGGAATTATTATATGCTTACTTTCTGACAGCTATACTGTTTTTATCACACTTCTTATTTTTCATACCAATTAAGCACAGGATGTTAATCCAAATGGTAAAAAACCCAACCCATTTAATACAGGCCCACTTAACATATGGCCTAGAGCCAGATAAAGAGCATTATGAAAAACTGAATGAGGCGCTCAAACAAGCATTCTTGTATCCAATTTTTGTGAGGTGATGCAAAAAGTCTGTCTCAAAGTCGGCAGGGCCCCTGTGTCACTGTCCCTGTCCTCTGTGTCACTTTCACCTGCCCAAGATAAGCTTTGAGACTATTGTGCAACCCTATAAATAATTCCTCAAGAGTTAGTAGCCTGTAAAAATAAAATAAAAACCACCTCACCCTACTAATCTGCTAGGGGCTGCCAGAGGAAGGATGGAGAGCCTGCTACATTTTTATGCTGGCTGCAGAGGAGGTGGTTTTCCTCCCTCCGACTTAGTTTTTATGTTGGCTACAGAGGGTTGACTAAGTGCTCTGTCCCTCCTTCACTGGAAAACTCACCTGCATGGAATTCTTTGTCACCTATGGCTATCATTAATTACAAGGCTTCCCCTGGAGCAGGGAAAAGTGGAGAACGGAAGAGTGGAGGAGACAGTTGTGGGAGGAAAATGACATTTTAAAATATGTGGATGAAAGCTCACGTGGAAAGCCCATTCAGGAATTCTAAACATCTCACGCTCTGTGAGGGCAAATGGGAAGGCAATTGCCCATCCCTAAGATAAACAATGATTTAATTTAAAACAAAAAAAATTTCAAATAATGTGAAGTCTGATCCAATGAAAGCAAAGATTCATATATCTCCTTACCAGTCAAGAGAGGTATAGTTAAGTCACATTTTATATAACATTGTTTATAAGCACCGCTAATCACTTGCCTACAGAGAACAGGTGGGAGGCTGAGATTATTTGCCAAAGAAATGTCAGTGAATGAAATCTAAGTGCCTGAATTTTCTAATGGAGAACAATAACCTCTTCTAATTATTCTGTGGAAGGTATTGCTCTCTTGCTGCATATATCCACAAAGCTAAGACTGAATGTTAACTCTTTAGAAGTCTGAAATGTGTTGAAATGTCAAGAGCAAATGGAATGCCCTATGCTCTTTAAAATATCAGAACATTTGAAGTTAGTTCTGTAATTAAGTTTACATTGTTCAGACAAAACTGTTTTCTGGAATAACATCTCTTTTCTAAAAAATAATAATCCTTAACTCTTAAACAATTAATCAAATGGGGAGGAAATGCAAGCTACATAGTGAAAGCCTTTGCAGATGACCAGCAAAAGAACACACCTATAAATTAATTATTTCAACAATGTGCTCTATAGAAATAACTAAAAATGCCTAATTATCCAAATCTGTTTGTTGCCTGAGCAAAATGAGATATTTGGCCCACCTTGCTCATTTCACATTTATTTGTTTAAAAGTGTTGGAATTTGATTATTCTAATGAATATTAAGATATTGGATATATTTTTCTCGTTCTCAGATACAAGTTCAAATGACAATTTGAAACATGAACCAATTTCAAAGGTATAGAGAACATGCATAACCATTTTGGGCTTCAAGACTGTTGATATATACAGTCTATACACACACACACACACACACACACACACACACAGCTCTTTATTTTTCAAGCCTGACTTTCAGGTTGGCTCCCATTCCTGTTTATAAAGACCAAGAAAACACACAGCAAGGCATTATGTCCTTTAAACACTATATGAATGGAAGCTGGTATTCATGATCAGGACCCATTTTACATTTCAGATTTGAAGCCCAGCCTAACCCTGATGCTAGTTCCAATAAAGCCTTGAAATATGTTACAAACATGGCAACACAATGTGTATTCTTTGAAGACTTAATGTCCAAATGAAAGACGACATATACATCCACACCACAGACCACTTGATGATTAAGAAAGCATACTGAAACCTGCTGTCTTTACTGACCTGAGAAACCTAGGAGGATGAAGGAAGTTTCCCAAAATTAGTAGCTTTAGTATCAGATTTTGGATTCTGTTGATGCACTGTACTGTCCAACCACATCCCAGTCTCAGTTGGTCTCTGACCTAGTATTACAGACACCCAGGATTATTGTCCTTGGGGCTTCAGTATTTGAGGCTACCCCATTTGAAGTAGCTCAGATCTTCACGGGGTTGTCCAACGCATCAACAACCCTATATTTATAGTAGATTATACTCTGATCTGGGACGCGGGTGGTGCTGTGGGTTAAACCACAGAGCCTAGGACTTGCCGATCACAAGGTCAGCGGTTCAAATCCCCGCAACGGGGTGAGCTCCCGTTGCTCGGTCCCTGCTCCTGCCAACCTAGCAGTTCAAAAGCACGTCAAAGTGCAAGTAGATAAATAGGTACCGCTCCAGTGGGAAGGTAAATGGCGTTTCTGTGCGCTGCTCTGGATCGCCAGAAGCGGCTTAGTCATGCTGACCACATGACCTGGAAGCTGTACGCTGGCTCCCTCGGCCAATAAAGCGAAATGAGCGTCGCAACCCCAGAGTCGGCCACGACTGGACCTAATGGTCAGGGGTCCCTTTACCTTTTTATACTCTGATCTGGTGTTTTCTGCAGGATACGAGGATAATGTACAAATTATGGAAGGGTTTGTCTAGCCCCTTTTATCAGGTCAAAACGTTTACTGATGAGGTTCAGACTTGCATCAGCTATTTCGTTCTGCAAGTGGATAAGAACTATTATGCTGCCCCCTAGAGGCTGATCGAATCTGAAGAATTCCTTGAAGCCATCAAGGAGTTCTCATTTAAAATGAGTTACAGCCTGTAAGAGCATTAATCTTCCTGTATGGAGATGATTGGGCAGTTGAAATGATCACTGCCAAGTTCTGTGCTTAAAACCTTTTTCTTTTTTTTCATTAATTTTAAATACTTGACTGCTAGCAATTTTATGGTTTTCGTATTTTGAATATTATTCTTATTCTTATATATGTGATTACAGTAGTTATTATATTGCATTTCAAATTGTAATGTAAATTGTCCTGGGATAAGAGTTTATTAAAGGAGGTATACATATACCCCAACAGCACAATCCTAAACATGTCTACTCAGAAGCCAGTACCACTGAGTTCAGTAGGCCTCACTCCTACATAAGTCAGCAAAGACTTCAGCCTAAACAAAGAAGCCAAGAAGCCATGATTCCTAAACAATCTGAACATGATATTTTAGAGCTAAGAAGGGTGCAAAACAGGGTAACCCAAATTATCATCCCGGGCAGTAAAAAACAAAAAACAAAAAAACGGTTACAAGATCTCGGGCTTTTTAGTTAAGTGGGGGAAAGGCCAAGTAATGGGTGAAATGATGTGGACAGTATTATGTTTTCCCTCCTGTCCCATAATATAGGAACCTAGGGTCATATAGTGAAGTTGAATATTGGAAGATTCAAGACAAACAAAGTACTTTTTCAGTGGAATTCACTGCCACACAATGTAGTGATGCTCACTAACTTGGAAAGCTTAAAAAGGGGATTAGACAACTGATCTTAATGGCGACTAATCATGATGACTATAATTACAGCCAGTATCAGATATGATATGCCTCTAAATACCAGTTGCTTGGGAATTGGGGAAGACTCAACACTGTTGAGTCATGCTTGCGACTTCCCACAGAAATCAGGTTGGCTACTTTGAGAACAGGATGCTATGCATTTGGTCTGATCCAACACAACTCTTCTTATGTTCTTAACTCCAGAGACCAAAGCTCATGTTTTTTAGTTCAAATCTATGCATGTTTACTCAGGGAGTTCAGTGGGGCTTTCTATCATGGAAGTGGATGAAGGGTTGCAGCCTAATACTTGTAACAATTTATATAGAGAATGCAAGAAATGTCATGTGCAAAAATTATGTAATATACCCTGCATAATCTCTCCAAATTATTGTTTCTCAAGTGCTATTCCAGAATCACAAATGATCTTCCCCATATCCCTAGTCTACACAAAAGATAACCAAAGAAACCTCATCAATTAGTGATGTGCTGCTTCAACATATTTTGTAAATTTCATAAATACTTCATGAAGCAACAGGGTGACGTGAAAGTCTCCAACAGAGATTCCATGTCGCTACATAAGGTTTTAACAGAGCAGCTGTTGAAAGTTACAGCTTCCTTAGAATTTGCTCGGCTGCATCAGCCTTGTGCTAAGGGAGCAAAAAAAGTTAAAAGGTAATAAAAGCTAGGACAGCCTCCATTATTTTTTCAGTCTTTCCATAAAAGATGCACCCCAGGTACACTAATGCAAACTTACAGCCAATTACACAGTAAAGCAGTCACACTGCTTATCTTGTGGGTTGATTTATTCCTCTGTTGTGCAAGTTTCATGCTGATGTAACTCTGCTGAAGTCAACATATTCACGTGGAATAAAATTGGTGTAGCTCTATCGCAAAAGTCCCTGAAGTTAAATAGCAGAACTTGTCTTTTTCAGCAGCCAATAAATACTAAAATGCAAAGCAAAAATGGCTGTATATAAAAAGTACATGGCAGGGGTGCACATGAAACTTGCCATCCACCTTATGACTGGCTTTCATGTTCAACAGCGTCAATTCATTTCACTTCAGTGTGAAGGCTTATTCTACACAACCACCAGCAAAAACCTCTATGGGGCATGGGAGTGTCTTGTCTGCACTCCACTCAAGTGACACATCCCTTCCAAAAATATATTAGATAGTGATGCATGCCAAGGTTGTTTACCCAGTTCATGCTCATCTTTATCACATCTTTTACAAACTGCCTAGGAGTTTACATTTACTTTCTCATATATGGAGCATTGCGCTGCACATGTCTACTACAGTATTGTCTGTTTCCATGTGCGGGAAAATGCAGGTACACAGGAGGAACCTGTATTGAGTCTTTAATCAGACAGCAAGCCAAAATTTAGAATAAAATAAAATGCATTTGTTACAGAAGACAAAGATAAATATTAATGTTGTTACAGATGTAAAACGATGATTATACCAGCAATAATTGAACTTTTTCCAGAAAATATAAATTACGTAAGTAGGTTCACATTAAAATACAAACTGAACCGAATTTCTCATCCCCACCCAAGGGAGGGTTTTTTATAGAACAAAAGTGGGAGAAAGGTCTATACACCAGCATCTCATGGGAATCTTAGTTTCCTACCCAGGGTGATGAGTGCAGGATTATGTAGTGCACAAAAAGAGCTGCTTATGTGTCTGGTGGTGAGCTCTAAATCTTAAGTAATGCTAATGAGTGCTAATGTGACTACTGGTGCTGGTAGTGCCTCAGTCATAAAGGTTTCTTTGTCAAACCAGATAAAATCATGATGTGTCTTGGGTGGCTTAATTAGGCTAAAAGGAAGAGAAGAATGCATTTGCATTTTCTGGAGGACTGATATGCTACATCCCTATTGTGGATTACTGTGGGTAGTGGTCAGCAAGCTCATGCTGCAAGTGTCTTACTTATACACCTAAGTTTTTGTTTTGAATATTTTTCTAGGCAAACTGCATATTCCTTAATTAGGTACTTAAAACAACAGCACGACTCATCTACATGGTACCATGCGTTTCAACACAAAATTGTAACACATGCATAGAGTATACTTACACAAATAATCATTTATGTCCCAAACCAAAGAAATCAGAAACGAAATTAGCTACTCTTCTGCTCACAATGGTCTAATAGCTATAACACTGCCATATACAGCTGTCCTGCAATTATTCTTCTCATTTTGAGTGTTATTCGTACATATTTTGTTTTGGATCCAGACAAGCACCAGGAGAAGGTGGTGAGCAGAGTATAACTTTTAGGTCAATTTAGTTTCTTGAAGATAGGAGGTAGAAAATGGGTCTTGATTAAGTGTGGAGTAGACAATGAGTGTCAAGTTAGTGGGGAATTAACTCCCTTTGGAAGATTCCTTCCTTCTTGTTGAAGCTTCCTTTTAAAAACTTTTTTTAAATTAAAAAATAAAAACTAACTAGCTTTTACCTGATATTATACTGCACTGAAAGTACTTTTTAAAGTGCATGTTATCCTGCAGTTTTACGCTGTAACTTGCACTTTAGCTTGAATAAAGTAGACTAGTTTTTAACTGGTTTTCAACTGAATTGAAAGGTAAAACTTTCAAATGAGTCTTTTTCACCTTAAAAAAAATATCTCTTAACCTTTCTATCCTTGAAAAACCAAAGTCTACATTGCACCTATTTTAAAGGCTAAGCTCACTTTTTTTGTAATATAAGCTGACTCTCCCACTAGCTTGTTCTGTATTGTGTGGAACATTATTACTGGGATTTTCATTTCTTTTCTGCTCCAAAATTGGGATTCAGTCTAGTTTTCCTAGTTACTGTGTTTATCTGTTCACTGTGGCCCCTCAACCCTCCCTATACCATAGAGCAGGGGTAGGCAACCTAAGGCCCAGGGGCCAGATGCGGCCCAATCGCCTCCTCAATCCAGCCCGTGGATGGCCTGGGAATCAGCATGTTTTTACATGAGTAGAATGCGTGCTTTTATTTAAAATTCATCTCTGGGTTATTTGTGGGGCATAGGAATTCATTCATTCCCCCCCTCCCCCCAAAAATATAGTCCAGCACACCACATGGTCTGAGGGATGGTGGACCGGCCCACGGCTGAAAAAGGTTGATGACCCCTGCCATAGAGAAATATAGCATGCACCTTTTCATCATTCTTTCATAATTACTGTTTTCACTCTACTTGGCCACAGGGTGTTAGGGGAGGGGTAGTACCATAGGTGGGGGACATACCATGCTCCTTCTGAGGTAGTTTGTTCACCTTTGGTCCCCACTCTGCACTCAGCTATCACCTGTGACTCCTACAAGCTGTCAGCATGTGACAGCGGCCACACCCCCAGGAAACAACTTTGATTGGTCATCTAATCCAGGTGAGAACAGCCAATGGGTCTCAAACTCTCAGTGAGGGACTTCCCCTGCATGCAAAGATTGGTCTTGTCCATTCAATATGCCAGAGCCTTTCTTCGGTCTAACAGTCAATAAGGTGGTTAGTGCATGTGCTGTAGAGGGAAGTGAGGAGCAGATGGGGCTCATCAACCTGGGAAGGTAACCCGTCTACAAGGAAAACTCTGACCTAAACCTCTGCTATCTTGCAGCTCTACTCATTCATGAGAAAGGTTTTGGGAGTAAAACCTGAGAAAAAAATTTGTACCCACTGCATTTCAGGACATCTTTGGGAGAAGAAAAAGCTAAGGAGGAAACCCTACACAAATCATGAGTGGAGCTCCTAAGGCATTTGTATGGTATTTTGTACGCCTCCTTCCGAAAACTCCTGCAGCCAAACTGGTGCCAGATGTATGGCTGTGCCTTCCTTTAGGCCACATCAGCAAGGCTGAGAGTGGGGCCTTGTCGTCTGGGTATGCCAGGACTTCCATACACACTGCTCAGGCTTGTGCCCTGGAGAGGTCACTTCATTGTTGCTAACACAGCAAACAATGTGGGAGGCAGCAGTTACCTACAAGTTACCAGTCTGCAGCCACAGCAGGCGCTATGATTCCCCAGTGGTTTGCTTTCACCACTGGAGACACATTCCATTGTCTCTGAAGACAGACAGATACCAACATGGCCTGGACTCTTCAAGAACCATGGCTACACAGCAGGCAAACCATTTTCAACTTTCCTCATGAGTTTGCAGTTGGGATGGTGGAAGAGATCAATGACACCAGCCCAATTATGCAGCTTTGGAGTTGGGAGGAAGGAAAGCCGCTTATCACATTTGCCAGAGAGCAGTAACATACTAAACATGATAAGTGTATTGTTGAAGCCTGGATAGTTTTAGTGGCCACCAGTTTGAAGATTGGGAAGAAATACAATATTGCAGCAACTTGCTACTTAATCACTGATAGCAACGTTATAATCTCACTCCTTACTCAAATTGGAAAGAAGATCTTAAAATTCAAACATAGCATCATGCATTGTCTACAAGGGCAACATCCCCCTTACACTGTCAATCTTGTAAGTAACTGGCTTACTTCAAATAATAGGCTCTATTCGTTCCTACAAGGACTATTATTATCATTCCCACAATGCCGTAAGTGTGAATGGCACTTTACCGAGAGATTAGTCATTTTATAAGTTTTCCTTAGAAATGCAACTACAATAATGAACCAAACATAGCTATTAAGCTTTATAAATGTCTCTGTCATTTCTAGAAACCACAGATTTTATCCACATAATTTGACTTAATAGAAAATATGAAAAATCATTTTAAATGCACAACTATTTCAGCCTTTCTTCTATATGTGCATATGACCTTTCAAGCATTTGTTACAGAAGTATAAGTGGTCAATGTATTCCAGAACTAATTTTGGCATTAAGAAAAAAAAATCCAATATAAATATATTCTAGAAAAGAGGAAAATTATAGTACAGCCCTGATAAATGACTTAAATTATAAAAATCATAAACTGCTATTGAAACTAATTCAAACATACTGTATACATGAATTAATTCACTTTCAAAAACACTAGTGGAGATTTTACAGTTTAAACTGCTAATGAATTTTTGTAAGTGTAAGAAATTTCAAAATATTTGTTTTGGAAGCACTGGCATTGTGTATAATGTATATGATGATATACATACTGAAAGGATATTTAAAACTATAGATTGTGTGCCAGTCTTGTAAAATTAATGCTATGTGTGTCACCACTGATTCCCAGAAGGGTCAAGATATTATCTAGGATGAGAAAGGGCAGGTTAGACTATCAGATAACTGAAGACCTCATCATGCTAATATTTCTTCATAACTGCATTCTATGACTGATAGTGCAGACATCCAACAATCTCATGTTGCCATTCTTGATTACAGTGGTTCTGTAAAGCCACAGGATTCAAGTATCTCAGCTTCGGGTTGCAATCCTGTATTAACTTATCTGGTAATATGTCTCACTGAGAGAGCTCACTTTTGACAGATATATATAGGATTGTGCTGTCATTTTAAATTTTAATTAAAGATACTTAGTACCAGTTTGCATTTGACCCTACCACGTTAAACAAGAAAAGTAGAACCATATACTTCAGTTGAGAGCCTACTTTTAATGATTTCTGGTTGTTTCTATACAAGACTGCTTCAGCAGTGCTCAGGCCCTGCTCTTCAGCAGTCTGGTAGAAGAGGAATTAAAACACTGCAGCAGTTTCCTTGCATGCTTTTGTGTTTATTTCTTTATGTATATTATTTAAACCACTGTCTTATATTCCACCAAGATTAATTTTCAAAATTTGGTTAACAAAGCTAGCAACACTTAAACACTCAAAACTATCTTTAAAATCAGCATTAAAATTCCCTGACCATCATTCTTTCTGGCAGAAGGATGATCCAGGCTCATGGACTTCCATGAAGCTTCTTGTTTTGCCTTAGAATTGAGTAAATGGCTCATTTTAGCTGCTCTGGTCTGTCTCCTTAAGGAATTCTACCTATACAATCATATGCATGTTTATGAGGAAATAAGTCTCATTATTATTATTATTATTATTATTATTATTATTATTATTATTTATTATTATTTAAATTTCCTACCCATCTTCTAAAAGGAGAAATGACGTAATGTGTGACTTTCTTCTGAGAGGAAGGGACACCTGCTCTTCACTATGCTGGGATAGCTCAGTTGGTAAAGCATGATACTCTTAATCACAGAGTCATGGGTTCAAGCACCGCGTTGGACAAAAAACTCCTGCACTGCAGGGGGTTGAACTAGATTACCGTATTTTTCGCTCTGTAAGACGCACTCCCCCCTCCTAAAAAGTAAGGGGAAATGTGTGTGTGTCTTATGGAGTGAATGCAGGCTACGCAGCTATCACTGAAGCCAGAAGAGCAAGAAGGACACCGATTCCTCTTGCTCTCCTGGCTTCAGGGATAGCCACGCAAAGTCTCTTGAGCGCAGCCGGAACACTCCTGCATCTTCGCCCAAGAGGCTTTGCGTTGCTTTCTTGTTTCTTGTTTTCCTCCTCTAAACACTAGGTGCGTCTTATGGTTGGATGCATCTTATAGAGCGAAAAATACGGTACCCATGTGGTCCCGCCCAACTCTACAATTCTATGACTTTAACTGATAAAACACCAGTAAAACATATTTAAAACAATTAAAACCATTTAAGACATGTAAAATAATCACCTACTCTCAAAGCTGATAATTTCAAGTTTGACAGGAACAGTATCTTTCTGCCATCCAATGCTAGGATAAATGGAAATGTTTGAAATTGCCTCCTGAAAGTTAATAATGAGAGAGACAAAGCAGCCTCATCAGGGAGGACATTCCACAAATGAGGAACCGCTACTGAGCAATGTTTGTCACGGGTCGGTACTAACCAGGCATAATCTAGGTAGCAGCAACAGGGGCTCACTTGCAAATTGTAGGGCCTGACATGGTTGATCTTGGGAAAGGCATTCCTTTACCTACTTGGATCCCAAGCCATTTATGGATCCATATGCCGGTACTAATACCTTGGATTGAGCCTGGTAGCTTATTGGCAGCCAATGCAGTGTTTTCAGACTGATGAAACATGGTGCCATCAGGCTTCCCCACTTACCAACCTAGTACACTGGTTGTAGCCTCCAGACTATCTTCAAAAGTGGTCCTTGAATGCATAGCATGTTACAGTTGTTCAGGTAGGACGTGACTAAAGCTTGAGACATGGTTAGCCAAGTCTAGGAACGATCATAGCTGGTGAAGCAGCCAAAGCTGGGTGTTTGCATTTCTAGTCACAGAAGCTACTTTATTTATTTATTTATTTCAACAATTTGTATACTATTTAATCATAGTAAACTCTAAGCAGCATACAAGAGACACAATACAATACGACTCCAAATAAGTTAAAACTATAAAGTCAGAGTTCAATTGAAAAGCCTCCTGGAATAATTTTTTTTTTAAGTATTCAGTAAGCTGTGGGAGTTCAACAGGAAGGGGGGCTGTCTGACCCCAGCTGGAAGGGAGTTCCACAAAATTGGGCCCACTATACTGAACACATGGCTACTTGTGAATATTCCCTTTGGAGTCACTCCTTTAGGGTTGCCACCCTCTGAATGGTGATCCTCTGCCCATGGCTAGCTCCTTTTTAATGTCTCCCAATACAGCTAGCTATCAATCACTGGGAGCTAGGACCTGATGTTTCCATTCCTCATTCAAACATGCCTTTACAATTCTATCTCCCTCCTCTAGCACAGCTCTTTCGCTTTCTCTCACAAAGTCTAGGCACCAATGGCTGCTTCTCAGAAGAATGGCACATATTCCTTGCTATAGCCTCTCCTCTGTTTGGACTAAGTCTAATGGGTCTGCTACATGCTGCTTCTTCTTCTGAGGCTTATGTTCAGGTCTTACTCCCATATAAGTGTGCATAGGATGATAAATAGTCTGTGTTCAGTCCTCATCTCCCAACAGACCACTGTGTGAAACCTACTTCTCCCAGTTTGAGAAAAGTTGCCAGTGAAGGCATAGGTAATTTTTTTTTAAAGGATCTAATTATATGTTTCATCAAGTTAAATCTATAAAAAGGTGAATATCCTTGTGGACATTTTGAGACTGAAGCAGGTATTATTGATAGAAAATAACTTTGATATTCAGAAGGGCAGACCACTTGATAATATAGCAGTCTCTTCTGACCTAAAAACTGCTTAATTGAAAGCAGAGATTGACTTTTCAATTGGTTGGTTTTTACCAGTTCGAATTTACCCTAAGGTTAACCACTCCCTTTTCTTCCTTTCTTTTTCACAAAACTTGCCATAACATCTTCAGGAGTTTTGAGCTTTATTTATTCCACATTTTAAAAACCCCCAAACACTTACAAAGGAATGTAATGCGCCTTAAAAATCTGTTGCATGAATTGCCTGACCCCAGAACTAAAGGCAAAGGTGTTAATCTGCTCATCAGAACAGCCTCACTTCCTGCAGCGCTTTTATAATAGACAATAGAACAAAACCTAACAAATGACCAGAAGAAACCTTAATAGGCTCACGAGTTCATAGTAAAAGGGAATACGGCTAAAGGCTATAGAATGATCTTGTTCCCTATAACGTTGCAGACTTATAGAAAACACTTCAAATAAGATAATATGAGGCTTCAAAGAGGATTAGAAAATTTGTTATTACATTTATAACATGAATGGATAAAGTCCAAGTAAAAATACAATACCACTGATTAGGAACTTTATTAAGGGAAATGGCGAAAACATTACGCATTTCAGTTACATAAACATTCACCCTGGAAGATACACAAAAGCACACACAATGCCTGTCCTGCTAAATGACCTAAAATTATTGAATCTAAATATTAAAGAGATGTGAGTGCTGGAGAAAAGACCTTGTTTGGCCACTTGTGGACCACAGACATTGTCTTTCTTATCTGCACAGAGTAAAGCTGTTTGATCATTATAATTCAAGAGTGGGGAACTGGATCCAGCCAGTGGACCAAGTCCTTAACTCCACATCTGCCACAGTCAAAATTTGGCAGGTGAGTGGGGCTGTCCACCTGTCAATCACCCAGCACAATGGCAACAGGTAATATGGTATTTTAAGCATTGATAATCAGCTGATTGTTGAGACTTCAAGACACCATGTTATACTGCCAGGTGAGTGGCATATGGATGTGGCTTGGCCAAAATGGCCTGGCAGGCCAAATGGGAAGCCTGGGAGACCTCATTAGTCCCAAGAGCCAGAGGTTCTCCACATGACAAGTCTATGTCTACTCACAGCACAGAACTGGAAAGGACTTGAACATCTACACGTCACTCAATGGAGACAGAATGTATGGACAATTGCCTTATCTGAACAACTGACAAAAAGGACGCATGCCTTGAACAATATATCTGATGTGGACAATTTTATCAAAATATGATACCCCTTTATAAAATATTTGAACAAGCACTCTGATGACTGGCACTAATGAAGGCTTATGACAAAATCTGATACAGTACATTAAACTTCTGTTACAGCGAGTAAAATTAGGGGAAGCTTAATGCTTTGTTCATATTTTGCTGGGGGAAAAAATTATTTAAAAAGAAAGACAAGCCTATATGCATAACACTTTATCATAACTACGTATGTCAAACTACCACAAGTATATACAACCACTAAGACACATTTCACAAATTTAGTAAGCATTTTATACATATAACAATCATATTGAAGTTACATGTTTCAAACACAAGGCTTCCACAAAAGTGAAGCAACAGCCAACTGTCCTTTATTTATGATTAACACAAGACATTTCTCTTTTATTTTCTTATTTTCACCCATACTGTTTAAACTGTGCACAAACACAGAACTCTACTTTAATTAAAATATGACGCAGCAAAAAATTGCACCTGGCACATATTCAATTCAATTCAATTTTCAATTCAAATTGTAATACAAAATATACAACAAAATCCAGTTCACTGGCTAACCGAGCTGCAGGTAGTTTGGTTAACTACAACCACGTTTACTATCAAACTGATTTCAACTTCCTGCTGATGGCAACAAAACCGCAATACAATTTTGTATTTTTACTATTTTATTTATTTGTTTCTTCTTCTATAACTAAAATAACAGCTAATCACAATCTGTAGCCATTTCCAAAAAGAAACATGTCATTTGAAGTGATGCATATTATCATATAATACCTGCAGATTATGTTTTATGCAGTACCAAAGTTGTGTCACTTGAATAAAATTTTAACTTTTATTTCAATAGTTTCACTAATGCCAGCCCACTGAGCCAGTGCTTTATCTTTCTGTTTTCCAGAATAAAAGTAAAAGGTAAAGGGACCCCTGACCATTAGGTCCAGTCGTGACCGACTCTGGGGTTGCGGTGCTCATCTCGCTTTATTGGCCGAGGGTGTCAGCATACAGCTTCCAGGTCATGTGGCCAGCATGACTAAGCCACTTCTGGCGAACCAGAGCAGCGCACGGAAACGTCATTTACCTTCCTGCCGGAGCGGTACCTATTTATCTACTTGTGCTTGATGTGCTTTCAAACTGCTAGGTTGGCAGGAGCAGGGACCGAGCAATGGGAGCTCACCCCGTTGCGGGGATTCAAACCGCCGATCTTCTGATCAGCAAGTCCTAGGCTCTGTGGCTCTGTGGTTTAACCCACAGTGCCACCTGTGTCCCATTTTCCAGAATACTGCACAGCAATAGTAATTTTGTAGGTTTTATGGTCAGGGGCAGCAAGGCCACAAAGATAGATAGATAGATAGATAGATAGATAGATAGATAGATAGATAGATTGTGTGTGTGTGTGTGTAACACAGGGGGGGAAAGGCATGAAGCTTCATCACTCACAAATGACATCAAGGTCCTATTGTCCAAAGAGAGGGAAATAACTAAGCCAGCCCCACCATGTGCAGTGCTCCACATGCTTCACTTTCTTAAAGATCAAGATCTCTCTGGGGGCTCATGCCATAAGGACACAGAGACCATGTGTGCAGAAAAGTATCATACATACATGCAGAGGGTTTTCTGGAACCCTGTCAATAAATCTCCCCCTGCTCCTTCTTCTTAAAGGTTAAAATAATTCAGTATCTTCCTGAGTTTGTATCTGATTGAACTGGGGCAGGAGGCACATTTGCTCTTTCAGCTTCATTTCATTAAAAAAAAAAAAGTGAATTCAAGAGAATGCATTATTTTTAAACTGTTAATGGAAAATGTAAATAGATAAAATCTTAACATAATTCATATAGAAAACAGTGGTTGAATTTGAATATTAATTTCCTACCATGGAATCCTAGCCATGTCTACTCAGAAGTACTATTGGATTCAATGGGTCTTATTTCTAGTTAACTACTGTTAGGACTGCAGCCTTACTCATAAAAAATGAGCAAGATATAAGTGAAGCTAAAATAATCAAACTGGTTATTTTAGACACAGAAATTTAGAGGTTTACTTTTTATTCTCCCTTCTTATGCATAGCCATAATTGACTGAGTACCATCAAATAGTCCTACATTAAAGAAACTTCTTGTATGATACAATAACAAATGAAAACGGTGTCAACAAATCACTTGCCTGATTACCAACTCTTATTTACAATAAAAACTATTCACTAAAAATAGGCACAAAAATTAACTTCCACTCAGAAGCAAACTTCAGTTTAAATTGCAGCAATTACATTTTTAGCTCTCCTATTTATGTAGTGCACTGATACTTGCTCACTTGAAAAGGTGGTATGTACACGTTAAATATGAAGCATAGACTATGTCACTGGTTTCTGTAAATGATTTGTTACTTATTCAGATCAGTTAAAAAAACACCACAGCAACTCCCTCCCCCCCAAGCCACTTCTGCAAAGGAGGAATAACAGCAATTTGCACTTTTACAATGGAGTTATGAAATGTTGGTCTGTCACATGTCTGTGCTATCAGGGTTAATTCTAGTTAACTATCCTTTACCTTGTCAGCTCCTAAATTGTGGAGATTGCTTAAATTTTCATATCAGCTTTGTAAGAAGTGCAGCTGAGTATTGATCTTGGAGGAGGAATATCAGTTTACTGAAGGCAGCTTAATTGCTTTTTGAAGGCCATTGCATTGCTGTAGGGAATAAGCTGGTTTTCTTAAACTGTCCTCTACTACATTTCTATTGGGAAACATAGCTCAATTGCTAAGTACATGCTTTGCATCCAGACAGTTCCAGCCTCAATCCCTGACACCTGGCAAAGACCCATATCCGAAACCAGGGAGAGCCACTGCTCAGCAGTGGACAATACAGAGTCACGTGGAACAATGATCTGACTTTGCCCAAGGCAGCTTCTGACACCTTTACATAAAGCATAGCAATTCACTAGGTGACGGCAATGTTTGATGCTACCATGCCTTTCTATTTTTAATCATGCAATATGATACTATTGTACAACATTATCATGACATTATTATATCCTGCTTTAACAAACACCTTGATTAAACATCTTGGTTTAACCTCTGTGTATATATTTAATTAAACCCCCACTTCACCTCTGTATTTTTTACATCATGAAAACACTGCACAATTTAAATGTTCTGTTCTGTTGACACATCTTATTTACATGGCAGCTAATAAATCTCTTCTCTCAATGCCCCTGCATATATTATGAACTCGCTCAACTATTAGTGCCAACATTTCAGAGATGATGGCACTAAATATTTTCCTCTAGGCATAATATCATCAGACACATCAAGGGTTTCAATGTATCCCTAAAAAGGCAGCCTCTGAGATAAAAAGACTCATTTGTTTGCTTAAATCAAAAGTTGTAGTGGATTAACTAAACTTTGAAATAAAATGGCGTGTAGTGGTAAACAAATCAGATCTGCACTCAAGAGAACCACATGACTATATCTGCACAGTCAGTAGCAATGTTCATGTGTTTTATGCACAGTTGCTTTCTTCCACCTCTTCTGTGCTGCAAGCCAACCTATTTTTAGAGAAGATGGAGTTGGAGAGTGCCGTTCAAGAAGAAATCAAAGGTCCCAATAGGCATCTGCTACGTTTGTTTGCTGTAGTAGAAACACCACATTATGGCACTTAAAGACTAACCACTACATTGTTGTATGAGTCTGGATCCAGATACTTAGGTGATTTGGTGATTTAAGTGAACTTTGACCAATGAAACCTTATGCTAAAATATATGTGCTAGACTTTACTGTGCCATTCACATCTCCAAACCCCAGCCAGGCATTCTTAAAATGTATTTTTTATATTTGTTTGTTACAACTCTAGTGTGGGACACACATTTCTATGCATTTCTGAAACCAAATTTCCCTGGTTCAGGAGTGAGCAACACAATGATGGTAGGTGAATTACTCTAGTCTTGTGTCTGGGAAGCTCTATCCTCTACAGCCCTGGCAGTACTGGGCCTGAGGACAGGCTGCTGTCAGGCTGGCAGAGCTAGCCCAGATACATTTAATCAAAGACACAGGCATAGCACATGAGAAACTTTGAGAAATTAAGTCTAGATAGCAGAATGCCCTCATTAGGCACCTGGGAGGGAGAAACTGATATGAGCATAGAGCTGTTCCAGAAAAAAAACAGGTTTTATTGCTAAAGTTAAAAAAGGCACACTGTAAGGCAAATTACTGAAGGCTTGTCCCAGAAGAGAGAGGAAGGGAGAAAAAGATATGGACAAAGAGAAAGATGAGGTGGCTACAAGCCAAGAGTAGACATGCTGTGATGCTTCAATGTAAGTGGGGAAAAGGGAAGGGAAAGTGGTATAAACTGGAAAGTGAATAGAAAGAGAGAAGAAATAATAGGAATAGAAGAAGAGCGAGAGATTTTAATCATGTTTAATATGTTACCTAGTTGCCATAGGCAACTAGGGATTTCATCCAGGTGAGTGAGTGGGAAGGATGGAAGAGGAAGGTCATCACTGATCTAGGAGTCCAACAACTTTGCTTTCAAAAAAAAAAAAAAAAAAAAAAGTGGAAAATGAAAGGGAAATTTCAAGGTGAACAAAAAGTAGAGGTTGCCCGTAATTTTCTGAATAGAGTGATACATAACTCTTGGTTGGTCTGTTTTGGTACTAACTGGAAGGTTATGTAAGTGCTTAGGGCTCTCAGTAGTAACCGATAAGCAATTGGGTGTTGCCTTGATTGGTTTAGAAAACTGGGGACTTCTTAGCCAAGGCATCAAGGCGAAGATGCTCATTTGCCCTTATCACCAAAAAGTGGGAACTAGTCCTTCAAACAGACGATAACTTGGTTCAGACAATGCAGACAACATGGCAATTATGAGCAAAGGTGGTAGCATAGGGACAAAATGTAGATGAGCTGGTATTTTATTGTAACTTCAAAAAAAAAACACACACACAAAAAAACACCTGAAACTACATAGCACCAAGCAGCTGATGGGTGCTGAGAAACATAGCTTTGAAGTCTGTTTGAAAATGGTTTCAACACAGACTGCTTGCAAACTTCAAAGTGATGGCAGCCACACCTTTACCAGCCTCATACCTCAACATGATACACAGGACAAGAAGTCGCTGTAATGGCCATGAGAATCAATAGGACAGATGTGTATGACCTTATCTGAGCAGAAAATTTAAAATAAATTTGTTAACTGCTTAAGTTAAAATTAATTTGGTAGTCCAAAGCTTTGTTTCCATTACAAGACAGATATTTTGTGAGCATTCTAGAAATGAAGACTACTAATTTATATACATATATATATATAATCCAACCACAGAATATGATTTGAAACATAATCTCCATTAAATGTGAGTTCACTGGACTTTACACACTACAGTAAAATAATTGCATTCGGTTGTACTTGCACTCTCTCTTATGGGACTTCCTGTTGTATCCAGGATTGCTACCCAAGTGTCCTGGTGTTTACAGTTAGACAAGGGAAAAGATATAAAGTGAAGAGGAAAGAGGATTTTAGCAAAGTTGTCAAGTTTTATATATGTCTACCATAATAGCTTATGCTAGCTTGGCTGTTGCTTTCCATTTAAATCAGATTGGTAGAGGAAATCTACCCCCCTTACCCCTTATATTTATTATTTCCACAAAACAGATTTAAATACAGACTTAGAAAAGAAAAAAGGGGATCAACATTTAAGTATTATAGATTTTTACAAATGTAAACAGCTCTGATGACTTAGTTATCAAAGCACTGGAAAGAAAAACAAATCCATGTGCCATACACTGCTTTTCTGTAATTTACATTAGGGTAAACTTTAAAAAAACCAGTTTCATAGTACAATAAATAATGAGAATACTATTTGGTTGAGTACGTACAAAGATTAAATTATCTATCATTAAATACTAGTAAGTAAAGCACATATTCTTGCACTAGATGTGCTTATCTATTACATACAGAACAAATATAAAGGAAGAATTAGAGAATTGAATACCACCCTAAGGACAATCCTGCTTCTGGTAATAACTTAGAGATACAAAATGAGCTCATTCATATGAATATAGTGCTTGCACCAATTGTAGTATAAGAAGTAGTGAGTGATTCAACATCAGTACCATTCTAAGAATGCTTTCCAGATAATCCATCCAAATTTTATCTCATGTAAATTGAATTCTGTCAGTCGAATTTACTTAGGAAAAAAATATATACCAATAGAATTCTACTTAAGAGAAATATCTACTGTTGATAACACTGGAACATTCACATTTTAAATATAAATTGTGGGAAAGTGTGGGGAGGATGGCATGGGCAAGTCTGTTACAAGCTGGGCCTAAACGTCAATGGAGTTCAGGGTTTAGTTCAGTTCTGGGATCAGAAGACAAACTCTCAGTTTGCCTTTACAAGTCACCCGATTATAAATTTTATAATTACCTTTAAGACAGTCCCCTTCCCAATTATCAAGAGAAAAACAAACTAGCTTTATGTGATCTGGATGATAACTACCGGTACTCTTTAACTTTGTGAAATAATTTGAAGGCTTTTTACCATGTTTCTTTCAAGAATACAAGCAACTTGCCTGATCTATCCATCTCCCCATCGGTTACCCACCTACACATGAAGAATTTTATGCAACTAAGGCATACATTAGGGACTTACTGGACCATCCCTCATGGATTTTTTTTAGTTTTAAAATTATTTTTGACTAAATGTAAGGCCCTTTCCTTCTACAAAAGCCTTTCCCCTCCTTTTAAATGTCTTTCTCAAAAAATGCATCAACATTCTGTAGGTTATTAATAAATAAGGTAAGTGCCTTAAGTGAGAATCTTAATTTAACATTCACTATCTACTCTGAGACTATAATGCTCAATTAATTAAGAAGAGAAATATATATACGCTGAAAAAGATATACGGTATACTGTTACTCATTTATTCCTTGAAAATACATCTAGTTTAACACTAAAGTAAAATTTCAGAAGGCTAAGAATGCAATTTGGACAAAGATCTATAATGGCCTCATTCACACAATATGGTAAGTCAACCTATGGCTTACTGGGATGGCACTCTGCGTCTTCCTGGTCCTTTTGCTCCAGTACTGCACTGAGCTAAGCCAAGGTTTGGCATACTGTGTCATCTGAAATGGGTTAATCTCAATCATCACTAACCATGAGCTGTAAACTATATGCTTCCAATGTTTGTGATTGTGTATCTCATAGGAAGCTGCATTCCATGTGCAGGAAATAAAGCTGAACCATGTTCTATAAAACTTGCCATATTTTGTGTCATTTCTTCAGTCTAATATTTTCTAAATTGGCTGGCGACAGGTATCCAAGAGGAATATTTCCCAGTCCTACCTGAAGAACTCAGGGAAATAACCTGGGAGTTTTACATGCAATATATGTGGTCTACTACAACGCTACAACTCCATCTCACGTTTTAATTCCACAGACATACTCACAGTATTTGTGTTTCTTATAGTAAGCACTTTTATAGTTATCATAATTTTTCAACTGAAAATATGCAGAAATGTGTGTTTTATTTATCTGTTCTCTGTATTTTCTGCATTTTCTGAATTTGCTTCATGACTTTTGCTTTATTTAGAACACATTCTATTTCCAAAATTTATTTGAATTTTAAAGATGATTCCAGTGTTAAAAGAGATAGAAAGAGTCTTTAGTAGTTTTTTCACAGTCAGAACTGAAAGTGAAGGGTACTTTATTCAGGGTCAGCTGCCTACCTACATCTTTAAGGAAAACCTTTCCTGTTTAAAACATCTCCCTTTTACTCTCAGGAGCTTTCAACATTATGGTAAGTCAGCAGAAAGTGGATCTGCCAGAGATTTGTGCATCTAGTTTTCATGCTTCCAGTATAATATCCAGGAAAGGCATTCTCACATTTTATCACACGAGGAGATACACACATTCTTACCTCAGATTGAAACCCAACATGAGACCCACTTTCCTTCTTTTAACATACTGTATAACCAAAGCCCTTCTTAAAGTAAGACCTTCATCCTACATTTTATAAAGTAGATTGAGCAAATGTTAGTGTTTGTGTTATGGTTGGATTAAATAAGATACCTAAAAACTAAAATAATGGTTTCCAAATATCACATTTAAAAACCATACTAGAAAAAAGTCATCTTGTTACTATGCAATACCAACCCACTCTATTACAAACACTTTATTACAGTTATTGTAGATTGTGCATTGCAGGAACTGCTGAGCTCATGTATGAAAATATTAAACAGCAACCCCCCAAAATATTCCCAAGTTTTTCCAAAGCATTCACTTTCCTGTATACCATGTGTGTGTGTCCAGAACTGCTATCACAGTGCTCTATCATGAAAAGAAGAAACAATGTGAATTTGAAAATCCAGCTTGATTGGTTCTTGCACACTCTGGGTTCCAATACACAGATGTCACTTTTTTGGCACTAGATATATACCACATCGGACAGCATTTGCAGTTCTAATTATAGTTGTTTACATGGGAACCAATCAAGAGATCATCATATATAACAATTGTGCTTACTGCTATACTGTAAAAAAATCCCCTCACAAGAGGTGGTTAGCTGATATGATCAGTATGTAGATGTGCCATTTAAATGGCTCAGCCTTGCTAGGTTAGAGGAACTTGAATGTATATTTTCATTTTGCAGTGGTCAGAAATTATGGCTGGGCTTATCCCTCCCTTGTGTTGTCTTTGACATCAGACATTCGACACCAGCATGATAGGAACAACCCCCTGCCCTCCATCTTAGTCCATAGCTCAGGAGGAAAAATGGAGGCTCATCCCTGTTGCACTCAGCTTCAAGATTGTTACTGGAGGGGCAGATATTTGCAGAAGGTACATTTGCCAAGGCAACCATGGTGAAAAAATTTGTGGAAACTTGGTAATTTGTATGAATGTGGCTTTGTGTGCACTTCATAATTATGAAGTTTTATACTGGAGAACATGAGCCAAGTCTGAGTCAGTGTCATATAAACAGAAAATTAAAGGTTGCTTCATGCTGACAAACGTCCCTGTTCTCTTGTACTGCCCTGATAGAGATTACAGTATTTCATCTACCCATCGACTTGCTGCCTAACTGCTGAGGTCAAGGATTCTCTTGCAAGAGCTTCCTCTATCTTAATTCTCAAAGGATACAGAGAAATAGGTCATCCATAGCAGTACACTGCAATATGCTAATTCAGTATGCTAAATTCTGTCAGTTGTATCAAATGTTGCAGGCAATGTAATGCCTTCGAATAATTAATTGCTGATGTTAATACATATATTAATCTAGCTGGGTATATGTTTTGAATACATGCAGGACTTGTATTGTAATTTTGTCAAAGGAACACTGTCTTCCTCTAAAATTCTATCACTAGGGCTGAATCAGAAGGGTTGTGGTCTGCTTTCCTACTGGTCACCTATTCTTCCAAGAACATCCAGTTTTCTAGCTCAATTAGTTTTACCTGAATCAATATGACACTAACCAATATTTCCAGTAGCTGGATGTTACTTTTAAGCTGCATAAAAAGGAAATACAGCTGCATTGGTCCATAAGAGGCAATATTAAAATCCACAACAGGGCTATATGCATATTAAGATCCACCCAAAATATAGTTTCCCAGAACTCTTCATCAGGCTAAATGGTACATAAAGCAGGGGATGAGATGGATGAGGAATCAAAAACAAAAAAGTACAAATACTAGGTTGGATATTGTAGTCATGAGGTCTGCATTTAAATGCAGTCTTAAGATGGAGATTGCAAACAATAAACTAGTCCCTGTTAGGTGCTGCAGTTATCAGGTCACCCATAGAATTATGGGATAAGGAAACAATGGCGTCTCCATTTTTTGAAAATATAAAGTCCAGCTGTTACTGAGATCTGTCTCACACCTTAAGCAAAACACATGGGTTCCTCATTCTATCACTTTCTAGTCTTCTGTCATTCCTGTTGTCAAGGCTGCCTCAGGTCTCAGCTCACAAAAGACCAACGCCAATCTCTTCTTATATACAAAAGTGTTTATTGCAGTTCATTGTTTGCTTCATATCCGAGGCGCGCAGCCCCACGTCTGTACGCTTAGACCGTTGAAGTCTCCTCTGAGTCAGTCCCTCCCCTGCACCAGTTTAAGAGCCTTGCGCTGCTCCACCTCTTTCTCTCTTTCCTTTTCCTCAGGGTCTTCCTGCCCGCTGGGGTTTCGCCCCTCCTGGATTCCCCTGACGCGCTATCCCCCGACTGCTCTTCCCCCCTCCTGCGGGCTTTAGGACCTGGCCCTTCCTCCGGGCTCCCTGTACTTCCGCGCGCCTCTACATTTGAACTTGGCGCACGCGCCCAACCTCTAACTTTCCTTTTGACAGTTACACTACTCCCTTCACTACTCCCCTCCCCTTCCGGGAGGGTGGCTTGCTCCGACCTCCCTCCCTTCTCTGCTGCCGGAGCTGCTTCCCCTGATACACTGGAACCTCCACCCCCTTCGCTGCACTCTGGCGGGGAGGCTGGTCCTGACGCCCAGCTGCCACTTTGGGATCCCCCGCTGGCCCCCTGTTCCTGACACGTCCCCCCTGGGGCTCCCCTGGCCTTGACCACTGGCGCCCCCTTCTGGGAATCCTCTGATTCGCTGGAAAGACTCATGGAATCTCTTGAGTCATTGTCATCCTCTTCCTCGCTGTCCTGGGATTCATCCCCATCGCTCTCCATCTCCTCCCTACCCTGTGCCTCTGTCCCTGAACCCCTGACACCTGTCATTCACATTTTTAGCTAGTCTCTTTTGCTTTTTAATACCACAGTCAAAGTGTCTTGTTTATTTTATGCCTTATATTCAGTTTTGAGTATATGAAATAATTTTATCTAACAAGGAAGTATTGCTGCTATAGTCTAAAAGTACAGATACGCTTATTGCTCACAGACCTCTACATAGCTTTAATGCAGACACATGCAAAGGAGGAAGTAATTTCATGCACCGGACAGAAGATATATTAATTAAGATAAGCTTATAAATGTCAGCTGTGGTTCTGTTTCCTAACCTTTTCCCTCTCACCTCCCTAGTAATCTCAAATAGGAAGAATTATAATTAACCCCAGCATATGCTCATTGAGCTTTTAACCCAAGAACATGTACAACACACTTTGTTCCCCAGTTTAGAAAGGCACTGGAAACAACTTATAAGATCTATGTTCATATTATTTGCAGTGGATCTAATTTCAAACACAACTACATTAATCACCATTTTAAATGGTAACCTTTTAGTTTGTCACTGTGGAATTTGTGATGAAACATGAATGAAGACAGCGCAAAATGTTGACAAGATATCTAGGACACATGTTGACTGATCTATCCCCATCCTCATTATTGCCAGTTCTCACAGGGCAATTTCTACAATGGGATAAAAGGCTGTAAGCAATGATATTTAATGAGAGAGGCATGGTTGGGAGATTTACAGTGCTTAAACCCTGCCCACCAGGGAATCAAAAAACAACAACCACCTCACTGAAGAACATGTTCTGCTGGAGAAACAGAAGAACATAGAGACCATAATAAGAAAGAAGTAGAAATGTCTGGCTGCAGGGGGAAAAGCACAGTATAAAGGGCTGAGCTGCTATAGGAGGCTTCAGAACAATGGGGCACGTCTTTTACCAAGTAAATCTTAACAAAGCTATCATTTATTTTCCTATCACGTTATAGTGGTCCTGACTGCCATTTGATGGCTGAAAATATCAAACCAATATATTCTTTCCCAAATTAATAAAATGCAGATGCTAGACATCAAACCTGGTGTCACACTTATGCAAAGCATGCATGGACCCTGTAGCCCATGTCACAACAAGGACTTCAGAGTGTCAAGGAATGGTCAGGGAATCGTGTAGTCCCCAAGAGTAGCATCAAATTGTCAGGCTAATAAACCTTCAGATATCTTTCCTTAAAAAAATTCGTATCAAATCCCCACTTGTTATTTCAAGAAAATGTATCTTTCCTAATATTTTGAAGCTATGGAAATGTAAAGTAGCCTTTTTATTACTTCACGTTAACAAATTTCCTTTCAAGCAGTTCTACCAATTTAAAAATACAGCACACAAGTGCATTGTGAGCACAGAATTTAAAGCATCTCAGTTCTATATACTTATTTTAAATTATTATAAATTGACCTATACCCAAAAATACTTTTCAGGGTGGGACACAAATATAAAACACAAGCAGCGATACAATAAAATTAAGAGGAATAAAAGCATCCAACTAACTAAAAACACCACCATCTAAAATACATGAGCAAATAAACAGGTTTTAATCTGGTGCCAGATATAATAGTTTAAGTTCCAGGAGTACCACCATCAGGAGGGTATTTCACAGTTGTGGCACCATCATAGATAAGGCCTCCTTTTTTTGTAGATACGTGTGATGTACTTCTCCTAAACATGGAATTTGGACAAGGGTTGTCTCTGATATCCTGCATATATTTGGGTCTAAATTATTTGGGACCCAAATTATTTGGATCCAATTATTACTGTGATACTATGCATTAGTCTAAAGAATGGTTTAATCTGAAAGAGTTTGCATATCTCATTTATAAAGGGTCTTTCAAACACTTATTGTGGTTTATTGTGAATGTGTAGCATGTTCATGCATGCTGACTAATCACTACAAAACAGGGTAGCACAGCTCTAACCCAACACCACCAATCAGATCATTCAAATAATAACCGATGTCCCATTTATATATATATAAAAGTACCTGTTTCTTCAGGCTGGAGGTAAGGAATAAAGCTTAAGCTTCTTCAATCCCCTCTCTCACTATTCCTCAAGGTAAGTACTGGCAGAACTGGCAGAAATCCCCTGACTTGAAAGTCATATGGAGCTGCTGTGAAGTCTTGAGGCGAATGCAGGTGAATGAGTAGGCCTGTAATCAGACTCGGGGTATTTTCCTCAGTCCAACATAATGTTTAGGCTTAGGTTTGTCAGCTGAAATACCTGTTTCTTATTTAGCCATATGTTGTCTTCCTCTTCAAGTTAATAAGGAATGCTGTTCTTTTCTCCCGGCCCTCCCTTTGCCTTGGACACTGTTCCCAGTGCACAGAAACAAGAGGTTGTAGGCCTATAGAGGGCAGCTGTGGGCACTGATAATCAGCAGAGTTCCCTGTGGTGATGACTACAATTCCCATGATGCTTCTGTTAAAGCCAAAGCTATCTCTTGGCATTTTAGGCCAAGCTGGAAGTTAAGCAGTAGGAGGTGAGCAGCAAGGCATATAAATAATCTCCCTCTAGTTTAAATAGGCTTTGGCTGCCTGCTCTGTCATGGTTGTCAATGTTAATGTTCTGAGACACGGTCCACACGTAATATATAATTTTCTTCCAGTGTTACAATGAACACATTGACATGATCAAATTTGGCTTAATAAATCAGGATATGCATGAGCTCTTACTTTGCTACTCACTTCACATGAGTGGAGAAGCAAACCACGATGCTGCAGTTACGTATAGCTTCCTGTTAGGTGTGAATCAGGAAACTATGGTTAATGGTTTCTAAACAAGCTAAGATATGAAACCATGATTTAAAGTTGGCTTTCACTTCCTGGGTGTTTGCAGGCTATTATCCACAGTTCCTGGTTTGCACAAAATGGTTGACTGCAGCTTCCTAGCTTGGTTTCCCACTCAAATGTAGTATCTGCATATGATGCTCTGTGGGAGCACAAAATTTGGCACTCCGAAATGGATCGTCTAAATTATGTCTTCTCAATTTTGCACCTCCTCGACTTGGCACCCTATGTGAGGGATCCACCCATATCGTCCTAAATATGAGTTTGTGTGTGACATATTAAACAAGGATTTGATCATGTGAACTAAGTCAGCATGTTATTTGTGTTATAGCTCTTCAGGTAGAAACCCTCTCTCCCCCCCTTATGCTCAATTTTCTATTCCCTACTCCCCCTGCTCCATTTTCCTACAACCTACATCCTAGGGACAAATGTTTGTTACTTGCTTCATTTAAAATTCCACTGTTTTCTAGATCCAGGGTTAAAGAGACATTTGTTATACAATTATACCCCTATAACTTATTTCTTTTGGTTATTCCATGACCCAAACACCCATTCCTGATAAAATGGAGAAGGTGAGAAAGCATAGCTGGAGCTAAAAAAGCTTGCTGTTGATTGTGTGGATCTGTGGATTGTGTGGATCTGTGATCACAACATTGTATATTGGATATGGATGCAAGCTACACAAACACCATGGGGCCAACACCTCAGCCTGAACACATGGGCTGAGGCCATATTACATATTACATGGCTTTGTTGAAGGGGTATGACATGGGAAGGCCTGAAGCCTTATCTGACCTCATGCAATTCAGTAGTGAGCCTGCCAGATGCCCCGATCATTCAGCTAGGTGAAAATAATCTGGTAAACTAGAAAGGCATCAACCTCACATTCGCAGCAGCACTGGACCTCAAGGCATTGTACACAATGCACCCAGTAATGACAATTCTGTGATCAGAACTGCTGGAACATGAGTCAATGAACAAGGTGATGCAGCACATGTTGGCACTCAGGACCAGATCATTTGGCATCCTGGCATCAGGTTTGACAATGGGGCTCTATACAGACCCAATTTGGTGCGTTTTTGTCAGCTGGCAATGAAGTTTGGTTGCTTGATGTGTGCAGTGGCATTAGGGATTGGGGTTGCAGATGTGAGTAGTTTGGGGTCGACTCAAGTGATGGATAAGGCATTAGGTTGGATCCTGACAGAGAGTTGGGAACACCCCACCCCGGTCCAAGGAATCAGGGTATCCGTTAAAGGGATCCAAGGGGAGGTACTTTTGTCTGGCTGCCCAGACGGAGGCTGATGGGCCATAGTACAACCAAAATGGTGTTCCTTTTGAGGCTTTAAAATGCAGCAGTTACTCAGTCACTGTGGGGAATCCAGATGTCTTCTGCCAAGGGTGTATTTTTATGAAAATGGTGAGCTTCCTCAGTGTTCAAAGTGCAATACATTGACACTGGGAAATTATACTACCAACACCAGCAATACCACTGTGGTAGAGAAAGCTCTGTAAAATGTGGTTACACAAACAGCTGGGTACCTATTGGATAGTGCCTGTAAAATCTGTGGCAACAAACACCAAGTACTTCTTTGGAGTAAAGTGCATGCAACTCTACTGGGAAAGTGAAGAGTTAATAATTGTAGGAGGGCCATCTGTCTCCCAGAGATATTGATAAGATGGTTGACTGTTCTTAGAGGCCCTAGATCTTAATTGCATTTTATATTAAAATAATTTAGTGTTATTTTAGTAATCA
This sequence comes from Podarcis pityusensis, assembly GCF_964106645.2. NCBI lineage: Eukaryota > Metazoa > Chordata > Lepidosauria > Squamata > Lacertidae > Podarcis > Podarcis pityusensis. The sequence goes on along the minus strand of NC_138029.1, from coordinate 48,330,893 downwards.
ACAGTGTTTGTTCAAACAGGAAACTTGAGGACAACTCTACTACATCACTAGTCATATTATACAAGCATGACAGCACTTCTGTAGGGATTTTAAAAATACTGTGAATACCTGGAGAACTACTTCCCCCCTCCTCCAGCAATGTTCCATCATTTCCAGAACTCTCTCTATTTTATAAGATGTTTTATTTTGTTCTTCTTTGCAATCTCTCAGCAATCCTCCACAACACAGAGAAAGACTACCCTCCATCTATTATGTCCGGAGAACTATATATCACACTATTACAGGTCTATCCTTCAAGGCTAAAATGAGGTTGGGGCATGCTCTGACCAATTTCTGGGATAATATAGATTAAATTCTATGCTAGTCCTTTTCATTTCCAATTGACATCAACTATTGTTGCTATTCCATTAAATACTCAACTCATTCTTAAAGCTGCTCTAACCACAATGCTGAATGTGAAAGGGTGACATAAATAGAAAAGAGAGCCTGTCATTGATTTCTTCTCTTCCTTTTAGCTTTGTTGTAAGATCATCCTGGGGGGAAATTATTTGGGTAGACATGGAGCAGGACTGGTACCAGAGATGGAAAACCTTTTGTTATTTTATTCTATTAATATTTACAAAATTACATGCCCTCTAATTGAATACAAGTTTGTAACTCAATCAAGGGCTTGTGCTAACATCATAAATATTGACAGAACAGTTCACACGCTTAATGAATGGTGGAAAATTCTGGGAGAATAGTGCCCACCTAAGGATAATAGTACTTTTGGGTGTGTTGCCCTATCTTCTAATGAAAACAAGGATTATTGTAGGACACACCCCGAAAAGAAAAAAAAAGATAAATAGAAAGATCAGATCAGCGTTTAAAATAAATGGGGGGGGGGGGGAGAGATGAGAACGGTAGGAAGGAAGGAGAATGCCTTTAAATTGATGCTGACAGAGGAAGATTACAGTTTGTGTGATGTCAGGTTTCAGATTACTATGCTCCATTTATAATTAAGGCTACTGTGAAAGCCTTTTTGACTGTAATCAAATCATAAGCAGCTGAAAGGAGTAATACCTTACAGAGAACAGCCGTTATCCACTAAACATATCTTACAATCTTGCACTGGCAAACATATCCACATTTGGAACATTAATGAAAAGTGGCATGCAGGAGCATTTACAGCGTCAAACTGTAACCTCTACTGTGCGCTATCAATTCAGTTTAGCACCCTGCAGAAGGTACTCTGGGCCTGGAAGAATTGATCCATAAGGGAATATTGAATATTAAGGAGGAAAAAGAACTATATGGACTAGCAAATTGTTATTATTTCTATAATTTCACTTTGAAAGCCACATATGCATACTTACATTGCTGTTGATGATTTTAATCATGACATTTTTATTTTAGGGTTTTTTTTGCTTTCTATGCTGTGTTGGGTGTTGCTTGCAATAAAAGATTGCAACATAGAAATATGAGATACAGTACATACTTAAAAAGACATATTTTATTATCTGCTATTTGGAAGGTAATTTGGGTTAATACTAATGCTAAATACTACAATTTCTATAGGAGTTGAGACTATATTTACTCATAAACATTCCTTGTTTAAAGAAAAAAGCAAATTATGGTTATACAGCCCTTTATATAATCTTCAAATGGCCATAAAGGAATCAAGAGATTCTCCTTCTTAAATCTTGGACTCAGAACTTATTAACGTGACCTGTGTGCTCAGCCAACTGCTTATTTAACTTGATTTTAGAAATGCATTAGCTAAAGAGATGAATGAAATTTAATCCTAGCTTTATACTTCTTATTAAGATAATATGTAGCTCTGTTACAAGTGTGTACTATTGTACAAGCATTTAGTAAGTACGATAAGGTTAGCACAGAAAATTTGTATGCTGTAACTATTATGTAACACAAACCAACCATTGCTTATTAAAATACTGTCACTTGGACCTCTTTCATGCTAGAAACTTTAGTTTTAATTAGTGCAGGGTAATAGGATCTAATTCAGCAGAGCTCAGCCACTCTACTCCCCATTCCCTGTAATATTTTTATGACCTCAAGTAGATTCCTTGAATTGAAATCCCATTCACACTATTGTTATACTTACACATTAAGCAGGGTAGTGTGAGTGAAATATTAGATTCTCCTGCTATAATAGTTTAATTAGTATCTGAATTCTATTATTTATGATGTTGATATAAAATACATCTGTTTATACAGACACTGTGTTGTAACCCCAGAATAAAATACAATATGTGACATGTGTTTGTCACTCAGGCAAGTAGGGGGAAAAACACTTTTATAGAAGGCTAAATGGCGTATCTCAAACAATAGTTTACACTGGAAAGGTTAAACTATCAAATGAAGCACCACAGTGATTAAGCATTTCCTTCCACTACATTTTGTTTTAAGACAAAAACAATTCTACATCAGGCAGGAAAGGGGTACTTGTATAGATTCATGCTCATGACACTAGAGTTATGGGTGAATGAAGCCACTAATATCACTTTTGCACTGCAATATCCATTCAGAAGGGTCAAGTGTGAAATAAGGACACAAGACAATAATTTTCAAAATCAGTTGGTTCTGTACATATGCGCAAGGTCAGTTTCAGAAGGTAAGATTGGTTTTGGTTTTTGCTCAGTTCATGGCATTTGAATTGTAGAGTCCCACAAGTTTCCGTCTAATCACCCATTTTTTAAAAAACATCTATATAAAATGGCTTGTTGAAATAACCTGGGAATTTGGAGTTAGGTGTCACAGGGCAACTATTTCTCCTTGTCACCTTGATCAGGTGAGGCTGTAGAAATGCTGAACCACTGTCAGGACTTGGTGATGAACTACATGAGGATCAATAAACTGGAGCTGAACCCTGACAAGGCAAAGTAGGTGCTTCCCAGGACTAGGAACGGGGTGTGCAAATAGGACTGGCGGGTTTGCATTCCCACCAAAGGAATAAGCATACAACTCCAACACTGTAATTATAGATCCAAGTAGCCTTAGATCACCTTTTGCCAATTTTGGCTGGCTTGTCTGATATAGCCTTTCCTGGACAAAAATAACCTGGCTATAGTGATTCAACCTTCCAGTTGGATAAATGCAATGCATTGCACATGTGGCTGCTGGTTCGGAAGATGCAATTAGCACAGAATTCTGACTGGTTAGTCTAGATAGAATCATATTAAATCTATTCTGAAGGAATTACACTGTTTTTATTTGTTTCCAAACTCATATAAAAATGCTTGTGTTTACCTTTAAAGATCTCAATTGCTAAGGACCCAAATATGTATTTTTGCATAAAGCAAGCTGCCTGTACATTAAGGTCTCCAATGAGACCCTTATCTGAGTTCTGCCTGTAAGAGAGGTGCTTTATGTACTTACCCATGTAAGGTAAAGTAAAGGGACCCCTGACCGTTAGGTCCAGTCGCAAACGACTCTGGAGATGCGGTGTTCATCTCACTTTACTGGCCAAGGGAGCCAGCATTTGTCCGCAGACAACTTCTGGGTCATGTGGCCAGCATGACTAAGCCGCTTCTGGCTAACCAGAGCACCGCACGGAAACGTCGTTTACCTTCCTGCCGGAGCAGTACCTACTTATCTACTTGTACTTTGACATGCTTTTGAACTGTTAGGATGGCAGGAGCTGGGACCGAACAACGGGAGCTCACCCCATCGCGGGGATTCGAACCGCTGACCTTCTAATCGGCAAGCTCTAGGCTCAGTTTGGAGGGGACTTTCTTAGCAGGGGAACCCTAGCTTTGGAATACCCTCCAAAAGGAAGTAAGACTGGCACTAACATAGCATTCTTGTTGGAGCCAAGTTAAGTAGTTTTTTTTATTTGCCCAGCCTTTTAAAATCTCAAAAATAATTTAAAAGGAAATTAAATTTTACATGACCTTTATATTTTTACTGAAATGTATTTATATTTTTTAATAGTAAAATATATTCATTTAAGGAAAATACAGTTTTTACAGTTGTAATAGAAATCATGGTTGCACCATTTCTATTCCCCTTACCACGTCTAAGCCACATATACGAGTGAAGAAAGCCAAGTCAACTAACCTAGGATGTAATTGACAATTGTAAAAATTTTACATTTATCTCACTCAGCATGGAGAATCAAAAAGGCTATCTTGAAACTCCATTCCCAGAAACACTATTTCAGGAAGGCTATCAGCATTTAAGAATGAAGCACAACATTGGCAGATAAACTGATCTTAAGGGACTAGTAAAACAAATGGGATGGCAAATTAATCCTGCAAAGGAATTCCACCTATTGTTTTAAAACGCTGAATTTTTAAAAACTATGTCTCCAACTTTTAAAGGGCTTAAAGTTATCATTCTTTTGCCTCTTGAGGACATTTTCCCATTTGTGTATTATTATTTTTCTTGAATCCATTAAAAGGGTAATTATTTGCAAAAACTACTGATTAAGCTTGTGTTTGTCACAGCCAGATTCACTGAGTACATTATTTTTATATTTTGAAAAAAGATTCCTGTGAATTATTCTTTTTATATTTTTTTGAGTAGGCAGGTGGAAGTAGGCGTGAGTAGGAGGGTAAATGTTCAGGTGAACAGATGCCATAACTTTATTGAGAGGTTGTAAGGAAATGGCGCACAGTGACATACTGAAGGCTGACATGAAGTATTGCAACTGAAACATTGTGACAGGGAAACATGAAAGACGAACTTCCTGAGGAGCTCTCATAAGACTAACAGGAGAGTGAGAGGCAAAAGCAGGAAAGTTAATGGGATTTCCTTTTCAAATATAGGATCTCCAGTGCAGTAACCATAACAATATACAGTGGTACCTCGGGTTACAGACACTTCAGGTTACAGACGCTTCAGGTTACAGACTCCGCTAATCCAGAAATAGTACCTCGGGTTAAGAACTTTGTTTCAGGATGAGAACAGAAATCATGCGGCAGTGGCAGCGGGAGGCCCCATTAGCTAAAGTGGTGCTTCAAGTTAAGAACAGTTTCAGGTTTAGAACGGACATCCAGAACGAATTAAGTTTTTAACTTGAGGTACCACTGTAATATGTATAGTGGAGTATGAGGGTGAGTATGTAAAATGCCTTCACAAGGTTGAGACTATTGGTTAGTTTAGCTCAGTACTGTCTGCTCAGGTTGGTAGCAACTCTCCGGTGTTTTAGACAGGAGGTGTTTTTTGGGGGGGGGTTTCCTATTCCCAGCCCTACCTGGAAATGTCAGGCATTGAACATGGGACCTTCTGAATGCCAAGCATGCATTATCGCTAAGCTATGACCCATCTCCGTTAAGGTCTTGTAGTTGAACACACTTAATAATATCCTATAATTGCAGAGTTGGAAGGGACCATTAGGATCATCTAGTCCAACCCCCTGCAGTGCAGGAATCTTTTTGCCCAATGTGGGGTTCAAACCCACAGCCCTGAGATTAAGGGTCTCGTGTTATACCAGCTGAGCTCTTGCCTAGGTTCTAGGAATCTTGGTAGATAAAAGTTTGAGGTATACTAAACAGCCTTAGGATGAGTATCTGTCCAATTCATGCAGTTTCGTGAATATTTTTCTGAAGAACATAGACATTTCACCATTTACTCCTAAGCTGTTATGAATCTGGAATAGGATAAAGCCTGAAATTCAGTATTTTCATAGGCAATAAAATCCACCAATACTGCAATTGAAATTCCATAATATGCATATAAGTGAATGTGAAATTTCTCAAGGCAAGACATTGTATGCCGCATTGGAAGATATCAATTTCACACACACCAACACAGATCATATTGTTTCTATAAAATAACAAATACAGTCACGGGAAAAAGAAAGTGCACCCTCTTTGAATTCTGTGGTTTTACATATCAGGACATAATAGCAATCATTTGTTCCTTAGCAGGTCTTAAAATTAGGTAAATACAACCTCAGGTGAACAACAACACATGATATGTTATTCTGTGTCATGATTTATTTAACAGAAATAAAGCCAAGATGCAGAAATCATGGGTAAAAAACTATTTTGAAAAGAAAGACTTTAGCTTGAAATCTCTGAAACACATTTTGGTCATTCTAATTGCTCCTGGAGGAGGTTCTCTGTTTAGAGTGAATGGCTTGGCCATAATACTGGCAGTGTAGACTGTACTGGCTTCTATGTAGTGGGTCTACGTGCTGCCATTTGCACCCTTAGTATTCAGTTGCAATTTAAACGTTCTCAAAAGCAGTTTCACTTTAGCAAATATTTTCTGTACCCTTTATATGCACAATTATTTCAAGAGACAATCACACGCTCTTAAATCACCCCCAAGTTTCAGTTTAATAACAGGATGAGTAGCACAAAACAGTCTGGCAGATGACCAGTGCATGAATATCATGCATACCACTTGCGTAGGAGCTAAGTTGTTCTCTGCACCTAATATATGGAATCACGTGTGAGGATAATGCATTCACTTGATAAATACAACCACTGAAGAATAGCAAGCAAAATCTATTGTTGGCAATCACCCAAGATTATAAACCTACTCATGCTGCCCTGTTCTCTGCATTTATAGTTGACTAGCATATTAATCTATACCTAGTTTCTACAGAAAAAACTATTCAATTCATCCACTTTTAGGTTAATGGAAGGAAGCATCAATATAAACCTATTAAATATTAAAATCTAAATACTATTTAGATATATATTATAGAGTGTTTGGGGAGGAATGTATGTGTAGCATGGCACACTCTGAATATGACAATTCACACAAGCAAGCAAGGTCTCTATGGGAAGCATTTATTCTTTGTTTTTTTCACAGTCATATCATTACTTGATAAAGACATAGAACTTTGGGCTTCACAACCTGTGAAAGGGTAGGAATTCTATTAAGAGGGTCTACCATCATTCATGGTTCTTGCTGGTTTCCTACAAGAAGGGAAAGTCTTTATCAGTCTTCACAGGGCTTTTTTGAGCTGGAACGTGCCGGAACACAGTTCCAGCACCTCTCACCTCGTCCCTGTGGCTCACAAGGAGACCCTCCTCAGAACATGAAGGGGACATCCTCCATGGGCTCCAGAGAAGGTCTCCTTGTGAGCTGGAGGCACAGAAGGGCTCTTCAGCCTCCAGGCTAACAGCTAATGCATGGTAAGAAGCCCAGCGCATCAGCTCTGCAAGCTGCCCTGTCTCTCCTGCTTGTGCTCAAGCCAAAGAAGCAAGGCTGTCCCATGGACTGTCAGAGCTGAGGCACAGGGAAGAAGCCTCCCTGTACGTCAGCTCTGCAAGCCGCCCTCTTTGGGCTCTGGGGTGGGTCTCCTCTTTGAGCCACTAGGACTCTCCAGGGTGCTCCCCATTATATGCAATTTTGCATGTGCCCGCAGGGGCCCCAAACGGAACCTCTGCACAAATGGGGAGTCACCTCTAATACTAGTACAAAGGTCTGTTTGTGATGAGTTCCTGCACCTTTTTTTCTAGAAAAAAGCACTGTGTCTTTGAAAAGTGAATGTACCTGGCAGGTGTCCTTTGGCAGAACGTCCTTCAAAGTAGACACCGGCAATGAGAAAGCCCTGTTTCTTTTAGCCAAATGCCTAACATCAGAAAGGCAGTGTTTCACCCAATGAATTTAGAAATGCAGATAACAAACAGAAAGAGGCAAGCCTTCAGTTACCTTAGACCCAGGCCATTTAAAGCAAAACCATACGTGGTAGACAACCTAAAAAGACAATACTACATTAAAAACAAACATGTAAACACATCAGTAAACACCATTCCCTGATCTTTCTGACTGATCCCTCTTTAAGCTTTTGGGAACAGGCCTGAATCAGAAATGTGGAACCTGTGGCCCTCCAGATCTTATTGGACTACCAATCCAACATCCTGACCACTGGCCACACTGGCTGGGGCCAATGAAAACTGGGAGTCCAACAACAGTTGAAGGAGCTCTGGCTCTGCATTCTTTGTCTAAATGGAGTCATGGTATCTTAACCAGTTTCATTTCAAATTCTGTAAAGCACAACTTTTCTAGAACTATATCTTTGTTATAATTATTTCTGCCTTCCTGATATTAATTTATGTTGACATTAGTATCCTGTCATATGGCACAGCAGTGCTCTTAGTTCTTTTGGCATGGCAATCTTCTGTTGCAAAGGGCTCTGCCTTTTCCAAGGACATTTTATGGACTTGCAGGTAGGTGCTACAATGCCCAACTGGGATGGTGGGAAGCTGCCATATGCTTGGTAGCAAACAAAGAAGAAACACACAGTTCAAACGTAATGAAAAGGTTGGCACACGGTGAACACTATGCAAAAATGCCTGACACAAACAGAATGTTTCCAGTTATCAGATAAATATCATATGATATTGAAAACCTCTCCCACCATTGTGTATGTTTCAAGCTCCTAACATAGAACTTGACAAATTGAGTGATGCAATTCCTAGGCTGATTAATTACTACAGTGGCACCTCGGGTTTCAAACGCTTCAGGTTACATACACTTCAGGTTACAGACTCCGCTAACCCAGAAATATTACCTCGGGTTAAGAACTTTGCTTCAGGATGAGAACAGAAATCGTGCTCCAGCGGTGCGGCAGCAGCAGGAGGCCCCATTAGCTAAAGTGGTGCCTCAGGTTAAGAACAGTTTCAGGTTAAGAACAGACCTCCGGAATGAATTAAGTACTTAACCCGAGGTACCACTGTATTTACATTTGTTTCTTCTTTAGAAGAGCACAGGTGGTGCCACACAGGAAGCCCAAGTCCTTGCAGATACAACCGTACCTTGGAAGTCCAGTGGAATGCATTCTGGAAGTCTGTTCAACTTCCAAAATGTTTGGAAACCACGGAAGGCCCGTTGGATGTTCAGCTTCCAAAAATAGTTTGCAAACCGGAACACTGACTTCCAGGTTTGCTACATTCGGGAGCCAAAATGTTCAAGAACTAAGCTGTTCGGAAACCAAGGTATGACTATACAGAGAAAATGTCATAAGGTACTTGCAAGTGTTTAAGTTCCGCAGATCAAAGTGGTTCAGTAGGCATGTAGGGGGCAAGGCAATCCCTCAGCTAAACAAGTTCCAAGCTGTTAAGGGCTGCATATACTTGGAGACCTTGGATGTGGGCCAGTGGCAAATTGGCAGCTAGTGCAGAACTTTGAGCAGAGGTGAACTATGCTAGCAGAATCTCATTTGGGTCAGCAACCAAACTGCAACATTCTGTAGTAACTGCAGATTCCAGACAAATTGCAAGGAAAGCCCCACATAGATTGCTCTGCAGTAATGCAGTCTTGAAGTTACCAATGCCTGAATTACTTCGGTCAAGCTATCAAGCTCCAGGAATGGCTACCACTGCCACATCTGATGAGACTCTGAGAAGGTGCTCCTAGCCACAGGGGTCAGCTGGGCCTCTAGTAAACAGGTCCATTTTTCAGATATACGAACCACTCATCCACAGCACTTGCTGGAATTCAAACTTACTTTATTCACTCTAATCTAGCTCACCACTGTATCCAGGTCCTGGTCCAGGCCTGCATAGCCTCCTTAGTGAGATAGCATTGAGAAATAGAGCTAAGTGTCTCAAATCACCTAATGTAATGGTTCTAGGGGTTGCTCGTGCGTAAGCAGGTACCTATCTCCCCGGCTGGGTGGAAACACCTGGCTGGGTTGCCAAAGTGAACCTTTTTCTGTCCGGACAGCCACTCACCCGTGGCTGACTCAATCGCTGGCAGAATCCGTGAGTGGGCGTTTCTTAAACTTCTTCCAGCAAAGAAGTTCTTTGACGCCTAGTCTCCGCCTACCCTCTCTGCGTGGAAGCCTTCTGCGCAGGGAGGGCGTGGGCAACGGAGGACCCCTACTCTCCCCGCTGGTCCCAGGCAAGGAGTCATGAGACCGCCTCGCCACTTCCTCCAGCTGTCCCCCTTCTCCACTGGTGCTACGCTGATTCTCTTCCCCAGAAGATGGGCTGCTCCTCCCGATCCCTGGACGCTCTCTGGAATCCCTCTGGCTTTTGCTCTCCCCCTCCAGTACTGATGGCAGTTCACTGACACCTAACAATATGAAAAGCTAAGAAGAAACATAGGTCTTTCCTTTGCTCAGGTGTTTGTCTATCTGAAGCATAAGAAACTATTGAATTTCAAGGTGATGTTCAAGACAGAATGTGATGGTACTGGGGAAAGGCTGTAACTCAGTGGTTGAGCATCTGCTTTCTATGCATGAGGTCTCAGGTTCAGTCACCAGCATCTCCAGGTAGTGTTGAGAACGGTTTCCTTGTCTGAAATCGTGGGATTTTGAAGGGTGGCTGTATTTTGGTTCTCATATTGTTTCAGAAAGTATGAATTTGGTAGATTCAGCTTTCAATAAGAACTAAATCGAATTTGTCCCTCATCCCTAGTCATAACATGCATGTTCCTGACTGGGGTGGTGGTGGTACAGAGTTACATAAGAGAATGACACATTTCCTGTTTTTTTCACTAGATTTGGAATGTATGTTTGTGTTCCTGAAACTAAAAGGACATGAATAGAACTGCCCAAGATTGACCTCTAAGTAAAGGACACTTTCATGAGCCACGCTGAGGACTGCTTCGCACAATACAACAACCACAAGGAGTCCACATGAAACTGTTCCATACACCTTGTGGCTTTTGTTCTTCACTGGCAAATATCCTTTTCCGTGGCTTTTCATAGAATGCAGCCAAATTAAGAGGTCAGGCTGATCTATATGACAAACCAGTATGTACAAAATGGCTTGCTGCAAGGAGCTCTTGCCACCCAGAGGCAGTTTCAGGCTGGCAGTGCATATGGTGTCTGCATTACAAAATGTACCCCTTTCTTAAAATGGTATTTTTTATTGTATTCTTAAAAGTAAATAATGTAGAGTTAGTAAATAAGATAAAAACATAGATCCAAAGACTGCTAGAAAATACTCAAAGAAAGAAAAAAGAATGAACAACAAAGATGAAACCTTAAGAGTTGCTTGTTAAGCTGACGTTTTTTAAGTTCCAAGGTGTATTAAACTGAATCTGAATTCTATCCAATGCACATCCATATTATGTGAGGAAGTACAAAAACTGATTTAAACATCATCTGTGAAAATAGCCTAAGTTTTGTCTTGATACAGGGCAGATGACTGACTTTTTCCCATTAGCTGGACTGGGATTCTGCAAGTGGTCAGCACTCCTGTGGGTTACTGAGGGCAATTATGTACTTCTGCCTACAAGTCAAAGATTAAATGGTGGAAGAGTTATGAGCATTTCCAACCACCACACTTCTTAATTATTTACTTTCTTTTCTTAAACCTGAGCTCTGAAGGGAAAATATTTGCTCCTTTTTCTCTTCCTGCAAGCCCCTCTAAAACCATTTATTATTAAAGATCTTCTGGGGAAAGATGAGGACAAAAAAGACTCCTATCTAGAAAGCAAACAAACAAACTTTTTTGCTTACCTTATTTTGCTTGCTCTATCATGTGTTGAATTACTGAATAATATCAAGTGAGATCTAGACATTTGGATGATATAATGTGGTGGAACAATGTTTTGCTTGCAGCAATTATTTGTGAGTTTAGGCATCTGCAACACGTTCAGGATTTGTGTGAGATAAGACTCTGAAATAACTTTAACATTGCCCTCCTCTGTCTATTGTGAATAAAAAGATGAATGCAGTTGGAGAATAAAGTATTACACAAGTGACTTCAGCAAATCAGCGACACAGGCAGCAAAGGAAGGAGGCAGATGTACAGAGAAACAAATACATAAATAAGTTCTCTAACATCTCAGTAATCAATCAGAACAATTATGTTTCTAACAACTCATTCCCACAACAGTTTTTGGGTTTTTTTGTAATTAAACAGGTCTCTTCCCTCTCCCCCCCTCTGGCCCCGCATATACTTTTCATTAGGGTGGCAGTACTCACATCTCATTTACTGTGTGGACATCATTAGAGTGAGCAGCACAGAAAGATTATTAGCGTTGCATCTGAACTCTGCAAATGTCAAGCCAAATGGGAATGGTGGATAGTGATACGAAACCTATTCCAGTTATCATATGTTAATGAAAAGAAACAATTCAGTTTTCAAGAGGAAGAATGCATGAGGTAGATTTATGAAGAGCCAGCATATATACACTTTTCTGTATTCCCCTCCTCATTAAAATATGTAGATACTACCATTAGACAGTCAGTATACAAGCTTATACCACAAGCCTTCAGAGTGAAGCTAAGAACAGTGCAATTTGCAAGTTAGGACAACCACAAAAGTGGCCCTTGCTTCTATCTCTTAATAAAAATAAATAATTTACCATCACAGCTGATCAGACCAATTAGACACTAGTCACCAATTATTTATGCTAGTGCAATGGCAATGAAGTTGATTGTTCTACACTAGTCTAAGGTGGCTCCTTGCATCATTGCTTTACCAGTGCCTCATCAGCAAAAGTAAAGTGTGTCAGCATAATTTCTTACGTTTTTTCTAAGAAACCCTCTTCCAACTGATTTGTCAGAATCCAGACATCCAATTGTTTTTCAAAAAATGTTTAATGCTATATTACCTCAGTCACATTTGATATTTCTCAGAGGTTTTGTATGTTTATATATATGAATTTAATTGACAGTTTCACATTTAATATTTTGCAAATGCATCACAAATAAGATATCCAGATATGAGCACATGACCTCTATAAATTTTTAATTAATGAAGTTTTCCTAGTAGGTCATGTGTGTGTGTGTGTGTGTGTATAGAATAAATCAAACACAAATACTAATAAAAGTGTTATAATCTGTTACATCATTGTATTCAATGTTTACATACTTGTGTCTGTACATACAATGGCCTGGAATCAACAAACTCATTCCACTAGTGTAAGCCAGCTCAAGGACTCACACTAGCACCAAGGGGCCCCTCCTCTCTCCCTATGCCTCTTGTGCCTTCTCCAAATCCACTTTGGAGAGTCGGGAAAACTCCCAGATAGCATACAAGGGAAGGAGACCCTCTTGACCCTCTCTAGTTGCAGGGAACTGCTTTCATATAGCTGTATGTGTATGCACAACCTAATGCAATTGTCCAATACCAGTCTGTGTATCAAAATGTGTCTACATGTGTATGAAATATATATCTTGGCCATTTATAGGACTGAGAGCAGCATTATATTGCAGGACCACCTTCTTTCATATATTTTTCCCTTAATGCTCTGGTTTTCATCTGAGGTACTGCTCCAGCGCCTCAGCAGGACAGACCTGAGGATTAGGGATTTTTTCTGCAGTGGAAAACACTCTGTGGAACACCCTGCCAATGAAGATTCTTCAGGTACTGATGCTTAATGTTTTATATAAGTTTAAAAGAAATAAATCAATTTAAAAATGCAGTGCACATTCAGACATGCATCAGCACCAGCTACATGAGCAAGATGTTGCTATTGAACATGGATCTTCCTTGCTAGATTAGGGCAAACATTAATATAGGTCTAGTAAATGCTATTAGTGCTCTAATACTCAGACATATTCATGCAAGCAATAAAATGTAGAAATAAATTAAAATAGTTTAAAATTAAAATATCACACCTCTATCTGATGCACAGTCCATGTTGGAACCCTTGTTTATGACAACTACTGAAACTAAGACCACCCAAAACTGCAAAGTTTGGAAACTGAACACGTGAGAGGACTTGAGTGGATTTTAAGATGGAACTTGTGGAGAATTTTAGAATTCAGTTTTTGTCCTCCAAGTATCCTAGCTGCACCATCACACACTTAACTTCTTCAGCACCTACCAATTATCCAATATGTCCACAGCTAACTGAATATCATTTTAGTGGCCTGTCTCAAAAGAAGAGATTTTGAGCTTCATCTCTCACCTGTTTTGATCTCTAGACAGTTGCCGAAGTCTCATTTTCAACGTTATGATGCTCCTGCCTAGCCCTAAGTGTCAAGGCTCTGCCCTGAAAGATACACATGGTTCATTCTTCATTGTTGTGAGCACCACAAAAACATCACCTATCTGCCCTATGACAGCTCTCAGCTCTTCCTTTCGATTTCAGGCAACTGTCCCTTCACAATTATTTTGTGAGTATCTGAGATTAGGGCCATCTTAGAATTTCAAATGTGTAGGTGAGTCAAAAAATATCTTCTGTTTTACAAACTATTTCCCTTTTATTCCTCCACCTGCATTCTAATAAAACAATAGACCTTTTGACTAAGTGGTTTTCATGCTTTGAAACTTCCCCCAAACAATACTTACTTCAAGAAAATTGAATAAGGCATATTGCAGAGAAGAGAGAATGTGCTGCAGACTTATTCAGTGGATACTGGGGAATTAGACTGGTTCTCTCCAGTGACCCTAGTCCAGAGCCTAACCTATTATTTAGGCTACCTCTGGTTTTAGGAATATGTTTCCCCAACCCCTAGGAAGGCTGTGTAGTATATACAGGGGGAGGAGAGGAGGAAAAGTCCCATTCCAGAAGTAGGAATCCTTTCACTGATGGGACATGCAATTGCATACCATCCTATGGATTTTACTTACCCATTTTCTCATTGACACTGCTGTTGTGGCAAGGTTTAACTGCTGAAAGCTGTAAGGCATTAGGGGTGTTCTCAGCCCAGGGTTTCTCGTAGCCAGGCACCTCAAGAATCCAATCAAAAGCCAGACTAAGCTCAAGAGTGCCAACTATGCTACACTTCAACTCCTGTCACTTAGTTGAGAACTCCATCAGTGGATCTCAAGGCCTGGCCCTGCATATCTCCACCCTGAGGAGCAACTTTTTTCAAGAGAAAATACCCTTTGCACCTTCCCCTTTTGGAATCTGATACCTGAGCACCTGCATTAGACTACATTATGTAACTCTGACCCCTTTGACTTTCGACTAGCGCCTCTGGAACTGGACCTGAATGTATCTTTAACAGGGTTTCTCACATCTGTCTCCCCCACAAATAAAACTGATGACCCCTGGAGCTCAACCTCTTGGTGGTATGATACCAGACGGGTTCTGACACAGTACAGCTGACATCATAAATAACCCCTTCTGCCTTTCTTGTGTACCTCCAAGCTTCTTTTCAAAAAAATGCAAGAATGTTCATAGTGTATCATTTTTCAATATTTGCAAATTATTATTATTATTTTTTTGCTAAGGTCTGTTGCCATATCAAGCAATGCTATCTTGGTCTATAATTATATTTGGACCACAAAATAAGTATTTTAAAAAATCAATACCATTTATGTATTTAAGATCTGCACAACTGATTTATGTGTTTGTGATCACTGCTCATTTCATTTTGTGAAGCTGCCTATTACTGGTTTATTAAAGCCTTATTATAGTATTAAGCCTGAATGTCAATCTTGGTTCCAGTCCAGGCTCTGCCTACTCTATTTAGTAATTACCAACATAAATAATATCGGATTGGAGTGAATTTGGGTCTTGCTGATCAATAGAAAATTTACTCTAGACATCCTGGCACTTTGTCACTATTCCCCAAAGAAGCATTATTAATACAAACTTGCCTAGCTGAAAAGAAATATGTGCGCATAGTCAGAACAGTAAGTTGGCCACTAATTCAGTTTCTCCACAAAGCAGTATTATACCACACCACAGGGGAAAAAATGCTTACTTGATGGGCAGTGCAGTATTGTTTGCACACTCTTATATAGCAGAGTTTTTAATCCTACCAGATAAAAGCCTAGGCAGCCAATAAGGGCCACATTAGGCATGACATAGAAGACCCATCATTTGATCATCTAAAACTGTTTCTGTTGCTGAAAGAATCTACTGCAGGGTGGAAAACTGGCAGCAGGGGTTAACTTTTTCCTCATGCACCATTGTTGACATAAACTCCTCCCAAGCTAATATTATACACAGAAGATGGAAATGGAGGTACAATAGAGGTACCGGTACCTTTTTTCCTTCTCCACTGCTAATAGAGAGGTTACTTTGGGAGGTAACCTCTCCTTCCCCAGAACTATGGGTCATATCTGAGGGCACTGTGGATGCTTTAATGAAAGAAAAAGACTGAGATAGATCTAACTTTACAGATTTTACACCTAGTCTGACCCTAAGAATGCAATGAATGCAAAACATACTGTAAATACTATCATTCACCAGAGGGGATATATATATATATATATATATATATATATATATATATATTCATTTACTATGGTAAATTTACATTTTAGACATATATTTAAGTGGACTATAGGGTGCACTTAAGTAGAAAGATAAGCAATCAGAATCCCTGTCCAAATACCATTCACCAAATATTGATATTGATGAGAAGCAGCTGTGTCAATGGAACTTCTCTGTGTCTTATACTACTTTAACAGCCATTGCTTCCATCAAAGAATCCTGGGAACTGTAGTTTGTTAAGGGATATGTCAGTCTGTGAGGTCAGCAGCCTTAAGGATGCTTTAAATGAATGGTATGAATGTGACTGATTCATAAAAGGCTATTTTAGAATGAGGGGGAATCAATTTTTCTCATAGTTTTCTTCCAGCAAACAAGCTGCTAACCAGCAGTGGTGTAGCGTGGGCTGCCAGTGCCCAGTGCCGTGCAGAGGGGAGGTGGGAGGGAGGGAAACAGACGGAGGATGCATGCACATTCAGCTGCCTAAGGGTGTCACCCAGGAGATCACAGAGATACGAAAAGAAGAGTCATTCCATTATTTGGAAAGGTCACTTCCAGGTTTGCATGGAGAAGCTGTTTTCAGTGGAGCCCATGTGTGCCAAAGCTTGCACATTTTTAATATTATTTTTATCTAGCTTAGAACAAAAAAATACAAGCAGTTCCTATGTTTATTTTACTGGCTGAGGCATTGTAGTAATGCATCACTTTCTGAACACTGATTTATAACATTAATAATCATTTGGGAAAATACCTTAGTTTAGAAAATGCTTATCATAATTAAAATGTAATTAAAAATCCAACTTTAAAAAAGCCCCTCTCTTCACACTGTTAGTCATGACACCGACACCACTTTGCCATTAAAATATATCTTTAAAGGTATCTATCAAAAGTGTTTATTAAAATCTAATTACATAGATGATAAGTGTGCATTTCTCATGTAGCACTTGAAATAATCCCGTTGATTGGGTCTCTTTTTCCCATCAGGCTAATTTTATTCTTAAAAAAAACATTTTTATTTAATCTGTTGTAGAGGGTTTAACACACTCCATAGGATATTTAAAAGATCTAAAAGAACAATTTAATTAGAAGAGTGTTTGATGCTCAAATGCAGATCGCAAATGCATTTTCTTTTCATTTTCACTACAGGAAATGGCCCAATGGAATTTTTATTTATACGAGATCTGCAGTTGGAAGGAGGGTTGAACATTTCTCAAATGAAAGGGGTAAATCAGCATATGGAGCACAAGTAGTTGATTAATTGCTGTATATTCATCTCCGTGCTATACTCCTTGGCTCCAATCAAGAGATATTATGTATTATGTACATAAAACAACATCTGTCAATGCCTGATTGTCCAACAGGTGGTCAGCAGTATCACTTTTGATAGCACCAGTCACCTCTTTGGAATGAATGGGGATAGTGAATCTACCACCACCATCTTTGTCACAAAGTTGTTGGCATCAATCAGCAGCTCAGTGGCTCCCAGTCTGGGATCAATAACTATACAAGCAGCTCCAAGGTCCAGATATTGGGCATCATATGTGTCACACCTTTTGTATATATGACTTCCAAACCATCTGGAAATGTAATTATGAAAGCCCATATCATTGTAGACATTCCCTGATATGGATGAGGACAGCTGGATGGGGGTGGTAGACTCAGATTTATAAATGGAAGCTAAGCATCTCATGCAAAGAAAGAACAGATTATTTCTCATTTTGATTTACAGTTAGAATCCCCAAATATCAACAGGGTGGTATTCATTTAAGTTATTTACTTTAGTTATGTCCACTGATTTTAATCAGTCTTCTAAACTAATTAATAGTACCACCCACATTATGTACTCTGCAAGGTCTTCTGTTGCAGTGATGCAGCTGCCCATTCCCTGGGTTCACTATGGCACATAGGAAGTAGAATGATGGATCAACCCTCAAACAAATTTGGTTGAAGTAGGATATGTGCAGAATATTTGCTCATCTTAAAACCAAAGTATAATTGTCAGGAGTTTTAACAGATGGTGGACAAAAGAAGAAATAGCTAGTGCATTGTATGTAGCGTTAAACAAGTGTAAACTGATTATTCTGCTCGTTAATACCAAGATGTTAGTAGTTCAAAATGATTTATCTGTTGAAATGAAACAACCTAATTTATGTAGCTTTCTAAACAAAACTTATACTCATTTCTGAAATTTAAAAAACCTAATATCTTGAAGTTTTTGTTCCTTATGTATATGCCAATGGATTTTAGGACAGAAAAGGAATATACTCAGGTCATAGAAACAGCAACAACTTTGAAAACCCTTGGATAAATGTAATGGAAAACAACAGAGAAGTTTAAAAATGTAATATATGAATATAACAATTTACTGAAGGAAGAGATGAACGACCTTGTAAAAATCTCTTGTTATTGCTAGACATTGTGCTGGATAAATGTTCTTCTAGCCTTTCCAAGGGATAAAAGTATTTCTCATTCCCTTGAAATTTATTAATATTAGAATTGTCTCCAGAGATTCAATAATTTTGCAAAGGCTATCCTGTCAAGGCGGGTTTCTTTGTGTTTTTTTTTGCTTTGTTAGGCCAGAAGACAGACATTTTTGGAAGCTACTGCAAAAGCCACTTACTTCATGAGCATAACTGATAAATTCTAAAAATTACTAACAATGGGAAAAGGGTTTTCCTGTTGTTGATGGTTCTGAACAATAAAATTTACTGTACTTGAAACACAAAACAGGAATATAAAATTAACCAGAATAATGCATGCAGGTTTCAACAAAAAATTACCTGCAAATTTTATTAGAATCTGTATTCAATTTCAAATGGCGACTTAAACTATGGGTACCATTCACTGTGTTCTGGGGATTCTCCTAATCCCCCAGAGTCATTTTTGTTTTGGCGCTGCAGGTGGGGTAGATGGGGAAGAAGCCCTGTTATGCTAGTGGGAGCCCTTTTTGGCTTGTATCTAACACTAGTCCTACTCAAAGTAGAGCAACTGAAGTTAATGGACATACACATGGAAGTCATACACATGGAACAGGATTTATGAAACTGGGTTCTACTGCCTCTTCTTTTCCCTGCACTCACTTTCATCCCTGAGGGTCTTCCCTAGCTAACAGGACCAGTGGTCAGGAATGATGGGAGTTGTAGTCCCAAAACATCTGGTGGGCCGAGTTTGCCTATGCCTGGTCTAAGAGGTGACTATAGATGAGAATTCAAACATTTAAATCAGCAGCAAAAAAAATGGGGGCATCTTATGTGACCAGAAGTGTCACATAGATTAGGCCATACGTCTGGATCTTCCCGGACATTACTGGGATTTCAAAGGGATTTTGGCATTTTTGTAAAATAAAAGGAAATCCTGGGCTTAAGCACTTTTTGATCATGTTTGAGCTATATAAATTAGACACCGTACATCAACAAGGGCCTATAAAGTGGTAGTATTCAAATATGTTCAGTATGCACATTAATAAAGCCTTGTAGTAACATTGAACATCTGTTACTGCTTTCCCTATTTCTTCATTGATAGAAAGAGATGACCATTTGGAAATCTGTACACAGCTGAAAGTGTGCGTGCCAATATGCCCTAAAACTAAATTTTAATAATGGTAGTAGATAATTGCTGCAGGCCAACAGAAAGGGCTTGCATAGCAGTTTATTTGACAGGACCTCAGAAGTGTCCTTGAAAGTTTATTCAAGTCCTGTAGGTCAACAATAAAAGAGTTCAATCAGCAATTCTGCCAAGCTTTTTCTCTGACCAAGATGATATGCCTTTGATGTTTCTGTTACTTTGAAATTTTAACTCAGTACAATTCTACCTTCAAATATTTCCCATTGCTTGAAAAGGGGTTTCAAAATAAAATCAGTTTGTGCTTTAAAAAAACCAACGTTAATTAAGATTTGGACAATATAGTTGCAAGAAACAAAACAAATGGGCAGGAAAGTGTATAAAAACTGGGTCACAAAATGAAACTATGACTGAGGAGGGAACTGCCACCCAAACCTTCATTTCCCTGTGTGATGGTAACTGGCCTCACATTCCACACCCCTTGGCCCAATATTCTCCTGCACTTCTTTCCCTCAGCTCTAAGTACTGTCTCAACTTCTCCCTCATTTGTCTTTGATTTTCCTTTTGTGGGCACCATCACTTTCTGGTCCAACTTTCGCCCCTTTGACCCCTCCTACTTCTACACATTCAACCTTAGCTCCCTGCTGACTGTCCTTGCTTGTGAGTGTTTATTTTACAGCCTCCCTTCCCTTTGGACCTCTTGAGCAAAATCTTGCTGTTATTGATGGAAAGATCTGTTTGGGTAGTATGAAAAGATTGGACTAATGACTGAATGTCACACTCGTTCCTTTTAAATTGTACACGCAAGAGGTCTGTCTCACAGATGAAAGGTTACAGATTCGTCTATATTTCCCTCCATCTCAAACAGTAACCTCTCCATGTAGCAAATACTAGTGAAGACTGGTAAACACTTGTAGACACTTTAATATTATTTCTTGTAGGCAGCGGCTCCATCAAGAAATGAAAAAGTAATACTGGAAGAGGCCCTCCCATTGTGGGGAGTATGTTTCTGACTGTGGAAACAAATTTGCCCCTCTATTAAGGAATAAAAACTGGCAGAGAGAAGTCTGGGGTTGGTTTGCATAAGGTATTAAAACTATATTAATGAACCAAAATTAGCATAACAAATTGCAAATAGTAATCCAGTCTGGGTATCAACCACACACCAGCAATAAATTGTCCCATGTAACTATCTAATATATTTATAACTATATTTTAAAGTGGCAGAACTTTTTCTTCAATTTCATTAGTAGTTTCCTTGGTCAAGGTGAATAATAATATACATTTCTCCACCCCTTTTCCTGTAATGAAACGGGCTTCAGTTTAAACTTTCATCTGCACAGTACTTCAAAATGCATAATTATGATATAGCATTAAAATAGATAGGATTAAGCTATTCATCATCAAGTGATCTAACTAAAAATATCAACAATAATTAGTCATTCAACTTAATTAATTTTCCATACATGTAAGCATTTATATCCCTCACTTAAACAAGGTGAAAATAAAATAAGAGGCCCAGATTTCTCTGTGTAGATAAGTTCCCTGTGTCTAAAAGAGGTGTTTTAAAAATATACGTATCTTTGTTACAACTGTACTGCTAGCAAAAGGCCTGTGCTCCAAAGCTGACTCTGAATAACCAGGATGATTAGATTTGAATGTGACAATTTACTGAAATCTGTGAGCAAAGACATCTTCGCATCAGAGTCGATTGATTCCCATGCTGAATTAACCAAGAATGGGAAAGTTTTAAAAACTATTGGATGAGATTATTTTCATAACTGAACTTGAACCTACAGCACTAGGAAGGATAAAGTCAAACCATCCAACAAAAGAAACATTAGTTCCTTTGAGCTCCAGTACCAGCACTTTAATGTTGTTTTCTAGCTATCTCCTTTGTGTAGCTAATATTATGATCACAGATGAGATTTTATACACCTCAAGCCTACATGTCCTTGAGTTTGTGCTGAAGAATGTAGCATGGCCTTGTACAGTTAATCAAAACGGAGCTTGCAAATTGAATATTAAAGTCCATGTTGAAATGGAACAGAGAAGGATAAGCATCTGAGAAAGGTGTAAAAAGACACTCAAATCTCTAGGGGCACAAATTCTTCACCCACATAACCTCTGAGGTCATTTCTCACCCACACAGATTCTGTATCCAGCAAGGACATGAAGAATGTGCCCATTCACACGTTCTGTCATTTTTTACTCAGTCCTTTATCAGTGTGTCCATCTTCAATGCAGTCATTCCTATCCTCGTATGTACGGCACTCCCCATTGCTTCAACTGCTGAAAGTCTGCTAAAGGAAAATTATTCTGCCATTTAAAACCTTGTTTCTTTAGATTTACATAACCTCAATATTCAGTTTGGAGAGTGACATTTCTAAGAAACTGAGGGCAATCCAACTTTTTAAACATGTAAATTGTATCTGGTGCAAAAATCTGAGTATTAAATGTATTTTGCCATGACTGTTCCAGTATGAACCTTTGTATCTAAAATATGCCACAGCATAGGATAGAGTTGCAGAAACATTTACTGCATACTAACTGAAAATTAACCTTTTGACACTGACCAGTAGAAAATCAGTTTTTTGTGTGTGGAGAGTCTGGATGTTGGGTGACCCGTGCTCGTGATTACAGTATCTGAAATTCTGAATGGCTAGAGAAATAGGCAGGGATAGAGCAATATATTTTCTTTGGGAGAGGCTCTCCATGTTAATCAGTGCTCATCAATTAATATTTTTAAATTGAAAAAAGTAGACACTTCTTCATTTTACTGATGCCTCCATTCCTGACTGGAGAAAGATTTTCAAAAGGTTTTTCTTTTTCTTTTCTGTTTTGAAAAATCTTTATTATCTATCTGCCGCCACAAAAATAGTTGGCTCCAAGTATGTTATAGGATCATGTTTACTACATGAAGTTACTTAGAGCTACTAGTACATGATACATGGTTTCAATTGCAGCTTTGATATGACTAGACAGCTTGGTGCCAGAGATGAACGATTGAAACAAGTAAAATGGGTTTCTTCTTCCTGGTTCAGTTATCTAAGCCTCTGCTTTTTACCCAATCCACACTTAAAACCATAGAATCTACAGATTGATGTTTTAGAAAACTGGCATAGTGTTCCGTGCTAAAAATAATTTCCACAGCCTACTTGTAATATTGGAAGTAATATTGATATTATTCTTGTTTAGCGAGTTAAGATTTTTAGATTTATGTCATTATAGTTCCAGAGCGTGCAGGAATTAAATTGAAACAGAGACCAACGTATCAGGAATGCCCTAAAGCTTTTGCATGTTTACAAGCAGTTTAAGTACTCAAATAAGTACTTTTCAAAATAGGAGAATTTAACATGTGTAAAAAGGTAAAGGTAAAGGGACCCCTGACTGTTAGGTCCAGTTGCAGATGACTCTGGGGTTGCAGCGCTCATCTCGTTTTACTGGCCGAGGGAGCCAGCGTACAGCTTCCGGGTCATGTGGCCAGCATGACTAAGTCGCTTCTGGAAAACTGTAGTGTTTAATGAACAATAAAACATGTATTTTACACATGTGTGTTTGTTATGATGCAATCTGCTTTCCTGAGACAATATCAAAAATTAGCAAGCATCAGTTTGTTGTAGGAGTGCACTGGCTTGCTTTTATTGTTTTAATTTATATTGTTGATTTTACTATGTGCTTATTATAATTTTACATGCTCTTAGTACTTCAACAGTCCAATGGGCTAAGAATGTAAAACATGATTTCTTGAGCTGAATAATAAAATTGATTAGTTTCAGGCTCTTTCTTTGAACTCCTAACAGGTTTTATACAGTTGTTGCACTATATGCATCTTCATGACTATGAATGGAACAAATTATATACTATACCTAATAGCTCACCTATCCATTTTCATCATTGCAAAAGTGATGGTTAGGGCCAGTCAGCACTGGAATTTCCCCTAATAGTTCAGAATTTCGTAGAGATTTCCCCTAATAGTTCAGAATGGATAAAGTTCTTTCAGGCTGCAGCACAGCACCCCTCAAATGGTTTGTTCTCCTTGGTCTGACAATAAATGTTTCAACATCAACCATCAGTCTCTGTGCGACAACCAGAAATTCTCACTTCGCTGAGTGACTTTCTACATCTCTGTTTGTCTGCCTGCCTGCCTGCCTTCTTCCCATTCCTGCAGCTTCCTTGTACAGTGGTACCTTGGGTTACATACGCTTCAGGTTACACACTCCACTAACCCAGAAATAGTGCTTCAGGTTAAGAACTTTGCTTCAGGATGAGAACAGAAATCGTGCTCCGGCGGCGTGGTGGCAGCAGCAGGCCCCATTAGCTGAAGTGGTGCTTCAAGTTAAGAACAGTTTCAGGTTAAAGTATGGACCTCCGGAACGAATTAAGTACTTAAACCGAGGTACCACTGTATATCAGTTGCTCCCTTTCATTCCTGTTCCAGACATTACTTGTAACAGAAACCAACTTTTATTCTAAATCAATTCTCTGTTTTTAAAGTTTTCGTTTATCTCTGGATAAAACACCTGTTGATTTCAACCTTCCTATACTAGAAAGAAAGAAAGAAAGAAAGAAAGAAAGAAAGAAAGAAATGTGGCACTTAAAACTAGTTGCTAAATGAACTAAATCCTTAGTTTAATTTCAAGAAGAAATTTTCAAATTAAGATGAAATGGACTCACCACTATCCTAAAACAAGAGAATAAAATAACAAAGAAACATGCCACTTTGTTCTATGTGAAAGAGAATACTTAATCACGTATCAGCAAAGAATTAAAACACCACAGCACATGAAAGTGTTCTCTTTCTTATTTTACTGGACAAATTAATTGCCAGCAATGGTAAAACTACAAAGCTCTTTAAAATTGTTTCCTAAATATAATAAACAGGACCTAGCACATCTAAATTGCAGCTTCTAAGATCACCACACAAATGACGGTGGTTGAGGGGCTTCAGCTGAGCTTCTTTATTTAAAATTAAATTGCATCCATCTTTAATGAGTTTGCCAGAAAAAGCTCCTATTCTTTTCTTGGTGCCACAGGACAAAATTATTTACATGTAATCATATTGCTCTCTTCTTCCTCTTAATGTAGAGGATTTAACTATTATATGTATTTTGGCGTCAGATCTAACCTGCAAAAATGGGCGCGGCCTATCTGACGTCCCTATGGCAAACACATTAATAAATCAATTAATCAAGAATTCTTTGGTCCAACTAATAATTTGCTGCTATTCTTAAAATTAGGATCATGATTTTAATGTTTGCTCTACTGCCAGGTGAGTAGATAAGGGTTCCTGCAGTGCAGCTTGTAGCATTTTGTAATTTTTCTCTAAACAGAGGTCTAGGAGTACAAGCAAAGCAATTGTGTTTATCACAAAAATCAAAACAAGAATAATCTTGGGTGTTTTTTCTTTCTTGGCACATATTTGATATTAAAATATAACAGCACAGCTGACTGCAATTGTTATAATAATAATCACTTAAGTGATAACTGGGACAAGAGCAAAATACAGAAATATAAAAATAATCACAGCAAATTTTGTATGCACATCACTCCCCACCCCGTCTCAAATGAAACCAAGGACTGATTTTGGCCATGTTTCTAGGTCAGATTACCCCATTTTCTGCTTTGAAGCATAGGAACAGTTCTGTGAAACACACATGCTTGACTTTGTAATTCAGTTTCTAATTGCCCCTGCTTGCACTGGGAATTCATAGGGGAAGATGTTAAGCACCTCAGTTTATGAAATGAAATTAACACAAGCCTTTTTTTAACATTTGTGTTTATATGGAGACTTGAACTCTGGCTGCACAAAAGCTGTGAAACCACTTTATTTGCTAATATAACTTATGTAATTGTCATTTTTACACGGCCATGCATTGCTTCCTAAGCTGTTTGAGAAGGCTGACAGTAACAACTACTACAACATTCCTAATCAAATTTCCTTGAAAGAAAAAGCTGAACTAAGCACATTTGTTTTCCTATCTATAGCTCCTCTTACCTATATAACATAAGAAGATAAAGTGGAGGTGGGTGCATTAAAATTACCTATTTTATTTCTATTAAGTAAATATTATGGTATGCTTCACAATAAAAAGAAATGATATCATGCACAAAGACTTCGTGGAAACAGGCAGAAGTTTCTAGGTTTCCCATTTCCCTTTGTGGCTTAGCAGCATGAAACAACAACAACAAAACAGTGGTACAGATGCTCAGCAGAGAACACGAATCTTATTTACAGTATATGTGCATGCAGTGACGCATTATCACAACATAGCCCAGAAAGACACAGGGTCATTGTGCTCCATATAAGCAGCAATTCATTTCAATTACTTTGGCTGCTAATGGGAGCTGGTGTCCCTGAAACAGATGTTACCAGCTGATAGGCAGAGACTAGAAATGACATTTTTTCCTCCTAGTCATTCATATTTCTACATTCCGTATGTAGTAATAATTACTCACATACAGCTGCTACTTGCAGGTAATCTGCAGAGTCTTCTCTGGATGCAGGTTTCTGTAAATTAGGCACGAAATGAGCACTGGATGTTGGTCATAACCAACAATATAGAATCTTATAAATACTCATTTATTTTGTGCCCTCTGCCTTTAGGCATTTAAGTATTCTGTTCAACTCTATCCCCCACCACACCTCAAAAAAGTTCCCACCCCCACAAAGATATGGTTTCTAAAATAAAAACACAAACAATACACCTAGGGGATTAACTATATGTTAAATGCAAATACACGTCCCCATGTATTGGGTTGGTACAAGTGCTTAACCATTTCCCCACAAATTTCCTTTTTATCCAACGGGATTCTAAACATGTTTGCAAGGGTAAAAGATGTGTTTACAAACATTAAGAACAAGAGTCCAGCTAGATCCCTCTAAGGTCCCTCTAAGATTCTGCTTACCACAGTAGACAGACATGACTAGCAGGGCATGAATGCCTGCCCTTCTGCAACTGCTATTTACAGGTACATTGACCACAAACCTGGAAATTTAATTTAGCCATCATGGCGAATAGTCACTAGCACATCTCATGGCTGTGAATCCCACCAATTAATTATATGTTGTGTGTATATGCCCCCCCCCCCCGTCAGTCCTGGATCTATTGCCTATCAATTAAATTGGGTGAAATACAAGTGCCACTCTGGGGAAACTCCATGGGGGAAAGATTGTTAGAGAGCATTTCAAGTAGGAGCATCAAGGGTTGAGCACTACCTTTCCCCAGTGCTCCTCCACTTGAGTAGAGCAACCCTAACCATGGCTGGGCAGCAGTGGAGTGTTTTGGGGCAGCATAGCCACCATATTTGCAGCTCATGCCAGTCACGGCAAAGCCCTGATCTGTGCCATGCCACCCTAGACTTGGGTCTGCTGCTAATTAGTGACAGCAGTAGGAACAGCTCATCCCTCCTCAACCCTAGGACACCATATTTTTGAGCATTTGAGCAAAGTAAAACAGTGTTCTAGCAACTGGCTGACAAGGTAATAAATGGTTAGATCCACAGGGAACTGGGTGTTTGTGGTTAACATGTTGAATGGATATGGTGCAAACCTAACCAAATCTCTGGTCATTCATATTCACAACAGATACAATACTAGTGACTTTCCTCACATGTCTGTTGACAGGATGGACACTATCAGGATGGCAGAACACAAAATACTATAGACCGCATTATGGTTCTGTAGCATGGCAGACCTGCCTGAGGTAATGATAGGGCTGAGGAACTTTCCAAATTAAGAGTTGTTTTCTACTGCTATAACACAGTTGCTGTGAAAGATACAGATGATGGGTCAAATGGGGAAGAACTGAAACAGTGTTTCTTGAGGTAGTGCTTTGGTTGCAGGAAAATTGCTGGTTTCCATGATCAAAGTGCAATGTATGATTAATAAATGTGGTTTCCCACTCCCAAAAATGGTTCACTGCAAAGTTGTGTGCTCCCCCCAGCAAGATTATGTCAGTGGCATGAACATTTATTATCTATCGTACATTTCCTGCTATTTCTTCTTCTTTTAATGGCAAATGCATTTTTTCCTATTAATAATTTTATTTGGCAAGTAGGAAAAACCCTCAAAAATAGAAGAACAACCATTACCAATTAATGGAGTTATTGTTTATAAAGCTTGCTAATGTGAACCACAAAGGATATCTAAAATAGCCACCATTCTATTCCCTCACCAAGCTGTTACAACTTAAATAACATTTTCCAAATAAAAATAAATTATGTCTGTCAGTACTGTTCTATTGGTGTCTGCATGGATTACAAAATATATAAAGTCATTCCAAAGGCATCAAGAGAGAATGTCCGCTTGGTCTTTCAGGAAATGGTAAATCACAGTCCTGGGTATGTTTGCAGACCTGAAAGCTGCGTGTTGGGAAGGGGTGATAATATGGAAAGGGTTCATGTTAGCATGTTATGTTGTTTCCAAGATAATTATTGAAAATATATGTTGCCCTCCCCAGAAACAGCAAATATATCCTTTTGCCATATAAATGGTCCTTCTATCTGCACTCCTCTTCTACAGCACACACATAAACTATTTTTTCTTAATACTGAGAGTGAGCAGGAAATTACTCTAAGTCACACCTGTCTTTTTGCAGGAAGCAGCAGTGGCTCAGAGGTGTGGGCATGTGCAGGCAATGGCGTCCTCCTATGGCAGCACTGAGCTCATTGGTTTGGTAACAGGGAAGTTGCAGGGGGCAAAATTGATGGGGCAAGGATGAAGGAGCTTTGGGAGAGCAGTGGTAGCCCTGCACATGCAAGTACACACAGAAGGTGCACTGCCAACCTAAGCTCTCATCTTCGCTGGTACCGCCTGGCACTGCACTGGCTGCCTATGTACTGCTGAGCAGCGTGCTGTTACTGTTGATTTTGATTCAAGGTAACAGTAATGGCTTACAAAATCCTAAATGGCCCTGGGCTAAATATCTACAAGAGTGCTTTCTCCTTTACAGCCAAACTGGTCCTTAAGATTGGCTAAGGGATCTAGTCTTCGGTTCCCATCAGGATTGGAAAGGTTGGGGTACAGAGATGGGCCTTCTTTGTGGCAAGCACCCAATTCTGAAATAGTCTCTCCCCTAGGGAGTCTACATATGCCAGTTGAATATATTTTTGCTTACTTATATTTTGATAATGAGGTGTTTAACCCTCAGCAGCCATGTTTGAATCAGTGTTTTAACAAATTGTTACTATTTCATTTTAGTATATGCTTTTATTATTTGAGCTGTGATGTTCCTACGATTGCCCTCAGCTCCTTTACAGGAAGGGCAATTAATAAATACTTTAAATATACAAACTTTTTTTTAAAAAAAATGATGTTTTTTTTTTAGGAAAGTTTAAGTATGATCTGAAAGGCGACCAATTAAATTACAAAAGGGGTGGGCTAAACAGGGGGTAATATGAAACAGTATAGAAAGGGGAATTGGGACAATACTATATGTCATTATTACCAGTGTGTGCATTATCTTGTACACAACAGAGACGTAATTTAATTTCAGTGTAGTCATTTATGAGAAAATTAGACTTGTTGATGGGTAAGCACCATTTAAAAATTAACTGAATCAGAAAGAAGCAAATGCTCTTACTTGCTAAGAGCAGCACCAATAATTATTCAATGAATTTGGAAATTTAACTCCAGCAGTGAAGTATATGAGACTCCTGCTGACACTGGTCATCTGAGAAATAATGATTTATAGCTACTCAGTGCATGCTTACTTATGTGAATACATTTTTCCACTAAGGAATCAAAACAAAATAAGTGCCCTATCCATTTGAATGGTTCTTTCAAAGAGATGGAAAAGTAAATTGAATGCTAATGAGTGGATTTAGCACAGATGATTTACTCAGCAACTCTGAAGTATAAAACCTGCAAAAGTAACAACACCGTCAAGTTAACATTTATATATATCCAGGTTATGGATATGTATGCTACTTTGAGCAAAAAGGAAAGAGCAAAATTGGAAGCATATTTTTGTACTATACAAACTGCAAAATTTTTATTGTATGTGTATGTTTCTGATACCTGCAGCAGAATATGAAGCATTATCTGCAGGCACTGCTAAGTTATATATTTACTCTGTTGTAATTTCACTCATACACAGAAGTTACTTCTGATCTACCTAAGCCATGACTGCTCCATATACAATATTTTGCAATTTAATTTTGATAACTGCCTCTTTTAGGAATAATATTTCCAAAACAACCCTCTGGTGCTTTGTAGCTTGCAGACAGAGGTCTGTGTGTTTGCACTGACTGATACCATGTCATAGTTTTCTCTATCCATTTCACCAAAATTGAATGGAGAAGGGGGGCTCTTTTTCTTTCTTTTAGGCAGTGCTATTTTTCTAGAAAAAGAGGTGCCATTCTCTTAGAGTGGCAGTAGCGCCTACCTGAGAGCTGCCGGAACTGAGTTCCTGTGAGTTCCCCCTACAAAAAAAGCCCTGCTTTTAGGTAGGAAGTCCTGTTGTTTGGTATAGTGCCTGGTACAATATTGCTCTCCAGAGCAGTATCATAATTGCACTAATGAATAATAATGAATAATAGAAATAATTACTTTGTCTTTCAGCAGTTAACTTTCAAAAAAGAAATGTGGGAATTCAGACACATGAAAACATATGATTGGCATCTACTTCTTCATAGCAGAACATAGTATTTCAATGTCAGTGTCAAGAGAGAGTTGAAATTATTGCAGTCACTTATTGTAAAGCAGTATTGTAATTAGACTTCCTTTGTTTCTTGTATTTTTTTCTCTTTGGAACTGCTGCTCCAGAATGTGTGGTGCTAGCCAGTGTAAAAATGCATATTTTGTCACTGCTAGAAACGAATTAAATTGCAACACATGCAGATTCTTAGTATTATTTTCTACAAATCTACAACTTTTTCTCTTATATTTTTAAATCAAACTAGAAGAATAAATGAGACATTTGAAAACAATTTTAGAAAATGCATATCATAGGGTATAAATATATATGTAGAAGAGTTAACAACGAAAGAATGTACAGTAATGCCAGATGCTGCCACCAGTTGTTGTTGACTATATTTCTTTTTTAAAAAAATGTAAATTTTAGCATACCCTATCTGTATGATGTGCTTTCACAACAATCAAATTTCTTGCATGGATCCAGCTGTGAAATTACAACCGAAAGACATCTGTCCTTTCATCTTTTATTCTGGGATTTCTGAAAGGACAAGCTATTTATGTGTCTGGTGGGGGCTTTTGCTCATGAAGATAATATTTTAGTGAATCAATCATCTATCTGCTTAAATAGCCTAATGCCTAGCTAAAAAGTTTCAGAATACAGAGCTGAAAATAATTCTTCAGCTCTGCTCAAACAAAGCTCCATGACACACAGTTCCTGTTGCTCTACTTGCTTCCAAAACTCGGAAAAACCCAAATGGTAAAAAAATAAAAAATAAAAAAATTGTCCACTAGCACCTTATAGACCAACTAAGTTTTTTCTGGTATAAGCTTTCATGTGCATACACACTTCTTCAGATAAGGTGCTACTGGACATTTATTTATTTATTATTTTTACTTTGACTGTGTCAGACCAACACGGCTACCTACCTGAATCTAAAAACCCCAAGAGTTTGTGTTTAGGCAGAAAAAAAAGAAATACACCTTTCAAATCAAACAAATTAAAAGAATCTTTGAAAATAATAATTGGGTGAACCCACTGATGATATCTGCTGGCATCCTATGTGCGATGTGTCCTTTCTGATCAATCTCTGTAAGAGTTAAGAGAAAATGCGCTCAGAATATGGACCCTAGGATTGTTCTTTTTACCATCTCCTCTACAGACTATCTTCTCTCCTCTCTCTCCTGCAGATGCTCAGGACTTCACCCAGAAAGACTTTATAACTTGCCTAATGAATGTAGTGTGCCTTATAATCACTCAGTACTGGAGAATTCTAATGCTGGTTTAGACAAGTGTGGGACTTTATTTTAAGGGAAAACTAACAAACCTTGAAACTGAAGAAACAACATAAAAACCAGACAAGGTTTATAAAATCTATATCTCCTTTATTTCCATGAACATGGCTACAGACTGTCAGTAACTCATTGGGACATATGGAAATATACACTTCTTTGAACAAGAAGTATTTGTGTGTATTTAAATTGGATTGGAACTGTGCTTGAGGAGCAACTGTGCTTGATGGGAAGGAATTTTCCCTTTCGATAAAGTTTATTTTGAAAACGATAAACTTTTTAAAAAACCAATAAAATTACATCAATAAAACAAATACAAAATTCATCATAGAGTATTAGACCAGATTAGTACAGCAATATAGCTGGATCACTTCTCAGGTAAAACCTGGGTGAACAGGTTAAAAGCAAGTGTTCAAATGCCAATACTTATGGAAGCAAATTCCAGAGGGCAAGTGTCCTTATTTCACATAGTGTGTCTGTCTATCTATCTATCTATCTATCTATCTATCTATCTATCTCTGTGTATTTGTGTGTGTGTAATAATTTATACAGTGGTACCTTGGGTTACATACACTTCAGGTTACATATGCTTCAGATTACAGACTCCGCTAACCCAGAAATATTACCTCGGGTTAAGAACTTTGCTTCAGGATGAGAACAGAAATCGGGCTCCGGCGGTGTGGCAGCAGCAGGAGGCCCCATTAGCTAAAGTGGTGCTTCAGGTTAAGAACAGTTTCAGGTTAAGTATGGACCTCCGGAACAAATTAAGTACTTAACCTGAGGTACCACTGTATTGGGATTATAATAAAAATGGCAAAAAATATTGGGAACAAAAAGAAACCTCAGACTAAAATGATGGTTTATAAGTGGAACTGTTACTCTTAAGTAAAATAATATGAACCACACCAGTAAAACAATGAAAGAAAAGGATAAATATATTTAAGCCACTTAGGAGTTTTCTTAAAACTGCACAAGCGGGCAAGGTATAGTGAAATCCTTTCTCTTTACTATTAATTTGGAGGATTGTCTATGTCTTCAAACATTTGAATTCTGTAATTGGACCTATGCTTTAAATTATTATATGATTGGGTATTTGTGTTGTTCATTCATCTATAATGGTAAGCAGAAAAACTCTTACAAATTATAGGAAACTGACATGTTTCGATATTGAATTTAGAGAAATGAAATTATTTTTCTTATTATATGTACAGAAATGATTTGGATAATTAAATATTCTTAATATAATCACTTAAATTCATCATCAATTATAAAAATGTAAGCAAATACTTTTTCCGTTTGATTTTTTCAAGGCCCTAATATACCAGTTGTTACCCAACAATGTTTGCACATAATCTCATGTAGTAGGATCTGCTGTTCTATGGAATAAGTTCCTCTCAGAACACTAACTCTGCTGTGTATGCCAATTCTCCACCTCAATTTTTGCCTGACGTGTATATGAACTAGAAAATGCAAGGAATGTTTGTTGCTTAGCTTCCTCAAATAAAACCTTCCCTCTCGTCCATATAGTGACGAAAATGTGTTAAATATCACAGTCAGCTAAGAAGCACTCATACACTATTCCTAATTTCATTTTCTACAGCAAAGCCAAACAAGTGCCACTTTGTTCCATCTTATCAAAACAGATGAAAAGGGGAAAAATATTGCAGTGCTAAGCACAAAAGGGAGGTGTTCAAACCACCGGGGTCAAAATGGCCTGGCATACATAGTGAGGACTTACAGTAAGAATTTTGGAATGACATTGCAAAAGTATTATAAGAGTTAAAGAACTGCGGCGGAAGGTAACAGGAAGGACACAAATATATTTAGTTAGCAAAGTACTGATGTCATTGAGGTACAAACTGAAATGGGCTATGACTGTACTATTTTGCTCTGGGAATCACAAACAGAAAAGCAGTTCAGCTTAAGCCCTGCTGATGAAACTACAGGAAGAAACACAAGCATTTAACTGTAAATGATCCATGCAATCTTTCATGCCTGCTTATTCAAAGATAGCATTTATCTTGATGTTCATAACTAATAAAGACTAAAGCAGTGGGAGGGTAAGTTTTAACGTTTGGGGGTGGCGATGGCAGGAATAGTGCAGAGATTTCTCGCAGTGCTTCATTTTCTACCAAGCTAACCATAGCTGACTTTCTTTCTGCCTCGCATTGCACTGTGGCAGGCATAGTGAACTTCCAGACCACAAGTCAAATTAGGCTCAGCAGGGTTCCTAATTTGGCTTAGGAAGCAATTTTCTCAAGCCACCCGCACCTCAGGAGATTAAAGTGTGGTCCCAATATTGCTTGACAAGTGGGGCTTGCTGGCAGTGAATCTCACTAGCATCAACTACACTAAGATTTTCCTTTGGCAACTCCTAATGCAGAATGTGGGGGTTGCCATCTGCACTGATAATCAGATTGGTGTTGAAAGGGATTTGCTTTCAGCATAGGTAACTAATTGGTGCTGACAACGAGCCTTTTTCTTTAAAGTTATCATGTCAAAGTGGCCTTCAGGAGGTGGGAAAGGTTGGGCTCTGACCTGCCAGCCAGAAAAAGATTCCTCACCCCTGCACTATGGTATCCATCTAAAACAGGGCAAGGTACTGGTCAATCTAAGATAGAAGTATGGCTTCCAGGTTCATAATTATAAAAAGAGCAGGAGAAAACAAACTTGCTCCATCTTCCATGTGACAGCCCTTTAGATATTTGAAGATGGCTATCATAGGTTCTCTCATCCTCCTCTTATCCAGGCTAAACGTCAGTTGTAAGCTGTCTTGAAAATCTTTCAGTTGAAAGATGGCTATAATATTTCAAAATGGAAAATATGTGTTGGAATAAGATTACAGAGGCAGAGCTCACTTTGTTGGACACATAGTGAAATGAAATGAGAATTTGTGCAAAAGGGGGTGTGTGATGGTGAGAATGAACTTAAATAATATACAGTGGTACCTCGGGTTACAGACACTTCAGGTTACAGACTCCACTAACCCAGAAATAGTACCTCGGGTTAAGAACTTTGCTTCAGGATGACAACAGAAATTGGGCGGCGGTGGTGCGGTGGCAGCGGGAGCCCCATTAATTAAAGTGGCACCTCAGGTTAAGAACAGTTTCAGGTTAAAAACGGACCTCCAGAACGAATTAAGTTCTTAACCAGAGGTACCACTGTACTAAAAACCAAAGATACTGATACCCATTCAGAGCACATTCTCAGTAGCAATTGGTTTTGTTTCTGGGTTGCTAGTATTTGCCACTCTTCATGACTTTGGCTAATTGATATTTTAACTACGTATGCAGTTTGTAAATATAGTATAAACAAAACTGCCAAGTTGAATGCTTTACCAACATAAAGGAGACTGCATAGGGAAGGACAGTGATTAAAATCAGAATGAGTTATCCCATAGCATTTTGAGATAGCGTACTTTAATGCTAGATACATCAATTCCTCAATGTCCACTGTGCTAATCTGCATGAACACCTTAACTGATGGCTTGTTAGCAGCTCATTAGCAGCACTGAAAATCCCATGATAAACAATGAACACAAACCAGGTAAATGGACAATGTTTTCAGTGATAACCTATATCCTAAACATTCAAACACTGCAGGTTAGAAAGAAAAAAAAAGATTATGTGAAGTTGAACAGAGGGTATAGGAGAAAATTTAGGGATTCATCTTTATATAAAAGCCCTGAGATCACAGGGTATTGTATTTAAAACATTTGTATGAAATGTAATTATATATATATAATTGAAAATATTTCTGATAGCCATCATATTGGTCTGTGTTAAAATTCAATCAGATTTCCTTCCCACATAAATGATCTAAAAAATACCTCAGACACGTTGGCATTTTTACTATCTGTATGCAAAGTGTATTAGTATGAATTTCAACATACCACATAACAGGCGTTAGCAGCATCATAACACACTGAAAACCTATTTGTGTTTTCTGGTAAGGGAGTATCGAGCTACTGAATGTTGTCTTTACTTATCTTTGGAAGAAAGCTTTATTATAAGCTCATTTCAGTTGAACAAATCTCTCCAGACTCCCTGCTGAGCAGGGCATTTAAACTTTAAAGCTGAAAGTCATTCATTTTTCTTTGCTGACAGTGAAAACCTTAACTGTAGAGGCTTCATGATGTACACGGAAGCTTTTAGACTTTTCATGTGTGGAAAGCATTAAAGTATTTAGCTGCTTACTATATTTTTCTTCAATGAATGGACATCAAAGGCAGACACTTTCACTGGTCGCTTTGCTGGACTGTTTCTTAGCCAAGTGGCCTTAATCTCATTCCATTTAGAGTACCCTTTATACAGAAAGTAAGGTGCGAAAATGTTTGCTACATCATGATGCAGTTCATTTTGATATATTACTATTATTGAAGTGAAGACACAG
The DNA here is from genome assembly GCF_964106645.2 of Podarcis pityusensis. NCBI lineage: Eukaryota > Metazoa > Chordata > Lepidosauria > Squamata > Lacertidae > Podarcis > Podarcis pityusensis. The sequence goes on along the minus strand of NC_138029.1, from coordinate 48,294,976 downwards.
TTATGATGCTTATAGAGGACATTTTGGACTAGAGAATGTAGCTGTATGTATGTGACTTCCAATTAAAATGTTATAACTAACATAAATATGGAAAATATAGACAATTCAACTTCTGCAAGTATCTTTTCTGAACCCCCTAAGAACTTTTTTTAAAGGAACTCACTAATAAAAATCTTCAAAAACTTGAATGTAAATTGTTAAAAAGTGTCTGAGGGGGACACCTGAATATATATAAACTCATGAACAATCAGCTTTAACTTATCTCATTGATAAAAAAAATCATCTCTCATACTGATCTAATGCCTTTCATAGGGGCTTAGATCATAATGAGAGCTTCACTATGGAAAGGAAAATAAACCTTGGCACTCCTTTTTCAAATGAGTTTTGTTTTAATATAATAGTAATTTATTATTTATACCCCACCCATCTAGCTGGGCTTCCTCAGCCACTCTGGGCGGTTCCCAACATAATATTAAAAACACAATGCAGCATTAACATTTAAAACTTCCCTAAACAGGGCTGCCTTCAGATGTCTTTTAAAAGTAAGATAGTTGCTTATTTCCTTGACATCTGATGGGAGGGTGTTCTACTGAGGCGCCACTACCGAGAAGGCTGTCTGCCTAGTTCCCTGTAACTTCACTTCTTGCAGTGAGGGAACCACCAGAAGGCCTTTGGTGTTGGACCACCAGAAGGCTGAACGGTGGGGGTGGAGATGCTCCTTCAGGTATACAGGGCTGAGGCCGTTTAGGGCTTTAAAGGTCAGCACCAATACTTTGAATTGTGCTCGGAAAAGTACTGGGAGCCAATGTTGGTCTTTTAGGACAGGTGTTATATGGTTTCGGTGGCCACTCCCAGTCACCAGTCTAGCTGCTGCATTCTGGATTAACTGCAGTTTCTGAGTCACCTTCAAAGGTAGCCCCACGTAGAGCGCATTGCAGTAGTCCAAGCGGGAGATAACTAGAGCATGCACCACTCTGGCAAGACAGTCTGCAGGCAGGTAGGGACTCAGCTTGTGTACCAGATGGAGCTGGTAGACAGCTGCCCTGTCACAGAATTGGACCCAGAATTGACCTGCACCTCAATGGATAGCTGTGAGTCCAAAATGACTCCCAGGCTGCGTACCTGGTCCTTCAGGGCACAGTTGCCCCATTCAGGACCAGGGAGTCCTCCACACCAGCCCACCCCCTGTCCCCCAGGAACAGTACTTCTGTCTTGTCAGGATTCAACCTCAATTCATTCATTCATTATTTCATACTTAAATGGTTCGGTGCTATAGTCTAAGAATAAGTTAATTGAAATAAAATAATTGCAATTGTGGTTGATGTGTTTCTGAAGAAAATCTGTGTTAATTTGTGACTCATACACATAAAGGCTGAGCAACTGCCATGCTGAAGAGGCTGGGGAAACACTTCTGAAACTGAAGCCAACATGGACGAAGGATTTAAGAAGGAACATGTTCAGAAGAGGGCAAGCAAGATGAACAAGAGTCTAAAAACCAAGCCATATGAAGAACGGTTGAAGGAGCTGAGTATGTTTATCCTGGAGGAGGCTAGAGGAGATATAATAGCCATCTTCAAATACCTAAAGGGCTGTACCATGGAAGATGAAGCAAGCTTGTTTTCTCCTGCTCTAGGGGGTAGGACTCAAACCAATAGCTTCAAATGACAAGAAAGGAGATTCTGACTCAACATCAGGAAGAACTTTCTGGCAGTTAGAACTGTTCAACAGTGGAACAAACTCCATTGCGAGGTTGTGGATTCTCCTTCCTTGGAGGTTTTAAAGCAGAGGTTGGGTGGCCTTCTGTCATGGATGTTTCAGTTAAAATTCCTGCATTGCAAGGGGTGGGACTAGATGACACTTTGGGATCCCTTCAAACTCTATGATTCTATGAAGAACTGAGCTTTTGTGGAAGCCACAAAAAATGGTTCACACACTTATACACAGTTGCACATCACTCCAATCACCAAACGGTGCGAGATTCCAAGGGTTCCAGGCACAAACCCAGGGTATGGGTATCTTTATGATATATGGTTTATTTACACATATATACAACCTGAGCCTACCTCAGAGGGGTTCACAGCAACAACACCCCAAAAGGTTCTTGTTTCCCCCCTAGCCATAGCCTGGAATTCAAACAGAAATTAAACATTATCTCAAATGCTGGACACTGTCTCCAGCTTGCTGCTTTTCACTCCTAGGTCACCTCACTCCTAAACTCTCAACTCTGGTTTTGTTCCTTCTCAATGTGAGTTATTTGCTGTCTCCCACAGAGCCCTTTCCTTTGTTCTTCTTACATACTAGCCAGGAAGCTAGCCTGGCTATTCAAAAAATTAGAAGTATTGATTAGATTTTTAGACTTGCCAGACCCCAGGATTAGAGGAGTCTGGCACCCAGCTTAACACCCTAAACTCACAAAGGTATATAAATTTGTCCAGTGTTGTTTCTGTGCTCATGGAAGTGCCTCTCCTTCAGCAGAGGCTTCTGTGAACAGGAAGGGGAAGAAGGTAATTTCCCCGCCCCCACTCCAAATTCTCATTTTTATCCATATCACATACTGTCGTGTATAATTCCCCAACCCTCTTGAGGGTGAAGAGGTGCCTACAGAGGGAAGGGGAAACCAGCAAAAGTCATCTCTCTCCTTTGCCTCCTCTGGGTCCAAGTGACTTCTGTGAGCATAGGGAGGCAATCTGATACAACTCAGTGTGAGCTATATATTCAGCTATTTCAGAAGAATTATTTATATTCAATGTAATTTTCATAATGAAAATGTCTGCTGCTCCAACAATTAGTTTATTTCATTTACAGATTCTTGCGGGAAAAGGAAGTGACAACCATTTTAGTATTTTTAAATCTATTGCAATAAATATACTCAGATACACTGAAAGCAACAACAATAGCAACAACAACAACAACAACAACAACAACAGCTGGTTGTATCTGTAGCAATAGCCTGAATACACTGGACCAGGATTTACAAGTATTTTATAAGCAAGAACATTGTGATTGTATTTACTTTTATCTTACCCAGAGTAACATTATCTCTTGCAACTGTGAAGAAACAACAGTAGCATATAAATCTGTTTTCGGGAATTGCCAGAGCTGCAATATGAACAAAACAACAACAAACCTATGGTTACATGGAACATACTCAATAAACACACAAAACATAATCAGCTGTACTTTTGAATAAATAAGGTATACTAGTCATTGTATGAATTTGTAGATTTCAACAGAAGTCTCATAACGTTCAACAAAAAAAGCAGAAGACCCAGTGGATCAGTTCATTCTCTAGTCAGTTCATGCATAACCCTCCATACATGTATAAGTATCTATTCCACCTGTCTGTTCAAAAGTACAGCCGGTTACGTTTTGTGTGTTTATAGAGTTGTAATATGAGGCATCTTTCCCTGTGCCTTGCTCACAGTTGCACATGCTAACTGCTAAAGAGAGCCTCATGATCTTCTCCTTAGAGTGTAAACCCCACTGTAAACCCCTTCTTCAACAACTATACCTCCACTTCTGTCAAAAGCAAGAACAAATTTCCTAACCAAAACTGAAAAGTCCTTGGCTTTTCAAATGACTATAAATTGCATGGCTAAGTGCATATGGCCACAGGGCTGTCACAGTTACTTTTCTTGACAATTCATCATAGCATACTAATTCTGTAATATCATTACTGCATCTCTTCTCACTGTACTGATCCAGGCAGTTAATTTAATCAACTAATAATAGATTCAGAAATGGATGCAAGGGGCCCTAGCACTTCAAATTATATTACTGGAGATGCACAGCAGTGAAAGCAACATATTCACTTCTTACCATTAAATGTAACCTCCAGAAGTTATATATTCCTAGTGAGATGGGATTTTATCTCTTTAAAAACACCAACAACCTCAGAACACAATTACAGAGTTTTAAAGATAGTTTTCCCTCCCAGCAGTAATAAAACCAGATCAGAAAACTTCTCACTAAGCAAATTTCTAATTTCAAATGAATACTAACAATGCAATTCTAAATATGTTTGCTAATTTCAACAATACTTACTCCCATGTAATGGAACATAAACTTGCCTTCTGAAATAGGTTTCTTGATCATTTCACAAAATAGGCTGTAAATAATCTTACGGTACTTGCAAAGAAAAATTAACCCTCTAGTGTTCAAACATCAACAATTAATTTTATTAAATTTTAATATTTTCTCCAAAAACATTTTTCCTAGAGATACTCAACCTTAAACACATGATTCCCCTTGAACCAAACTATCTATCTCCATCTATAACCGTGTATGCTGTATGTTATACAGTATATCTTTCCTGATAGCCATGCCCTTATTTCTTGATAGGAAGGTCTTTGAATTGTCAATGTATGTATGTACAGTATATATTAATTGAAGGACACATGTACATCATGACATCCAATTCTTACTATAGCATTACATACAGCAAGAAGCGTGCCAAACTCTACTCTGTCCCATAGTTGTGTGGGTCTTGGTCTTACTATGAAATCTCAATCCTTCCATGTCATTTTTGCATTCCTATGATACATGGAATCACAGGGAAGCACCGCCACCACCATGTTCTGGCTCTTCAATAGAGAGATTAGACCAAACTCACAGAGGATGGCTAAACAAAACTTCCATGAGGTGGTTTTAATACATTTTAGTATTTTAACTTTTGTATGTTTTAAAGTATGGTTGTGAATTTTTCTTTCATTGTGTATAAATTTCATAAAATAAATAAATGTTCAGATGCTGCGTATGTTTATGGAAGTGATCAGGGGATGCCCATCACCTTGCTATTTTGCTGTGAGTTTCAAGAGAATCTCATTGTCAGAACCAAAGTGGAAGCATGTGGACCGAGCTCTGATTCATCAAGTGAATATTTATGGCTTGTCCTTGTCGTGAAGCCAAATTAAGTCTTCCATGTATAGGGTTACTCTAGCAATCAATAGTTTAAGAAGCAACTATTTTCATATCTAAAATTTTAAAGAAAGGAAAGCGGAACTGTACACCAATTATATGAATTAGCTACCTACACAGATGCCTGATGAGTACAGGATGGTTTTTGCAGTAGGTGTACTTGTTGGAGAACAAATTAGTGTTTCACTGATGCACTTATAATCCTGTTATCATATCCACAACTGAAAGATGATTAACATACATTCCTCAGAGAACTTATCTGGAAATAATTTTAGATCTATTTTATGCAGAACTATGGAAGCTGCCAGTCAATTAGATCTTCAAGCACACTGAATTCCACTGAGAAAAACTATAGCTAACTATAAACTGCTCATTTAAATTCATTTAGGAGTGGCTATGTACAGGTTTGTTGCTGCGTTTGAGTAATGATGTATCAGATATTTAGCACCTTCTCAAGGATTTCAATTGTGTAGGAGGAAAGAAGGAAAAATGTCAAATTCATGCTGAAACACTGGCAAATTTTATGTCCGTATCTCAGAACAAAACAAGTAAAATTACTGAACATATGGCTGATTTAATTTAATAGACCCTTTCCAAAATTATTCTGACTACCACATTTTTAAAAAATTACATTTTTAAAAAATGTTCACCATTGGACCATCTGTCTCTGCAAATGGAAAGAAGCTGAAGACTTCTGATTGCTATTTTCCTAATCAAGATTGTCTAATATATTTCTAATATGTTGATTAACCAGATCTGACACTGTATACTGGAGTCATTTAGAAGTATGTTCAAATAACTGGCCACATACATCTTTAAATTCCATATCATTCACTCTACTAAAATAGTAGCATAGAAATAGGGAGTGATTCCTGGTTTTTTAAAGAATGTAAATAATCTTAGCGGCGTTGTTTTACTTTTCTTAAAAATGGCAAAATGGAATGTATGTATCTCAAATATACTTCAGGGAGTGCATGAAATTTGGAGACTGTTCACAGACACAATGAAACAACAATTGCTCATTTGATCAAAAGTGCAGAGATAGTTGTGTATATGGTAATCAGGTCACATAGAAGCACAACAGGTACTTAATAGGAGGCAAGCCATCAAATATTCATTGGGGCTGAATATTTCTTTCCTGGGTCAGGAAGACTGGAGCTTGGAACAGCTCAGACTAGGAGCTTTTTCATGTATGTATATATATATGTATGCATGTAATTTGCACCCCACACCTTTCTCCAAAGAAACCCAGGGTAGCAAACATATTGAAACTAAAACAATACAATTAAAGCTTCCAAAATCAGATAAAAATACAGGAGCTAGAACCTCCATCGCTTCCTGACTCTCAGCCTGGCTTTCTCACCAGGTTTGCTCGCACCTCTGAAGGAGGATCTGGAAGCTGGCCAGGGACCCAAGCAGCTGATGTGAGGACCTCTAGTCCTGAGGCAGGAACATCCAGACCTAATGGCTTTTCAGTCACTGGCAGTGTGAAGATCTGCTTGGAGGTTCACTCTGCCTACTCCTTAGGTTTGAGGTCTGGGTAGGATGGAATCCTAGCATTGAAGTATATGAGGAGGGAAGCTTTGACAGTTTCCTTTCCAGCTGCGTACACATACTCCATTTACAATGATGGAAGCAGCAATTTTTTCTAGCAACATTCCTGGAACAGTAGTAAGGGCCACATTCAACTAAACAATTGTGCTAGCAGGAGTCAGCTCACTACACACAGACAAATCAAAATACTCTAAGCATTGAATTGCTAATATTCCCATAAGCAGGTACAAGTACTTTGTATGTCATCAGTGTGTGCTCTATGATCTTGCTCTTATTAGCTAAAACACACTTTTCAAGTACATTATGGCTTCACTTGAAATAATTGCAGCTGAAATGAACCCATTAAATGTTATCGATCTCTCATGATGATCATGATACACTACTATCAAGAGTGACTTCCTGAACTTCATTTTGAATGATATTATAAATGAAATGTATATTGTTAAAATGTGTGCAGGCCGTGCCAATACTTAAGGCATTTAATGTTTTCTTTATACATTTTAAGAAGCAACAGCAACAAACATGTCAATTCTATAACCCTCCTTCTTAGAGGCATTAATGTCAATGAAACTAACAATATCATAGAATCATACATCTGGATGGAACCAAAGCCCATCTTGTCAACCGTCCCCAAAGTAAGGACGTCGGTCAGTCAGTCAGTCAGTCAGTCAGTCAGTCAATTTTACACCTGTAATCTCTTCACTTTGAATATAAGAGGCAGAACAAAGTTCATCTAACAAATATTTCAAAAATGACATATTTTGCAAGAAACTCAGTTTTACACTTGTTTTTTAGCTGTGAAAGTTCCTGATGCCTCAGAAAGAGAAAGAGAAGGGGGGAAAGAACATATTTGCAGTGCACAAATCTTATCGGAATGCATGAATACAATATGTGATTCTAAGTAAAATCAGTAGGAACTAACTGCTTAATTCTGTTCTTTATTTTCACTGGATTGGATTCGGAGTTCAGTGACTAGTGTTGCTCATGGAATGGAGTGCTCTTGGATCTTGACCCCTTCCTCCTCATGTAGGTTTTCTAGGTATCTAATGGCTGACAGAGCATGTATGCAAAGTACCATGGGGTTTGTTGTGAGAAGTCAGTATTGGTCCCCCCCCAAAAAAACACCCCTTTTACTCAAATGTAATGGGCCCTTCAGAGGCTCCTTCCATCTGTGGAAAGGATCCAACCTACTAATTACAATTGGATTCAGATGCACCCATCTTTTTCTGGATTAAGTCATCATTCCTAACCCTACTTACCTAGGAGTGAACCCCACTGAATTACAGACATAGTTAGGATTGCAACCTAAAGTCATTAGTAACTTTAGCTAAAGTGGGTAAGAAAAGGTAAGATAAAAGGTAAATCCAAAATATTCAATGACTAACAGAAATACCACTGGTAATATTTTGAAAAATTCTGGAACCAATACCCAATACAGTTTTCCTCCATGCTTGTAACTAAACACCAACAAGTGAAAATTTGTTTTACTGCTATAAGGTACTAGACAATTTTTTGCATTGTTCTTTATCCCAAACTTAGGCCATTTTCATAAAAAGTATTCTTTTGTAAGCATTTTTTTAAAAAATGGTCTAGGGGCAATTTCTAATGTATTTGGGATTTTTTATGCCACAGAAAGCAAAATCTAAAGTGAATTACAACTTACAAAAAGGCTCACTTCTACTTTTTATATTCTTTTGCAACATTCAGAAGTAACACATTAGAAACTATGAGTGCAATCCTATGCACACTAAAACTGACTGAAACCAGTGGGCTTTACCTCTGAGTACACATCCATAAAATGGGCTATAAGTAGCACATGGGTGACCTTAGAAATTCTTGTAAAAATGTGCTTAGGTTTCAACTGTTTAGTACAATGTGCTACAGTAACTTGATATACAGAAGTTTCTTTCAGGATTCCCCCCACCCCTGCAATCCATTGTTACTAAATAGTTTTCCTCATTGTACAAGCAAAACAAATGTTGAAAGGTACACGCTTGTGAAATTTAAGCATACAATGTTGCTCTATGTATTTAGCTGAAAACCTGGCAGTTGGCTGCAAATCAACTTTTTGTCTTTCCTGCTTTTGTTGGCAGACTTCGCAGAATTTTTTATTATACGTACTTTGAAATTCATGGCTGGCATGAACCTCTGTGTGTCATATTTTTAAATGAAATTTGGGCAAGAAAGTTAATTCTTATTAAACACACACTAAGCTGGTTGTGTTGCTAACAACGGAAAACAAAATACATTTGGCTGCAGTACTAAACTTATTTTCTCTGAAGAAGTCTCACTGACATTGTTGGGATTACTCTGGAATAAATGCGACATGAATTGTAGCCTTTGCTTAATATTGTATACAAACAATGCTATTAATTAAGAGTAGAATTCTGGAAGCACTCTACAAGATCTGAACACATACATAAGCTGGTTGGTAATTGACAATGGGGTGTGTGTCAAAAAGATCTTGTGAGAAGCTTCTTTGCCTGCATTTTGGAAACAGAAGAACTTGTTCCAACAGAGCCCTCACCCCTTTTAAAAGGTACTTACAAATGTCAGAAAAATCAACACCATTTTCAGTGGCCATTTTTTGCTCAAGCCTACATACCTGATCTGATGGCTCTTCATGGAGAACCATCAGTTCAGTACAGTGGTACCTCAGGTTAAGTACTTAATTCGTTCCGGAGGTCTGTAGTTAACCTGAAACTGTTCTTAACCTGAAGCACCACTTTAGCTAATGGGGCCTCCTCCTGCTGCTGCGCCACCGGAGAACGATTTCTGTTCTCATCCTGAAGCAAAGTTCTTAACCTGAGGTAATATTTCTGGGTTAGCGGAGTCTGTAACCTGAAGCGTATGTAACCCGAGCTACCACTGTACTAGAGATAACCAATGACTCACACTCAAGATATAGACTGCTAAATGAAATTATTTCCTTTGGACTCCATGCATATGTAACAGGTTCTGTTAAGATATGACTTTGCTTCTGAATTCAACCATTTAGTCTGCCTTGGGCTCTCATGCTCCCTTTCCACAACACAACCATAAAACTCTTTCTCCACTAGTTAGCTGTCTTACATGAAATGAGAATAAAAGGGGTGGGAGACAATTTGTGCAAAGCCTGTTACCTATCTTATTTCAGATAGTGAAAGAAGAAGCAGTTTTTTTGCCACAGCGTGCTCCCCCCCCTTTTTTACAGAACATTATAATTAAAGGACTATGTCAGATAACTGGTCCATTATATATCCAATATTTTGACTCAGATCAACTACTTTTCCTTCCTGGGTAAAATTAGTTGCCAAAGCTGCCATAATGGTCTCAATGCAGGGTGGAATTAAATAATCTAACTGGAATCTGAATTTCTCTGTTGTCAATAAATATATGTGTATATATGCATCCTATTATATGTGGGAAATAATTCAATTTCAGTACAGTCATTTCTAGCAGCCAGTCAAATATGATGTAGAAAATAAGCTAAGAAGTGACATGTTTATTAGGCTTTAACAACAGCAAAGAATATAGTGATTTACTGTTTTAAAATAGAAATGTATTTATAATCAATATTGTTTCAAAACAAATTGTTTCTGGAGCATTAACAAAAATGTCTGCAATACAGAAACAACACATTAATTAATTATTCTCTTTTAGTCAATGCCACTATAAATGAAACACCTTTATAGTTGTGTCACAGAATAACTGGCATGCTTAATGGGAGGTGGGGAAATTCTTGTAAATACATACACTCCAAATAAATTTCAGCATTGCTAATGATATTTCAAAGAATAAACTACATAGTCACTAAGGGAAAAAGGCAAGAAAAAGTGCAAAAACAATCAAATCCAAAAGCTACAGAGGGAGGGAAGTAAAACTGTTGATGCTAACAGAAAAGGCCGAGGACCAACTTCCACAAACAAAACAAAACAAAACTTAGCAATATCACCACCAAAACAAATAAACTTATATTCCTTTAATGACTAAGAAATTTAGTAAGCTTTGGTGGTTTACTCGTGTATACTGCACCAGATGCATGAAGTGCTACCCTCTTTTGGCAGGCTATGAGCGTGGAAAACAACTGTAAACAGTGAGGTTAAAATAGTATGGAAAAAGCACAGGGAAGAACTCAGTGCTTCACACTTCTGATCATTCCATCACTACATCTCTGCTCCCCTTTCACGCTGTTCTGGAATTTCTCCCAAAGCCCCCAGAACCACTTTCGGGGGTGCGGGGAGGGGAAATACCACTGCTCTGGCAGGAAAATGTACCCTCAGTGTGAAACGTACCCCCAGTTTTTGAACTATTTATTTAAGATAAGTACATTGAACATTCAAATATCAGTAATTAGTGATAACACAATCTTTTAGTACACTAAGTAAGTTAATATCTGTACTGCAACTGGAATTCATTGCTTCCACTGAATCCCAAATGAATAGAATCAAACTTCATTTTTAGTTCAAATTGAGGTACAGTCATACCTCGGGATAAATGTGCTTCAAGTTAAGTATTTTTGGGTTGCGCTCTGCAGCGACCCGGAAGTAATGGAGCACAATACTTCTGGGTTTTGCCGCGTGTGCGTGCGCAGGTCATGCGCAGAAGTGGCGAAACAATCGCTTCAGGATGGAACGGGGCTCCGGAACGGATCCCATTCGCATCCCGAGGTACCACTGTATTGTATTTCACACTGAAGTACGATAGTTACATATATCAAGCATCATATAGCAAAGCATGTGGTTGTATCATTGCCCTCTATAGATATTTGATATACTAGTCAACAATCAGTCATGCAGAGAATATATAGCACAAGAGTCCTGTAAGTCCTGTGCATCTTTTGTTTTGGGTGTAAGGTTGCTCACCTCTTCTGGAAACCCTTCTTCTACATTCAGTACAGATGTCTCTCACCCACAGGACTCTAGGGCTGGCTTGGGGAAAGTGTACTGAATTAAGCTAATAAGAAAATGAATAGGTTTCAGTTAATATTAAACGTTATAAGTTATCAACTTGAAGCATCTGTTTCTAAATTAACAGTAATCAGAAAATCGATTCCTATCTGCATCACTTGTATATTACCTTCCGCCCTATACACGTGTTGAGAAGTCAAATGTTGTATCAGCCAGAGTGGTTACACTTGTTAGAGATCGGATTCCAATAATGGTTCCTTAATGCATATATATATATATATATATATATATATATAATCTCTCTCACACACATATGCACACATGGCACTACCATATGTATGTTGTTGTAATGGAGGAGGCATGACTTGTACTTAGGCACAGATAGTATCTTCTGTGGATTGAAGTGTAATGTGGGAAAGAATGGCCTTCTCCAGTAAACTTTGATAAATTTTGATAAAACTGCATTTCTGAATAGCATAAAAGAGAGTTATATAATTCTAGCTACTTTGCTTGGAATCACACACTGTGCATCAAGATTTGAGTGACATGAAAAGACAACATTTGTCCTCCAAACAAACTCACTGCAATAGCATGATTATCCTCTGATCTTAGCACTTAGCTTTCTTCTTCTTATTTTCATGGCATTCATATTGTTGTGCAATTTATATCACTTTCTGCTCAGTGACAAAATAATTTTAAACCACAGGAGGAATCTCAAAAAGTATATTTCTCTTTGAACTCAGGCAACAGAAAAGATATATAAAGTGAATATTTATACCATGTTATGCCATTGGTTTACAACAAATGTATGGGTATTCTTTGTCTTTAGCTCTGCATCTATATTAATTTCAAAGTCACTACTAACTTTTTCAGCTATTCCCTAATGCACATTTGTACATCTTCATAATACCTTCAGAATAATTTATAATATATTATAGCTCTTTAAAAAAAAATATCATCCTTTTGATCTAAAAACCCTTATATTTCATCTTTAATACATTCTTTTGAAAAAATACTTTCTGGAGGATTTATCACGTATGTTTTATTCCTCTAAGGCATCAGCAACATAGAGCTTTACAAAGGAACGCTTCATCACATGTACAGAATGCTTTGAAAAGTTGGTGTTTTGTCAAGTGACAATCTTCTCCTGGAGATAAATTAAATATTATTGAAAACACCTAAGTCTAAGGAGCATTTTTAAACATTATTTCAAAAATGTGGTACCACCCAAGAATCTTGTCCAGCAGTTTCCAGAGGGAGAGTTGTCTGTTGCTCACAGTTGTATTTGTTTTTAGGATTAGTTTTATTGAGTCAACTGTGCTCCAGTACAGTGTTTGAAAGAATGTGAAATATATCCATTCCATTATGATTTGTATTTCTGCAACTGTAAATTGTAGGCTCTTAGCCAAAAGATGAGAGATACAAGAAATCATCCCCCCCCCCCGAATGTTCTGTTTTCAAAACAGAATGCATGACTGAATAATCAGGCTTACATCAAACACCACTGAGAAGACTAAATGGGTATTTTGGAACTAAGAACATATTTCCTACAAATATTCAAATCTGCATGTAAAAGAATTGGCATGTAGAATCACTCTTTCTGCAATGAAAAGACAAGGAAATAAGATAGGTTACCTTAATGATGGTAACCAATATTTCTGCTGGAAAAGAAGCTTTCAACACCTTGATTAAAAATTATAGAAGGCAAACAAGTTAGAGTTTTAAGTCTAACACATCTATTTCGAGTACATGACATGGTGTCTAGGTATTTTATTAGCTTTAACTATGTTGTTTGTGAAAGATACCCAGGAGGACTATGGCAGGGAAGCACCATGAAAAATATAGTGTCACACCACAGTGCTGATTATTCACTGCATATTTTCCCACAGGGACAGAGTCTTAAGTCTCGATTAAAGCTGATAGCTAGGTTTTAGACAACTTTCTAACTTTTCACACAGGTTTCTTCCTAAAGTTTTTCTCTCTTTGTTTTTCAGTCACTGAAAGCAATACCAGAACGTCTAAATCAGTTAAATTTAGTAGCCATTGTAGTTATCTAAATTTTAATAAAATATGCAATATCAGAAACACCCACTTGAGAAAGTGTGAGAAAATTACAAATTTTATGGCTATCCCTGCAAAAAAAGGTTTAATTAAGGAGAGATTAAAATTAAAGTAGAATTATTTTAAGCTTTTTGAGCATCTCAGTCATGTTCACATTTAGACTATCCATGCACCAGAGGCAGGTACTAAACAGTTTTTATCCATATTGTGAAAAATGCATGGCAATTGTGTGCTCTAAACCCCTATTGAATAATATTAGTCTTACTTAGCCTTATTACAGCTGTTTCCATTCCATCTGAGAAACAGAAGGGAAGAGTTCAGTGTCCTCCTATCAGCTCCACAGAACTCAAAGTATGGAGAGAATTGTCACTGCTGTTACATCCAAGCAGGCAAAGGGAATCTCTGTTTAATATATGTCAGCTCGTAATCTTATGATACTAACACACAAATAAATCAAGGAAATGTTAAAGTTTAAATTTGTCCTTTTGTTATTCAATGAGGCTGACAATAAAAATCAATCTATGTATCAGTCAATCAAAAAATGTGGACTCCTGAAGGTCTGTTACTATGCTGGCTGCACAAATGCACACACTAAGTACTCCTCTCGGAATAAGATTTAATGCAAAGGGAATGTCATTTCCTTGCAGATTCTTTCGAAAGCTACAAAACTTATTGCTTCTTGGGCAGAAAAGGTTATCTAGTTTTGGGTAACTATAAGAACTGTAACTGATGGTGGCAGTACTCAGATGAAATTAACACTGCTGAATGAGGTGTAAAAAGAGACATATGCTCCTTTCCTTTTACACCTTGCTGTACCAACCAAAACACTTCTAGCTAAGGTTCAGAGGGACACCTGGAGTGGCCTCCAAAGCAGTGTGGAGCCACAACTGTGCACATAGTGAACATATTGATTTTCTAGACTATGGCATACTCTCAATATGAATTTTTGAAGGTGGACATTTGTTGAATATCTATGAAGGACATTGGTATGCTGCTACAACAAATAGCCATTCTCCTGCGTAAGATGAAAAGTATCATAGGCTCTCCTTTTAACAATGGAATGCTAACAAAAACTATTAAACAATAATTTCTCCTGAAGGTTCTTCTGTTCTTTCTGTTTGCTAAAGGACACTCACTTTGGAATATGTAGATATATTCAAATGTAGTGCTCTAACTCATAAATCAATGCAGATGGAGACAGACAGATAAATAATTATAAATACACAAAAGATTACATAAGGGAAAATAATCTCTTTTATTTGCAAAAGTAGAAGAAGGTGGTAACATCTGATAATGAATTTAAAATGAGCAATTAAAAATGAATCAGGTGGGGGGGAGCTATTCAATTCTAAAGTACTATATTGTTAGAAAAGGAACTAGCTGACACCACTGAAGATGAGAATTTAAGATTGCATTTATAGGTACTAGGAAAGATGTTCTGTTGAACCCAGTGGGGCTTATTGCCAAGAAAACTTTCATAAAATTAAGTAAAACAAGAGATAACTGCACAATAAGTAGGCACAGTACACATACTGTGTAACTTTCAATGCTGTGGCCCAGTTTGAGATATTATATGTTGCATAGGAAACCATGAGCATAGGCACATAGGAGTATGTGGATCCAACAAGTGGAGCTGCATGCTTGACTCTTTAATACAAGTAAACTCTACTACCCAGCTGTTTGGGTGGGTGAGCTAATTTCCATCAGAATTCCCTTTCCATACAGTAAGGAACCTGAGGCCTGGGGGCCAAATGCAGCCCCCCAGAGCTATTTATTAATAAATTGCTTTGATATATATATATATTTACAAATAATGTTTACGAAATAAATACCCCAACCAGGGCAAAAACACTCAAGAGTGGAGACAGACACGAGTGTGGAATGCCTCCCTCCTTAAGCTCTAGTTTGTCTCTACTCTCTGGAGTGTTTTAACCCTGGTTGGAATGTGACCTCAAACTGTGCTAATGCCTGTTGCTTGGATGGATGAAGAATGGAGAGATGGACTTGTGTGTTGGAAACCTCTGGCTTTTATGTGGCTGGAATATAGTTTACAATGCAAATAAAAGCATCACATTTATTCATCGGCTCATGTTTGGCTCTGGCCCTACGCACACCATCACTGGAGTGTTGTCCATGATGCAAAGTGGTCCTCAGGCTGAAAGGGGGGCATGATAAAGGGGGTAAAGAATCAGGTCAGACAGTCCTTCACACAGTATATAATTAAACTGTGGGATTATCTGTCACAAGATATGTGATGGCCAACAACTTGAACAACATTAAAAGGGACTTAGACAATTTCATGAAGGATAAGGCTATCAATGGTCACTAGTCATTGTATTCTTGATACAAGTACAAAATGAATAAAATATGTATTCTCTTACCAAAGTCTCTCTATTTCTTTTTTAACCATTTGTCTAAATTTGTCTTAATCTTTACATTAATACTATAGAATAATTCTGCCTTCTGGCCTGTACCGCACACTCCTCTATAACTCTTAAATGTCCAGAAACAGACCTGATTTCCCTCTGCTGTTTTCTTGCCGCAGAAAAATCTCTCCTGTAAGAACTGGGGGCAGGGCTGAACCTCACACCAAGGTGAGAACCAAGGTAGAGGTCTTTAGATGCTCAGTAAAGAGTCCCTGATATCTGCCTGTATATCTCTGTGTTATGTCTTACTTCAGCATGTTGATGGGGAAGCATAGCACAAGAATTCCAATGGTTGATGGTAGCTGGAACAAGCTAACTTCCAAGTAAAACACCAGGATCTAAATAATGAGATAATGGTTTATTTGAGGGGTGAAATGCCTATATAAAGCATTGGTTTATTATGTACCCACGTTTGTCACAACAGGCAATTACATAGCTGTCAACTTACAGATTTGAAAATAAGGGACCAGCAGCCTTGAAAATAAGGGACCAGCAGCCAAAATAAGGGGCCTGCAGCCTCACCTGTTCCAGGCACTCCAGTCTTCCTGTCCTCCTGCAGTCTGGTCAAACTTATGCTGAGTAGCTTCAAGAACATTGTCCAACCAACTTTGTAACCAGAGGTTCAACTGAATAGAATCTGAATCACATGCAGCCTCAACTTAAGATGGCTCCCTGGCCTGGCTTTGCACTGCAAAGTTTGCAGCAGCACGTGCAACAAAATGGCGTCCAGCATTCAAAAAACCCCTCAGCTTGCATTAACTAGCCACACACAAGGCATGCAAGCTCCACCCCCCAGTCGTTCTTAGACTTCTTATTGGGTGAGCAACACAGCCAAGAAACACAGTTGGAGCCTCCCTCCTCCCTGGCCGGCAGGGAGGGAAGGAGAGGAGCTGCTTCCTTTGAAATTTAAGGGACATCATTTAAGGGACATTTAAGGGACATCCATCAATAAGGGACAGCAGCGGAACATGGCGCTGGAATAAGGGACTGTCCCTTCAAATAAGGGACACTTGACAGCTATGCAATTAGCAAGTTGTATTTTACCAGGATCTAAATAATGAGATAATGGTTTATTTGAGGGGCGAAATGTCTATATAAAGCAATGGTTTATGATGTACCCACGTTTGTCACAACAGGCAATTAGCAAGTTGTATTTTAATCATCCCAGAGAAACTATCAAAAATACGAGTTTCGTGCAGTATCTCAATCTGCTAATAACTGCCTAGGTTTCTTTCATTTACAGAAATATAATTTTAAAACTGTAGCTCAGCCTGTCCTTTTGTTACATCCAAATGCTGACTATTAAATTTAGAAATAATTGGAGTGAATTCCATTTGTCAGGAGAAACACTTGTAAAAATCTGTAAAGGTTTTGCCTCCACAACGCCCTATATATAATTAATTCAGATCTGACACATCTCTAAGGTTACCTCCTGAGGAAAAGGTAACCTTTCAATCATGAAAGTTAATCCAATGTTAAGAAAAATCCCTTCACCATCAGTGGGGAACACTCAACTGCTACCTTTCAAGATTTTTGAAAGTGATTCATGCCTCCAGCAAACAAAAGATGTTCATATATTGTTTATTTCCTATAGTCATGCTGCTATACCACATGGCAATATGCCTACACACAAGCTGGATTCTCGGATTCAACAGGGAACATATGCCAAACAAAAATAAGTTTAGACGAGGGCACCCTCCTGCATGTTCCTGTCAGGCCTTTGTTAGCAGTGAAAACTCTTTCTGTCTGCCTATTCAGTGTCTTCTTTACACGCCTTGCCTCCATGGAAAAAAACCATGGGTACCCCCCCCCCAACTTTAAGTATTACTAACACACTTTATCTAAAATCTATTTCTTTTAAAATAGTAAAAGCATGTGGTAGGAGGCTGGTGGAAGCTGACCCATCTTCTTTCAGCACTCTGCATTCCTCAACAAATCTGCTTGAGAATTGAATCATAGAATAGAATCATAGAGTTGGAAGAGACCACAAGGGCCATTGAGTCCAACCCCCTGCCAAGCAGGAAACACCATCAGAGCACTCCTGACATATGGTTGTCAAGCCTCTGCTTAAAGACATCCAAAGAAGGAGACTCCACCACACTCCTTGGCAGCAAATTCCACTGTCGAACAGCTCTTACTGTCAGGAAGTTCTTCCTAATGTTTAGGTGGAATCTTCTTTCTTGTAGTTTGTGGTCACTGCTGAATGTGGTGGGCTGTAGGTGGAAGGAGGCTGGCTGAAAATGGGGGCAGTGGCAATTTCCATGAGTGGGATCCAACCCCTAGTGTCCATTTTACCTGTCTTGCACGACACAAGACAAAGCTAGCTTGCATGCACCAGCTGAAAGCCCAGGGAGGCAGTTACTGGAAAACAAACAACTTTCCAACCACTTATCTTCATGCTAACAAGTCTATGCCTGCCTTCTACTTAGTGGGACAGTATTATTATTATTATTATTATTATTATTATTATTATTATCAATCAAATTATACCCCGCCCATCTGGCTGGGTTTCCCCAGCCACTCTGGGCGACTCCCAACGGAATATTAAAAACACGATAAAGACAGAATATTAAAATATTATAAATATTAGAAAGAGGAAGTTGACACTGCTACGTTATAATTCACTCTGAAAATCCCAAAGCTGCTGGGTCCTGCTACACACTAAATCCTTGCAGCCAATGACAAATACCTGTCACTATTGTGAGGCCCCAACATCCATTAGTTCCTCAGTTACTGTGGATTCATAGTGGCAGTAGAAAGCCCTTCTGTCCACAGAGAATTTTGCGCACAGTAGAGGAGGGAAAGTTCATCCTTGTGTGTTACCTCTTTCTCATGTCTGCCCAGTGACATTTACTCTGTCAAAATGAGGTGAAAACAAGACAATTGTTCCATTGTTTTACCTTTGCATTTTTGCTCCACTGTGAAATGTGTGATTATGAATGTGCTGGAGATGGCTGTGAGCATGTAAGGGTTTAAGGTGTCTGAAACAGATCATGATATATGTGTGTTGTAGGGGGTGAGGAAGTGTGTGATATTGTGTGCATGAGCATATGGGGATTGTTACTGACAGTGTGTGAGGGTGGTGAGGGGGCTAGAACTCTAATGAATACATGAATATGGTACAAAGAATGACATCTGGGCCTAAAATATTTCCAGGGAGGAAAGCTTATGTGAAAACCACACATGAATGATTCAGAACATAACAACAGTTATATACATATAAATATGCATTTAATGGTGCATGATATTTAAAAGTTATAAATTTATCTGTTAAAATGCATATATGTATTTGTCACCTTTTAACATTTAAAAATTATGATACAAATATAAACATAACAAAATACAATACAATGGTGCAGTTGCCATTGTGGCATTGTCAGGTGATATTTTTGTCACATGAAACTGGGGTGTAGAATTGTTTAACATACTATTTACACAATTATCTTACATGCTCAATGTTTTAAAGATTATTTTATATTTTTATTTTACTCAGTTTGATTCATTGTATTTCTGAACAATGAATTGTGTAAACCCTTTACCTGTATGAAACCCAGACTGTGTGTCAAGTCCTTTAGCTACCTCCGCTAGATAAATTCCCTCACTCCCCAACTATTTTCTCTCAGATGTGCCCTTAGGGCTTTGACAGAAAAACAATTTAGAGCCACTTAAGTGACAGAGCTTGATACCATACTTAATGACCTTGTAAATGTGCCACTAGAGAACACATAAAGTAGAGACAAATACATGCATGACTCCATGCAAGTTCTCTTTGCATCTGGGGACAGTTTCCTTAATACCTGTTTATTCTGCAGTGTGTGTGTGTGTGTGTGTGTGTGTGTGTGATTGAATACATACATGGTATACATAGAACAATTTAAAACATTTATCAATCTACAAATAGTTTCAACAAAAATTATATATATATATATATATATATATATATATATACTGTATATGTACAGTATATATACAGCTCAAGTAGGGATCACGTTGCCTGTCACGTGCCTATTCAAGCATTTCAGTCTGAGCAAATACTCTAGCAAGTACCATATGAATGCTTTACATCTCTGAGAAGTTCGGTTTTCACTATTCCCTGTAACCTCTCCTCTTAGCAATAGGCAAGCACCCTCACTGTGTTGTTTTGGATGCCTTCTTTTATGAGCTTAGACTGCTAGCAAATCAGAAGCCAGTGTAAATATCTGAGCAAGATGTGATAAGCTGGCAAGATCTTATTCCTGTCAGCAATCGTGTTGCAGCATTCAGCAAGTTTGTTCAGCTTTTGGACAAACTGTAAGGGAAGCCCCATGAAGAGTGCATAACAATAATTCAGTCTTGATATTAGCAATTGCTGGAATACAGTGGTCAAGCTATCTTAGTTCAGGAACAGCCACAGCTGGCACAACAGCTGAAGTTGGTGGACAGCACTTCTATCACAGAGGACCCATTGGCTTCTGGTGACAGACCTGGATCCAAAAGCAGGAAGCTACTGCAGCCAATCAGAAGCCGCGGAAATCCTGTCGGACGTTCATCTTCCAAAAATAGTTCGCAAACTGGAACAGTCACTTATGGGTTTGCGGCATTCAGGAGGCAAAACGTTTGAGAACTAAAGCTGTTCGAAAACCAAGGTATGACTGTACATCCCACAATGCCAGTTGGAGGATACAAATTCTGCAACTATACTCCTTCCCCTGCCTTTCACTCAGGGGGAGTCCACCAAAATATAAAGTGAAATTATCCTCTGTTTATATGCAGTCAGAAGCACTGTGTTGGCTTTCTGGTGGTTGCTGTTGCTTTGTGGGAGGAAGAGGGAGAGGGACAAGGTGGGAGGAATGTTGGCCCAATGCAAACGCTAAAGCAGAGTCAATCTGGTGGTCAGTCATGCCGGACACCCCTTCCACTCTCGTTAAACAATAGTGCCCCACTTGCCAGGACACTAGCATAGTCATTCTGCCCATGCAAATAAACTGTGAATAGGATTGAGATCATGCTGACCCTAATAAATTGGTTATTATGCCATGTACTGCTGCTCTTTGATGTGTGTGCATATATATAAGAATGAATCAACACAGCTGCCTGCATTTTAAACTTTCCTTTGCAGCATTGATATTGGCTCTCCTTGGTGTTGTGACTATGAGAGCTGCCATATTAGCTCCTTCACTTCAAAATTCACCACTGAATACCAGGTGCTGGGAACAAACTTCAGGAGATATCAATCTGCACATATGCTGATCCTGAACTTCCAGAAACATTAGACACTCAGTGCTGGGCTAAATGGATGCTACCATGAAGCAAACTACCGTATTTTTCCGTGTATAGGACGCCCCGATGTATAAGACGCCCCCTATTTTGGGGGACTCCAAATTAAGAAAATACCCACCACTACCCCCTCACCACTACCCTCAGCACTACGACCCCCAATTTTAAACCTTATTTTTTTGTAAAAAACCCCCATATTTTTAGACATTCGAAGATGGGGAATCTATGTATGTGTGAAATACTATATACTTCAAATTTAACACGTTCTTTTGTAATAAAATTTAAATGAAACTTCAGGAACATGTTAACTGTATTATTTCGGCTTCTTTGTTACTAATCAATGAAACACAAGAGACAACCAGGCTGTCCTGAATTTTACTTCATTGTTCTACTTGCAAAATGATGTTCAGTTATTATGTCTCTGAAAGGGAAAAGTACAGTTCCAAACTTAAGCGTATTATTTGAAAACGAACTGCCAGAATCCAATACAGTAATATATTTGTGACTTTTAAAAAATATTTATTTGTGAATTTTACCATTTTTAATTTAATCTAATTTAAAATGCCTCTATTAAGAAGTAAAAAAATAGTTTTGGTAAGAATCATCTACTTGATCAAAGTATTAACCTATTTACAGTACTTACCGCCAGGAAAACCTTTTCCTATTAAACTCAGTATACCCCGGAATACTTATTACATCTTTATATTATTGCATCCTGTGTCTAACCATTTAATTGCATTCATTTTCAGTTTTCCAATGAGACCACATTATTCTTCACACACATCCAAGTCACTAGAAACCGGTACTACGTATAGCCCTTCCTAATGTATTCAGATTTTTAAATGACTTATATTTGTGAAATTCAACACCAGATATTCAGTTGTCCTTATGTCACTGAAAGCCCAATGCTAAAACACAATGAATAAGCAACCCAAAGCATAATTCCTATGGAGTTCAGTGGGATTTCCTCCCACCTAAGTGTGCAAAAACCTACAGTGCAGATTCCAATAAAGGAAAACATTGTTGAAACAATTCTGAATGTACAAAAACAATTATTGCCTGAAATTTCATCAACTATAAAAGTTTTGTTTTCACAACAGTATCTTGTCCTTGTTGCAAGTTAGTTTTGCTTAGCTTTTAACCATTTTTAGGGATGCCGTGTCTACTCAAACTCAGGTCACGAAATTCATTCATATATATATATATATATATATATATATATATATATATATATGTGGCAGACTGAATCAAAACCTCTAAAGCATGCAGATAAGAGCCTGTGCCCTTAACACTCATTCCTACTGAGACGGAAACCCTGAGAAGGCAATAACCCTGATATTTCAGATCAGATATTGAAACATGGCAAACACCTTTGGCAGCACCGTATAACATTATAAAGGCAGCAGAAATAAGCACAATTAACTTGTGAGAAATGTACTGCTCTGCCAAGGAGCTGGAGAGCCTTGCTCCCTTCGCCACACTCCTCTTCTTCTGCCCCAGGTAAGTTCTGAGTTCTTAAGAGGGAAAGGAAAGAGGGACCAGATGTCAGAGGAGGCAGTGGCAGGGACCCAAAGTGTGGTTGAACATGGCCTATTTAAAGGTAAACCAATTAGAGGCACTCACTGTTAACAAGTGTCTCTTCTTGATGAAGTGCTACATCCCTAGTTGTCTGGAGCACAATGGGGTTTCCAAATATAGAATTCAATTCGAGATATCCTCTATTTTTCATACATTTTTGCATCAAAACAACAGCGGGGAACATTTGGCCACTGCCAGTTTGGATAACTGAGCAAACTGAAAATACTGTAATTGAGTTTATACCCACACAAGGAAAGACTACAGTATCCTTCTTTGAACTTTCAGGAGTTCCCTCTGTAATAAATATTATAATTAATAATGGTTCTACCCCTCTGGCTGAGTTCAGAATTAGGCTTGACAAACAAAAAACAAAACAAAACAAGTTTATTCCTAGAATAATTCAAATCCCACTGCCCTGCTGAACACCTGTCCAAACTCCTGCAGGTCCTTTTAACTCCGGCTCACAACCTCACAACCCTTGCTGATAAGTCCTTGTAGCTTTTGCTGACTCCCACTTACAAGGCCTGGTGGCAATGGCAACAACAAGAGCAGTGATGCACATGCCTTGCTGGAGACCTCTCTTGCTCCCTGGTATAATGCTGCTACAGTTGAGTCCCCAGCCCTTGTGATGCTAACATGGTCCTATTCAAGAAACTAGGGAGAGAGCAACAACCTAGTTGTTGCCTGCAAGTTACCAGGGAAGGTGAGAGGGAGAAAGGGTTTATTTATTTATTTGTACTTATAGCCTGCCCTTCACCAAATGGTCCTAGGGTAGGTTACAAAAATATCACAATTAAAAACAAGTGCAATTTACACTGAAATCCCAAATAAAATTGAAAAACAACCAATGACAAAATGACAAAACAGGAGTGTATGAAACAGCAACACAGATCAATGCAGGAGGAAGGAAGCATCTATTCAACCAAAGGCCTAGGGTAAGATGTGCATCTTGACCGACTGTTGAGAAAACATACAATGATGCACAAGGGAGGTTATTCCACAACCTGGGACCAGTACAGATTAGGCCTTTGCTTGCATTGCCAAAGAACTCACATGGATGTAATGCTTTCTTCAGGCAGAAAAACATTACAGAATCCCCCCCCCCTTCAGTTGGACCCCATAAGACCTACATGTAGGTCTACAAAGGCAATAGTCTAGGCTTGGCAAATATTGTAAAGAGGGAAATCTAAAGATTAATTAGTCAAAAGAACAAGGCTATAGTCTTTGGAAAGGAACATCAACAATAAATTAAAAAGTCATTGATTTATTATTGTAATGAATTCAGATAACGAGGAATTCATTTTAAGGATACACTTTCTTGAAAGACTCATTTTGAATATAATGTAGCTTTCGTAATCTAGAGATTCAACAATCTTGTTAACATTTTATCATACAAATGCTAGCTTTTATTTGGCACTGCTTTAAAATTGTTTTGAAACTAGAATTCAAATTGTAAAACTGGGAAAGTGGTCCCCAACCTTGAGATAGATGAATGATTTTAGGTTTCCAGGTGGCTGTATAATAAATAAAATTGTAGAGATTTTTATTTGGTTACTCTTATGTCTCTGAAACTCTGGAAGCCGTTGTGGTTATCCATTTTCAGACATTTATATATATATATAATATAAATTTAAAAACATTACTTCAGTTAATCAACACATTTTTCAAACCTAGTAATACTTCAATGTTCATAGAATTCTACTTTTAAATAGAATTCAATCTTAAGAAGCTCTAAAAGTGAAGAGGCATCCTGTAAGCCTAGAATGTGAATTAGAATTAGCACCAGTGTTGAAAATATTCATGTTAGAGTGATTTATTGCAATTAAGCTTCCACTAAGCTACTTGCAAATGTACAGGAAAGTGCCAAAATTGATTTAATACCAAAAGAAAATTGACAGTTTATTATTTTGAAGTGGAATGATATAATCTGTGATTAGCATTCAGTATCAAAATGCCAGGGTTTTTTTTTATAGAGCTTTTAAGTGTGTTTAATATAGCAGCTGAACCATAGCAGTAAAAAACCCTAAGAATTAGAAATAGATTCAGTGAAATCTATTCATCACAATGACAGTTCACATGGGCAGGTGTCCATGTATAAAATTCATTTGAAAAACAACAACAACTGAGCCCATGTGCCTTGCAAATTTGCACTGTGTGTGTCTGCTTTTTCCTACAGTATAGACTCTTGTTATACCTTTTCAAAAGGTGCATACCTAACAAGTTATTGATTTGGATCTGAAGGACACAGTGTTTATTATGTAGGAAGCCATTGCTGGGCACAAGCGTGAGAAATTAATGATAGCTTTGTAAGTGTCCATGCAGTGGTACTGAACCAGTGGGGCACCTGTCAATCTGTATGATAATATAGCTCCAAACTTTATAAAAATCGGTGATGTGAAAAAACATTGATTTTCTTGTGGTAAACAAGATTTTTCAAAGAGAAAAGCAAGATGTTTAAAACGTTAATACCTCTGCTTGTACAATTGTAATTTAACATGTGTCTAAACAGTTTCATGCTATGCATAACACACAAGAAACCTTTATTTTCCGAAAGACTTTTAAAAAGAAAACAAGGGCTAACCACCTTTTGTGTTTTTCAAATAAAAAAATCTCTGACATATTTACCCAAATATGACTTCAATCCAATGCTAGCCTTATACAATTTAGTGGCCTGAGACAGTCATATATACACAGTCCAGTTCTGAAATGCTTTTTAAAAAAAATGTAGTTTATACTTTTTGTATCCAAATATGTTTGCTTTTATCCAAAACCTCTATACGAGGGCTAGAAATGTGACTTTCGGGAAAGCTGAGACCTGTCATAAATTCCTAGGAAGATCTAATAGCTGCAAAAGCAAACAACAACAACAACAACAAAACTTGCTCCTGTAAAACAAACAAATTCACTAAAACAGATGCACTATGGGTCTGCCAGTTGCTCACCTATGACTGAGATTATTGCAGCAACATGTTTATTTCACAAGGAAAACGGGCAAATAAAAACTTTTATAATATATTATAGAGCAAATACCTGATCCTAAATATGCACCTATAGATGTAAATTATGAAATTTATGGGAGAAATAGGCCTACCGTTTTCCTCATCTGATTTATTGTCATTGTCAGAGTCAGTCAGGGTAAGGGCAGAATTTTCACGGCTTGACAGACCGGAACTGCGCCTCGATTTAATCCCTCTCCCCCACAGCCGTATGGCGTGCTCTGGAGACATTCCTCCCTCTGTATCTGAGTCAGCGTCAGACCCAGTGCTGAGGGAATAGCCTTGGTGAAGCATCCCTATGTCTGAACAGTAGCCGCTTCGGTGGGGAGAAGGTTCACAGATTCCTAGTTCAGCAAGGGTGAAGTTCGTTCCTAGGGAAAAAATAGGAAGGGAAAAACATAATTAAAACCTGAGACCACTTTTAAATTTAAATGTAAATTTATTGGAAAATTAAAGTAACAGACCTTTTTTTACCTTTCCATTTAGGTAGAACATGTATAGAACTAGGTGTGCAGATATTGGCATGGCTGTTCAGGCAGAACAATATAGCAACATGTATGAAAAAAAAGTGTTTTCAGGAGTTGCAGGGTCCACAGATACTTCAGTAAAAACAGCTGGATACCTAAATGGTAACGTGTCACTTTCGCTATCATGTGTATGCAATGTTTTTCTCTTTTGTGGATTTTTTTAAAAACCACTGACTCCTATGAATTATGTAAGAACAGGGGTCAGCAAACTTTTTCAGCAGGGGGCCAGTCCACTGTCCCTCATACCTTGTGGGGGGCCGGACTATATTTTGAAAAAGAAAGAACGAATTCCTATGCCCCACAAATAACACAGAGATGCATTTTAAATAAAAGCACACATTCTACTCATGTAAAAACACCAGGCAGGCCCCACAAATACCCCAGAGATGCATTTTAAATAAAAGGACACATTCTACTCATGTAAAAACACTCTGATTCCTGGACTGTCCGTGAGCCGGATTTAGAAGGCAATTGGGCCAGATCTGGCCCCTGGGCCTTAGTTTGCCTACCCATGTGTAAGAAGATGACAGCCAATGCTAATTAATAAAAGGGAATTGCAAAGGCTTGCACACATGTTATTCAAGAAATTGACAGCTCCAGACTTAATATCAATAGTGGATAGACATAATTTATTAGTGATAAGCAAATACCTACCCAGATAATATTGAAATGTAGCACAGCAAGCAACAATAACTATCCTGAAATAAAAGTATGTTCAGTATGTATGTATGTATATACAGTATGCTGAATATGTACAGCTGTTATGACTTATTTTCAATTGCCATTATTCAAATAACTAGTTATTCAAATAACTAATAAACACTATAATTAAAATAACACTTAAACCAGAAAACTGAACTCTGTTACAACTTTTATTTCTATATTATTAGGTCTGCCAATACAGAGAGAAGAATTCTTTTTCATGCTAACACAAACTTTCCATCATTAAAATCATTTCTACTTGTCTGACAGAATGATATTAGCTCTCCTCCCCCTGCCCTCTGTTTTGGGGTTTCCCTTGACCCCCCTAGGACTGATGGAGGCATTGGGGGTGCTTGGGGAGAGGAGAGGAGAAATGATATTGCTCATCTTTGAAACACTGTTCTCCATGGAGTGTGCAGAAAAGCACTGCAAATAAGGTTTGAAGGCACAGAATGGAAATTATTATTATTTATTTCGACAATGATCAGTGTTTGAAACTCAGTATGTTAGCCAAATGTTGTTCATGAGACTTAGCATTACATTAAATGATTCTTCGTTTAAATTTTCAAGAAACCAAAACAAGTGTTTCTGTACTATGATATTGTGCCCAACATATTCAATGGTTATAACCTAAAGAGTTCCTTAGGCCGACACAAGTAAAATGAGGCAGTGCAGCGTATGCCTAAGCTAAATCACAAATTGCATACTATATCATAAAGTTCTCTTAGTAGCAAACATAGTTTACCCTGTGGCCTTTGGCAAGAGTAGCTTATTAAGAAAAAACAAGTTGAAACTCTGATTGAGCTCATGTACGTAGTCTTATGGTTCTCTGGATCATTGCCCACATCTAGCAACTTTTATCAGTTTCCTAAAATGGAGAAGGGAAACCTGGAAAATGTAATATGGTTGGGACAACTTATAAGCATTGGCTTACTTTTCAACAGTCTTCACCTGGTGTACTCCAGATATTTTGAGCTCCAGCCCCAGCAGCACCCAGTTGAAGTCCAAAACATCTGAAGGTGAGTGATGGCTGCTCTATAGCACAGTCATAATTGTATACCTAGAATAGTTTGAAGTACCCCAAGAACCATAAATGAAGGTTGCTTGATTTTTTAGCATTAATATTTTATTGATTTTCAGTAAACTTAGTGGTATTCAGTCGCAACTCATTTTGCAGGATTGTACATGTTATACATAATGCACGTGTATTTGTTTTCTTAGTTTTTATTTTAAAAAGATATATAGATATATCTATAAAAGCATGTAAGTGATATGCCTATGCCTTTATTTACTGATCAACCTATATGCTGATGGGAGGAGACTGCTATTCTCGCTGTCTATATAAATGAAGATACCATGAGTAAGTTCCAGCTCAAATGAAATGCTTTCAAGTTCTGTTGATTTCAAAGGTAGACTTAGGCTGCAATCCTAGTATATCCCACCTCTTGCTCCTAAACCTCGAGTTGCTTAAGACCTGCAGAAATTAACCCCAGGATATGGAAATGCTGCTAGTAAGCTCTCTGCTCCATACCTTCCTCCTACAACTCTTTAAAAGTTTGGAGCATGAATGAGCAGTTAAGTATGTGGGTGAGACAGCAAAATAGTCAGCTCCACGGCTCTGATTAAAGATAAAGAAAGGTGGTTGCCTGAAAATAATAATTCACACTCAGTATGAATACTAAAGTTAGTTTCAGTAACTCACAAACAAACTGTAGCATACTTCAATATGACAATGGTATGAGTTCTGTTCTGGATATGAACAGGTAAAAGCTTCTCTTTAATGAAGACATTAAAAAACCCCTGTCCATTTTATGCCACATCCTAGTTGGCAAAGACAAAGAGAGGGGAAAGCTACTGACCAATAAGATAAGATGTTGGGTTTCTCGTTTTGCAGATACATATGGACGGGATACTTAACACACTGTATAGCTCAAAGGTATAATTTTTAAGATATGTCCTTGAGGAAATGTATCCTCCCTTCCTGCTACTCAATCCAGAAAAACTACCACCTTGTGTACATATGCAAGTTGTATCCAGTCTCTTTAAGTTCATATGGGAGTTACCTTGCTATTATGGAAAGACATTATTCTTGGCAGATACAGTACGGTGATTCTTAAGGAGAAAAAGGTTCATGCTCCTACACCATGGAAGCTTGTAACCACAACAGTTATTTACACCAGGGATCGGCAAACTACGGCTCCTGGGCCAGATCAGGTCCACCGGGGTTCTAAATCTGGCCCACCTGGCCATTTAAGAACCTGCCGCAAAGCCGAGACTCCTGGTGATGGCAACTTGTAGGCTTCACACATTTTGTGTATGCATGCATGTTTCTATCTACATCTTTGGTTTATCTTTAAAAAAAATAATTATGCTATGAAACTTAAATAGGAAATATGCATACAGTACGAGCACAAAATCAACAGATTTTTATTCACATATTTATATTTTGAAATAAGTGTTCATGCACGCATGCACGCACAAACGCATTCATCTTTTAAAGTAAACAATGGAAAATGAGAGTACTGTACATGAAGAATTTGAAAATTATAAACTCAGCAAGCAAAGCAAAATCATTACAACTTGTTCACCAATATACTGTACATGGAAAATGTATCTGTAAAAGTGGCTTATTTATTAAAAATGGAAGGGGATAATGAAGCTACAATGGAGAAAGAAGTCTACTATTAAGTGATCCTGAAATGAGCAGAGAATATCAAAACATCTAAAATGTATTCTTCTTTGTTGGCAACAAAAGCAAACATGAACATAATCAAATTCTGAATACATTAAATAAGCTGTTTTATAAATGCAGTAATATATTTTAATGATAAGCTGTAGAATTAAATATCCTTTAAATGCCCAGATGTTTACACTCTAATTAGCATTTGGTTTTGACGTAAAATAGTGTAACACTTGATGCCTGAAATGAACTTAATGACTCCTCTTGTTATTTTGTATGTCATCACTGGAACTATAATGAATGGGACAAAGAAATAAAGAACTTGCTTTTTCAGGCACTTCGGCTTTCTGAAAATTAAATGCCTGGCAAAATGCACATGGCTCCTGAGATAAGAAGCTAACTATTCTAATAAACTGAAATATGCATCAGAACTGTAACACTGCCATTTGACCTAAACCAATAGTTCTTCTATACCAGTGTTCAATGTAATAATGAGTAATGTGTCCAGAAAGATCAAAGTGGCTTACATCAAGAAGCATAAAATGGCCAATGCTAATTCTAAATTTCAAATAATTTAAGTTATGCATATAATATCTGTAGTACTTGTGGAAAAGTAGACTATTTCTTCAAACTTACAAATTGCTTTATTCATAAGTTATACAATAAAAGATTATACACTTGGACAACACTTTTTGGATTGCCTTGTTGGGCAATGTACAGCTTATCATAGGGTCCAGATGCTTATCATAGGGTCCAGGGCAGTTCATAAATGCAAAAACTATATCTATTTTACCAGAAGCCTTTTGGCAGGGACCAAAAGGTTCAAAGAAAAGACAAACCAGATGGAATGTTATATTAACAAGAAAGGAACAGGATATGCAAATAATCCAAAGACAAGGCAGTGGGTGGGATAGGAACAATGAATGAAAATATTTCCCACTGCATGAGGCTTGGCCTTCTCAGAGACTATGGATGAGATTCAAATATCAGCTTACATTTGTGGAAGGGGTTTCCACTAGTCTACTGAAATGGTTTTAATTTGTTTTCTTTGAACAGCTAGTCCCATATCCCAGCTGTTTTTGAAATGGCCTTCTGGCAAATCATTTTGTGATTGGCACTAGAGCCCTTTAAAATTAACACTAGGTGTGGAAGCAGGTCCCTTGTGGTTGGGGTAATGTTTAAATAATTTGACTTCCTGAGTGCGGAGTGACTGCTGATAATGGTTAAACAGTACCCATTCTGATTAGATGCCAGTTCTGTGGTCAACACTCAAGCAGTCAATCCTCACCCACCCTGCCATGAGGGAATCATTCATGGGAAGGTGGTTTCCATGGGGCTGACTGGTAATTAATGGGTCACATTGGGTCATTTAAAAACAAACATACATACGCAATAATCTGAAGTGCCCCAAGGCTCCTAGAACTATTTGCACATTTATGCTGGATTTGGACTATGAAGACCAGGATTTAAATCCATTCCAAATCATGCAATTTACTCAGAGTTCATTGGGTAACCTGTCTCACAGGAATACCACAAAATAAAAATGGGTGACCCAGTTTACACACTGCCTCAAGCTGGTTTGATAGAACTGGTGATACATAAATACTCAACAAGGATGATTAATTTTTAGTAGTGGAGGTCAGATTGTCTTTCCTATTTTATCCCTCTAAATCACTTTTCAATTAAGCATTGCACTTATTAGGGCAATTCATACATAGCAATTTCCCAAAATTGTTTTTTATAACAATTACTGGCAAAGGTGACGGGAAATAATTCAATGGGAGCATTCATTAAGACAATCTGATTTGACAAGGCTTGTTGAATTAGTACAAAACAGACTACTGCACTGAACCAACAGAATGAAGTAAAGGTTTCTGTCTATGTGATTTTCAGTCTTCAGAGCTGGAAATGTAGAATGCAGTTACATCAAACAACTTGGTTACACTCTGCTTTATAACTTGCCAGTTCAAAAAGGAAAAAAATATTCTATAGATTAGCATGACCCCAGTTACAGGTAAAGAGTTCTCTTCCTTTAATAGCTGTTAGATCTTTGCTTAGAAGGACTCTCTGTACTAAACAAATAGTGTTAAGAAGGCAGGGACATCACAGCAAAACACCCACATAGAAATTCAACCAAGCTCACAAAGTATGTGAAAGAGGTTCCATGCACCCATGTAGCCATGGCTTATTTATTTTAGCAGACTCACACATAAACAAAGAGAAAAGCTAACCAAGTTTAAAAGCATGCTTTGTTATGAGGAAAGGGGTTATGGGAGTAATAAAAGTGAAGTGTGGGTGGGTGGAAACTCTTAGTGCTGGTTTTAGAAAACAGAGCCAATCCTGTAGAGCAGCCTTTCCCAACTTGGTGCCCTCCAGATGTTAATAGACTGCAATTTCCATCAACCTCCAACCAGCACAGCTAGCTGAGGGCTGATGGGACTTACAGTCCAATAAGGTCTGGAGGGCACCAACTTGGTGACAGCTCCTACAGAGCAAGATACTGGAGTCTGACATCACTATATAGCAAATATTTCTGTGTATTTGACTGGTGTGAACTTACACATTTCTAAAATAAAAAACACATTTTATTGTTCACTCAAAGGTTCTGGAAAAATATTTCATAAAACCCAGTAGTTTAATGATGATGATGATGATAATAATAATAATAATAATAATAGACATATGACTTTTTATGTAAAGAAGAAGGCGAAGAGCAGAGAGAGAGAACAGAGAAAAGCCTCTGGTTTAGCAGATTAAAAATGCCAGACCATGAAAATGCCAGACCATTGTTTCACAAAGCTTATTCCAAAATCAGTGGGAATGGAGCATTAATGGGATCTGATGACTATAACTATGAATAAAATAAGCACAGATATCAGAGTCTCAATCATATACTATTATATCAAAATAAGCAGAAAGAACAGCACATTACCCTGCTATACTGTTCACTTCTTTTTTTGAATCAGGAACACTTTTTAATGTGGTGTGCTATATTTTATCCCCCCCCCCCCGTTATTTAGACCTTGTGAAATAATTCCTTGCTTTCATGGTCAATTTCTATTGTAGTGATATAAAATGGAGCACTTGGCACCAACTCAGCCAATTAACCATGAGCTCGAACATTCATTCCTACAGATAGTGTATCTGTTTTAACATAAGATTCATTTATTTGTTTGCCTTATCTGCCAATGACTGGCATCTGCAAATTTAATATACAGACAGGAGCACAGACAAGTATACTGACCCTTTCCTTAAACAAAATCTGCACAGTACAATGTGCTATTGTCACAAGTAAACAAATGCTGATGCAGGTCAGCATTACTAGATGATTACCAACTTCCATATTGCTTGTAAAGGGAGCTGAATGTGATTCTCTGCATTTATGTACTAAGCTTATACACTTCCTTACTCTAATCCACGAGTCAATATGCACATAAAATAATAAAAATGTGTTGTTGGACCAGCATGCTATTACCAATAGATACCAGCTAGATGCCTCTTGTAGCTTACAAGCAGTTCATGAAGTGAGAGCCTTCTTCTGTTGTTTCTCCCCAGTATCTGGTACCCAGAAATATACAGTGGTACCTTGGGTTACAGACGTTTCAGGTTACAGACACTTCAGGTTACAGACTCCGCTAACCCAGAAATAGTACCTCGGGTTAAGAACTTTGCTTCAGGATGAGAACAGAAATCCCGCAGCGGTGGCGCGGTGGCAGCTAGAGACCCCATTAGCTCAGGTTAAGAACAGTTTCAGGTTAAGAATGGACCTCCAGAATGAATTAAGTTCTTAAACCGAGGTACCACTGTATACCGTTCTCACAGTTGCCAACCAGATCCCTGGAAGCCTTTAAGCAGGATCTGAATGTACCAGCATTCTCCCTGCTTATGATTCCCAGCAACTGGTACAGTGGTACCCCGGGTTAAGTACTTGATTTGTTCCGGAGGTCCGTTCTTAACCTGAAACTGTTCTTAACCTGATGTACCACTTTAGCTAATGGGGCCTCCTGCTGCCGCCACACCGCCGGAGCACGATTTCGGTTCTCATCCTGAAGCAAAGTTCTTAACCTGAGGTCCTTTTTCCGGGTTAGTGGAGTCTGTAACCTGAAGCGTATGTAACCCGAGGTACCACTGTATTGAGAGGCATACTGCATCTGACAGTGGAGGTAGAACCTAGCCTTTATCATTGTGACTAGTCATCATTGATAGCGTTATCCTCTATGAATTTGTCTAATCCTCTTTCAAAGCCATTCAAATTGATGACCATTGTTATATCTTGTGGAAGTAAATTCCATTGGGAAACTTCTCTTTCACTTTTTCCACGCCATGCATAAGTTTATAAACCTCTATTACATTGTCTTCCTTTATCCCATCTCTTCCCTAAACTTAAAAGCCCAAAATGTTGTAGCCTCCTCATAGGGGAGGAAATGTTACAATATATAATTTGCTATCTCATCTACTGGATGGGGTGGGGGTAGCAGTTAATTTGGAAAAGATGTCAGTGTGTATGTGGGAATGGAACTTATTGTGAGATATAATTATTTGTGAGTTGTTCTCATGATTACTAATGAATGTCCCTACCATAAATCATTGATTACTCCATTTCCTGAAATAATTCTATGTGGGGAACTTGAGACTCAGAATCTAATGGATACATTTTTGGACTGTGATCTGGGACAGAAACCTTTTCAAATCCCTTCTAATCAAATGTCTATTCAGTATTTCCTCCATCCCTATAAACTATCAGTGACCTAGCTGGAACCCTAATGGCATTAAATCTATTAATGGCAATATCAAAGTTATTGTGTATCATACAGTTTGGGTTTCAGAATCTCACACAGGAGACAACACAATTAAATATCCATTATCCAAAACATGATGATTACAAAGACTCTCATACATTTCAGAATCCTTCTGTTTATGATGACAAATAATTTGTACTTATTTGAGCCTCTGTATTTATTTGAGTGTCAGTGGGACTATTTAATTTTAAACTATGGTATTCCTTCTTCTAACAGTTCATAGATTAGCCTGTCCATATGATTAAATGAGACCTGGGCTGCTGAGAAGAACTTAAATATTAGAAAACAGATAGAATGGATCTGAACTGATTTAAGTTGCACCATCATAGTACAATCACAAGCCCAATTTGAAAGCAAAATAATTTTAGTAATCCATTGCAATCCCATGCATATTTAACTGGAGGCAAGCCCCACCGAACACTGTGGGACTTGCTTCAGAATAAGCATATTTAGGATAGCATTGCTAATCTCACCTTGTGTTATGAATGTCTCAGTTAGGATCATTTTCTGTTTAATAGCTAAAATATGCAGCTAGGGCAGGCTCTATGGGAAGCATTTTGGAACGGTTATCTCCTCGAAAGACCAAGGGTGGAAGTGTTTCTTTTTTCATAGGATGCCAGGAATGTCTCTCAAAGGAGCCTGAGATTTGTTCCTATTTGATGTCCTAATTTTCATAGAATTAATAAGAGCCTGGTGGCCTCTGCAAACTTAAATATTCTGTGTTGGAGTACACACTGTGGTAATTTTTATCTACATTGTTAAGTTTCGTCTAGCTTCTGTTTGAATGTGGATTTAACTGCTTTTGTAAGTTTTCTATGGTACAATTATTTCAAAATGCCTGGCATTAATAATCCTTTTTTATATTGCTAATAGAAATATTCTGCTTCAGAACCTCAAAAACAGAAAGTTTATATATTTTTCTTTTTTGCATTGCATGCACTGATGAACTAGCCTGCTCAGCAAGCATTTAACAGATTAGACACTTGAACATGGTTTCAGGCAATGCTCTCTCATGTTTCTGCGTATTGCCTGATAAACACTTCAAAGTAAACCGCTCATAAATATGAAATGAAAAGCCGAGAAGTCGTTATGCACAGCTTTGAGATACAAATCTCTTTATTCCCCTCTGAAGTAGGGTTTGATTGACATAATGAGTCATAGATCCTGTCCAGGGACTCACTGCCTTATCCCCCTTTCCTCAGGAGACAGGGAGACTTTAAAGAAATGTACTTCAGAACTTTGTGACAGACAGCTATATAAAAAAGTTGAACTCTACATACAGTGCTTATTATGTTGCATTCATAACCAATTTTGGATGACTCTGACATATGCCAACGATTGATAGCAGATCCATGCAGGGGCAATAATCAATGGCTCCTTTTACTCTCTAAACACATTGATTTCAAAAGGCCATATATGCTTAGAACAGCATCTTCAAAGGACTATCACAGTAAGATTTAGAAACTAACCATATAACTGTGGCCACTGCATGTTAATAACGTGCAGGCGAGTTTATGCAATGACCAGGAAATGGTGTTGTGCCCTTGCCCCTGCCCCCTTGATGCCAACACAGTAGAATCCTATGCACTGCAATGCAGCCTGACTCTCTAGTTATGACATGGAGTCCCCTTCATGTGACCAATGAATGAAGGGGGGTCTTATTGGGTTAATTTAGGGATTTTACTATGATTGTCCTTTGAAGCTGCAATATTAAGTAATCTGTTGCGGAACAATTTGTGTTTATTACAGAAGCATCTAAGAAATGTATTATCCATAAGAAATTGTACTTCCAGAAAAAAAACATTTTCTGGGATTCCTCTCTAACAAATGTAACAAAAATTTCAGCCATTGACCATTTCACCCTGATTATACATTGTCACATATCATTAGCTGCATGCACATATCTATCTGGCACTGTCTTTGTTTAGTTTTAGGTGCCAGTTGAAAACCTTATCTCTTCATGCAGAGCTTTGGTTGGGAGGGTCACAAGTAGATGAGATTGGTGGTGATACACAGTGTCAGTATTATATGCTGAAATTTTTAATTTATTTTTTGGTTGTTCAGTGGTTTCTACAGTACCACTGCTGATAATGTAGCAAAATATTTGTTTTCACATGTACTGTAACATGATCACTTTGCAAATGAAGATAATATTTAGGGCTGGGACCAAAGCTCAGAGGGAGGGATTTCTAACCTGTTTTAATCAAGCTTTAAAGAAAAACAAAACAGAATTACCTTTACCGTAAGTTTATTTTCAGTTTTAATGTATCTGTTTCTTTGTTTCCTTGTTTTATACTCCAAGTTGCTTAGTTATTTTGGTAAAAAAAGCAACCAATAAATTTAATGTACAAACAAACACTTTGTTTTTTTCTGAAAGTGAAAAAATTCCCACATTATTTATTTTCTGCTAGTAAAAATACAAAAATTATAAAAGCAACTAACAATTTGCTGCCCTTTCATGAAACCCAAGATTAGGCAGCTGTTTCACTGTGGCTAATGATAGGGCTGGCTTACTGAAAAAGGAGCTACTATTGGCACCGGTGGCAACTTACCTCCTGGGTAGAATGTCAGCTTTGGCAGACTAAGGTGCAATTTTGTTGGGACCATGGGAGGTGGAAAGAGTTAAACCCCATGTACTTTGTTCTCAAACATGAAAAATTATATGCAGTCATGCATTTCACAGACCATCTAGTTTCCCCCTTAAAATGTTTACAAATGAAATATATTGCACTAAAGAACACTTTGATAATGTAAGTCAGCATTCCTATACACACTTATTTGGAAGAATCCTGACATAATTCTCCCCCAGAACTGCTGCCTAATGAGATCCAATTTAAATAACCCTAGCCCTACACAAATAACACTTCCATGTTAGGTAAAAGCATGCAAACCACATATAATCATTACTGTACTGATAATTGCATGTACAATTTCAAATACATGTATGCATAGTGGAAGAGGCATAAAAAATTGCTGATATACAAGAAAGGAACACATTTGTTTCCCATACAAAAGTGCTAAAGTGTAGGAAGTTGACTCCTTCAAAGTTGTCCTTGGAAATTTGAAAATCATGATGGTTAAACGTTATGCAGATTGTATCACTATTACTTAGCAACTTCACTAGCATTAGCTTTTGTTTGTGAAATGTAATAATAATATAGGAATGGGGAAAAATTAAAATTACTTATCTAAATGAAATTAAAAATAAAATGTGAATAAGAAATACAGTGGTACCTCGGGTTACATACGCTTTCAGCTAATCCAGAAATATTACCTGGGTTAAGAACTTTGCTTCAGGATGAGAACAGAAATTGTGCAGCGGTGGCGCAGCGGCAGCAGGAGGCCCCATTAGCTAAAGTGGTGCTTCAGGTTAAGAACAGTTTCAGGTTAAGAACAGACCTCCAGAACGAATTAAGTTCTTAACCTGAGGTACCACTGTATATGGAAATTATCTGATATATCGCACCATCATAGTCATGTTGCTTGGAAGAAACTCCAGTTGGCTTCCATTGGATTCACTTTCAACTAAGCGCTTTTAGAATTGCAGCTTGAGTGGTTTTGCTGGGTGTATTTTTCCCCTAGAGGAAAATGGAAAGCTTGCAGAATTCTATAATCTGCATTTATTAAAGTGGGCTTTTGTATTTGTAACACAGAAAAACTCAGTTTTGTAAACACACTATCACACGAGGTGTGTTGAAATATAAAAGTTTTCGTACTGCTGATATCTATTTCCAGATATATTAGTACCAGAAGTAATTGATTTTAGATGCCTTGGTTTTTACAAAATTAGTAATATAAGAGCACAGACATACACTTTTGCAAATATCAATGTGCTATTTACATTTACATTTATAGACCACATCTTCTGGTATGCCCCACGGAGGACCTTAGGGTCTACAAATAACAACACCCTGAAGATCCCAGGCCCCAGGGAGATTAGACTGGTTTTAGCCAGTCAGCGCCTTTTCGGTCGTGGCCCCGGCCTGGTGGAATGCTCTCTCACAAGAGACAGGGGACCTGTGAAATTTAACATCTTTTCGTAGGGCCTGCAAGATGGAGCTGTTCCGCCAGGCCTTTGGCCAGGGTTCAGCCTGACTCATTTTCTCTTTGTATAAGAAAAAACACAAAGGAGGTTTCCCAGCCTGCTCACAGGTTCTTATACAGTGGTACCTCAGGTTACATATGCTTCAGGTTACATACGCTTCAGGTTACAGACTCCGCTAACCCAGAAATAGTGCTTCAGGTTAAGAACTTTGCTTCAGGATGAGAACAGAAATTGTGCTCCGGCGACACGGCAGCAGCATGAGGCCCCATTAGCTAAAGTGTTGCTTAAGGTGAAGAACAGTTTCAGGTTAAGTACGGACCTCTGGAACGAATTAAGTACTTAACCTGAGGTACCACTGTAATATCAGTGGAAATAGTTGGTCCTGGCGAGTATTAACTGCTTTCAATTTTAATCTGAGGATTGCCATTTGTCCAGTCTAATCTTAATTTCAATTTATTTGAATTAATTTTAGGGTGCGTTTTAATCGTTTGATTGCTTGTTTTTATGTATATTGTATTATTTTTATGATGTCAGCTGTTCTGAGCCCAGCTTCGGCAGGAGAGGGCGGGGTACAAATAAAAATTATTAAGTATTTCCTGTACCCAAATTGTTTTAAAGAATTTTAGACAGACCTTTTTTGCCCTTGGGACAGTTATGCAGAGTCACTCAGATTCTAAATTAACAGTAATTTACAAGTTAAACAATTGCTAAAAAATTCAATCTTCTTACTATCTCCAGCTCTCCAAATGGCAGTTTTGAATTCTGTGTAAAATGTCAGGTGGATTCACACAAAAATCAAAACAAATTGATGGTGGGGAAAATATCTTCACCTCAAAGGTTTGTATATTAGATGGCTTATCATGACCGCACCATTACCAACACAGACATACAGAAAGACAAACAAAACTCAGAAAATTAAAACATTTCCTTCTGAAGTTATTTTAATT
The DNA here is from genome assembly GCF_964106645.2 of Podarcis pityusensis. Classification (NCBI taxonomy): domain Eukaryota; kingdom Metazoa; phylum Chordata; class Lepidosauria; order Squamata; family Lacertidae; genus Podarcis; species Podarcis pityusensis. The sequence continues at coordinate 48,255,599 of NC_138029.1, read as the reverse complement.
TGACTGTGTTATGCCAAAAATCCATCCTGCTTACTGTGATATTTAATGCATTAGATAAAACACTTTGATAAAAGAGGATCGCAATAGCATCGTCTCTTCTATGCTGATCCAAAAAGAACAGCTGTCACTCACATCCTTGGCTCCAAAGGTCTCTGGAGTGCACTGAAAGCAAGCTGTCTCCAGGATAAGGGCTCCTCAGAGACTCGCAGTCTCTGCATGGCCTCCAGCAGAAAAGCAATGCTTTGCTCACTCAATAGATTAGCCCTTTGACTTCGTTCTTTCACTGGCTAATATAAATATATGGCTTAAGTGAATGATTAACACTCTCCCTACAGAAATTCAATTAAATACTTGGAACCTCAAGTAAAAATATCCAAGGAGGTTCCAAAACATTAATGTAATTAATTATCAATTATTAAAACTGTCTGTGAAAGACAGGCCTGGCAAAAGCCATTGTCTTCTACTTAACCTTTTCCTTCAGCTTTTTCAGGAGCTACTTTCCCGTTTTATTGGATTTTGTCTCTCAGAACTTTTGTATAAGACACAGCTGAAAGGATGATCTTCCTTCAGCACTTGTACAGCCACATCATCTCTGTGGATCGATATTGCAACTGACCCTTCTTCATAACACTGGCTTACACCACGGCAAAGCTCTGCTTGTAGTTAGTACCCTTAACAATCATTGTGTGCCACCTCTTCTACAAATGTCATTAACCTCAATAGTACTCAAACACTCTCCTTCTCCCATTTGCTGGGGGGGGGGGGGAGCAAGTTCCAAAGATTAAAACAATCTGCCACTAAAAAAATATTTGCCATTATACTTTAAGAAGCAGCTGTGCCACCTTCTGATTTTTTTTTTTAAGTTGATACTGTTTGTTAGTACAGATTCAAATATGAATTAGATCACACAGGCTAGCTCTAAACACATCCAAGAAGCGTTTCAGTTTGTTGTTGTTTAGTCGTTTAGTCGTGTCCGACTCTTCGTGACCCCATGGACCAGAGCACGCCAGGCACTTCTGTCTTCCACTGCCTCCCGCAGTTTGGTCAAACTCATGCTGGTAGCTTCAAGAACATTGTCCAACCATCTCGTCCTCTGTTGCCCCCTTCTCCTTGTGCCCTCCATCTTTTCCAGGGAGTCTTCTCTTCTCATGAGGTGGCCAAAGTATTGTAGCCTCAGCTTCAGGATCTGTCCTTCCAGTGAGCACTCAGGGCTGATTTCCTTAAGAATGGAGAGGTTTGATCTTCTTGCAGTCCATGGGACTCTCAAGAGTCTTCTCCAGCACCATAATTCAAAAGCATCAATTCTTCGGTGATCAGCCTTCTTTATGGTCCAGCCTTCAGTTTCAGTTTAAAGCGTTGTAAATTTAAACAGGGAAAACAAGTAGAGAAAAACAGGACTTCACATCGCCATCTGGTGGCACAATGTTATATCGCACATATAGCACATAAAAATCACTTTTTCTTTACCAGTCTAGCTGAGTCCTCAGTCTAAAAGCCAGACAAACACAGGGTCTAGTCTCACAACAACAGCACAGCCTGATTTCCCTCCACTACACTCCCTGCAAACTGCAGCATAGTCACTAGCACAGGGTGGGGAAATGCTTCTATAAACCTTCATTAACAATTACTGCTAAGATGACCCCCGAGTCCTGTGTGTGACAGACAGGACTGATTTGAGATTTTTTTCAGGTGAAGGATGAAATGGCAGCCTCCTATTCCACAAACAGAAACTGACTGCACTGGTGGTCAAATCTTACTTCAACACTGGGGATGGGAAAGCATCTACAACCAAACCAAACAGAAGGGCTAACTTAGGAGGTACCTGGAACCCTCCAATGCCTTGCCCCTGTTCCCTGTTCCCAGCATCCACTTCCCAACTTGTTTCCTTGTTCTGCTTAATATTAACACACACACACACACACACACATATATATATATGTATATGAGTTACTACGATTGAACACAGTAATCAAGGTGGAGGCATGACTACATTTTATCTATGATTTCCTATAGAATCATAGAATCATAGAGTTGGAAGAGACCACAAGGGCCATCGAGTCCAACCCCCTGCCAAGCAGGAAACACCATCAGAGCACTCCTGACATATGGTTGTCAAGCCTCTGCTTAAAGACCTCCAAAGAAGGAGACTCCACCACACTCCTTGGCAGCAAATTCCACTGTCGAACAGCTCTTATTGTCAGGAAGTTCTTCCTAATGTTTAGGTGGAATCTTCTTTCTCGTAGTTTGGATCCATTGCTCTGTGTCCGCTTCTCTGGAGCAGCAGAAAACAACCTTTCTCCCTCCTCTATGTGACATCCTTTTATATAGTCTTCTCCATACCCTTAACACTTCCTTTTTTGTGATAATCCAAGGTAGTCATCATTTTTAATCACAAGTAATAATAGTAATTTGTTTCAGCAAATTGAGATTATTAAAAATATTTTAGTTGGCCGTACAGACTCCTTGGAACTGGGAGGCTCTAAACCAAAATAATTTGATAGCAATTGTAAAATGACCAAATGCAAATCTGCACCCAAGTCTCATATTTAACTTCCTTCATTGTGGGAAACAGGAGTTCCCCCAAAATCTATTAGAAAACATAGCTGGACTACCAGAGATTTTGTATGGCCGTTGTATAATAACTGTTGAAGATGATAAGGCAATTGCAGAGTATCATAAATGCTACTTTAATGTAACTCCTATACTGGTGACAAAACTGAAGGACATTGAGAATATTACTTGGTACAAATTGGCTAAGATAACAGATAACATTTATACAAGGATGGGATCTGCTGAACAATTCTGGTTCTCTAGTAAGTTCAAGGTGTTGATACTAACATATAAGACAATCTGTAGTACAGGACCATGTTTATTGAGACACTGCCTTATCTCTTATACACCCAATAGAGCTCTGTAGTCTGTGGGGAGTTTCCTGTCAGTTTCAAAGATCTCAGAGGCCAACTCCACAGTAACTCAGAGCAGGGCTTTTAGTGTGGCTGCCCCTGGTCCATGGAATAGCATTCCTGTCAAGATATGCCAGGCACTCACTATCTGCACTTTCCAGAAACAAATTGAATACATTTTTGTCCCACCTGGCTTTCCCAGCTGCATAAATGGATCTTTACCACAAATGTCTACTTGTTAGGGTTTTATCCTTGTTTTAAATGTATTTGTCATTTTTGTGTTTTCCACTGTTTTTAATTCTCTTATGTGTGAATCGCCTTGAGACGGCAGTTCAGAAACTGATCAATAAATCAATGGTAATAATAATAATCAGAAATGCTTGCATGCTAAAACAATCCTAGAAGTAATTCTAAAGACAAGAGGCCAGAGATGCTGTTTTTAGTGCTTCACGAGCTGGCAAAAAATTACTATGGAGGAAAAAAAAATGGGTTAAATACATGGATAAACTTGATAAGTCAGGAATTTTGTAAAAGGAAAACCATGACATACAGCCATCAATAAACATGAGGATAAAAGCGGCAGCTTTGATGCTGTGTACTTTGACTTTCTAAAAGCTTTTGACAGGGGTCTTTCCCAAGGCTAAGCAATCATGACATAAAAGGAACGTCCTTTTGTGGGCATATCTTGTTGCTTTTGAGAACCTCTCTTACATTACTATACCACTGTTTAGTCATGGTATTATTCTGAATCTCTTTGGGTCTTTTTAGTTTGTTATTATTATTCAACACAAACAAGTCTGTTGCCAGTGCTTTAAAAATATTCATTAATTGTGCTTTTAAATTTCAAACTTGTGCTGTAATTTTAAACAGATATTGAAACTAAGTTTACATGCACAAGGCTTATAGCATACAGTAGACTAACATGCTGGTTATAACTGCACATTACATTCAACCTATTAAGAATAACATGCTGATAAGGTTTCTAATGTGCTATTATTTCCAACCCACATTTATCAGACTGATTTAGAAAATATAAGCATTGGCAAAACTATCCCTGCAGAGGTTTATTTGGAAAATGAAGGCTGGTTTATTGCATTCAAAGTACAATAACTATCACTACTATTTTAGAACAACACGGAAGATTTTCTTTAGTTACAAAAGTACGTGCAACGTCTCTTTTTTCAGATCACAGAGTCTTTTTTTTTTTACTGATCAATTATATTCAGTGTGAGACATTGGTAATGCAAGTCTCTATTTAGTTTTGTAGATGGTTTATTGTTTTAGCACTTGTTATGTGCTGCATTGGGCTCCTTTTGTAGGAAGGGTATGATATAAATTTAATATATAAGTTAAATAAATAAATAAATAAATAAATAAATAAATAAATAAATGTCAATAATTTATGAGCAGGGTGGAAGTGGAAAGGTCTTCCAATGGCTAGATTCCACACAACTCAGATACTCATTTGGACGGAGGAATCACATGGGATGAGACAACCATATGGAAAGTAACTGTATCAATCCTCCTTAGGGCTGATGACACTGACAGGGTTGTTTACTTCCCACATGATCCATCTGCTGTAGTGTAAGATCCAGTTACCTCAAAATGGCTCCGATAACAAATTACTATACAAACAGTACCATGAACAGTGGGTAGAGTAGCTCATATAGCCAGTCATATTATTCTCATAGAGAGGGAATGCATCACTGTTATGCTCTGGTCCAATCACGGCACAAAACTAGAATGGGAGAGAGCACAGAAATTGAAACTACCCTGCCAACTGTTTGCACACACTGAAAGCTGAGAATGGCAGGTTCAAAGAGAAAAGGATAGGTGACAATATAAAATGTTGTGTTTAATATTTTATCAGAAATTGCTGCATTAAAAATGCTGTGGGAACATCTGTGTTCAGATAAGTAACTTGCAAATGCAGCATCTATTGGTATGTAACATCTGACATTTCCATAAAGATTATTACCTCACTAGGGCTTCTGGAACACATTTCTGATGCCAGAAGGAAAATTTGCTACTCTCAAATCTCAGACCAATTTCCAGTCCATTAAAATTTCCTAAAATTAATTTAAAATGCTTCTTAGTTGGAAAGACCATATTTAACACCCGCGTTTAGAAGAAGTAATATATCCTGGCATCCCCTGATGAGGATAAATACTGTTGGTGGTGGAAACAACAGTACATGCAGATATCCTTCTCTGAATGCAGCCGCCACTAGCCATTTTATTCAAGGCAATGCTTTGATGCAGCTTTTGAATCTGCCTTGGCAAATTGTTTAACCAAAGAACATGGCCATCAAAAGCTTCCTGTTCTTGGACACGATTAAGAGCATCATAATTCTTTGCAGAATTGTGCAGAAATCTACTTGAATCAGTTGCTCTGATCAAATCTCTTATTTTGTGGAAGAGGGGAAAAATGTCAGTTTTAAATGACCTTGATCTGTGTTTCTTTTTGGAGTTTTAAAAAAACAATAGTGAGCTGGTTTACATGGCTTAGTACAGATGTGTGAATGTGAGGGTTCCTGGAGAGGTGATCCCAGCCACTCTGCTCCTCTCTCCTGGTACTCCTGCTGCTATACTGTTGGGAGTCCAAGGCCTTTTTCAGCCAGCGCTTCACAGTTTTCACTTTGCTTTCTGTCAACCCATTACACTGGGCTATTTAAGATTTGATGTTACATGAATAAAATCATAGTCCTTAGTAAATTTACTAAATTCTCATGCTGTACACTGAAGACCATTATCACTCCTGGGAATCTGAGGCATCCCATATCTGGAAAAAATAGACCTCAAGTGAATTATTACCTATTGAACTATGGTATCCTCAGGTGTGGCTATCTTGAGTAAGAATCTATGACCAATAAGTAGTCACATCCAAGACATGCAAATGAAACTATTCCCACCTTGTACCAAGGTCCTAAAGTTTCTTTCTGTTGTCTAGGCTGATACAATTGACATGTGGGACATTTTTATCTATAGTCTCATTCTTTTGTGGCTACTAGAACCCTTGCTGGCTCTTCTCATGCATTTCTCTATCCCAAGATGCTCTTCATGCATTTTCATAAGCATTTCTGCCTATAAGTGTTTTGGGTACCACAATCATATTTGTGAGCTCAGTTGTATGATAATTATATGGTCTTGGCATTCTGTGTCCTGACACGCCTGTAGAGATGGCCATTTTGACCACTGAAGGGTATCACCATTGGCTTCTCTCAGTTCAGTCCATGCTCTTGTAGGCACTGGCAAGTTTTATAATTTTATAATTGATGTTTTCTGTCTCACCCTCTGTCTTGCTCCTTTTTTCCACTATGCTCTGGACAATGCATCAGCCACTACTAAATCTTGTCCAGGTGTGAACTCCAAGGAAATATCATAGAATTGCACCTGAAAAAATAACCTCTGCATCCACAATGACGACTTGAGGTTTGTAATCTGCTTAAGCTAAAATTAGTCTCCCTCTAAATACAAGAGGCAGTGCCTCTTTTTCTATTTGTATGTAGTTGCATTTGGAGCTGGTGAGATCCCTTGAAGTGTTTCTCCAGGGTTTCTCATATTATTCCATCAGTGCAGCTCCTATGCCTTCTCTGGAGACATCTGAGGACATTTTAGTCTCCCTTTCATTATCAAAATACTGCAGCACAGGATATTTTTTCAAATTAGAATCTTTTTATGTGTTTGAACTTTTGGGCCATGTTTGCATCCCCTGTCCATCTTTTTGTAAAAGTGTTCTCAGATTGAGTAAAAATATTGCCATGTTGGGTATAAATTAAGCCTAGAAAATTCTGTACCCTTTCTTTGTCTTGGGGAGGGGGCATAACTGTGATGGCTCTCCCCCCTCCAGATCAATCAGCAGTCCTTGATCTGTTAATATTTCTCCCAGAAAGTTTATTTCCTTTAATCTGAATATGCATTTTCACAGTTTATTTTCACCGCTGCGGCCTAAGCTCTTTCTAAAACTTGCTATAGATGTGCATCACGTTATGCTTTAGTACTACCCCAAATAAGAAAGTCATTTTATGTGCTTCTTTTGGCGAGGTGTTAATTCAGAGATGTTTGCACGTTGCAGCCTAGTATCTCTGTTATTTCCTTGTTTCTTTACATTCTTTCCCCCCAGGGGCTGGTTCTTCTATGAAAACCTACTCTCGTTGCATCTAAGATTCCTGGGGCTTCTGTCTCCACTAATTGTATTAATGGAAACATTTGCAGTTTTTCTCTCTGAGACTTGCATTCTAGCCTCTCTTGCAGCAGCAATTGGTGCAGTCTTGATTGCCCTTTCTAGAGTCAGATCACATTCTTCCAGGAGTCTTTTTTGCAGTTTGCAGTCTCTAACTCCCAACACTATCTGATCTCTAATTAATGACTCTGTTAGGGTCCCAAAGTTGCATGTCTGACTCATCAGTTTCAGGCCAGTAAGGAATTCTTTTACTGATTCCCCTTCATGCTGCACTCTGAGGCAAAACTTTTATCTTTCATAAGTCTCATTGCTCTTGGGCATGCAATATTTTTCAGCTTTAGAGCTACTGAAAAACTAGCCTGTTCCTCCTGGCTTAACTTGCATGGCATGGAAAAAACCCTACTACCTTGTGCCCTGCTATATGCAAAAATATTGCGACCTTTTGCGGATATTATTTTTCATGCTTTTCTGTAGCTTCCATGTAGATGGTCAAGTCTTGCTTAAGTCTTTTCCAGGAATTTGCTTCATTGCCAGTGAGTTTCAACTCCCTTGGAGCCTTGAGCCATTCCATCTTTTATACAGGCCATTCTTGTTTAGCATGCGGGTTCTGTTCTGGATGCCTACATACATAAGCCTGCTCTGCTCCGTCCCTGCCCCATTCCACCCCTTTTCATGATGTTTTGGGGTTTGGCACCATGTGTGTGTGCGCAATCAGACACCATTTGTACACGCCTGAATTGGCCATTGCCTGTACGGTGTTCTCTGTTTAAATGATGAGCAGGTCCATTTCCCCCCTGCACTCTCCTCCCACAACTCTCCAACTAGAGTTGAAGCTCTGGGGCCAGCTGGGGGTTGGAGGATGCATGGAAAAGCGGTGGTGGCTGTGCTACCACACGTCAGCTGATAGGCAGGGAGGTTGAGCAGCCTCAACAAAGCCCCGCTGTGCCTCTGGTCTCTTTGGGGCTTTCTCTGCCCTCACCGAAGTCCTCTTTGGGCTCCGGGGAGAGTCTCCTTGCAAGTCATGGAGACTCTCCAGTTCTCTCCCGCCATGTCTTGGTTTGAATCCATTTATTTATTTATTTATTTCCCAGCACTGTCCTATACATTGTCATGCACAAGTCAACCGCACATAAGGTGGGGGTGTGTGTGCCTGTATTTTGACCTGGAGTGAAAGAAGCAGCTAGCAGGCTTTCAGAATTAGAGTGCTATACCACACAGTAAGAGGGTGCAGTAACCTCAAGATCAGGGCAAAAATTTTCAGCAGGGGGCTGGTCCACTGTTCCTCAAACCTTGTGGGGGGGCCAGACAGCAGCGGTTGTGGCGGCGGGACAATAAGCAGTGCACAAAAGGGCTCCAGAGAGGGGCTGCTTTAAATGGTGTCCACTTGAGTGATCACGCTGCTGACGCTGGCACCAATCAAAGCTCAGCCCCCTTCCTCCGCAGAGCGGGGAGAAGCCAGGAGGAGGGAGGGAGGTGGCGTTGCCACAGCGTGTGTGTGTGGGGGGGGGGGAATGGCACAGCCCGAACGATCAGAATCAGATCCACGTGGTGATTCCCGGACCGTCCACAGGCCAGATCCAGAAGGCAATTGGGTCAGATCCAGCCCCCAGGCCTTAGTTTGCCGACCCATGCTCAAGATAGTATGGTGTAATAATGCAGATATATGCATTCCTCAACCCATTCTTCACCTTACTGTTCTTCAGAGTAGTGTTTTTATACTGTTAAAATATTAACTTGCCTCTTGACGAATCACTGTATTTATGAAAGCTGTGATCTGACAGGTACGGTATACATAAAGCAAAATGAAATTACATATTATATATATGCAGTACTTAAATGTCATTACAATCTGTTTGGTTTTTTGTCTAAACTAAACCCGTAATCTGTCTAAATGGCTATTTTACTTTTGACATGCACCAATTCATCCTTATATTTATTTTGTGTCCAGTCATGAAATTTTATTCAGAATGGAATGTGAGAGAACTTCAGGATTGGGCTCTGGGGATTCAGAACATGAATAAGTTGATGGGCTGTGGGGAAAGTCAGTATTTTAAAGAAGTCTCTTCCAATTCTCCTGTCATAGCCTTCACCAGTCACTGAGCTTTACTTTCCAAAATTCCTAACATAAAATGTATTTTTTTCTTTCATAGGTCGACATTCTTCAACTTTACACAGATTCAGTCTTCCAAGTACATGGGCAGGAAGAGGAAAACATCAAACTTTGTGGATGTCACTTAAAATGCTTTAGAGGAACCCTCCATAACTTTGCGCCTTCCAAACGTTTTAGAGCGCAACTCCCATCATCCCTCACCATGGCCATGCTAGCTGGGCTGATGAGAGTTATAGAGTGAAACTTGAGGAAGGCTGCCCTAGAAGGTCTTAACCAAAGCAAATTTCAGGGGAGTGAAATTGGTGAAGGGCAGGTTAGAAATATTATTATTTGTTTGTTTATATGCAACTTATAAACCACTTAGAAGCCATTTTGGCATACAACTACAAAAATTAATAAATAATTTTAAAAACACAAGAACTATTATGTTGTTGTTTAGTCATTTAGTCGTGTCCGACTCTTCGTGACCCCCTGGACCAGAGCACGCCAGGCACTCCTGTCTTCCACTGCCTCCCGCAGTTTGGTCAAACTCATGCTGGACTATTATACTGGACACTAAAACATCCTCAAAATATACAATAAAAGAAGCAATTAAAAAAGCATTAGAATCAGAACAGTTAAAAAAATAAAAGAACATGAAATGAAATGAGAAGTTCAATTCAGGTGTGTCTAAACAGGTGTGTCTTCAGGATTCAGCAGCAATTCCAACACTGATGTGCCCTCTCATTTTTCAGCAATGATGACTTTTCACAACGCTAGTGCCGCCAGTGAAAAAGCCAACTTCTGTGTTACTGCAAGTCTATAACCATCAGGGCATGGCAAAACACAGCCCTAAATGGGCAGTGGTCCAGTTTTTTAAGGGCTTAGTATGTAAGCAGCAGAACTTTAAAACTGGTTTGGTGGCTAATAAGCAGCCAACACAGATCCTTCAGCGCCAACGTGATATGTGCCCAATAAGGAGCACCACTCAACAGCTGTGCTGTAGCATTCTGTACCAGCTTTAGCCTCTGGACAAACTGTACAAATAGATAAATAAATAATCCAAATTAGCAGAAGAACAGGTAGGGCCTACTTTGTATCCCCAATAAGAGAAGTGAAAATGCCCAATGAAGGTTATAATCAACCAATCTATGTCTCAACTCTATAAAGTTTTCAGAGGAAAAGGCAAGCCTTCCAAAATTTGCTTTGCAACACATGGGAAAACATACTGCAATCTGATTGTGCAAGTTGTACTTCAGCAACAGCCAGAAGACTTCTGTGAAAATCAATATCATCTTTCTTTAGTTGAAAGAGAAGATACAACGAATCCTGTAGACATCTGTGTGAAGGGTTTTAGTGCTCACAAGTGAATTATATCAAGTGCATATTTTGAGAGGACAATCAGGTTTACATTACATGATTATTTACTTATTAAAATGACTGAGCGATTATGGAAATCTGTTTTGATAAGTATTGCCCTGATTTATTGCTGTAGACTATCATGAAATTATTTAAGATGATGCTCATCTTATTTTAAGGTAGGTTTAGGTGTCTCAACACAGATTAAAACACTGATTAATTAAATTAACATTTCCACCATGTAACTAGCAACATTTGTTTGGCTAGTTATACTAAAGGAAGGAAATTTAGTCAGCATGCAATATTAAATATGAAGGTGGTAAGCGATATTGCTGCAACATTACATTGCTTATGAAAGTAAGCATCACGTCCTTCCATTGGAGACTACTCTGAACAGTAAATTTTGTCTGAAGAATAATAGAATGGTAGAGTTGGAAGGGACCACAAGAATAGTCTCATCCAACCTGTGCAATGCAGGAATATTTTGTCCAAAGTAGGGCTGAAACCCACAACCCTGAGATTAAGGATCTCATGCTCTACTGACTAAGCTATCCCAGCAGAGGAATAACTGATTTTGTGGTCAAGGAGAATGTTTTGGAAGCAATGCTAACTGTACTGTCATGGGCGCAGCACCACTAAACATAAACATTGAGGGGCCAAGTGTTAACAAATCGTTTTTATCCAATAGTGCTTTGTGCTAGTGGAACCGCTTCTTCTAGTGCAAGACAGAGAATTGTATTTTGCCAATGCAGCCAAAAGTGATTGGTGAACTCTCTAGAACAGTATTAGGCATGGCACAAAAGGCTGCAATTGATAGTGGGTAAAGGCAGTGGGGGAGCAACATGCCGCAGCCCTAGGAGCGGAGAACAGGTGGAGGTGTGGTGCATTGCCCACGAGGGCATGGCGAGCGGTGCAGGGGTGTGGCACGCTGCCCCCGGGGGCGTGGCGTGCATCCTGGGAGGGCGTGGTGTTCGGCACGCACTCCGGGGGGCAGCCGCAATGGCACCCTTTCCCCAACTGGTGCCCGGGGAGGTGCACTCCCCCCCCCCCGTACGCCAGTGGGTACTGGTGAAAATGGGCTGCATTTTGTAGGGTTTTTTTGTCCAAGAGGCCTTTCATTTTTCATCATTTGTCTGCTGTTTTACTGGATGATGTTTCTGCTTCATTGTTGTTTACATGTCACACACAGCATTTTTAGTTATTCAGTGTAAGCTACCTTGGGGGAATTAATAGTGGAAAGGACTTTAAATAGCAATTATATAGGGATCTGGTTCTTAGGGTATTTTACATTAAGTTAGGATACCATACATGGGAAGCTAACAGCTGCTTTTTCCTCTCCTCTCCTTATGTCTTTGATTATTATATTATTCATTATAGAATAAACAACAAAAGCCTGAAATTTCAGACAGGAATGGAAGAAAATGTGAAAATGGTGAAAGAATTTAACAAATTGGAACAGCGCTGAATTTAATGGGTATTATAATATAGGGAATTGTTGCAACAAAATTTGTGCCTTCTTTTTAAAAGTTTTGTGTGCGAAATGTGGGAAACTGGATTCTGTGGCACACCTACAGTTACAAACATTTGAAGTAATTAGGTGGTATATTTGAAATGATTAAAAATAATTGAGTGCACACATCATAGCAAAAGAGCTGCTGAAGAATAAATTGATACACCTTAAAAGGAAAATCTTTTAAAAGTTAATATAAGGTACAAAAAACCCAACAAAATAAAAACCCACATGAGATAATCTATTTGGGTAGAAATAATCTTTGCCCTTCCAATAGCCCAGAAGAGCAATGATTAACTCCAGTTGTGGAATGAGAAATGCTAAACAAAACAAAACAGAACAAAACAAAAAACAAAACCCAAACCCAAAAACAGACTGCCTAATGATCTCAGACTATTAAGCTACACACCAGGCAACAAAATAATTATCTGCAACTCATCTCTTTAGATAATATGAAAAGTAATATTTAATCGTAAGATTATGGGACTTCAGTACAAGGGTAAAAACTATTTACCAAACATGCAGTAGCCATGGGTTATGACAAGAAATCAGCAGGTATTTGCATGTTGGAGATAACTGCAATGCTAGTATCCTCTCCATAATTTAACACCACCTCAACATTGATACTACACAAAAAACAAATAACCATGGATTGACTTCTCATTGCCCCAAGATAAGTTTTGGATATGTGAAAATGTCTAAAGAAGATTTTGACTATCTTCATAACATGAGACAGCAACTGCTCCTTTGTAAACATGGTACTACACCATGTGGACCCTCCAAGTGTCCCAATTTTCCAAGGAACACTCCCATATTTACAGAAGCCGTCCCAGTTTCTGATTTGATCCTGGAATGTCCTTAGGACGTCCCTATTTTCATCAGAGAAATATTGGAGTGTATGGAGTTATCTGAACCCCTAGTCATCTGAAGGCAGCCCTGTATAGGGAAGTTTCTAATGTTTTATTATGTTATTATATATTTTGGAAGATGGCCAGAGTGGCTGGGGCAACCCAGTCAGATGGCCAGGGTATAAATAGTAAAATAATAATAATAATTTATTGTTTATACCATGTCCATCTGGCTGGGTTGCCCCAGCCACTCTGGGGGTGGGGGGTTTCCAGCATGCATATATATTAGAATAGAATAGAATGACCTTATTTTCATTGGAGAAATGTTGGAGAATATGGCCATGGCTTGCACTATTTCTCAGTGACTTAGAGCCACAGCACATATGTCCAAGCAGCAGCAACGAGCATAGGTTCTGTAGGATTAACAGATAGCAGATCCATTGTTTGCCTCAGCATTTCTTGAAAAGTATGGGTTCCATAAAAAATCTTTTCCTACAATGTCCTAGGAAGTGAGTGAAGAAAGAAATAAGCTGAAGAGGTGCCTTTATTCTTCCTGCTGTTGTGTCCTGGATCATAGGGAGAGCAGAAGCAGAGACTGAGCCCAGCAGGGAAAGAGCTATAGGAGAGAAATGCATTTCAGTAATGACCCAGACCTCCTAGAGTTGCTTTCAGCTAGGGAGCAAAGCACAAGGGCCCCTCCCCACTCTGGATTTCACCCTATGATGCAACTACAGAAATTTTATTTCTTTCCTCTGTGTTGCTTGTGGTTTTAGAAATCTGAACTTCACAGTCTGGGGGTCAGCAAGGTGAGCTTTCCAATAACTGGATTCCCCTGACAGTTACAGTATTATTTTCAATCTTACAATCCCCATTAACAGGAAAGTACTTCAGGAACTTTTCATATGGTTAGTAGGGGCCAAAGAGATGATCTATATTTCAAAGTATGGCATATCTGAAAAATGTGCATGCCCAATCTTTTCTTCAAAACTTTCAAGAAACATGACTCTTCGCTAAACCTAGGTGGCATCCAGTGCTTTTGCTCCATGAATAGAAGCTTTTAGATTTAATGCCACCACAGACAAATTGTTCACTAATGTTGCAGTTAAGAAGTTCTTTCTCAATTTTTAACACGAATATAACCTCCTATAGTTTAATTATAATTTTTTTGAAAATTATTAAAGGAATTTTCATTATAGACCGGATGAAAGAACAATTAAATGGCACCCAAGTCCCTTCAACATGTCAAATGAAATCATGGTAAAAAAGAAGAAGGGAAGAGTTTGGATTTGATATCCTGCTTTATCACTACCCTAAGGAGTCTCAAAGCAGCTCACAATCTCCTTCCCCTTCCTCCCCCACAACAAACATTCTGTGAGGTGAGTGAGGCTGAGAGACTTCAGAGAAGTGTGACTAGCCCAAGGTCACCCAGCAGCTGCATGTGGAGGAGCGGGGACGCGAACCCGGTTCACCAGATTACGAGTCTACCGCTCCTAACCACTACACCACACTGGCTTACAACAGAAATGCATTTTTTTTTGGAAAACCTTACTACTTACTACTCCTACTACTATTTAGAGCTCTCACCCAGTCTTCACTATAAAATCTGGGGTGGGGAGTAGTATAGCTATGTAAAATAAAATAATAATTATAAGTTCTTCCATTTATATACTGCCCTTTATCAGAAGATCCTAGGGTGGTGCACAATATTAAAAACACATTACAGAACATCAATGATAAAACATAAAAAGTTAAAACAGTAATAAAAATAAGTTAAAACAGTTTACAAACAAAAGAACAGGGTGGGTCCTAAAATCATATATATCAAGTGTCAAAGGCCAGGGTAAAGGAGACATGTCTTCAGCATATGATGGAAGCTCTACAATGGAAGTCCCAGACTCACCTCTGTGCATAGGGATTTACACATCTTAGGTGCTACTACAGAGAAGGCCCTTGCTGAGGCTGCCACCCCAAAATTTATGGTGGTGGTGGAACTACCAAGAGGGCCCCCTTTGCCAATTTTAACCCCGAAAGTGTCTATAGGGGAAGAGGTGGCATTTCAAATAATTGGGACTGAAGTCTCAAACACTAGTGTGCACGCTTTGAATGAAATGAATTGGCAACCAGTGCTGCCATTTTAAAACAGGGGTTATGTGAATTCAAAACAGAACCTAGCCACCATCATCATCCTTTTTATTCGACCGTCAGTCAGAAAAAAGTACATTTTGTCAATACACAGTTAAAAACATCCAGGAAGATTTTAAAACTTAGCCAACACTAAAATGGGCTAAACAGATAGCCCCATATCAATACAGTCAATTTTAGTCTTGCGACGCTTAAAAGCTAAGAAGAGAAATTTGGCCACCAAGGAAGGTATAGCTCTAGTGGCGTTAGTCAGCAAGTGTAAAACCTGGTTTTCTCCGGGTAGGAAGCTGAATTGACATAAGAGTGGGTCTATAAAATTTTGTCTAAGCTCTGCATAAGAAGGGCAAGTCAAGAGAATGTGTTCGGTGGACTCAACCACACCCATGGCACAATGACAGGTTCTCTGGGCGTATGGTACTCCCCTGTACCTTCCCCACAATATCACAGAGTCAAGGACATTTAATCTAGCCACTGTAAGAAGTCTACGGTATTCCACATAGTGGATTTCTGCAAGGTAGGGGGCTGGTATGGTCCGATAAATCTGGTCCCCTAGGAACATCCCTGGTTTTACCTGGGCTATGTCCTCTTGTCTGGCAATGTCACTCAGTCTCCGGGAGATCACAGCTCTAGCTTGATTGTACGTCATGGACTCAAAGTAAAGGAGAGACAATCCGCAGGATTGAACCTCATTAATGACCTCCCTTTCCCACGATGATTGGAAATCGTCCCTCAATATCAAGGGGGCAATACCCACTGGTTTAAAACAAAGCTTGAGCCATAGCCAGAGCTTCGTCTTCAAGGCCACATACCGTAGAGCTTGCCAGCCGACCTCTAATCTCATAACCGCACCCGCTACCGAGGGGGGAATCCTAAGGATGGCTCTAAGGAATCGCGTTTGGATAGAATCCAGTTTCAAAAAATCCCTACAGGAACCTAGCCACCAAAATCTCCAGGTTGGATCCTGGAGTACCCCCAAGCTATGGCTCTTTCCATCCAAAGGAAATACAAGCCCATCTAGAACAGCCAGTATAAACATCTAAAGTGTGGATGGCATGTTCACTCATAAATATCTATGTTAATGGATCACCTTTTCCCCCCACTCACCCTATAAAAAGAATGGCCTCTTCATTTTAACTTACCTAGCAAAAGAACCTCACAAGTAACTTTATCAGCCTAGCTCATTCTTGACAGACTGCCAACTGAATAACACCCATTATTGTATTTCCCAGGCCTCAACAGGAAGTACACCGCAAGCCCTTTTGCCTCATTTTGCCAAATATTCACAAACCAAATTATTTTATAACAGAACAACATAGTTACATATACAGTGGTACCTCAGGTTACATATTCAGGTTACATACGCTTCAGGTTACACACTCCGCTAACCCAGAAATAGTGCTTCAGATTAAGAACTTTGCTTCAGGATAAGAATAGAAATTGGGCTCTGGCAGCACGGCGGCAGCAGAAGGCCCCATTAGCTAAAGTGGTGCTTCAGGTTAAGAACAATTTCAGGTTAAGAATGGACCTCCGGAAGGAATTAAGTACTTCACCCGAGGTACCACTGTATATGCATCCCGTTTTGCTGCGTGAGGTGAAACAGGAAGTACTACTCCACCCTGCTGCATCCCTTACCTAGGCTGTGTGGCAACGACACTTCTCTGCCAGTAGCAGAGGAGGCAGAGCAAGAGGGGTTTCAGCAGGAGCTCCGCCGCCTGAGGCAAATGGTTTATGCTACCTCATGGGTGGGCCATCCTTAGTGGTGCTCGCCAGAGGATTTTAGATTACAACTCATATTAGCCCCAGTCAGAACAGCCATGGTGGCTAAGAGTGATAGAAACAGGAGTATAAAATCTATGGTGGGCACCAGGGTTGGTGAAAGCTGATCTAAGTTGATTTCAGTATATTGCACTGGCAAGCAGACAAGAATATTTTGTATCACAATATTCTGAGTATTGAGTCTAGAACATAACACACAATGACAGCTTCCCACCACAACCTAAGGCTACTAGCCATGTTGTATTACTGCTAAGCTTTATATAAACTCCATTGCATCCCATAGTAAGTAGAATATTCATTGCTTGCCAACAACCTATGTTTATATCATGCTCTAGAGGTGAAGCATGTTACTCTTCATACTACTATACTGTTTTCACAAGTAATAGAATCTAAAATATAAAAAATAGAGCAAGAGGCTCAAAATAAAATGCTGCACTGTATCCTGGTTGTGTGTGTGCAAAAGCAAGTTAGGTCCAAGACAGGAATCCATGTTTTAACACACGTTTTCGTGTACAAAATATATTTTGTATTACTATTATTTACATTCAAAACCAAACTGCATGTATTTTATTAGAGCTTTTATTAGAGGACTGAAAGGGCAATTTAGGCAATTTAGCCTTTGTTGGAATCTGAGAGGTACAGGGAGTTATGGCTGGGAACCCAATTTATCCAAACCAATCTCAGATCCATCTCTGACTTGCAGCAGTGATAATGGACTACACTGTATTGGGTTACACTGCTGTAAGCTATTATTTTTCAACACATTTCCCCAACCTGTAATAGGAACATGACAGTGAGCTACACTGCAGGGATGCTATATGCTACTTAATACAACCTGCAATGTGGGCATAAAAGGACATTGAATAAATTTGCCTTTCAGTGTTCCTATTGCAAAGGAAGAGACTGCCTTGGAAGGTGGTGGACTCTCCTTCATAGAAGGTTTAGAAGCAGGGTTTGGACAGCTATCTGTCATGGATGCTTTTGTTAAAATTAGATGGCGGTCGGGACCTCTTCCAATTCTATGATTCTGTATCTATCAAGACACACACACACACACACTCCTTCAAACATGCTTTCATGACAACTTACATAAAAATAAGAGTGAAAAACCACAACTAGGTAGGACTGAGGCTGCCATTTATTACCCTTCCATGGGTAAATTTATTTCTCTTGGCACTACCTCACTCTAAACATTTTTAAAATATTTGTTTGGCATTACCTCATTATTTAAATTAAATGGCTTTTTAAAAATATTGTACTAAGATTAATTTAAACACTGTCTCAGACTTAGGTCTAGTAGACTGAATCCTAACATCTCAATGTGCTTCAATAGGGGATTAAAAAAAACCAAACTGGTAAATTTTAATTTTTTAAAAAAGAATAGTAATAGCCTTCCTCCATGCCCAAGATGCTTTTATAATGTCTATTCATAAGTAAATTCAATTCAGTGAAGGCCCTTTCTAATATAAATTGAAAGCTTTCTGTTTGCACATTCAGCCCATTTTATTGCTTTCTTGCTTAGTGCAGCTGGAGGATTACAGACGCCCCTTAATTGGTCAACCTTTGTGCTGTTTATGTGTGTGTACTAATGTACTGCTTGCTGTCCATTGTAAGAAAATGGTGCTATGTCATTATAATGGCAAAAAATAATTATAAAAGGAAATAAAACATAACTTTAACGGGGATTCATGAGATGAAGGTATAGATACAACAACCCCTTCTTCTTGTAAGCAGTGTTTGTTTTGGGCCTTTTAATAACTTTTTTGAGGTTTTAGAAAATATTTTCAGGTTTTTTTCCACTGTTCAGCTTATTGCCATTGATATTAGTTATGTAAATATCATTATGATTTTTTTTACTCATGTTTTAATATTGTAATTAAATAATTTGCCTGACCTTTTTCATAATTTTGTTATTGCTAAAAACTGCGAGAAACAATTTAAATTTTATTTTCGTGTTTCATAAAAATGGCTTTGCACAAATGGTTTGTAATATAGCTTTATAATATTTATATTCACAAAATACTCATAACGCCCTGAGGAGAACTCAGTTCAGAATATATTCGAATTAATATTCTCCTGCATCAAGATTTCCCATTTTCCTTCCCCTCACCCCCTACAACTGGCTCCTTCTTGGGTTTTTTCTGTTAGAAGGAGCCACATCAACATATAACATGCTTCAGTGCCAGGTTCAGGGCTTATCAATATAACATGGTGTATGCACCATAAGGCAAGATTAATGTTGTAGAAGCCATGTGCTCTGGTGCAAAGTGATATCATTTAAACTTGTGTTGGAGTGCTAAAAGAAGAGCCAATGTAGTACAATGGATAAATTATTTACCATTTCGCATTAGCAGATACATGACCTATCAGTGCAATATAAGTAATCTAAGCAATAAAGGTATATTTATAAACAATCTTAGCTACAGATCATACCTTTTCCATTCTTCGTGATTTTGGAAGAAAGATCCCTGTTGTCTTCAATTGGACCCATGCAGTTAAAGTTCTCTGTGACTTTGAAAATATATCCTACTGTGTCAATGAACGTTTCACTAGCACTTGTGTGAAACATTTGGTTTTTCTAAACCCTATTTGAAAGAAATCGTTTGACTTTCAATAAGGTTTACTGTATCTTTCTCACTTGTATAGAAATGTTGGCCTCTAGCAATAGTAAACCACATATTACTCATACTTCTTAATCCCTCAAAAATCAAGATTTTAATTCGCTTTAATGCCCTTTCTTTTAATTAGAATGTTGCTAAATCTCTAGGCAGTCTTACTAACCACTTTAACCTCCTTTTAATTTGTCGTCTAGAAAATTATAACTCTTCATTAACTTTGGGAGACAGAGCATTAAAATTGTGATATATCATTCCCCATTTTATTAACAATCTACTTAATGAATTCAGTGCTTGAAGCAGATCGTGGTGATAATATATGCATTTACAATGTTTTTTTTAACAAGAATTTGGCAAGAAAGCTAATATGAGAGCACACATTTAATTGCATGCATAAGAGTACACGTGCACAGACTCAGACAGAGAATCAAATGCAGTTTGGAGAAATTCGATTTAAGAAATTATGGAAATCAGAGAACAAAACACAAATGCGTGCTTTGATTAACTTTGCCAGAGATTCAGTATCGCTATCTCAGAATTTCATTTATAACACTGAATCATGACTGACAAATAACAAACACTATTCTTATGCAGTCAAACGTTTGATGATTATAGTGATCCTAACCTCTTTCTCAGTTTGGCAGTGTATCATTTGGAACATATGTCAGGACATGGGTTAGGTTCAGCCAGTGAACCTCTGAAATAGTGTCAAGTAACAATCAATATTTTTTAAAGCATCAACTTTATTAGAAAACAAACTAAGATACATTGATAAAGTACAATTGGTACTTAACTGAATGGTAGATTTAGGAGGGGTTGTTGGGCTATTGGGTTGGGCTTAGGCTTCACCATGAGGATGAGGCAGGAGGAAAAAAATTCTTCAGAGACAAGATTGGCTCCTGATCAGGAAAATAACAGAAAACTCACCTCCCGGTAAAGGGAGGGGGGACACTTCATGAACGACTGTGAACGAATCTAAAGAATCTAAACATTCTAACACAAACCTATAAACCGTTGCAGCCTCCACTAGGGTGTGGTCCCGATAGCCCAGCGACCCTTCCTAAATATGCTATTCAGGTAAGTACCAACAGTACTATTTCAGGAGCATAGCATATCCAACTAGGATGATTCCAAGCCACACTGGAGCAGCGGCGTAGCGTAGGTTGTCAGCACCCGGGGCAAGGCAAGTAATTTGCGCCCCCTAACCCGGGGCAAGGCAAGTAATTTGCGCCCCCTAACCCGGGGCAAGGCAAGTAATTTGCGCCCCCTTACCCCTAACCTGCCACCGCTGCCAGCTTCTTCTTGCTGCTGCCTGGTCTGGTCTGGTGTGGTTCTCTCCCGCGCTCAGCGCTGCGCTGGGCGGCTGCTGCACTGTCCCTCCCCCAGATAGCCCCTCGCTCTCTCTCCGCACCGCACGCCTGGCACCCACCCCCTCCACAGTGGGCGGCGACCCAGCGGCTCGGATCGCATTCGCACAGCCAGCATTGCAGTGAGAGTGAGTGAGTAAGCCAGGTAGGGGCAGAGAGCTGCGAGTGCGAGCGCGCCCCCCCCCCAGATGTTGCACCCGGTGTGGCCGGCCCCCCCTGCACCCCCCACGCTACGCCACTGCACTGGAGATTACTAAGGCAGAAGGACCTGCTGCAGGACCATATGGCCAAAAGCGACCTCCACTAAGGCATTTTATGATGCCTTGTGAATGTAGTCAGGGATACCAAAGTAGCTGCCTGACAGATATCAATCAAAGAAAGCTGCTGAAGTGGCTGCTGCCCTAGCAGAATAAACTGCAATAGAAGGTCATGGGGGTAGCTTCAACTCCATATGTCACCACAATGATAAACTTATTAGATGTGAGGTGTGCACTCAAGGTATACATAACCAGGACTAAAGAATGTAGATTTACTAGCTCCTTATTTGTTTCCTTTCATCCCACTTCCTTAGGCAAAAAGTTTAGCTCCTCCACCTTATCTAGGTGGCTTAAAGCTTTTATTGTGATGACATATGGAGTGCCAGGCTTTTCCAATGGGTGAGAAGGGTTGGGACAAAATGTAGGGAGAACATGGAATCTTGACAGAACTTTGGGTAGAGAGGAGAAGTCAGTTCTCAAAACTGCCCATTCCTTATGGATAAATGCTTTGTTATGGGATAGGGTCTCCAACTCTGACACTCTTAAGACTGGAAGTAACAACTATTTGTCCAAGGGTTCAAATGTAGGCTTCTGTAGGGCTGAGACAATAGCATGCAGGTCCCAGGAAGGAAAACTGTGGGCCACCAGTAGACACAGTAGGGCTGTCCCATCAAGGATGTGCTTCAGCAGAGGATGTGCCAATAAGTGGGAGGCATTATCGAGTTGCCACTTGGCGCTTCAGTGTGTTGGGTTGAGGATGTCAGGGACTGCTACCTTGTCCACTGACATAGCTGTGCCCAAGGACCACTTCAGAAAGGTCTTACAGGTGGCCTGGTATATATGCTTCATGGAAGGATGGGAACGCAGGATGGTTGTAATTATTGGTTGAGAGAGGCTCAGTCGCTTCAGGTGCCTCCACTCAAAGTACATACAGTCAGACACAGACAACAGAGAGCAGAGTGAATGAGTGGGCCCTGGGACAGCATGTCCTGGTGAAGCAGAATGGGCCAAGGGGGTGATGTTGCCAGAGCTAGAATCTCTGACATCCATGGTCTGTGTAGCCAGAAGGGGGTGATCAGCATACCTGGGGCTTCTGTTCCTGTATCTTGCACAGCATTTGTTGGAGAATGGATGTGCGTGGAAATACATAATGTAGATCAGGAGGCCAAGAGAATATGAAGGCATCCCAACCTTCTGTTTGAGGCTCCTGGAACCTGTAAAAATACCTAGGAAGTTGGTGATTTCCCCAACTAGCGAAGAGATCCTCTTTGCAGAGTACCATGTGAAACTGAAGCAGGCACAAAAATGGGGAGTGCAGAGTCCATTCTCCGGGATCCAGCCTGAAGCAACTTAGCCAATCTGTCTGTACATTGAACACTCTTGAGATGTGCTCTGTTGGCAGGCTGAGAAGATGTTCTGTCCACTGGAACAGCAGAAAAATCTCTGCCTGTAAGTCTCAACTCCTGGTGCCACTGTTTTTGATATACGCACACAGTGAGCAGAAAATCAGTGAGCAGAAAAATATGCTTGATCCTCAAATGTGGAGTGAAATGCAAAACTGCTTGTCCATTGCAGTGAGTCATCCATCCCTGTAGGCTGGTGTCTCTGGTTATTACTGTGTGCAGTGGATCACAGGATAGAGTCCCTTTCTGCAGGTTGAAGTCCACCATGAAGCACTCTGGGAGGAGGAATAGGTGCCCTACAGGCATGTCTATCCCCCTGATAAGTCAGCAATTGTGGGGTGGTGGTGGTGAGTTGACTCTTCGTCCAATAACAAAGCCAAGTCTCTGTAAGGCTGATAGAGTTGATTCCAACCGCTGTTGTGCCAGAATGACAGACCGCACTCTCAGGAACAGGTCGTCTAGGTATGGATAAATATGGTCGCTGTGGAGGCGGAGGTGTGCCACCAAGATCGCCATAATTTTTGTGAATACTCTGGATGCTGATACAAGGCTGGATGGAAGCAAGTTGTACTGGAAATGAAGCTTTCCCAGTGCAAATCTGAGATATTTCCTGTAGGAAGGGTGAAGGGTGAATGAGAATGTGAAGGTACATGTCCTGAAGATCTATAGATTTTTCATAACCGCTTTTGTTTAAGGGTTTCTTCAGCTGATGAGAGGAATTCCATGCAGAACTTCTTGTAGATTACCTAGCAGTTCAGGAACTTGAGGTCTAGGACCTCCACTTGCTGAGGTAATTTTTGAGAAACACAAAAGAAAATTGAACAGAATTGCTCATCTGCTGGGAATGAATCGATAGTTGCTATGTCTAGAAGCTGGTGTACACACTGTCACATGATCCTTGGAGATTGGTGATGGGACAAAATGGAGGCATGGCTGAGCCAAAAGTTCTGTTTTGTATCCATACATTAAAGAGTTCAGAATCTAGAGATCAATACTTATTTTCTGGCAATAACTGGAGAAGAACTGAAGACAAGTGAATTATTGAATAACCCACAGTAGGATACTGCCAGGGGTAGACAAACCCTGCACAACTTTTTCAGGGATTGTCTACCCATGGCAGGATCCTGCTGTGGGTTAGTCAATAATTCAACCCATATGATAAATGCCCTTGAGAAAATGGAGGCAACACAAGCTTATCTAAATGAAAAGCAGCAGCCTCATGAAGTCTGCGCAAGGCAAAGTCTATTCATCTCTCCATGGTGTCCTTTAGTTCAGAGTCACCTTTTTTAGGAAGCAGATTTCTAGAAACTAAAATGGCGACTGGTTTGTCCACTGAGGAGGATTTTAAAGAGGGCATAAACATTTATTTGCAATCTGGCCATTTTTTTTAAACTGAAGGGAGGTTGGAATTAGTTTGGAAGAGGACTGTGGCTCTGGAGCACTGAAGTTTCCTTAGAAGGAGCAGGGGGACTTGGGTAGGGAGAGTTTAAATCTAGAGCAGTCAGGGATCTGCAAAGTCGTGGCATATAATGCAGATCCTGAAAAATATGACGGGGCTCCTCCTCCTCAGAGATCTCACCATTGCTCCATTCCACCTTCTCCATCTCAGGGATGGAGCCTTCCCCATGAGATTGCATAACCAGTGGGTCAAAGGCTTCCCTTGCTGTGTCACTCTGGATTAGTTGAGCCAGGAAGCATATCATCAGCACCATCAGCAAGGGGGGTGGAGGTCTGGGAAGAGAGGGTTCTCTGCTGTGGTTGCTTCTGCTTCCCAGATTGAGAAGCAGAGATCTCAGAGGCAATAGACACAATTAAGGCATCCTTCAGTTGACTAATTAACTGAGAAGTCAGCTGCAAACCCCGTGATGTATTGTGGTAGGTGGGATGGAAGGCCACCACTTTTCTCTCTGTACCTGTATTGGAGAAACAGGCAGGAGCAAAAAGCTGATTGGTAACCAGTCACATCCCAGAGGAGTCTTTTCCTCCTGCCTCATCATGAAGGCGGAGCCTAAACCCAACCTGATGATCCAGCGACACTTCCTAAAAAATAAATATGCTTATGCTAAATTTTAGAAAGCACATTAGTTAACGCCTATTCTGCACAATTAAATTAACTTTTAAAACAAATGAAGTGATTCAAAAACAAAAACAAAAAAATGTTAGGCAAGATTTCTATAAATGTGAACTCATTGAATAGCTCTTCCCTGGTTTTTATCATAGAATACTGGGGCCAGATGGGGCAATACTCATATCCTACCACCACTTGCCAGCCAAGGCATTGATGTGAACACAAGCATGCTGGCCCTCCTTGCCCAGTTGCTGCACTGCCCTCACTTCTGCACATCCACTTGGGACGGAATATGCAAATGCTGCCTACACATGCAATGTCCAACATGTGTAGGTGATAATCATGCAGTTGGTTTCCCAGCCCCAGCCACAGGAAATCAACTGCATGGTTTTAGCCTATGTGAATTAACTAGTAAGGTGTTGCTGCCAAACAAGCTGGGGGGGGGGGGGGAAGAGACCACTCCTCTCCATTTGATGGCCAGATTTGGGGTGTGTCAATATCGTCCAAACCAACAACAACTTTCACTTGCAGCAATATATATATTGTTTTCTTGACACAGTATATTCAGTTATTTCAACAGAAAGCCACCTACAAGACAGAATGCTTTCTGAGTCCTGCAGCAAGCAAGCACTTTGCCAGGGCTGATAATTGCTTCTGTACCTCTTTTGAGATGCCTGCAGCTGTAGTAGGTAGCAAACAGGAAGAGCTGCTAAATTCATTCCTAAATTCTCCAGGACTAGGAGGCAGCCAATGGACTTGCTGAATTGGCAACCAGCCAATTTAACCTTGCTGAAAGACCCAACAATGGAATTTTAAATTGTGAGCAGCTACTTATTTGGTTGCATTCTTGGCATCATGGAATATTTGAGGGAGATCATTCTACTAGCTAATTGATCAGCGTGTCAACTCTATACTGAAAATTACTTCTATGTAAAATGTATGCTTTCTCCGAGGATTCAATAGCTTTTAATAAGACGCGGAGTCCTCCTTTACATGTCACATTTGTGCCTTCTCCAGGGACGAACTAACTGTAAGTAGTGTTTTCTTCCAGGCAACTCTTATGGAAGAATTACATTTTGTTGATTTGTTTCAGTAATTGTATGTACTGTAATTGTATGTAGACTATCACTCTCTGCTCCAAAATATATTATTTACTTACTTTAAATAAACAGCTATCCAACTACAAAATGAAAGTGTAAAATATTAATCAGAAATCAAATTTAAAATAAAAAGTGGGCATTGTCTCCTGCATCTTAGTATAAGCAACTCCCTGTCTGTGTGGGGGCTGTGTTCTGGGTCATTATGCATGTCAGCAGAGCACACATAAGCACACTCCACCCCATTCCACTCTCTTCAGGGTTTGAAAACAGCATGTGCATTTGTGGCTGCACACACATCGTACCCACACAATCCGACTGGCTGGGGGGCATGGTTTAGCCATTTTAAAACGGCCGCAGGCCCACAAGCTCTTCACAGTTTGGATAACTGACGTACCCTGCTGTTGCAGAACCCTTGTTATGGCAACAAAACTCTTATCTGCTTGATTATATTATTGCTCCAGTTGCAGTTAAATATCATCTTAATTATGTGGGCTCATCTTTAGGGGCTTGAGCCTTAAGGGCAAAATATTGGGTGAGATCCATTTATTTCCCTTTTCCAGTCCCAGGATTCCACACTAGAAAACTTGTAGGGGTTTTTTTGGAAAGTGTGAGAAGAAAAATTATCTTGAATTTTGAATTAAGAATCTCTGGAAGAAAGCCAAAGAGCTCTGGGAATGTAGGATAGATGGGGAATTACAGAAATAACCAATAGTAACCCCCCTCCCCTCCACCTTATGCTAATTAGTGGTAGCAGGAACAAGAAACAATAAATTTAGATGCCCCCCCTGACAATTTGGAGGGCTAGAAAATCCCTTATGAAAAGAGAAGGGAATTTAAAACTAAAACTATATTTTGAAAATGCTAGATGAAGTGATGGTGTGATCGAGCAACACAAATAAAAAACTGTTGCCTCCCAGGGCAACACTTTTAAAATTTTAAGTAATAACGTCCCATCAGACTATATCAATAATAATGTCCCAGACGTCTGTGTGTCTGTGTGTGTGCGCGCGCGCGTGCACACACACACACGTGTCTTCCACATAATAAAAATTTTGGCCTCATTAACAAGCCCCTTTTCAGCTTTGCATTTATTAAACAGAAATTGTAATCTGTTAATAAGAATGATAGAAATGGTGTTAGTTAACAACAAAGCCTCTCCTCCTCAAGGAGGGGAGGAGTTGTGAGCGGGAGCCGTTTCCCGCGTTGGCAGGGGGTGTTCCACCCCCGCCCAGCTGCTCCTGCTGCTGCGCCACACCCCCAAGTGGCCAGCCAATCGGCTGGAGGCTTGGGGGCGGGGTTTAGCTGCTCAAACGCGGCCGCAGCAGCGTTTCCCAGCCATTGTGCTGCTGCTTCTCGTCAGGTCGATACCGTGTCCATGTGTCTTTCTTATCCTCAAGCGGGTGGCAGGTCCTCGAATCACAACTGAATGTTTCACCAAACGAAATGCAAAATGATTCAGGTAGGTAGTCGTGTTGGTCTGACGCAGTGTGTATATATACATATATATATATATATATATATATATATATAATGTTCAGTAGTACCTCAGAGACCAACTAATAGTTGCAAAATGGTTATTTTCTGCATCCATCCCTATGAGATGCTACCATTTAACACCAGTTTCATGGGCAAAAAAAATGCAGCTTTCCACATACTGTGACCCAAATTTTTAAAAGCACCTTTTGGTTTTGAGTAGAGGTCTCTGTACCAACTATTACCTGAGGATACATGGAAACTGTTGGAAGCCATAATCCAAGTATTATCCCTAAAAAGTACGAGGAAGAAATAAAACTACTAATATTCATGCATGTTGTTTGGTAACAGCATTATACCATAAGGAAATCTGCAATAATTCATAACAGCATCTTGTAATAAAACAGTTTTATGCATCCCTCTCAAACTGTTTAGTGCTCAGATCTCATCAGATGGCTGAGTAAGCATTACTCTTTGGGACAGTAAATCTCAGTTTCCAATATGGTCTGCATTCAGAGATATGTATTTTAGCATTCATTCTAAAACACTTACAGCTAAGTATTTGTAAAGAATGGGAAGCTATATATTTAAATGTCTGAATGCCATTTGCTTTGTCAACTCCACTAATCTAAGTCTGTTCTAGAGATGAGTCAAATGGGTCTTCAGGCAGTCCTGCATCAATATTATGGTATATTCAACCACTTAGGACAAAACAATTACAGCTGTTTATTTTTTGTTTATTTGAACCTTGCACAAAACGGGTTTCTGTGGTTTTTTTAAAAAGACAGAATTCACAGCAATCTTGGCAAGCTATGCTAATGTGCAATTTCAGGAAGATATGGAAGAAAGAGTGACACTGGGACAGCAGGAAACACATTTTTACAGGCTCCTTTGAGTCACATAACATTTTTCCTAGGCAGGCGTAGGGAAATCTATGTATGTAATTGCATGTCACAAGCATGTGAGTATCTATTTTTTTCTGCAGCAAAGCAGATTCTAAATAAGTATAATTGTTGCAATATATACAAACACACATACTTTTATGTAAGGGCTGGTATCTCGGGTTACAGGAAAACAAGTCAGAAAAGTTTTGTCAGCATCCCTAATTACACACACACACACACACACACACACGCGCGATGCTATTCTTTTAAGGATTATTCACATGAAAATGTAATTCCTCTGTACTACACAAGTACAACATATGGTAGTAGTCAATGTCTACTAGTGTAGGGTTGCCATATCTTGAAGAGCAAAAAAGAGGACAGTCCGAGCCGGGCAAAGAGGCGTGTGGGCATGCGGGGCTGCTACGCCTATGTACATCTTTCCCTGGCTTGGACTGGCAGTGACCACAGCATGCAGAACACCCACACACCTCTTTCCCTGGCTCAGGCTGGCAGTGGCAGCACGGTGCAGAGCAGCCCGCCCCGCCCGAGCCCCCAACTCCCCCCCAAGCCCCAGACATTTCCTTTAAAATGTAAAAATCTGTCCAGATGGGCATGTTGCGCCCCCAAAAGAGGAGATGTCTGTGTTTTCCCAGACTTATGGCAACCCTGTACCAGTGGCTTGAGCCCATAGATGAGAAGTTGCAAACTTCAGGCTTGAGGGCCATATACAGGCCCTTTGGACTCTCCTCAGGCCGCAGACTCTCATTTTTAAACCGTTTTATTTCATGGTGTTCTGATGAGTGCTGGGCAGCTAATTCCTTGCGATTCTTCTGACATAGCCACTATTTAAATTTCCCACAATATCCCAGTGATGCTATTAGTGGGATGATGCCACTTGTGTTTCCCACAGTGCCTCCTTTTGAGTGTTGCTCAAAATGATCTATTTTAAGTTTGATTGTTGTGTCCCCCACATTATTTAATTTCTATAGGAAGATGCTGCAACAGAACAGACAAAGATGTGTGGAAGACCTTGGTATTTAAGTTCAGTGATGGACTGGATATAAGTTTAAGACCTGAAGCTTAATCTATGCAAGTCAGACATGTCTTTCATTAGTCTTTCATTATCTTTAATAGGATATGTGCATGCTTTTTGTTGCTACACACCCTTTAAGAATCAGGTTTACTGCTTGGGACTGCTCCTAGGCCTGACACTCGTGGGGGTACATGAGGGCTACTATTTAAATCCTCATTTTCAAGTCCCCGATAAAGCTTGTTTGAATTTGTGTTATTACTTTCAATTGGGTGCTTTATGAATGCATGTTCCTCTTTAATTTATGTAGTTATCACTCCATAGTGGAAAATGCAAAGAAGGAAAGTTTACTTTATAGTTGTGTCAGAAGGTTAAACTATCTCAAGGGAACACTTTTTAAAAAAATAGTAAATATGTCATGACAAACTGAAGTGCATATCAAGACCACTGCCATTTTCTTAACTAATGCCATTGAATTAAATTAGAAAAACAACTGGGGAATTTTATTTTTATTTTTAAAAAATATAAAAAAATAGAGGGAAGATCCACACAGCAATATTATACAGATACCGTGCTATGCTTCACTGAAATTAGACCTCCTTGCAAGAAAAAGTACAATAAATATGTGCACTGTACACTTATCAACACATATGACAAATTAGAAAAGACTTTATCAAATCATTAAATAATTCCTTGTTGGCTGCACATATTAAAATTTTAAAGCATATACTATTTGTCCTCATAATTCCTGGAGGAGATGGATTACTAGATTGGCTTTGGTTACAACGAGAAAGAAGAGAGTGCTCAGTAATAACTTACTTATGTGACAGCTAAGAGATGGGGCTTTTGATCATGTAACATTCTAACTGTAGTTTGCAATAATTGTGTGTCAGTCTTCACACCTTTTCCAAGTTGTTCCAGATCTTCAAGAGAAAAAATTATGATGACAACACTGATAATTAGTCATATCCTATGTCTACCTAGAGACATACAGGATATTATACAGACTCCCTGCTTTTACCTTGCAAAGTACAAAAACACTGCAGCAGCTCTCTGCTTTAAATTAATGCAATTAAGATATATCTCAAGTAAAGCATCCAGATATAAATCCTCCCAATACTATTATAAAATTATGGCCCTTTAAAAAAAGGCCTCTATCTTGTTTGTTTTGGACCAGACCATGTTGGGACCGCAGAAAAAGCAAAATTTTTAATTTATTGTGGCATAAAAATTCCCTGCAGCTCTGCAGTGTTTACCTAATACAGTGGTACCTTGGGTTACATACGCTTCAGGTTACATACGCTTCAGGTTACAGACTCTGCTAACCCAGAAATAGTGCTTCAGGATAAGAACAGAAATTGTGCTCCGGCGGCCCGGCGGCAGCAGGAAGCCCCATTAGCTAAAGTGGTGCTTCACGTTAAGAACAGTTTCAGGTTAAGAACGGACCTCCAGAACGAATTAAGTACTTAACCCAAGGTACCACTGTACATATTATTACATCAACAAGTTATTAACTTGTTCAATGGCATCCACACAAGGCAATGAAGTGCATCTAGTGTTACCTTGCTCAATGGCACCCACAGGAGCAGGGCCGGATCTACCATGAAACTATTGAAAAAGGTCTAATTCTCATTACTTTTATAGATATCTGTCCATTGCAACTAATGCCCATTCTATTCCTGTGACTTCTGAGCCACAACAGGGCACTAGTTGCTAACAAGATGTTATTCCAAGATAGAAGATTTATGCTGTTATGAATTGTGGAAGAAAGATAGTCAACAAAAACCTTACTTTTACTTCCCTTGCGATATTATTATAGTCTACGGGCAGCCTCACTGCAAACTGTTGGCCTGTGTGGATAAAGGGGGACTGCATGAACAACCAATATTGGGTGGACCAGCAAATCAGACAAATGCCCCCATTTAATAGAATGAGCCTCTTGTCTAGAGAGTGGCCTGATAAATCCATTTCAGTGTTTCCAGTAAATAAATCTTGTGACCTCATTTAAACTCCAAGTTATTCTGTCGAAATCTAATTCTGCATCCTGAGGCAAATCGGTGCAGTTGGCACAAATCAGCAGTTGCCAGTTTGACATATGTGATTCTGCAGTACTCCAGTGTACTTAGAATTCAGAATACTTTGCTAGCAATAAAATGCACTTTTTCAAAGAAAAAAAATGTTCACAAGATGTACTGTAACTTTCCTGAAAGCTGTGTTTCCTTTCCATCAAATTATACATAGGACAGACCTATATTTATGTACCGCTAGTAACCACCTGTATACTTGATCCACCAACAAACAAGAGAACAATAGAGTAACAGGTTTTTTTTCTGGCAGTGCATACATTTACCCTTAAAATACACTCATACAAGGCTAATTTACTACACATATTGTTTACTTCAAAGTGGGAATAAACAGTCAAGGAAATGTAAATTAGTAGTTACAGAAATAGTAAGTAGGCCAAAATATGGAAAGAAAAATAATACCAGGGGAAAATACTTGTATTTGGGAAACTGATGTACACAAAACTAACAAAGATGGTAACCATTTTATACCAAAAGAAAGCTGAAGCAATTTCATGAAAGAAGAAGAAAGTTGGGAAGAGGTTTTAAAATCAGTGATCTAGAAACAAAGAACCCTATTGCAGTTTTGAAGCTATGCAAACACAGGATAATTTATACACTTCAGGAGCAACAGTTCTTCAGCTGAAGCATAGTTACAACTTAAACATCACAAGGACCATTGACAAGAAGTGTCTACGCTGTTGTGCCTGAATGTGAGGAATCCAGATTCAGATGCTGATTCAGCAGTAAAGCTCACTGGGGTCCTTAGCTAAGTCTCTATTCTGCAGTTTAAGCTGCCTAGCTCACTGGAAAAATGGTAGGGAATATATCTACTGCACAGAGATATTGTGATTTAACGTTCATAGTGCCAAAGAAATTTTAACAATTTTGAAAGAAACAACAAATACCTCACAGGGAATTCTATCACTAAGAGCTATTAGCTCCAATCCAAACCAAGCACATGCATACAGTAATTTAAAACATGTTTAGAGGGCATCAGGTGCTTTTAGCTTTGTATAGTAGGATAAAATTAAAAGCTATGTTGAACAAATACTCTTCCATGAGACGGAGCCATATATGCTTGTGGATCAATTTTGCTGGGAAGACAATCTTTTGAGAAAAGTATTGCCTAGGATTCATTCTGGGCTAGGAAAAGCAACAGAAATAACTTCATTGGCATCAATCTTACAAAGGGATTATAAGACTTAATATCATTCTATATGACAACTGGAGAGTTGAAAAGTGTGCTGGTTTTCCCCACCCACCATTTATGCCTGTCTTAGGAATGCAACTATCTCTTAATAGCCAGACTATCTGGAACTTTTCATATCACAAGTCTGGGCTATGTTTTTCTGTATTTGAATTATTCACACACTGAAAAGGGTAAGACATAGAAGCATAATAAATTGTCACTTAAAGTAAAATAGAAAGAAACGTACGCAAAGTAAAAACAACATGTAAAGATACTTCTCTCAATCGTTTTTGTTATAATGGAAAAAAGCCATCAAAGGAAGTTTACACATTCATGTGAAAAATTTATATCAATCTAAAATTTAATGTGGGGTTTTGATTCTGTGTGAGGCACTAACAAACTACTAATGAACTTGAAAATAATTAGATGGGTCTTCTCCCTCCATTTTTAAATTAAATTAAATGTAAGGCTTATGCAGTGACAAAATGGTGTCAGAGAAAAGTGTACATTCTCCATATTTCAATTCACTTCAGTAAGAAATATGGGATAAATTCCAAGTACCTCATAGGTAATGATTACCAAATGTTAATCACAATGTTTTACTTATCAGTAGTGCTAGTCCCTTAAAAAAATAAGTAGTGAAAATGTCTCTATTATACCTGTAATGAACCTTAGTGACATAACACAAGGGTATAATATGTGGGCCTCTCCAGAAATATGACAACATGACAGCTGGTTAATACTAATAATTATTAATACCTCTATGTTAAAAGGAGGAATCTAGAAAGGCTTTCTGAATATGACAAAGCTAACATATTCACCACTTCACTTCACAATGAAAACTGAATTTTGTACTTGCATGTCAAATCACAACTGAACACATCTTCCCATACAAATGCAGAGTAACTGCATGGACACTTAAATATAGTACTGTAATGGTATCATTGAAGTAAAAAAAAAAAAAAAAAAAGGGTCTTAGAACATACCTTGTCTTGGAAACTCATCAGACTCTCTGTGAACTAGGTCAGTAACTCGATTTCCATAGTGCATTCTGGTGTCATGATCATAAGCCTTCAGTGTCTCACTTGAACTATAGGACTTCTGAGTAGGCACTCTACAGTCCTCACTGTCCAGTGATGAACTTGTGTAGCGACATTCCTTTCCACACCTGCCTCTTGTCAAAGAGCGGTGCCTTCGATCTTTTATATCCATAATTCTGGGAGAAAATGAAACTTTTTCCCACTGTTGTAAAACTTTAAGGCAGAGACTGGTTATTTTTCCACCTAAAAGAAATAAAAATAATGTTTAAGTATAAAGTGATGACTTAAATATACATTTGTTTGTGTGTGTGTGCATCTGTGTGTATGTGTAAAGTCACATTTTCTCACTTTCTTAGAAAACTAAAGTGAAAAAGACACAACAGCCAACAAAGGATTTCAATTGCTTTAAAAAAACCTATATGGGTAATTGATCCTAATGGAAACAAATGAAAGAAATTTGATTTAACTGCATGAGTTATATTTTATTAAAACTATGTTTTTATTGAAGAGTTTAAAAATTGATGATAAAACAAACTGCTGTAATCTTTTCATTTATGCATGCACACTGATAACAACATGACAGTCCTTTTGACACTCTGATATTAGCTCATGCTCTGCAACAACACACAGAAAAACAGATTGGAAACAGCTTTAATTACTTCCTTTTATAGCTGCAGGAGGGTCTGAAATGTAGAGCATCATATGAAGTGTGCAGATTAGAATGAAGCACACAGTGAAGTTTAAAGAATGAACCATTAAGATTCACATGCTATACAAGCAAGTTTCAGAAAAACCAAAAACGCTTCCTTAGTATTCCTTCATAATTTCCCTTTTTCATCATACTTTTTTTCTTCAACTGGCTTTCTCACCCACCATAAAGCTCCACTGGTGTTGGGCAGTTTAGGATTGCTCCCTTAGTCTAGTTATGATTACAGCCTAAGCATTTTTGAACTCTCTTACTACATCAAGGGCTAATAACCTTTTGGACCAGCAGGCGCATTACAAATTGTTAGAAAGTGCTGTAGGTGTCAGTTACAAAATGGCTCTCATGGGAGCAGGCCATAACACAAAATGTGTACCATGGAGGGACAGGCATAATTTATCATAGCTGCTGGGGATGGCATGGAATCACACGAAAACAGAGGGCCATCTTTGCTGCTCCCTACTCCCTCTAACCACATGCTTGTTGTGGGAAGTCACCTACGTGTCCTGATTGTGCAGATCATGCACACAATGATGCTGTTGGTAAACAGGAGATGTTTCCATGTACCAGGGAAAATATACAATGTGGCCACACCACATTTTCTGTCCCCCTCTCTCTCACACACATACACACACAGAGCACATGCACACATATAGACCACAGACACACATGCTTCTCTCACACACAATCACATACTTCACATATGCATCCCTCAATCTCTCACACAGACTGTACACACAGCACATACACCCTTCCCTTTCTTACAGATCACACGTACATGTATGCTTCCTCCTCCCTCCCCCTCTTGAAGGGAGAGGGAAGGATTGCTTTCTATATGCTTTCTATACCTTGTACCTTGTACCTAAGAAGGATCTTCTATATTCTCTGTACTTTGGATCTAAGTAAATTTCTGAGCTAATTTGACTTCTGCAAAAGAGGCCCCTCGCTTTAGGAATGTAAGATAAGAAAGACACATATGAAGGAGACTGTAAGCTAGAAATAACCAGAGGCCCCTCGCTTTAGGAATGCAAGATAAGAAAGACACATACGAGACGAGGGAGACGGGAGGAGGAGGAGGAGGAGGGAGAGAGCTTTCTCAAGGTATAAGAAAGTTTGCAGAGGCGTATTTCGGGGCAGCCAGTCTTCCAGAAATTATTCTGCTGGCTGTCTCTGTGCACAGAGAATAAACTGCTTTCCTCCAAAGAAAGATCTTTCCTGGTGCTTTCTTTTGCTCTCTCTCTGGATCTGAGGACGCGGGCCAACGATTCCCTGGCATGGACTAGGCTCAGCCTACATCTTGGTTCCCTGACCGGGAATCTGCCCCACCTCAGAGGGCTGGGGAGAGCCAGGCTCGACCTTGGTGGACAGCTCGGATCGGCAATTGCAGGCTCCACGCGCGCCCTGCCAATTTGTGGGGGGAGCCAGCCACACCGCTCCGGAGCAAGGACCCAGGTCGAGGGAGGAAAGAGGACTGGCCAGGGAAGGGAATCTGCAGCAGAAAACGGTAAGCCCAAGGGAAAGGGCGTGGGCGTGAGCCCAAGGGAAAAAAGGGAGGCCTGATCAGCCTCACCTGGTTATGCAGTAGAGTGCAGCCAGGAAGGGAAAAAAAAGGGGCGTGGCAGTGGTGTGCCACCGGTAAGGTTTGGTAAAAAAAAAAAAAAAAAAAAGGGGGGGGGGAACAGAGGGGAAAATTATTTTGGTGTGTTTTGTGTATTACATGTTGAAATTATTTTGGTGTGTTTTGTGTATTGCATGCTGAAATTATTTTGGTGTGTTTAGTGTGTTACATGTTGAAATTATATTGATGTGTTTTGTATGTTGTATGTTGCATGTCAGATACTCTAGTGACTGAATTGTCAAGTGTGGGCCAGGGCTTAGTGTCCCCCTTGGCCGAGCGATTGTAGGGCTGTAGTGTGTGTAGAGTGAGAGAATTTACAACCTGTTAGCAGCAGAGTATCTGAAAATGGGGTCTGGGGCAAGCCAATGTAGTCCTCTGGAATGCTTTTTAAACAACTGGAAAGCAGCCACAAAGCATGATGATTAGGGAATCAAATTGAGGCAACGGAGGATGAGAACATTATGTGAGGTTGACTGGCCCTCGCAACAAACTAACTGGCCCTCGGAGGGGAGCTTTGATTTGCAACTAATCAACCCACTGTATCAAAATATCTTGAACGTCCACCCAGACCAGATCCCCTACATTTCTACTTGGAAAACCAATGTAGAAAAGAACCCATCGTGGTTGAAAGCCTGCCGAGGCGACGCCCCACAAAGTACAGTTTGTGCAGTTCGACCGACAGGGAAATCAGAAAAGCCCCCAGTGATACCAGACCCAGAAGAAGAGGAGGGGGAAGTCATTAAACCACCTCCACCCTATGCTCCACCAACTGCCCCTCCCCTGGACCCAGGCCCCCAGGCACCGGGAGGAGTTGGCCCCCAGCCTGAACCCCCCAAGGCTAATGAATCAGAAGAGGAAGAAGAGGATGATGAGGAATTTGTAAAGGGATTGGTTGAGTTAGCAAGGAAGGTGAAGAGAAAGGTGTTGTTGATGATGATGATGATGAAGACTTCAGAAAAACTCTAGATAAAGAGATAAGATGGACTAGTAAGCAGTTTGACAGAGTGTTCCAGTATGTAGAACTGTTTAAAACAGAGCTGGATGTGGCTTCTTGGTTCTAGAAGCAGCACAATGCAAGGATGTGAACTGGCAGAAAGAAACAGAAGGGAAGGCTTTGAGAGCCGCATAGGACAGAACTGTTAAAAAAGAGACAATTAAAACCCAAGGGATTTAAAACCCTAGAATTACAATTACTGACCATTGAGGAAATCCGCAAGAAAAATGCCCTCAGGGCAGCGGATAATACTGATGTTGCAATTGAGGCAGCTAATAGTTGCAATTGAGGCAGCTAAAACTCCACTTTGATGGCCCCACTCCACTGAGTGTACGACCCCCTGGAGTCATCCGATGCCCAGGACCACAGACCTCCAAGCACTTTAAATCAGAATCCTTCTTTCGAAGAGGACCTGGCCAAAATAATTAGGGGTTTGTCTTCAAACAGCCAGCAGCCAGAAAGCCAAAAACGCAATCCTGGAGCAAGCGAGGGTGTCCACGGGAGGGTCAGAAGACGCCTAGGGAAGAAGCCAGTGCGCCATCTGCAGGCAAGGGAGTCATTGGGAAATGGAATGCCCACAGGCCCCACTCCCCACAGGCTGGGAACAACAAGATTTCTCAAAAATTATTTTTTTTCATCTCTGTTCTTGCTCAAAAAGACTGTTGCAGCAAAAAAGCAATTGAACAGACTGTTTTTTTAAAAAAAAATCATGCAAGTCACAGGACATCAGCTCCCCCCCCTTTCTGCCAGGCGCTTGGAGGTAGCTTCAGAGCGTTATCTCTTGGCAGCTATTCCAAGAAGGACACTGCTGCATTCAGCCAGCTACCGTGAACCTCACACTTTCTGGATTTACAGTTCAGCCACATAAACCCAGAAGGCCAAGAGTTACCCACCCCCCTGCCCCAAAGTATTAACCTGAAGAAGTGACTTTCTTAAAAGCAAGTGAATGCTTTCTGTGAACTTTGTCAAGTTTTTCTTTTTAAGGTGCAATTTTATTCTGAAAAAGGAGCCGCAGCATAACATAGGAATTGATATTTTGAGGAATTTGAAACTTTGCCAGAAGCAAGGAGCGCATTGTTCTTTCTACAGACACTGGCAAATGAACTGAAATTTGCAACATGGCTTAAAGCTCTGAAACCTAGAGCACACAAATGAGACTTTTAAAAAATCTCAGCTGGCAAAATTTAACCCAAGGAACAGAACTGTTAACCCCTTGCGAAGTTTCCTGCCAAGCATACCCTTTTGAATTAATGTTTGCTAGGCCTATACGTTATGTGCAAATGTTACCTATCAATTTGTTCTGTGCAATCGCTGCCGTCTTTGTTATCTCTTCTCTTAACAGGTGAGCTTTTGCTGGA
Source organism: Podarcis pityusensis (assembly GCF_964106645.2). Taxonomy (NCBI): domain Eukaryota; kingdom Metazoa; phylum Chordata; class Lepidosauria; order Squamata; family Lacertidae; genus Podarcis; species Podarcis pityusensis. The sequence continues at coordinate 48,217,622 of NC_138029.1, read as the reverse complement.
ACGCCTTGTGCCTTGGTCGAGCCTCTGCATCCCTATGATGAGGACCCAGATTGGACCCAGACGCCCAGACATCGCTCCAGCCTTGTTGGAAGGGACCCAAGATGCCCAACGCCCACCAGACGACCCGACACCCACCAGACTACAGCCCTGCCTACGTCACTCCGGACGCTGACGTTTGGCACGGCTCCAGGATCCAGCATGGATTGAAAGAGAACATTTTCACATTTTCTTTTCTTTCCTTTCGCATAACTGAACTTTATTGAAGGTACCTGGGCCTGGTTTGCTTTACGCCACCCCTGCAGAGGAGGGTGTCTAGTGGGTCTTTTCTTTCAGCGTAATTACACCCCAGCCCACTCTCTAGCACTTACCTAAGCCCCTCCCCGTGCATACAATGGCTCAAATACGACTGTGGGTCCCCATGCTGGTATTTCTGCTGCCTTTGACCTTTGAAATGCCAATACCACTCACAGTGACCAGACAACTGCTGCAATCGTGGGGGGCCCACCACACATATAATAAGTGGATTCAGGTTGCTGAGATGGTTGCGTTCTCTGCAAATCGGACCAATTGTGCCGTCTGCACTCTGGCCCCTGTAGATGCTCTGGGAGGAATGCCACTCCTCCCTGTGCCTTGGAATGAATCCTTGGTTACAACTCCACTTGTTGCCTTCCAGCCTCTGGGCAACCATTCTTCTTTATGGAATCATTCCGTCCCTTTCCAGGTTCACAGGATCACTGGCTGCCTTTGTGGCAACAAATCAAATGACATAAGTGACGCTCAGACCTATGTGGGCACTTCCCACTGTGATCGTACCTTCCCAGCCCCGACTAACATGTTTGAGTCCGAGACAGGAACCTTTTCTGGTTCCAATTTGATTGCATGCCTGGCCCGCTTGCTGAGAGGCACCATATCTGCCCATGGTCAGGACGTTTACTGGGTGTGTGGCAGGAAGGCCTATCATGCCCTCCCAAGAGGATGGTATGGGGTCTGTTTTCCAGCCTACTTAATACCCCCCATGTGGATTCCTGACCAGATTGCCTCTGCACCCCGTAGAAGGAGGCGTTCGGCTGACCTGGCAACACTTGCAGGTGGCAGCTCCCAGAATTGGGGCAAAAATCAGTGGCCTCCGGAAAGGATACTGGCCCATTATGCTCCAGCCTCATGGAATCAGGGAGAGAAAATCTCTGGGGCAAGGGGGCCGATCTATAACTTGAACCGCGTAATCAGACTCCAGGCAGTGGTAGAGATTGTTGCTAACACGACAGCCACGGCCCTTAGGCTAATTGCTACGCAATTGGATGAGACACGCAATGCGTTTCTCTCAGTCCAATTAGCATTGGACTTTCTCCTGGCGCAACATGGAGGCTTTTGTGCAGCGTTAAATCTCACAGGTGGAGCATGTTGCTTCAACATTTCAGACCACGGCGAGGCTATCCGTGATCTGGCAGCAAGCATTGAAAAGGTAGCACATGTCCCTGTACAAACCTGGGAGGGCTGGGATATGTCTTGGTTGGACGGCATCTTCCCAGGTGGATGGATGGGGAGGATATTTATTATGGTGATAAGTCCAATAATGCTTTTATTGCTTTTCTGCTTCTGTATGCCCTGCTTGATGCAATGTATGCAAAATATGATGGAGAAGATGATGTCTCGCATGATGGGACCTCGTGTGCTTGCTTTCATGAGAGATTATAGACCCCTACCCCAGAACGAACCTAAGTATTAGGTTGTTCATAAGAAGAGGAGGGAGTGAAGGGAGAGGGAAGGATTGCTTTCTATATGCTTTCTATACCTTGTACCTTGTACCTAAGAAGGATCTTCTATATTCTCTGTACTTTGGATCTAAGTAAATTTCTGAGCTAATTTGACTTCTGCAAAAGAGGCCCCTCGCTTTAGGAATGTAAGATAAGAAAGACACATATGAAGGAGACTGTAAGCTAGAAATAACCAGAGGCCCCTCGCTTTAGGAATGCAAGATAAGAAAGACACATACGAGACGAGGGAGACGGGAGGAGGAGGAGGAGGAGGGAGAGAGCTTTCTCAAGGTATAAGAAAGTTTGCAGAGGCGTATTTCGGGGCAGCCAGTCTTCCAGAAATTATTCTGCTGGCTGTCTCTGTGCACAGAGAATAAACTGCTTTCCTCCAAAGAAAGATCTTTCCTGGTGCTTTCTTTTGCTCTCTCTCTGGATCTGAGGACGCGGGCCAACGATTCCCTGGCATGGACTAGGCTCAGCCTACACTCTCACACACCGAGAGACATCTCACTCTCTTTCTCTCTGCCCAAGTGGATATCTCTCAATAATACACACATAGCAAGAGCATACTTGAGCACACACATTCAGAAAGCCCCTCCATGGGTGAAGGAAGTGCCTGCCATTAGAAATAAATAAAAAGGAGAGACATGAAATGTGTGCCCATGGGCGCTGGGTTGGCAATCTCTGTACTACATCATTCCCAAATCTCTTGTATTAATACTCATGCAACCTCTGAATCTTTATGGGCCTGACAGACATAACTTGTTTTAAAATTTATATCCTGCCCATATGGCTGGGTTTCCCCAGCCACTCTGGGTGGCTTACAGCATATATAAAACCACAACAAATCAAACATTAAAAAAACAAAATATCCTATACAAGCAACAAACAAACCAAGTAATCAATAGAAATCAACAACAACAACACTAACAGTTTACAGTTACACCCAAATTAAAATAACCATCAACTCCAACTAAACATTTAACCAACACCAACTCGACAAAAACCCCCTCAGAGGAATCAAAATTACAAACATTTTAAAATATTTTAGCCAGTTGTCACAAACCAAGAGTTGTTCCATCAATGTCTCATTGGCCTCTCAGGAGCCTCTTTTAGCTGTTCAGGGTGAGTCTGGGCCCCGACCCCTAGACCAGGTAGAAATGTGTTTTGCAGCATTCATGGCAACAGCAACATCCCTGGATTTACATAACTAATATATGGAAGATAAGCCAACAGATGGCTTCTAGCTTAGCTATAGAAAAAGTGTGGCCAACACCCTGAAACCAGTATTCCTCTGATTGCCAGGATTAAGAGCAGGCTACATGAACCATGAAGCATTTGATGTTCTTTCCCCCCACTTCAGAGTATCACTCTGAAAAGAAGCAATTTTAGGTAACCAGGAGAACCAGATGTTTGAAGACACCCACATGTATATTACAATCTGTGAATACTTAAAATCATAACAAGTTTATTTTTAAAAAATGTGAGAATCCATGAGACAAGGTAAAAAACCAGAACAATAGAAAACCAAATACCTATCGTTTTCTGGAAAAAAACCACCCAAAACCAATATAAGATACTTACTTAAAAGCCTGCAGTGTTACAATTGTAAAAACCACCAGCTTGCATATATTAGGCAAATTTATATACATGTGCATAACTTTAAGCACACGGGTAGCATACTTTTAGTATTCAGTATGTGTTTCTAATATTGGAAGTTTTGCTTCAGGCTTGGAAGTCTAAATATCACAGAAAGGTATACGCATGGGGGAAGCTTTTTGCTTAGAGGGCATGGCGAGTACCTAGGTCACCACCCGCAGATGATGATGATGATGATGATTAATTAAATTTGTGTACACCCCTTCATCTAAAGACCACAAGGCAGTTCACAACTTAAAAATATAAAAATGAAAAAACAAACACACTTAAAACATCATAGAATTTTAATCAGCTAAAGGCCTCGGATCACTTGTAGGTGGAAAGCTGGAACTGATAAATACTATATGACATCATATTCATAGGTATCAACTAGTCCAGCCCAAGGTTTTTTGTTGCATAGATGATTTAAAGTTTTGCCACCACACTTCTTTGGTGAGCAACATAACAATAGAACATTGAACCCATCCAGCATCTTCTATAATATTTTTAGAAAGTAGCCTTGACATGTCCACCCGCTTTTGTGCCGAAAAAACCTCTTGGTTGACATTCTGTCAGAAAGAGAGAGGAGGAATGGAAGGAGATTACTGAATCTGTTGGTGGAGAGGGTCTGGGTTGTCCCCTAGGAGACCACATTCTCCACATGCTGCCGTATGTTTCAATAGAGGAAGGAGAGTTGAACAAACCAGCTGTCACCCTGCCACTGGAGATGAAGGCTGCCCTGCCAACTGGGAAAATGCAAGACCCTGAGTCAGATAGTAAGTTGGCCAAGCAAACTTAGGCCCCATCTCCCAGGGTGCATCATCAAATGCAGCTGTACAAGCCAACAAAGCCTACTTGGGGTGTTCGCTTGCTTGCCCACTCCCATTGCTTGGGAAGAGAACCAAGAGAATGACTGTGCCCACCACACCCTTGAAAAGATGAGGAAAGAAAGTGTGTAAGGTTGTGCCAGCCATGTATCTTAGAGCCCTGCTTCTGAGCTACTAATTTTGCAACCTGTATCCTAATTTATGTTTAAACTATGTGCTAACCTTTAGAATCAAGTCCTCAGGAATACTTGAGCCGAGAGTCCAAGTTCTGTGTCTGAAAGCAGAGTTCCTAACCAGGCACTTGTTCTGCATTTCACCCTCAGTGCAGCCTGGGAATGCATGATTCACCTTTTCTGGCATTTTGGCAGTCTTCAAGAGTATTCCTGGATATGGCCACTTACTCCAAAACAGCTTGACTTTCTCTTGGCTCTTCCACCTGGATACCAATCTCCACATGTTATTATCCAGTAAAAACCTTACTGGGGACATGAATCTCTCTATTTGAATTTACTCAACCAATAAAGACTGCTTCTCCCTTCCTATGTTCCGCTCAGTAAACTTCCTCCATCTTTCTCTTTTCCCTCCTCATTCTGCCTTCTCTCCTTTCCATTTAGGCACTACAGTGGTACCTCAGGTTAAGTACTTAATTCGTTCCGGAGGTCTGTTCTTAACCTGAAACTGTTCTTAACCTGAAGCACTACTTTAGCTAATGGGGCCTCCTGCTGCCACTGTGCCGCTGGAGCACGATTTCTGTTCTCATCCTGAAGCAAAGTTCTTAACCCGAGGTACTATTTCTGGGTTAGCAGAGTCTGTAACCTGAAGCGTATGTAACCCGAGCTACCACTGTACAGCACAGCCTATACTAGTGAATACACAGAGACAATAAAAGTATTCCTGTTTCACATTCATGTCCATGTCAAGTAGTTTGAAATGAGTTACAAAGCAAAAATGGATATATAGAATAGCTAGTTAAGACTGAGAATGAATTACAGCATAAATGAAATAAAACAAATGGCGAAAGAGTAGTATAAATGACTTCAGGTGACTTGGAATCAGTAGTTAAACTGCAGGTTTAACACGAGTTCTGAATGGTAGTTGCTTTTCTCTGTGCATTTGTTAGCTACAAGGTTCCTCTGGCTTTTTGATTTTTATCATACTACACAGAAAATATGTCCTGTGCACTAGAATCACATTTATTACAATTTTTTTAGTGGTTACGTAAAAAAAGAAATCAGTCATTATGATGAAAGTTCTTAGTCTTTGTTAAATTATAAATACTTTCCTCTTGCATAAAAAGAACAATTATCTACTGCTACAGTGTTGTTAAGGTAGATAAAATAATTTATCATTGCATAATTAACACAATATTGTTAAGCATGCTTTAACAATTTTGTATAATGGATTCATATCACTAGAGAATACTTTCGATTAAGCAACAACTTTAGAAACAATTTTTGACCATGACTGTCTAAATTGATTGTCTAAGACATCTGAAGGCAGCCCTGTTCAGGGAAGTTTTTAATATGTGACATTTTAGTGTATTTTTCATCTTTGTTGGAAGCCGCCCAGAGTGGCTGGGGAAACCCAGCCAGATGGGCGGGGTACAAATAAATTATTATTATTATTATTATTATTATTATTATTATTATTAAATTGACTTCTAAAAATCAGATATGTATAAATGACTTTTTTAATAATAAAAAAAACCAAAAACCCCCCACACAATCTTTTCAGTTGCAGGTACATAGATCTAATCTACATTTTTTGACTCAAGTTCTCTGTCTCTCGTCCTCTGACATCCAGTACGTAGCTGTTGGAAGCGCATATATTCCCCAGTATGTTATACTGCTTTGAGTGAAGACAGCACAGCACATTCCCTCTACAGTATATACCAATGTTTTTAATATTTTGTTTCACACATAATGGTAGCATTGTTAAATCACCCTGTTAGCAGGTAGAGCTGCCATCAGGATCATGAGTGATTGACAATTGTGTGGAGGATTATTTAGATGAACATATAATTTTATATGGGCGCTGCTGCAATTTCCACAATGGAAGATGCCGCTCAAAGATGCTGCCACCATTAAGCAAGCCATGACAATCTTGGATAAAAAGGCAACACCATTTCTGCTATGCCCATATCTGATGGACGTAAAGAAAATGACATTTCAGCTATAAAGAACTTCATGGTTAAGGATAGGAGAGAAGGGAGAAGGACAGTGAGATCAGAAGAAGGCAGCATTAATGAGAAAGGAAAAGGGGAAAGGCCAATTCAGGAGATACAAAGTGTTAGTAATTTCATTCTCGCATTGCTGTTGGAACTCTTGATTCACTGTTTACATTCCATTGTGATAGGAGTGTGGGAACGGAACTCAGACACTGTACTTCCGTTCTGTGTGCTTTTGTATTTTTTCTTTGTTCTCTGCTTTTGGACAGAGAGGACATGCTCTAGCTCTAGCTAGCTCACACTAGCTATGTTTGTTGTTTTGATTTGCTGTAAATAAAGAAGCTTTCGCGATGCCAAATGCCTCCACAGCCTTGCTTCTTGCTGGTACTCTGCTACTGCATTAGCGTGCCCACAGCTCCACTGGATGTGGGTCGCTGGACAAAAGCGTATGCGAAAGGGTACACATGGCAGATTTGTGTATGCAGCAGCATGCTTATTTCTAGTTATGCTATAGAGCAGATATTGGACTACAGTGCCCATCATCCTATGCTGTCTTGGATTGAGAGAAATGTAGTTCAGCAACATACAGAGGATACCATCCCTGGTATAGAATGTCCCACTGGGTGTTGGGGAGACATGCTTCTTAGCTTTAAAAATCAGATTGTCCTTTAAGGAGTAGGAACTGCTGCACCAAAAATTAAAGCAACAACAACAGCAGCAGAAACAGCAGCAGCAGCAGCAGCAGCAAAGGTCTGGCTGTGCTGTGCACAAAATAGATTGTATGCACATATTTAATTTTCATACTACATTACATCTTTAGACTCCAGTTACTTTCAGATATTCATGTTGAGAACAACTTTGATAATATGCTTCAAAAACAACATATTTGTGTGGAACTCTCTTTCTCTCTCCCCAAAATATGTATACATGACATGATGGCATCACATTGTGAATTTCTCCGCCCACACTTACATTATTGACTGATGCTGGTATGAGTAAAAAAATCTTATGACATTATGATGTCATGCCATATGATGGCTGCTAGTACACATTATGAGGGAGAGGGGGGGATCTCAATATGGGGATGTTTCTTTTGGCAGCATTCCTGTGTCCTGTGACAGCTCAAAAATAATAATAATAGAACTGAGCTGGACAACTTCCCAGACTGCATCTCAGTACATACAATTTGCAGCCAGATCCAACACATTTGTATCCATTGGGTTCAGTGACACTAATTCTCATGTTTGTGTGCGTATAATGGAAGCTTTAATTGTTCTGAGGCTGTAGCAAAGACAGACAAGTCCAGCCCTAGTCTTTGAGTCAAACTACATTTTATATTCAAGGTGTTGTTTGCCCTTCTGTCTATTTTTTTAAATGGGTGATCTGAATTAGGACCACAGTGGGGGTGGAGAGTGATAGAAATCCTTTCCTTCTTGCGGTGGTCTTAACAACCACCCCCACTCCAAAAGCTGCCCCCCATGAGAAAAGCTGCTCTTGGCACTGATAGCTTTCCTTTCAGGGCAACTCCCAGCTTCAGGGAGCAATTTTTGTGATTTATATGTATGAGGGGAAAGAGTTTTAACATGCATACACACTGACTTGGTCTTGATCATGATTGCCCTATCTATATTTTAAACAAAGATGCAAGTACAAACCATGTATATGCATTATGTTTGGCCAATTCTCTTTGTTTTCCTTTTATTTGCTAAATCATATACTGTAAGCAAGTTCCCCTATCTTGGCAGCAGAAGCTCAAAGCTTTTCCTCCAAACATCTGAAAAAAATAGGGAAAGAAAGAAATTGGGGGAGGGGGGGATCTCTCCAGCAGTATGAATTCTCTGCTATTGAAATGGACACACCGAAGTTTTTTTAGGCTAGGGAATCTTAGACCAGGGGAGCTAAATTAGTTGTGTGAATTGCATATGTTGATTGAAACTTGACAGCAAAATTGTCAACTGGAGTCTTCTTGTAGTCTTTTAATTGATTCATTTATCAAAATACCTTTTCTGTTTATTTTCTTTGTGATACACCATGGAGCATATAATTTGGGAAAGGGGAATTGTTGGAGATAATTTACACATTTCCAGAACTTTCTCCAAAAATAATTTCAAAGATTAGTTTAAAAGCCCTAGATTTCAGTAGAAGAAAGACTGAAGTTGTTTCTTATACAAGTAAATGGAGCTTTGTTCCGCCTACCTTTGAGCATAAAAGTTTTCTTTAGTGTACATAAACCATTAACTTAGTTACCATGAATTCCCAGTGCTTTATGCACACAAAACTTTGTCAGAAATAAAACAACTTCCTACCGTGAACCTTTGTCCTAACATTTCAAAGCGGGCAGTAAAAACTCTAAAAAAGCAAAAGGTAAAAAAACACACAAAGAAATGGACAACTGAAACCTTTAATGAATAAGGAATTGAATTCCAAAAGGGGAAAATTCCATACCTTTATTTACTATTTTATATCCTGCTACCAAGTTCTTTTGAAGTTCTTTTATGAACTTCAGCTAATCATCAGTATATTACATTTAATACAATCATTTTTTCAAATTAGTAAATGGTAAAATTGAAACTATTATGAATTCAGTAAAAAAAAATCCTATTACTGAACCACCCCCCCCCCCGGTCCACCCACAGAATGCAGAAATACATTGCCTTATTTACAGCCTACCTTATTTACAGCCTACCATCCCAATAAAGATACCTATGCATAAAATACTACTTAAAGCCTAGTGCTCCAATCCAGAGATCAGTGCATGCTTAGGCCTAGGCTCATGTTGGGAACTCAGGAACCACTCACCCTCCATCTTCAGATTCAGTTCATCAGCCCACTACTGCATCCAGACACATAGCCACTCATGATTGTGAAGTTACAGAAAAATAAAAGCTTAGTATCAGCATACGATTACACCTCACTCCAAATCTCCTAATGACAGCTCCAAATGGCTTTATACAGATATCAAATAGCATAGGAGACAATATAGTGCCCTGTGGCCCTCAGAGCTCAAGATCCAGAGGACTAAGAAACACTTATCCAATGTTTTTTTCTCCCTGTTCCTGGAAGCAGTAGTTTAATCACTAAAGAAGTGTCTCCAAATATCTATCTCCTAGGAGGATACTATGTTGATGGTATCAAAAGCAGATGATAGAATGTACAGAAGCAGCAGGGTCAAACTCCCATTTGTCTATCTTCAAATGAAGGTCATCAATCAGGGCAACCAAATCACTCCCAAAAGCAGCTCTGAACACAGAAATGGTTTGGAAATGGTTTAGAGCAAGACCTCTCCTCGGGTGGCGGTTAGGCACTGGAATATGTGTGGTGTGTTGGAGGGCAGCTTGTGGCCATCATCTCCTCCTCCTTTTGGGTATTCTGTTAAAGGGATCCGGCGGTCGTGGACCCTGTCCGATGCCCTGCTGGTGGCTAGGGCCACGGCACAACCCCCGGTGACGTCAGGGGAAGCTTCCAGTTGTATTTGCATCAACAAGCTCCTCCCACTGGTTGTTAACCCTCAAAATGACTTCCTGCTGGACGGGGTTGAGTCAAGTATAGTTTGTTTGATCCAATGCCTAAGCCAATACCACTCACATGCTGTAACCAATAAAGTTGTGGCCTTATTTAACCCACTGACCTAAAATACATGTGTCCTTGTGTCTTATTTTATCTCTAAGCGGGTGGCGGGTCCTTGACACACAGTTACCATAATTTTGCAGGGGGGGAGAGTAGTTATGAGATGCATGATTTTGTAGTTCAGAGGCAATATACTTTCATTGTATTTCTATGAAAATTCTCATCAAGATGGTATGTTTGCCTTACTGAACAATTCTTTCATTTCTTGCCAATTTCCATCTATAATAATCTGTTCTTCTTCCCATTATGTTTAATATATTCTATGTTATCTTACAGCATATTTCACCAGTCAAGTATAGTTAGCCATTTTTTTTGTTAAGATGCTGTATGTGTTGGTAAAGAGCATTTATCTTAGCTCTATAGATGATCTCTTAAATTAATTCATTGAAATTGCGTTCAAATATTTAATATAATATTCTGACCTTTTAATTGTATTAAAAATGTTAATTAACCTATGGTTCCATGCTTAAGAATTTCTCTTTAGTAATTGTTTCTCACTCTAGTTTCAATGAATACTTTAATTGCTGGTGAATATATGAGTAGTCAAGGGTCCAGCTTTATGAGGGTAACTATATATACAGTGTTTATGTATATTTTAAATATTTTACTTTAAACTGCCCTGATAAAAAAATGCCATTGAATTTGAACAAACAAGATAACTACAAAATAAATGTTGCTCTAGTATAAAAAACTTACACTGTCCATTTCACTTTTCAAGAAAAATATGTATACAGTGATACCTAACTAAGACATATTCAGAGAAGACATATTGAAGTCAATTGTCAAAATCATTTCATTTGGTCTGTTCTGAGTATGACTAACATTGGATATTACTCACAGTATTTTTACATATATTTTTTTTAAAGGAATTCTATGCATAAGGGAAGGTGTATTAAAATAGAAACTATCCTTCAACATGGCCCAGATACATTCAGCAAAATCCATATATGTCTCAATATCCCTACAAAATCCACAATGATAAACACTAAACCAGGAAGAAAGGCCTAAACAGAGGTATGGTGCAATATATGTTGATAAAGGTCAGGGCAACAATCAATCAATCAATCAATCAATCAATCAATCAAGGTATCTGAATATGTTGCAAAAATTAGAAGAACAATATTATTTTAAAGGTAAAGGTACCCCTGACTGTTAGGTCCAGTTGCAGACGACTCTGGGGTTGTGTGCACATTTTGCTCTATAGGCCGAGGGAGCCGGCGTTTGTCCACAGACAGCTTCCGGGTCATGTGGCCAACATGACTAAGCCGCTTCTGGCGAACCAGAGCAGCACACGGAAATACCATTTACTTTCCCACCGGAGTGGTACCTATTTATCTACTTGCACTTTGAAATGCTTTCGAACTGCTAGGTGGGCAGGAGTTGGGACCGAACAATGGGAGCTCACCCCGTTGTGGGGATTCGAACTGCCGTCCTTCCGATCGGCAAGCCCTAGGCTCTGTGGTTTAGACCACAGCGCCACCCGTGTCCCATATTCTTTTAGAAGCAGTCTAATCAATCATCTAGAGAATGTTACAAGGAGGACCTACAACAAAATGCTCAGTGCTTCTGTTCATGGTTCTAGCCAGTAGACCATGGTGTCTTCAAAGATACTCCATTCCATTTACTTTATTTACTTATTTAAATTTATATACCACTTGATGGGGGGGGGATACCACCCCAAATACTCAAAGTGGTTTGTTGGCTCTCGTACACAAGCTTGACATGAGTCAACACTGCAATGCAGCAGCAAAAAAAGCTAATGGTATTCTAGGCTGCACCAACAGATGCAAGATCAATAGAAGTAACAGTACCACTCTATTCTGCCGGGGTCACATCTGGAGTACTATGTCCAGTTCTGGGTGCCACAGTTTAAGAAGGATATTGACAAGCTGTAACGTGTGCAAGAAGGGTGACCAAGATGGTGATCAAGATGATAAAGGGTCTGGAAACCAAGCCTGATAAGGAATGGTTGAAAGAGGTGGGGATATTTGGCCTGGATAAGCGAAGACTGAGCTGAGATATTATAGCCATCTTCAAATAACTGAAGGGCTGTCACATGGAAGATGGAGCAAGCTTGTTTCCTCTGGCTCCAGAGGGTAGGATCTGAACCAATGGATTCAAGTTACAAGAAATGAGATTCCGACTAAACATCAGGAAGAACTTTCTGATGGTAAGAGCTGCTCGACACTGAAATGGAACTCAGAGGGTGGTGGCAGTATCTGCAAATCTTGGAGAATTGTATGCAGCTATTAACCAAATGAAAAACAGGAAAGTCAGAGGACCTGATAGGATACCTGCCGAAGTCTTCAAAGTGGGCAGAATTGAACTTACACAACTTCACAACTCATCAAAAAAATCTGGGAGAGAAGAGATCCCAGCAGACTTAAGGGATGCCAAAATTATCAACCTTTTTTTTTAAAAAAGGTGATACAACAGATTGCAGAAACTATCGAGGGATCTCTTTATTAGCTGTGGTCGGCAAAATTCTTGCAAGGATCTTAGCAAACCATCTCCTAACTATATCCAAGGCTACCCTTCCTGAATCCCAAAATGGTTTTTGGCCTTCTAGGGGGACAGTGAACATGATTTTCACTGCTCAACAGCAGTGAAAAATGCAGAGAGCAAAACCAACCCCTGTATATGGCATTTATTGACCTGACTAAGGCCTTTGACACAATAAATTGGCTGCCCAGATAAATTTTTGAACATCCTTCTGCTCCTCTATGATAACATGACAGCAACAATTACAGTTAACAATGACTCTCAAAGTGAACCATTCACAGTGGGATCAGGTGTTAAACAGGGTTGTGTTATCGCCCCAACTTTGTTTATTATTTTCATTGCCATTATCCTACACATTGTCAAAGGGAAACTCCCCACCAGGGTAGAAATCATATATTGAACAGATGGAAAGCTCTTTAATTTGAATAGGTTAAAAGCAAAGAGTCGGGTTACCCTAACTTCTATCATAAAGTTTCAATATACTGATGATAACGTAATGTGCACACACTCAGAGGATGACCTCCAAACCATCCTAAATATCTTTGCAGAAGCTTACAGAAAGCTTCGACGGGGTGAGCTCCCATCGACGGGGTGAGCTCCCATTGTTTGGTCCCTGCTCCTGCCCACCTAGCAGTTCGAAAGCACGTCAAAGTACAAGTAGATAAATAGGTACCGCTCCGGCGGGAAGGTAAACAGTGTTTCTGTGTGCTGCTCTGGTTCACCAGAAGCAGCTTAGTCATGCTGGCCACATGACCCAGAAGCTGTACGCCGGCTCCCTCGGCCAATAAAGCGAGATGAGCACCGCAACCCCAGAGTCGTCCGCGACTGGAATTAACAGTCAGGGGAACCTTTACCTTTACAGAAAGCTTGGCCTATTGCTCAACATCCCAAAAACCAAAGTGCTGCACCACAAGGACTGACATTGATGCCGAAATCCAGCCTTGCCTGAGCTCTGTAAATGCAGCTTTCTTCCGACTGAAGTCAGAGTGTTTGAGGACCAGAACATTCACAGGGAAACCAAAATGCTTGTTTACAAAGCTATTGTTCTACCAACTTTACTGTATGCTTATGAAACATGGACCACCATCTCCAACTCCATCAATGCTGTTTCTGAAAATTTTTACATATCACTTGGGAAGACAGGTGAACTAATGCCAGTGAACTGGGCGAAGCAAAGATCACCAGTGTCGAAGCAATGTTTCTTCAACATCAACTTCGTTGGACTGGTCATGTTATTCGGATGCCTGAATAGAACAACTACCGTATTTTTCGCTCTATAACACGCACCCGACCATAACACGCACGTAGTTTTTAGAGGAGGAAAATCTGTAGGCATGCCACCCATAGGCATTCCCTCCATAACACGCACAGACATTTCCCCTTACTTTCTAGGAGGAAAAAAGTGAGTGTTATGGTGTAAAAAATACGGTACTTTATTCTGAACTTAAAAATGGAAAGCATAATGCTGGTGGTCAACAAAAGAGGTTTAAAGACTCACTCAAGGCAAAAAAGTAGTATAAACACCAACAACTGGGAAACACTGGCCTGTGATGGCTCCAATTGAAGAACAGCATTTTCCAACGGTATCATGGACTTTGAAGATGCTCGAAATTGAGACGAAAGGGAGAAATGTGCTAAGAGAAAGGTACATTTGGCAAACCCTCACCATGATCAATTCCCACCTGGAAATCTATGTCCCCACTGTGGATCCAGAATTTGCCTCCACAGTCACTTACAGACTCAGTGTTAAGACAGTGTTCATGAAAGACAATCTTACTTGAGTACGAGTGATCATGGACTCTCATTCCTTGGAGGTTTTTAAGCAGAGATTGGATAGCCATTTGTCAGGGATTCCTTAGTTGAGAATATTATATTCCTGCATTGCAGGGGGTTGGACTAGATGACCCTTGGAGTACCTTCCGACTCTACAATCCTATGATTCTATGATTCAGTTCATTACGAAGACAAGATATCAACCCACCACATTCACTCCCACACCTGCAGTTGCAAAGGAGCAGCAGAACTGTATGTTAGGCTTGACATATTTCAAAAAGTAAAAACCAGGAAGACCCCAAAGCTTTTTAAAAACAAAAACATCAAAAACCTGCAATTTTTCAATTGACTTGCCTAAGAAAGTGCCACCTTTCAGAAATCCCCCCTGGACGTCGATTCCACCTTCGAAATCCGGGTAATGGCAGACCTACTATATGTCGCCAGCATAAAGCTGAGTGTGCCAAAACTCTGGACAGCCCCACTCAATGGTTTCATGTGGGATAATATTGAATCTTGTGGAGCTTCGCACAGAAGGCTCCATGTGTCCGAACAACACTTTCCAAGCACCACTCTCTGAAAATGACCACCTAAGTAGGACTGGAAACACTGCATAATGATGCTGTCCACCCTTGCTCAAATAGCAGCTCCAGAAGGATATCTGGGTTGGTGATATTGAAAGCTGTTTAGAGACTAAGGAGAATTAACAGGGACACTCTCCCTCTGTCTCTCTCCTGACAGGGCAACCAAAATAGTTTCCATGCCAAAACAGCCTAAAACATGATTGAAATCAGATTACTCCAATGGATCCTAGATCTGGCCTGTGACCAGAATTCAAGAACTTTGCCCAAGAAGGGGAAACGAGAGGTTGGTGATCAAAGGCAGAACTGACGAAAAGGCAGGAATGACTGCCAGACAGGCTGCAGTTTAACAACCCCTGGGAGCAGGCCCAAGCGTCCCCATTGGCTGGTTGGGCCCACTGCCAGGGGAACACCAAAACAAGGACAGCCGGCAGCCAGGTGATCCAGGCTGCCATTGGTCAGATCACTTGCATGGTCTGTGGCCTGGCCATAACATCGCCCACCCAGGAAGGCGAGTGAACTGTGAGGATTATATTATTCAGAATTTTAAGATTAAGAAAATTCATATAAATCAAAACATAGCTACATAGACAATAATGCTATATTTGCTAAGAATAAATGCTGCGGGTTCATAGTGTTGAAGTCAATGAATTCACATGTATAATCATGATATGTGGGACTTTTACCATAGTAATAGAATAGCATGAAATGCAAGAAAATAAGTATTTGCTGTTATTTATTGAAGGATCAAAAGTATAACAGGGACTGGAAAAGTAGGAAGCAAAGCTAAAAGTGTGATATATTCAGATTGGTTTAACAGGAAGCATTTACAAATAAAAAACCACAATTAATTGATCACATCCTTCCATAGGTAACTTTCACTAAAATCAGGAATAACTACGGTACTTTTCATCACACTGTAGAAACCCCTTCCTATGGACTTGTTTTTAAAACGACTTTCAGAAAGTATTTATAGTTGCCTTATGGGTTGACTTCTACCCCTTTAACCTGGAAAGGGTTTTCATGAGAGTCATTTTGTCCTATAACATCAGGTCATTATTTTTCAGCTTGCACATCTCCCAATAAATCACACAAGGTTGATAGTGACTAGCAGTGATCCCAGTGCAAGAAAGGCCACCTTTTTCATGCTTCATTTAGGCAAACTCTCCACTGATGTGACAGGGGGTTTGATGGGAAAATAAATAAGGCCCAAACCCTGCAATTATTTAACTGCCATTCAACATGAGGACTGAAGGATCACAATCTCAGTAACCAAGCCCTCAGTAACTAAGCCTATGGACTGCTGCATGTTCATACAGCTACCTTCCCCCCCATATTAGCTGACTTCAAGTGAAAACAAAACAAAAATAAGCGAAGGTATGAAATTAAGACCTGAATTTGTATCCAACTCATTGTATGGGATGTTATATTCTGCAATTTTAAGTCAAAAAAAGTATTTAATTTTATCATTTTCTCTGTGAGCTGCAATACTGGAATAATAAAAATGCTGCATATTTAAGCATTTGTCATTTTTCCAAAGTATATCATTATATTATTCTGTCTATTCATATTACTAAATTAGGTTACAAAGGAGAACTTATCTGACAAACTGGAAGTCAGTTAGCTTGCAATGGACCTGAGCTGTGTTATGAAGTGAATCCCCGCCCCCCACCTAACATAGCCAACAACTTACTTGCCAAGAATATGAAGTGATTCTTTTTTTTCCCTCCAGATGGTGCACATGGTGACCATTGGGACATAAGACTCAATACACTGAGTATTTATGTAACAATTCATCTCATACTCTGTATACAGTTGAAAAAGTTCAGTAAAACAAATAGAAACTGTTCAGGAAATATTTGTGAATGGGGAACATGCTAGAACAATGGCAAAAATCTGTTTCAGTTGAGAGTTAGAGCTAAAAATTAGGTGTATCTCAAAAGCAAGAAATTTGGTAGGTCAGCTAATAGGTCTTAAACTAAAAATGGAACCTTTGGTCCCTGAATGCCGGAAGAGGGCACCTCTGAACCCACCATGGCTGCACCATGCGGCAACGGCCGCCCACCCAGAGTCCCAGATGAGTGACTATTGTGATAAATTCTGCAGTTTTAGTTTTTATTATGGGGTGTACAGTGGTACCTCCGGTTACGAACTTAATTCGTACCGGAGGTCCGTTCTTAACCCAAAACCGTTCTTAACATGAGGCGCACTTTTGCTAATGGGGCCTCCCGCTGCTGCTGTGCCGCTGGCACATGACTTCTGCTTGCGTCCCGGGGCAAAGTTTGCAACCAGGAGCATCTACTTCCGGGGTAGCGGAGCTCGTTACTTGAAGCATTCGTAAGGAAGACGGTATGTAATCCGAGGTTCCACTGTATTACATTTTACTTTCCCAAAACTAGTGACTTCAATACAACTGCAGTCACCATCTTCAATACAGTGGTACCTCGGGTTAAGTACTTAATTCCTTCCAGAGGTCCGTACTTAACCTGAAAGTGTTCTGAACCTGAAGCACCTCTTTAGCTAATGGGGCCTCCTGCTGCCGCCACGCCGCCAGAGCACGATTTCTGTTCTCATCCTGAAGCAAAGTTCTTAACCTGAAGCACTATTTCTGAGTTAGCGGAGTCTGTAACCTGAAGCGTATGTAACCCGAGGTACCACTGTACAAGGATTTAAAGATTAACTGGGTTATGTATCAGCTCTTATAATATGTCCTAACTAGAAAAACATGTTAACTAGTCCCATTTTCATCAGAATGAAATCACACATTAACAAAATATCAGACAAAGTAACAATACATTCAACTGCTGGTTATAAATAAGTTGTGTTTACTTATAGTGTATCAAATCATGATTTTTTATTCTCTTGCTGTTGGACTGGAAAGACATGTCCCTCCACCCAGTTGTGATGATCAGCGCTCACAGAGTGGCTTATTAGTTAACCTCTCTTCCTAGGGAACTCTGGGAATTCTACCTATGTATGGGGAATAAGGATCTCCCAAGAACTCTCAGCAAACTATAGTTCCCCAGCATTCTTTGATGAAAGCCATGACTCTTTAAAGTGGTGTGATACTGCTTCAAAGGTGCAGCGCACATGGGGTCTAGGTCTAGAGATTACTTGGGTCATTTTCCTGAGTATATGCGTAAATGTGAAAAACTATTAGAACAATTAATTTATTCTATTTACACCTCATATAGCGTGCCTTTTTACAAGGATACACATTGCATGCAAGAGCTACTGTATGCACGATCATGATCACCTGCTTTAAATCAATAAAAATACAGACGTAAAGAAAGCATATCTAACCAAGTTAAGTACATTATTATTAAAGGAGAGATAGTATTGCAGGTTTGCAGAATATAAAATTTACAAGTTGAAAGCTGCCAGGGAAGGTTTGTAGGCTTAACTAAGACTCTAAAAAATGATGACAACCACTTATTAAAAGCATTCAGGTGCTTCACCAATTTTGAAAGAGTACTTTCTCATAGCATTTGTTAATAATGAATCTTTTCAGGCAAATATCAAAGAGTGTATGGTTCACATATTTGGAACTGAATTAACACATACTTTTAGTATTTATGAAAACTAATGCCTAATTATTTCTAAAGTGTCTATCTAGGGAAAATATTTTATTAAAAAAGTAAAAAAATAATGTTCTTTTTTGGGAACTGAATGGGATTATTTGGGCAGTCAGACAAAACAGCACTTGAGTATCAATTGCTTCATAGACTTTATTAGACACATCTTATTGTTTATCTATTTGTGCAGAATTTAGCTGCACACAACATTAAGATGACTGAAGTGGTTATTTTCAACCCATGTGCTCACTCTTAAATCTGTTAAACCTGATTTCCTTACTAATATGCAATTTTAAACTGCATTTCCCCCTCAAAATTGTATTTCTCAACTTATTTTGTGATTTTTAAAAATGAAAATTGGTATATAAATACTCAAAATAAATAACAATGATAGCTTTTTAAAACAAAAACTGAGCAACAACATTCCGGAAGTGCAAAAGCTGAAGGAAAACTAGACACTTGTACCAACACAGAAGGACAATGACTCCTTTTCACCCCAAAGGACCCATGATTATTACGTTTTTAAATTAGGTGACACAGCAAATATTGTAAGGTGGCCTTCACTGTTAGTAATGCATTCTAAATTTTCAAGGCTGAGGCAAAGCTTATAATGTTCTTTATAATGTTTAACCAGAATCTCTGTTGTAAATTGAGCCCATTGATTCGGGTCTGTCTACACTCTAGAACAGCACTGCTGATCACTAGTCAATACACTGAACAGCCTCCATCCAGCATGGATTAGTGCAATGAACCAAAACACAGTGCATAGAGTATAGTTTGGAAGTACATGAATGATGCAGTTTTACTGTCTGGCTTTGAGGCCTTAGATCTAAAACCACTGGGGTGTTATTTGAAGAAGAAAAAAGTTGTATAATTGACAACACCACAGAATGCAAGTAATTGCAGCCAACTTTCGCAGTAAAATGATTATTGGGTTGGATCCACAGAAGAATAAGCAGAATTCTGCTTGTGCAACACAATTTTTATAGCTCTTCTCCATATTACAGCCCTGTATCCACACAAACTCTTTCCAAAGGTCAAGGGACAGGCTTTCTTAAGAGTGCCAACTCAATCACTGCTCCTTTCCACTTTAGTGTGTCCAACCGTGTTGCTTCCTGACGCTATTCTATAATACTGCACCTGTTTTCTATACAATAATTCTTTAAAGTAATACACTTTCAAAATACACATACACAGGAACATGCACTCACAACTAAAAATTGTATTTTGAAGTGAAGTTGTGGTGGGAAATCCTATTCTTTCAAATAGATTCCGTACCATTGTACTCTATAAGAATATTAATTTCACATTCCTTATTGCTCATTTAACATGCAGTACTGCATAATAATCAGTTATATGCACAGAGTAAAATATTTTCATTATATAACTTAGCAAGGGGTTTAGAATTAACAGAGAAAAGAAAATGTAAGTAGATAATAATAATGGAGTTTATGTCAGCAGAGAAATTGCATCGTAATTAATAGTTCAGTTTTGGTGTGTTGACTAATTTCTAATTAAAAACATCATTCTTACATTATTTTTAAGGACAAAATGATTTTTTAAAAGTAGGGATGTTAAAGAATGTGATGTGTGTGTGTGTGACATTTATCTTTTAAATACTTAAATTATGTTTTTATAGAAATATGTTTAAAATAAGGTAAATATGTTTTAAAATATAAGGTGGTGAGTTTTTAAAAACTTGTAAGTATTGTATGCTTGGAGCTGCTCATAAAGTTGCATTTTCTATGCTTCCAGTAAATGATTAAAGTAGTGTTAACACCAAATCACCTTTCTGTATTTTAATAATAGACTTATATGCTCCTCAGGTGTAATATTGAATTTTCTCCAATTTCGTATTCAACATATAACATGACACAGCATTGTGTATTTAAAAATGAGAGACCATTTCACAATATTTGCACTATATTTGCTACAGTAGAAAAAGGGAGGCAGAGTATAATCTTTAAAATCAAACTGTCAAATGAAGTCACTCAATTTATAAAAAAGAAAACACAACATTTCTTTTAACACACAAGCATGAATATGTATCTAAAAATCTACCAAATGAATATTTATAGAAAAGAAGACATAAAAATCTATAGCCCCAATTTAAAAAAAAAGTATTTCTGGGGTGAGCAGAGTAATTCCTTTATATTTATATTTTTGCTGTTAAAAAAGCAAGACAAGGATAATATATATACTTTCATTATCAAATTAGTAAGAAAAAATATTAACCATGGTTGCCAGTAATGTAATGTCACCATGCAGACCACTAAAAAGTTTAGATAATAGAACACGACTTAATTATAAATATAATAAAATTACTGTGCTCCTGAAATGCTTTCAATTTGAGGTTATAGGTTTTGATGTGGTGTTTAATATGAGAATGCCATTTGGTTTGCCTTATTAGAAACCCTCTTGAGTAGCACTGCTTGAGTCTGTTTAAAAGAAAACATATTTAGAGAAGAGTTTTTAAGAGCCTGAGTAATTTCCATAATTGTGACAATTGGCAAAATTTGATTTTCATGTTTCAAGACAAACAATCATTGGATTATTATCTGCAGTCTAAGCACTGGAGCCTAACCTCCTAATTAGGATGAAAAACTCTGTCAGTTGCAAGCCTAGTAAGTCACAACAAGTCAATATTTTTAATAAGGATTAATTTAAGAAACTCTACAAGGTTGTATTGGAAGCTATTCTGGCATGTCTATTGATTAACATTTGGTATTACAGCCCATAAAGGATTTATTATATAAAGTAACAATGTAAGTGTACAGTTTCCACTTATTAGCAAAATTGCTTAAACATATCATATTTTAGAAAAGTATAAATTAGCGCACAACATCAAAAGACAACAGATACAGGATAATTGTTCACTGCAGCATTGATTTTCAATAGAGTAATACCGTGCAAGTTTGCAGATTGTGCTTCTCGCAAAGCAACCTGCATTAGAAACTTTCATCTGCAGTTGCAATCTCTCTCAATTACTTCTCTACATGTTGTCATGCAGTGTAACAAACCTCCTGGTGCTTAGACAAGGCAGAGGTTTACGTGCAGTCATGTAGGGGATGACTAATTTCATAATTACATCAAATATGCTAATTACTGGATACAAAGAAGACTGTACAGCTAGATGTGATGAAGTATTTCCACAGCAAGAAGAGCAAGGAGTCCGAGGCTTAGCATTACTGTGCTTGATTTCCAGAATGGGAATGTACAATATTCTGGGCACCCTCTGGAATTATATACCTATCTGTAACAATTCTTCAGGCACAGAAACATTCATTCAAACCAGCATGAAGTTCACATATAAATAGTTTATCTGACTTAAAGGTTTGGGCTGGAACTGACTTACATCTACAAGAAGCAAAACCTTTTAAAAAGAGAGGGACTATTTCAAGTAAATTAACTATTTATACCTCTCTGATTAAAAAAAGGAATCATAGCCATTGTAAAAAGTAAATCAAAATTCAAATGCAGTTTTTCCCCTGGAAATTTCAGAGATCTAAGCACAAGGCTATTAACTGATGCTAGGTGGCAGTAGCATGCAATTGAAGCTACACATTCTCCAATGCTGTTCAAAAACAAGTAGCGTGTTCACAAAAAATTACCGTATGTTAACAACATACAGTAAGACCCTGTATTTACTGCAGTTTGAAACTCTTGAGCACTACATTACCTAAACAGATACCTTGAGATAACATTTCCTACTTGTGAAATCATACACTGGGAGGAAAAAAACCTGTATTAACTAAATTTATATTATGTTAAGCATAATATATCTGCTGGAAGAACTATAATGGAAGTGGCAATCATTTATATATATTTTTGGCAATGTGGAACATGATTCTTCTCCCTTTTCTTCAAAGCTAGCACTAGTTCAGAATTTCATTTTCCTCACCTATGTCTCTTTGGCAGGTATCCACAAATTTTTGGTGGGCATGCTGGTTTCCAGGAGCTGCCCTGACCTTCTGCTGCATTTCTGAAACATAGCATAGATCACAGGCAATTCCTCTACTTCCCTCTCCAGCTCCAAGCTTGGAGAGGTTGAAGGAAATGACCAATAGGCATAGAAACAATGTTCAGCTTGAAGCTGAACAAAAGCAGAGGGGTGTCGTATTATTTTGCCTCTGTACCTGCTGGGTGCTTTGAAATCAGAGTGCCTGGCAGACAGAGACAACTGCACATGCTTCAGCCTACCCCTCTCCAGCTTGAATATGAAAGAGGGTGGAAGAAATGTGCTGTACCTTCTTGAATCTCTGAGCTTGAGGAATGCCTGGAAATTGCATAGACAGGTATACTTGCTTTCTCCTCCCACTCTAACCTGGAATCCTGAAAAAGTGGTTTCTTGCTTTGGTCCTGGTCTTTCATGTCGCCACAGCAGAAGAAAATATATTAAAGAAGCATGGTTTAAGAGAGAAGAATGTGGGTGGGGAATAGGCTGAGATCCTCCTTCCTATTCCACACTTTAAATCTCTCACTCCCACTCTCACATTGCTTTGTGATGATTTGAAAATGACATGGTCCTTATAAATGGGTCTGCTACCATGACAAAATTCTGTTTTTCAGCTCAGTTCTTTTGTCACTGAGAAAAACAAACAAGTATTAATTGTCTCTGCAAAGAAGGAACTTATCTGGATTTGCTACACTTGGTTGGATAAAAGTGTTTCACTGTTGCTAACACACAATATGCCCAGTTTAAGCAAAATTATGTTTAGAGTTTGTAATTTAAGACTATTTAAAAAACCAACCCTGCTAGATCGGGCCAAAGAGCCCATCAAGTCCAGTTTCTATCCAGATGCCTATTGGAAGTCCACAAACAGGACGTGAGCACAACAGCACTCTCCCCACTTGTGATTCCCAGAAACTGGTATTCAGAGACATATTGCCTTCAACAGTAGAGGCAGAACATAGTCATCACCACTAGTGGTCAATGATAACCTTATCCTCCATGAACTTTTGTCTGTCCTGAATTTTCCAGCATTCAGCTTCATTGAATGGCCCCAAGTTTTAGTATAAGGAGAGACTGTGAAACATTCTGCAACTAAGAGGCTCGATGCACAGGACTTTTCAGGGGCACAATACTTTCTCCTACTTCTTGATTTATATGACAATATTTCGTTCCTAATACAGTGGTACCTCGGGTTACATACGCTTCAGGTTACATACGCTTCAAGTTACAGACTCCACTAACCCAGAAATAATACCTCGGGTTCAGAACTTTGCTTCAGGATGAGAACAGAAATTGTGCTCCGGCGGCGCGGCAGCAGTGGGAGGCCCCATTAGCTAAAGTGGTGCTTCAGGTTAAGAACAGTTTCAGGTTAAGAACGGACCTCTGGAACAAATTAAGTACGGTACTTAACCCGAGGTACCACTGTAGCCTCAGGAAAACAATAGTGAATGTAAGACTGGGGGAGAGTTCCACTATCATGCACATATAACCTATCTCTCTTCTCCAACTCAGTTTTTATTTGGGTGGAAGGGGAAAAATAGAATTAAGCTGCTTAATCATTCATATTTTTACATCTCTAAAATGCAAGTTATAAAATTATATTCACCCCTGCCTTTCAGGGCAGAAATGTGCATGTCCCAATCCCAACTTTTTGTGCAACAAATATGCACTGCAGAATCCCGATGAGTGTGTAATCTGATTGGGACATACATTCTGCACATATTCCTCCATCTCCATTGCAATCAAAATGTCCTAATCCTTCAGTGGGCAGCTTTAAATAAAATATTTTGCACCCGCACAACTACCCATACCATTTGTAACACAGATTTAGAACAGTTGATATAATATTTAACTGCACCACTTTATAGTAGTTCGGTTTGAAACAGAGCCACATCTCCTCCCCATTTCTGCATACAAGGCGTTCACTAAGAAAAAACATATTGTGTTAATGATTTCATGTGGAACATATTTATTTTCCTTGTAAAACAGACATAATAGAAGAGACTTGCGAAGTTGTGGTAATCTACACAGAAAGTTCATCACACTTCTCTCCTTAGATTTTACTAATGATGCAGACACATTTGCTGAATTACTATAAAAGCTACTGAAGTATAAAAAAGGAAACAGTGATATGTATGCCTCCAAAGTATAAAACTGTAGGTATCATAGCCAATTTCTTCATTAGTAAGAGACACTCTCACATGCATCCATCCTGTGTATTCTCAGATATCAACACCTTGTCTTATCCTGCCTCAGTATCTGGCTCATCAAATTATTCTATCTAACTGATCTTTCAGTTTAGGAAACCTTCCCCCACCAATTATTTAAGTGTAGTTATTTGTTGTTGTTCTTTAAAAATAATAATACTGTAAACCATTATTCTTCATTCTACTGTCCATAACTCCTGCTATTAGTAGCCTTTCATTTAAGCACTGTCCCAGGGAGAGCAACTGCCATGAGGTAACTTGGTATACTTGTTTGTATAACATTATTCTTGTTTATAAAACCCAATAAAAAAACCCCAAACAAGCGAATTGCAGCAAGTTGTGGGAAAGGAAAAGAACTAAGATAACATCAAGAAGATCTTTTTGGCTAGAAACCTGTGTTTCTTACATACTGGAAAGGAAGAGGTTACAGTAATCATACCACAACAATGTTCCTTTTGGTCAGCAAAGTTCTTTGCTCTCCTTGCTTAGTGTACAGATGTTTTAAGAAAAAGCTGATAAGCTGATTTTCATGATTCCACATATTCCTTAAAGACTCACAAATTATATAAACTGTTTTCAGTACTTTTGCTGCCTTTTTGAACTTGTGTTGTAATTACAGCTGTTTAAATAGAGAAACATAACCTACCTTTTCCCCCTGACAAGTATATTTTACATTGCACACATGCATTGAATTTTAGCAACAAATCACAGATTACTAATGACTGAAAAGTAAGACGCTACCCAGTAACTGCCAAAATATAAGCCACCCTGATAATTACAGTACTTTCCTGCCAATATTAAGCCACAGTCCGTCTGCAGTGCTAAGATAGTAACATCCCCATACCTTACAGCTATCCTAATAGGAGCATTTACAGTGTAAAAAACAGTAATCTTGAGAAGATCTGAAATGAAATGAAGAGTGGACTTCTTGAGAACACCCTGCCCCCTGCATCATAAGCATCCACTTTGGGCGACTGAGGAGGGACAAATGTGTTCACAGCATGGCTCCCTGTGAGGGCACATCCACACTTCCCTTTGTCCCATGATTTCCAGACATGGGTCCAAGAGGTTTTCCTTTCGCCCTGCCGTTTCCCCAGGAAAACCTGCTGTCTACTGCTGAATCAGAACAAACAGTGATCCGCAGAAAACCCGATTGACATCTGTTTCGATTCAGTAGTAAATAGTACGTTTTCCCAGGGGAAATGGCAGGGCGAAAGGAAAACCTCTTGGACCCGTGCCTAGTAGTCATGGGACAAATTGAAGTGTGGAAGAACTCTTAATGGGGACAGAAAGATTCTTGCCAATGTCGTGAACTGGTTACATGGTACTGCAATGTCATCACGTTGGCTACTTGATTCCCAGTTGACTAGGATACACAACCAGCGAGAAGAACATGCAGTTTGTAGAGAACATGGCTCTGAAACAACAAGATTTTGCAAGGTCCAGAGGCAGAAGAGTGATCTGAAACCTCTGCCCTTCTCACTGCATCATGTATTAATATCATTTTTACCTTCAACTGTGAAGAATGCATAGTCCTTTCTTTAAAATGATAACTATATTTTACACCAGACTGACTGACACCCTGTTACTGACTGACTTGACTGACACCAGAAGCAGCACGTTTAATTTTTAGGGACAATATATCTAAAGACAAAATTTATATTGGATTCATTTGCAATGTATACAGGGGTGTATCTAGAAATCTTCTCTTGCTGCAGCCCAATAAATTATACAGGGGCCTACTGTAATTCCTATGCATAGTGTGTGCTTCTGCAACACACCTTGTATTTCACACCCATACTGCATACTGATGCAATACACCTGTGCATTTGCCTTGTTTGTATGTACATGCTTCGTTGCTTAGAATCACATTCCATGACATTTAGAATCCTACATAGTGGCAGAAAATCCTCAGAACTGGGAATTTGATAGCACTAATGCAGAACAGCAGAATTCAAGCTTCATGCAAGAAGCAACATGAACTCTAACAAAATTTTATTTGTAGTGAGTATGTCAGATTGGTTTCTCTCTTTTTTTGCATCCCCACCCTTACCAGAACATTGACAACTTCACATGACTTGTCAGGAAAGATACCCCCATCTTAAAAACACTGATGAACACTCTGTGGAGAGTATCAGTAAAAAATGCTCCCTCTCTTTCACAACTGGATGTGAGACAAGTGGGAACAGTTTTAACTGGGGGTCTCTCTTCTCTGTATTTGTAGAGCCTTGATAGGACTGTTTTCTCCTTGTCTCTTTTCTGAGTCGCCAAGCAGAATCTGGCAGTGATGGCAGCTGATAGCCTAGAACAGGCTTCCTCAGCCTCGGCCCTCCAGATGTTTTTGGCCTACAACTCCCATGATCCCTAGCTAGCAGGACCAGGGGTCAGGGATGATGGGAATTGTAGTCTCAAAACATCTGGAGGGCCGAGGTTGAGGAAGCCTGGTCAAGAAAAAAAACCCTAGTTTATCTAGTAGTTCAGCTGTGTTGCTGCTATTAGCATTACCTATGCTAGGGATGGGGTAGAAATTTGATTCAGTTTGCATTTAAAGACAACTTTATCAAATTCACACTGTATAATACAATATGAGAAATTTGCACTTTTGTGATGCAGTTATTCAAACAATGTTTACAAAAATGCATGTATTAGGGAGAAAATGTGGAGAAAAATATGATAGTGAAAATGGCATACAAAACTGTACCATATTAGAGAAAATTGCCTCCAAAATTTGTATATTAAGCAAATCTGCAATAAAAATGTGCTTATTTTTTAAATACATACTAACATTATGACAGGATATTTTTAAAAAAATGCTGGAGACTTGTGGGAAATTGAATAAAATTGAGAGGTCATTCCATCCCTTCTTTTGGTTATCATCTGTTGGTCATGCTGTCAAGGCAACCCCACAGCAGCATTTGTATGTGAGTTTTGCCATTAGGCTTATGGACTTTGCAAAAAAGAAAAAGGAAGTTAGTCGCAATGCCAGTATTGATGTGGCTCCCTCTATATTTTGGTGTGACCTCCTCCAGTGCCTCACTTAAGAAGTTAAAAAGGTAATTGTGGGAGGAGTACAGTGTTATGATTTAGGGATGGTGGTCTGAGTGAACAGGCAGGATCCATTCTAATCCAGTTACTTCAACTGTACTAAGCCTTTGCATGAACTGTGTTAGCTGATAGCTATCAACTCAGCTGCCACCAATATCACAGACACACCAACATTCAAAGAAAACAGAACCAACCATGTCAATGAGGAGTTGTGCTTTCAGCATTGTAGGCCCACCTCTATGGAGCTCCTTTCCACAAGAAGTTAAACCATCCCTACTGAGTTTCAGATGCCTGGTCAAAACTGTTTTATTTCAGGTAACTTTTAAACCTTGAATGCTCCTAAGAAGTTTTACATTTTTTAAAGAAAAAAGTTCTTAAAGATTTAAATTTTGGAGGTTTAATTTATGTTTTAAATATTTTATTGTTGTAAGCTGCTGTGATATTTAAATAAATAAATAAATAAATAAATAAAGTTACTTTTAAACAACAGTTTTATTTTATTTTAAACATCATCTACACTACTATGTTTTAACTCTCATTTGCTCTGTTTACTATAAAGGTTTACTTGAGCAGTCTGATATGATATTCATTGTTTATTCAGAACTTACAACATTTTCTTGTACTTGAGTCCTGTTTGATGGTTTTCCATAGGCATCTGAGTGACTACTGTGAGAAAGCGTGTTCTTCCTAAAATGAGAGCACAGGTTGTGGTGGGGGCTCCCAGGCCAGCCCTCTGTTGCCAGGCAGGTTAATGGTTATGGCCTGGCGCAACTATTGGGTGACCGGGTTGCTGGGGCAAATTGCTTGTAGCAAATTGGGTGGGTGGGACCTTAGGCTTTAAATATTGGGGCTCACTGCTTCTGCTTTCTCTTTCGCAGTGTGCATCGGATCATCTGCCTGCCCGCCCTGTGTTCCGGTTGACCTTGCTTTGCCTGTCATGGGGTCGTCTGCCTTGGGGCAGGGGCCTAGTAGGAATTTTGACATTTGGCTGATTGGCTGGTGCCATCTAATTTTTGCCTACTACTTAGCAATTAGTCATAATGTGTAAGGTTGCGGTTAGGCATTGGTTATAAAAATTGGTGGTGGAGGGGTCAGGATAGGCTGTTCCTGCCCCTCCAATGGTGCTGGAAGGGAATTCCGTTAAAGGAATACTGGGACTTGCCACGATTTCGTCCAATCCCTGAAATGGGACCAGGGCCGGCAAGCCTTGGGGAGCTGGTTGGGTGAGCGGTGAGGGACTGTCACTCAGCTCAACTGATCCACAACATTGTTTTCCCTTCACTGGCGTCCGATGGAGTTCAGATAGTCAGTTCTGTCCCAGGCGGGGGGACAAATAGTCATAACCAGTGCCTAAGCAACCACTCACAGATTTTGTATTTTAAAATAAAATAATAATAATAATAATAATAATAATAATAATAATAATAATAATTTATTATTTGTACCCTGCCCATCTGGCTGGGTTTCCCCAGCCACTCTGGGCGGCTTCCATAGAAACCAAAAATACAGTAAAATATCACAGATTAAAAACTTCCCTGAACAGGGCTGCCTTAAGATGTCTTCTAAATGTCAGGTAGTTATTTATCGCTTTGACATCTGATGGGAGCGCGTTCCACAGGGCGGGTGCCACTACCGAGAAGGCCCTCTGCCTGGTTCCCTGTAGCTTTGCTTCTCGCAATGAGGGAACCGCCAGAAGGCCCTTGGCACTGGACCTCAGCGTCCGGGCAGAACGATGGGGGTGGAGACGCTCCTTCAGGTATACTGGGCCGAGGCCGTTTAGGGCTTTAAAGGTCAACACCAGCACTTTGAATTGTGCTCAGAAACGTACTGGGAGCCAATGTAGGTCTTTCAAGACCTGTGTTATGTGGTCTCGGCGGCCGCCGCCCCCAGTCACCAGTCTAGCTGCCGCATTCTGGATTAGTTGTAGTTTCCGAGTCACCTTCAAAGGTAGCCCCACGTAGAGCGCACTGCAGTAGTCCAAGCGGGAGATAACTAGAGCATGCACCACTCTGGTGAGACTCCATGGACAGCTGCGCCTCCATGGACAGCTGTGAGTCCAAAATGACTCCCAGGCTGCGCACCTGGTCCTTCAGGGGCACAGTTACCCTATTCAGGACCAGGGAGTCCTCCACACCAGCTCGCCCCCTGTCCCCCCAAAACAGTACTTCTGTCTTGTCAGGATTCAACTTCAATCCATTAGCCGCCATCCATCCTCCAACCGCCTCCAGGCACTCACACAGGTAAAGTTGTGGCCAAAATAGTGCCAAAAACCTTAAACTTAAATTACTTGTGATTTGTGAATTATTTTGAGGGTGGCTTGGGGACCTCCACACGCAATAGTTTATTGGATTAGATGAACCATTGGCCTGATCCAACCAGCTCTTCTTATGTTCTTATGCTCAAGAAATTAATTTAAAACAGTAACAAAAAAGTATTTCAGGGGAGAACTGAATTCTCTTCCTCCCAATATTAGTTCCAGTTATTGACAAATATACTGACATCCCTTAAATTTAACAGTCTTCACTTTCCTTCATTCCAACAGAACCAACAATAAGAAATACGAGAGTTTTGGTTCAAAAAATCATATACATATATTCCAAAGCAGCACAAAAAGGGAAAAGGAGAGAGAAGACTTTAACAAGCTTCCCTATGAAGGGGAGCAGTTGTTGGTTGATCAGATGATAAAACAGTTTAAAGAATGGAATGTTTGGCAGCAGGAGGCATGATGGAGGCAAACACTAATTAATCAAACCTCCACCTGCTTCCCAAATATTCTTTCCTTTTCTGTGCACTCTTACTTGAGAGCATGTCCTTCTGAAGTAAATGGAGCTGAAGAACAGCTGGCAGGGAACAGGAAAAGACAAAAGTAAGCCACTTTCTTTGCAAGAAAGACCCTTCCCTTGAGAACAGGAATGGAAAAGTTATCTTGGTCTTATCACCAATGAAGAGTTAAATTTGCTGCCTCCAACAGCATAGTCCTAGGCATGTAGAAGTAACTCAAAGTATTCACTAGGGCTTCCTGCCTAGAAAGGGTATTTTCTTCTTCAGAAAGGGGACTGATTGTAATTAAAAATGGTGAAATGAAGAAGTAGAGGAGGAGATTATAACTTTGCATTATCAAGGCAACATTCCTTTATCCACCCTGAATTCAAATCAAAGGGATTCCAAACAAGCTTACAGCCACAGCTACCTCATTGATCATATGCCACTAGTCTTTGTAGCACACAACACTGAATTGCTTTTCCCTGAGGGAAACTGTGTCTCCAGGTGTGCTAATAATAAAATTAATAGCTTAGAGAAACTGCTTGCTGCTGCTGCTGCTGCTGCAGCAGCAGCGGCAGAGTGAGCTGATCGATTCCAGTGTTTAACTGTCCTAATACCATAGTGTATATACCCTCCTCAGCTACTGGTGAGTTACATGCAGTCTCACAGCTAATCAATATTTCCCTGATTTCAAACAAAGCAGCAGGTTCAGGATTAGAAGTCTTTCTGAATAAAAGATGTATGGTAAAACTGTCAAAACTCTTTCGCTATCATCTTAACATGAGAACAAGAAATTGAAGTCTGAACCACAAAGACAGCAAATGACATTATGCTTCATGTACACTGATTAAGCTGCTATTACGAAACAATTGCTGGTTGATCTGCACTTTACATTAATAGTACCTTAACAGTGCAATCCTATGGATTTTTAGTTGGAAGTAATTCCATCAGGCCGGGCTTTGGCACATACCTGTTCCAAAGGCACAACCAAAGGCTGATCTATAGCCACACATTGCCACAACAGTATAGAAACCATTTCCCTGAACTGCAGCCCCAGGATACTTTGGTAACGTCCAGATAGAGGAAAAATGTGTGTAGGACAATTGACATAATTCCCTGCACCCCAACTTGAGTGTCACTCTCTGTCCTAGGAATAGTGTTACTAGATAGCACCATGAGCAAAAACCTTCCCTGCAGTTGTGATTAATTATCTGGGCCTGGAGGGAATAAAGATATTAGGCGAATTCCAGTGCTGGGACCCTGCTTGGCGAACAGCTTTTGATTCAGCAGAGGCAACACCAATGTTTAAAAAAAGGAAGGTAATTTTCATCAAACAACCTCCTCCCACCCTGGGAAACTTTCCATAGCTTTGTGAAGAGCAGCCAAATCCCCTGGAACAGATTTTAGGGAAGGGGCTCTAGGAGGAAGCAGCAATTGACAATCTCACCTCCCCTTCTCTTATATTAGTGGGCATTTCTGCTGGATCATGATTTCAACCATGAAACTTGTATTATATAATACTAGCTAAGGTGAATAATAAAATTTCTGAATGTGAATAATAACCAGAATGAAACAAGCAAACTGTGCATTTCCTCCCAAAGTTAAGGGAAAGAAATTTAGCTGATATGTAATGAACATCACCATTAGTAGAATATAGTATAATAATATTCCAGCAAGTCCAATTTCTACACTGCAATTTGGTTTAATATGTGAAGCAGTTGCCATATGGACTGTTCTAAACCCGTACAAACCATCAGTTGTAGTGGATGTGGACAGGATTAGTGCCATTATGATGATTAAAACACAAAAGTCACAGTCAGGCAAAATCCTTATTCAGACCAATGAAAAATGTCACGAATAGTGATCAAGCATTTGTGTTATCTAGAACTTTTTATTGTAGTGTATCCTAGGCAAGGTGGGTGTGGGGGCAGAAGACAGGGGAATAAGCTTGCTTGATGTTGAAACCATGGACGCACTGGATTTCCACCCCCTTTCCTCATGGACAAAAGGCTTCCTTTGCTTCTCTCTGTGTATTAGAATGTTAGCATGCTTCAACAATGTCAGCATCATTAAAAACAAAGCACTCCGCAGCACTCCATGCTGAATCTAGGGTTACCAGTTTTTGGGAGAGGTGTAGAAACTAGAAGTTTATGGTGCAGCAGAATTGCACCGCCCCCCCCTTATTGTGCAATGTTCACATTGTGTAATCACCCTTGCTGCTTCCCGGATTAGTCTCGCAAGCGATTCCACCCAATTAGGGAATCTCCCATAGCCTATGCTTCTCCACATTTGATCATTTAATAATGCTATGAAGACAAGTCAGTTTCGCCTATTTGGTGATGTCACTGGGGGCAGATGACTCCAAACTAAATTAATAGTGCAAGTGAGTAGAAACTAAATTAATTTTCATAAAGGGGCCAAGATTGTATGCAAAAACATTTTTGGTGCTGCCAAAAATGGCAGTAAAAACTGCAATTTTCAGCTGAGCAATATAATAAAATATTATTTATACCCCACCCATCTGGCTGGGTTTCCCCAGCCACTCTGGGCGGCTTCCAAAAGAATATTAAAATACTGTGATACATCAAACATTAAAAGCTTCCCTAAACAGGGCTGCCTTCAGATGTCTTCTAAAAGTCTGGTAGTTGTTGTTCTCTTTGACATCTGGTGGGAGGGCGTTCCACAGGGAGGGTGCCACAACCGAGAAGGCCCTCTGCCTGATGAGTCTGAACACTCATCCCCCACCACCACTTTCTGAACACGGCCCAGGAGGAAGGAGCGGAACCACTGTATGACAGTGCCCCCAGCTCCCAGCCCCTCAAGACGATCCAGAAGGATGTTATGGTCGATGGTATCAAACGCCGCTGAGAGATCCAGCAGCACTAGGAAACAGCTCGCACCTTTGTCCCTAGCCCGCCGGAGATCATCAACCAGTGCGACCAAGGCAGTTTCAGTCCCGTGATGAGGCCTGAATCCCGACTGGAAGGGATCCAAATGGTCCGCTTCTTCCAGGCGTGCCTGGAGTTGTTCAGCAACCACTCGCTCAATCACCTTGCCCAAGAATGGAAGATTTGAGACTGGACGATAGTTGGCCATTGTGGCCGCATCTAAAGATGGTTTTTTAAGAAGCGGTTTAATAACCGCCTCTTTCAGCGGGTCTGGGAAGGCTCCCTCACGGAGGGAAGCATTCACCACCCCACGAAGCCCATCGCCCAGCCCTTCCCGGCTAGCTTTTATAAGCCAGGGTGGGCAAGGATTAAGGAGACAGGTAGTTGGTTTCACTCGTCCAAGCAGCCTGTCCACATCCTCGGAGGTAACAGATTGAAATTGATCCCACGCAATTTGACTAGACAGGACTCTAGCACTCTCCCACCCCGGCCCTGCTCCCATGGTGGCATCTACCTCTTCCCGAATCTGAGCGACTTTATCTGCAAAAAACTTTGCAAAATCATTGCAGGAGATCATGTGGCCCGTAATGGGCCCCGATGTAGCGGGTGGTTCCGCTAAATTGCGGACCACCTGAAAAAGTCTCCTGCTGCTGTTTTCTGCAGATGCAATAGAGGCGGTGAAGAAAGTCTTCTTCGCCGTCACTACCGCCACTTGGTAGGCTCGACGTTGAGCTCTAACCTGTGTCCGGTCAGCTTCAGAATGG
This sequence comes from Podarcis pityusensis, assembly GCF_964106645.2. NCBI lineage: Eukaryota > Metazoa > Chordata > Lepidosauria > Squamata > Lacertidae > Podarcis > Podarcis pityusensis. The sequence continues at coordinate 48,183,562 of NC_138029.1, read as the reverse complement.
GTCATCGCCACTGGCGCTCTAGCCGTCTCAACGATTGTTTCATTGCCCTCAGATCCGTGGAAAACCACGGGGCTGTCCGGGCTCCATGCAATCGGAGATGGCGCTTCGGAGCCAAACAGTCAATAGCCCTGGTTAACTCCACATTCCAGCGGGCCACCAGGGAATCAGCTGATATTAGGATGAAAGAAGTAAAAGCATATTGAGGCCACTGACAAACCTAACCATGTGCAATGTCTCTGTGTTGGTCTGAATATGAACAGCCTTATGGCTGTTCTTACAAGTCGTTACCAGATGAGTATAGATTTTACAAAATATGCTTTGAAGACAATTGGTTCCTCTTCTTGTTTTGTTTACTAAAGAGCAACCACAAGATACTGAACTGCTCAGTGCTAATTTAGACACCCCAAACACCCTCTTCAGGCATTAGTTGCAGTGAAAGAGTGAAAGTATGATGACAGTGATGAGGGTGGTACATAGAGCTCCATCCCAAAGTTATGCAGTTCCTTCCACCCCACAGTTGCCATATTGGAACATAATCTGTGACACAGGGTGCCCGCTGTATACATGGAAGCTGGCATGCCCAGGCGCAGTGAGCCTGCCGCCCATGTTGCCAAGTGCACAGGAATATAATAACCACAGAATGAAATTCTTGGAATCAAAACAGGCCACAACATTTATTGCAGATGCAAGTGGAATTTTGGCTCAGGCATCGAATATCCTAATCAATCAACCTACCTGCTGGCTGATCACCACTGGGGGACAGTCCTGGGGTAGTATTTCCCTATGACATGCATCAAATAGGAGAACCTGTCAGTTCTGCCACCTTGGGGATACTATGGCCCTCAGCCCCCATTCTGGGCTTACGGACAAATGCACCTCCCCTACGATTCCTTTAATGGGATACCTTGTTTCCTTGGAGAGGGAAGGCAGAGGCTTACAACTCCACCCCACCCCCGTCCATGACTATGGATCCTACCCAGGACCTTATCCACCAAAGTTGTGACAATTGAGGTTGGCAAAAAATTTAGTCATTCTGTCTAAAACAACACTGCAAAATCACTAGATTCCTTAAGATACTGTAAACCGGATAACAGATTTGTTGTACAACATGAATCCAAAACTATGCTGATGTGCTGTACTACATTGAGTTCACAAACACACTTGTTCTTTTATAGACATGGTAGCTGAAAAAAGCCACTTGCCTTCTATTAAATTAGGTTGCATACAAAGAACATGAAACAGAGTATGCTTTTAATGTGTTTTGTTCTCACAAACGTTAGGTATAACAAAAGGTACATTGAAAGAAAGCAGACATTTACTGACTCCTTTACAAAAGGAAACCCCTACTATATGCCTTATTTAGAGTGCAACCCTATGTTCTTGGGGAACAGTTGGGATAAAATGAAAACATAGATACTGCCAGAGGCTGGTAACTTTTGACTTGGTAGGGCTGCAATTTTTACCCTTACCATTTTCATCTCAGCAGGACTGGTACAGCACTTTTTAAGGAACCTGTGTCATTACACATGTGCAGAGTGCTATAATAATTGATAATAACAATTTTTTTTATTTATACCCCACCCATCTGGCTGGGTTTCCCCAGCCACTCTGGGTGGCTCCCTACCGAGTTGCTACTGTCTCCTCACTGAAAAACATCAATCAATCTCTGCAAATCTATGGACAGGGAACAGGGAGAGGGCCCAAGTAAGCTTTTCAGACAATATCAACTCCATGGTAACTCTTATTTAGAAATTAAGCTGTGCTGCATGACATACATTTTGTAATTAATGTATTGTTTACACCTACACATCAGCTGCCAAAAACTAAACATGCACACACAAAACGTTTAAAATGAGAGGAAGACTTCCTTCCATTTACAGTTAGTTTTTAGTATCTAAAACACCCCCCCCCTCCATGAACAAAGTATTCTAATTAACAGACATAAATGATTTCATTTGAGCTATGGCACATTACAACATAGCAGAAAATATTTGCAATGCATGGCTCAGTGCAGAAAATGTGAGGTAATACTCTTAGTTCAAATGTGTAATCATAATCACCTGCTTAAAAACGAGATTTGGAAGAATATCTTCCAGGTTTGGGGAAGGACATGGAATTGGTCAGTGTGATATCCAAACAGGCACAGAACCCAAACTTTTCATTTTAGAAATTCACTGACACAAGCTCATGCAAAAGTAAGATACAAATAACAGCAACAGCATTTTCCTCCATTCATCTGCATTCAATATATTCCGAACTTAAGCTAGATGTACGCAACTTTTCTGGAAATACTCTGGAAAATACTGTGGAATTGCACTTTGCTCATTGTCCACCCAGCTGCTGCAGCTTTAAATGAGTCAATGCAAGGAAATGGTTAATCAAAGCCTGTTGCAGTACATACACAAGCCACCTGCCATTTCTCCCAATCTAGTTCACAAAAAATAAGTGCAAAATAATTAGGAAAAATAATTACTTATTGTAGAAAGAGACTTAGGGCTAATCCACAAGTATCCTTCCTCTGATCTTTCCAGGCATGACCTGCGATTTCAAGCTCTGTATCCGAGCACTATTTTTTGTTGTTGTTGTTGTTCCCACAAAAACCCACTCTTTAAAGCTCACTTGGAACAAATGTCAATCCACAGAAAACCCATATCTACGTTTGCTCCAATTCAGCTTTTAAAAGAGTTTTTCCAGGGAAAGCTCAGCACAAAAAATAAAAAAGCTCAGACACAGAGAGTTAAAGTGCAAACCTATGACTGGAAAGAGCGGAACAAAAAGTGTGGATAAGATGTCACACTGTGTCTACTGTTGCTTACTCGCTCTTTCTTTAGTAAACGACTATATATTTGAATCACGCTTATCCCTGTAAGTGGAGATGGAACGTATGTGAATTAGAAAGAAATTTAGATACTTACAGTATTGGTTGGAGCTGGGATATTCCTAACATTGGAGTGCAACACTCCCAGAAAAGAATCCATCTAAAAAAACCCCCCACTTAGATTCATCTCCCAAAGTGACAAAAGAATAAAAATACTGTTATTCTTGAAGCATTACTGGATGGAACTGTACCATAATGAGCTTCACTGACTTTGCCCACAAATACTCTTGCAAACCCTGTATTAAAAAAAGTCTTCACTTGTGATTTCATTGTTTGCCATTGATGAAAAAGTAGGATAGGGAAAATCTATTTTTTATTTAACTGAGGATCAGTTTTAATGCCCATGAAAGCAAGGGAATAACTGCTCTGGTTTGATTCTTGAATAGCAATGGTGGTATTGTGATTCTCTACACAGCTGTTATAGCCAAACCTGCAGTAATCCGGTTGCTCCACAGCTGAGCAAAAGCTGAAGGTCAAATTCTGAACCCTTCAGCTGAGTCAAATCCTACCACAATCAATGCAGTACTGTTGAATGAAGGACTTCAGAAGGAGAGGAACATGCATTGACACATATACTCAAGTATTGTTAGCCTGATACAATAATTTTCACATGAGAAAATAACATTTTAACTTACAAAACAAGTATGACAATTCAACAATACTGAAAAGGTATAGGAGCCTCTCCTTTTTTTGCAACACATATCTCCCCCTTATTTCCTTGAATATATTTAGCATTTACAAAGGTTTTTGATAGTTCAAAGTATTATTTGGGTGTCATCCAACATTATATGAGCAGAATTACTCTCCCCCCCCCATACAGAATTACTCTTCTGCCATATACCGCCCCCCTGCTATATGGAATAGAGTTGGGTGGCATTTGGGGAACTACACAGGACAGGACAAGACAGGACAGGAGAGCAGAGGAACAGCAAGTCCTGTTGCACAAGCAGAGTTCCAATGCACAGCTAGGCACAACTAGGTATCACTGTTACCTTACTAAACTTAAAACATAATTAATATCTGTATATAGCAGAACAGTGGACAGAGGTCTACTGGCCTGCCCAACACCATTGAGTAAATTGATGAATTGACGTGAGATTTGAACTTCAGGTAACAGATCCTAGTCACTAAACCACACATTACAAACTCTTCTTTATATAGCAAAATGAACTCAATGTGCCAACTTGAAACTGAAACAAAATTTGATAACTATACAAAAAATAGCAATTTCTTTAAAATTTTCACTGCATTTGTAATAAAAAGTGGCATAGTCACTTGCAATTTCCATCAGTAAAACACAGCTTGAGTTGAGTTAGAAAGACGCATATCACTGTATGTAGCAGAAAAAAGGAATATGGTCCAGACAGCGTCCATTCATTCTCCCCAAACAAGTTGACACTGGGAAAGGGAAGTGTTAACAGGAGATAAATACTAAATAAGAAACAAAAAAAAATTAGAATAAGTAAAACACAAAAAGACATTATATTCCTTTCCCTTTCAAAGCAACTTAAAATATTGGTTAATGCAATTTATTAATGAAGAAAATAGAAGAAAAAAAGAAAAAAACTAGGTAAACTTAGGTAAAACCTAACATTATTCAATAAAATATTTTTCTAACATTCACAGCATTGCTCTGAACCTGGCATGCTAGTAAATGCAGACAATAAAAACATACTTTGAATTTTGCAGATCTGAAAGTGACGTCTGGAAATAGTGGATTTAGGCAAGTGCCTTTTCTGAAAGGTGTTAGTAACCTTTTAGAATTCTTTAAGAGTGCCGCTAAACATATGGGTAAGGGTGATCCAGTAGACCTCTGGCCTACAGTCCAAATAAGGCCCATGAAGTCATTTTCTATCAGTGACATCCACTTGACATCCACCTGATGTCATATACTCCAAAGGAACAATCAGAAGTGGGTTAGAAATATTGTAAGTAAATAATCCGAGTATATAAATAAAACTTTAGGGCTTTACAGCCATCCAATGTACCATTTCCCTCTGCTCCAAGGTGAAGTGTTCAAATAAACATTGCTACCATTCACAATGAAGACAGAAGTGCCTGGCGTGCTCTGGTCCATGGGGTCATGAAGAGTCGGACATGACTAAACGACTAAACAACAACAACAACAAACCATTCACAACATCAGTAACTGATGATAACAAAATCATCCTAGTATTAAGTTTGTGGTTGTCTGTAGTAGCACAGGAAACCATTGTTATGACTGAAACCTAAATGAATAGAATCAAGTTGCTTGGTAAGTTCTAATTCAACAGTTTCACATTGGAGTACAGTGGCACCCCGGGTTAAGAACATAATTCGTTCTGGAGGTCTGTTCTTCACCTGAAACTGTTCTTAACCTGAAGCACCACTTTAGCTAATGGGGCCTCCTGCTGCCGCTGCACCGCCGCTGCACGATTTCTGTTCTCATCCTGAAGCAAAGTTCTTGACCCGAGGTAATATTTCTGGGTTAGCAGAGTCTGTAACCTGAAGCGTATGTAACCTGAGGTACCACTGTACTTCATTAGAATTGTTTCGTGGAAGAATAGCAGCTGTCTGGTCAACAGCACTCTGCCCTGGGAGGATCAAATTCCCACTGCTCTCTGAATTTTGCCATTTCTGATGTCAGGTTTGTGTCTGGTTATGCTTTTGCATAGAGACTGATGCGTTTGCCTTATAAAGAAAGCAGAAGAGCACTGCAGGTGATGACAGCATATGCCACATTGTAAGACGAGCAGGTGAATAGGATGTTATGGCTGACATTATTAGGTCCTGTATCAGTGTCACCAGAAAGCAGAAGGTGGGGGGGAGGGGAAAGAGAGTTGGCATATGGGATTGTGGCAATGTCTGGTCCCTGTGTTACTGCTGCCTGTTACTGCTGCTGAGTAGCTGTTTTTGATTAGGCCTCTTAGCAAGGACAGACCTATGAGCCAAGGTAAGTGAGAGGGAAGTATCATTGGATATAGGCTGTAAAAAGTAAAGGATGGATTGCATGCAGTGGTTACATAAATGGAAGGCAGCTTGTACTTTTCCTTTTCCTGGTACCCCCTGTAGAGAGTCAGTGGGCTGCCCTGAACAGTATGGGCTGGGCTATACAGTACAGGGCTGTGTAGTAGGATGGGGTAGTGGAGCGAATCTTGCACCAACAGAGCTCCCTTCTCTTTATGTAACCAGTGGATATAGCACAGGCCCCCTTCTACTGAAACAAAGTGCCTCATATTCTTGAAAAAACTATGACCAACCTGTGTTACATGTAATGCTTGGACATAGTGATAAATGTATATATGGTGCATCTTAATGTTTAAAATAGCTTTTCATGGGAAATGACTGATTACCAAACCACCCCCCCTCAGCCTCAGACACACTTTCTTTACCAGACTGGACACAAAAAGGACACTGTTTAGCTCACTTAAAAGGCACGAAGGTAACAGATTAGGCTACAAGTGATATTTAGTCAGAATTTAATTAGATAAATTGGAATTTGGCCATAGTGCTAGACTGAAATATTTTGCTCCTATAAACTGTGGCATGGGAGCTTTTAATGGCCACAAGTGGCCAAGGTAGTTTTAAATTTCATATGACAGGCAGCTAATGAGATTTCTAGTACTTGTTACTTGCACCGAGACTGACAAAAACCTTTCCTGAAACCTTTCTCCCCTTTTATATATATATATAGATATGGCACACCTGTCCCATAACTGTGTAGCTAAATAGATATAAATTGTATGTATATGGCTACTATTGTATAATATTGTACTGTACAGGAAGGAAGGAAGGAAGGAATCCACATCAAAAATACATTACAGCTTCCTTCTTGGTGGAAAATTGTGCAACCTTTGCAAGAAGTGAATCCATTTCATTTCCGCATTTGTTATCTTCCAACTGGAAGAGCTCAAATAAGAATGTACACTTTGGTGACTCTCTTCTGTTTTTTGTGGTTTCTCCAGTAATGGGACACTGAAGAAAAAGCCCTCAAATATATATATAAAAAATATTTGGGAGGTGTTTTTTATCCTACTCCCTGAAACCTCTGAAAATCACTGGGCTGAGTGGCAGCCAGGTTTGTTTGTTTTTTCTTAAGCCAAGGATGCTCTTGCTAATTGTGATATATCTTAATGTAGCATCATTCCCATTGAACTGTTCTTAAAGTAGGAAGGTTTCACTTGGGAGGAGGGTTAAGATTCTATTGTAAACAATCATTCAGCAGATGATTAGGGAAAAGAAGAGTTGGGTTCCCCCACAAGGTCTCTTATAAGGAGGGAGCAACAGAGACAAGATTAGAAAAAACTAAAAAAAAAATTACTTATGGGGTATTTAAAAGCTGGGAAAGACTTCAATCAGTGTGGAGTCCATGGCTGTGTGTATTCCATACATTTAAAACATGACTTCCCCCAAAGAATCTTGGGAGTTTATCCCTCACAGAAGTACCAGTACCTTTAACAACCCAGTTCCCAGGATTATTTGTGGGAAGTCATGTGCTTTAAATGTATGGTGTGTAAACAGTGCAAATACAGTAGTGAGCTAGCTGGACCAATGGTCTGATTCATTGTAAAACAATTTCCTATGTTCCTAATGTTTTATTTTAAAATGTTTTATTACTTTATGGAAGCTTTTTTGGGGGTCCTTCAGGATAAAACCAGGGTATCCAAATCAACTAAATGAATGAATAACACATTATAAAAAAATTTCTTCCAGTAGCACCTTAGAGACCAACAATGTTTGTTATTGGTACGAGCTTTAATGTGCATGCACACTTCTTCTACTGTTCAGGCATCCATTCTTTAGCAGATGAACAGAACTTTCAGATCACAGCTGTGCTTGTGGTTCTGTGGCTCAATGTGTACGCATATTTGTGTATCACAAAACGAGGTGCAATTATTATTGGAGAAACACTGGGCAAAATGAGCAGTTATTTCTTAGGCAATCATGCTGAAATTCTAATTGTTGTGAGCATTGGTTTTGCTGCTAATTTGAAAGAGTGAGGAAACAATATTTTTCTAATATTTATGTATACTTTTATTAAAGTGGGATGTGCCTAAAACTGACAGTGTGAAAGGAATAAACTATTTTTAGGATGAAGTCAGCTACATCTTATACTAATTTCTTTTTATGTACTAGTCATTTTGACCTCTCTTGCTATCTTCTCTGCAAACATACACCCTTCACCATCAAGTTTTTAAACGTATTTAGTACATTGATATCCTGTCTTAACCCAAGGTAGCATACACGGAGTTCCCAAATGGGTTCTTATCCTAGGCACTGATCAGACTGAGACCTCCTTAGTTTCAGCAAGTTGACTGTGCCATGCACCTTCAAACCACACCCTTTGTAAATAAGAAAGGACAAAGTTGGCGCAATCAGGCACTTCCTTATTTTCCTTCTAACTCTGTCTGTTGCCTATTTTGTGCCAAGCTGAAGACCTCCTGTTATTTATCTGTGTGTCACAGTGTATTTCCTTTTATGCAAATGTGTCTTGAACTGTTTCCTATTTTCATTTTTAAAAAAAAGCCTAGTTAAATAACAAGAAAAGATGTGATTTCTTTATGCCTCATCCCATTTTGTTCTTCTATTCCTTTCTGTTTTTTTAATACCACTTTCCCACTGAGAAAGTATAGAGTGTTAATACAGAAAACAGAGTTAAACCAGAATGTCCTGTAGAGATTCACTATCACAAAGTCTAATGCTGCTTTATTGATCCCTTCCATACTGTCTCCCACAATTGTGTTAAGCCTGTGGCAAGTACAATCTCTGTACAACCAGATCAGGAGATACAAGTTAGCATCTAAGATGAATACTGCCTGGAAAAACAGGATGAAAAGATTCCCCCCCACCCCCAGAAGTGGAGTACGTTGGTATCTTTGTTATATACACTGTAAATATAGAGAAGAACTACAAAGCTGAGAATCATGTTGATTTTAATAGTTACCTTTTAGTCTCAAAGACTGGAAGAGTAGGTATTATGCTTGAATCAGTTTCAGGAAAGACTTCACAGTTCTTTTGTTTGTGGACAGGCACATTTTCCCTTTAAAGAGAGGATAATCTTTTTGTGCTGTAGAGATGTTTCCTAAATGAACAGTAAGTTTGCAGATTGTTTAATGCTGGAGCCAGTTGATGATGGGCACAAAGAAAGTTGTATAAGTTTCACAAGATATATTTCAGTGTCAGTCTTGAGTAGATTACAGGGTGCAGAATATAAACACTGCAGCATGCAATATATTCTTTACCAAATTGATTCTTCTTTCTTAATTTCTTATAACAACAAAGCTTCTCAGTGCTCCTTCTTTGCAAACACCTCACATAGGTAGATGTAAAACGTGGTTGAGCCACCTTGATGGGAGAAATCTAGGGAGGCCAAACTGCATACCGTCAGGTGAAAAGCTCCAGATTTGTAGGACAAACTAGGGCACCGCTTGATTGGGAATGATGCATTGGCCTACTTATCAGGCCAGCTGGACCATACAGCAGAAAAACCAGGAGAAAATTTTGTCTCCTGCAAGAGATTAAACAGCAGGAGAAAAGCAGATACTGGGGGAGGAGCACAGATTTAAAGGGAGGAGCAGGATTCTTCTGGCCAAGGCTCCCAAGAATGTGGGGAAGATGCTGAGGACTAAAGGTGTGGTTGATACTATTCCTTCTAGACTGCGCTCTAGAGAGAAGAGTGCCCTGACACATGCATGCATTACAGGGAAAGGTGTGATATAAACAGTATGTAGGAATGACTATGTAAATAAATGTTGAAGTGTATTTACTCGATACTAAAGGGCTCTTGAGTAGAACCACTGGCTGATGAGGTGGTGGTGAGGTGACAGTCTAAAATCCTAATTCAGTGAGGCTGCCTTAATGCAAAGGGGGATGTATCACTGCCATTGCTGGGAGTAACTATCAGAGTGTGATGTAGCACGTAATCCCCTAATAAAAACTGTGAACTGAATATTCCATGGATTGTGAGTGCTTGTGCAACAGAAGAAAAAGAAGGCTAGAGGAATGGGCACTGGGATATTAGATGTGCCGCTGTCCATGGAAGCCCAACAAATACCACCATAGCTTTTTTTCTACACAGATGGATTAATTGTAAATTTATTCTTTGTTGACTCCCTAAGGATTCATTAGTATGGACACAGCTAATGTACCATGACCTGAACCCTATACAGATGTAGCTGTGGCCTCTAGAAACAATTTCCATAATCAAGGCAACTGAAAAACATGCCATTGTAATTGCAGAAATCCCTCTACAGCCAGGCACTTTGTTTTATTTTTATAAGACAAAAGTTAAGAGTCTCAGCATTTTTTATTTCATGGAGATATTTCACTTGTCCTGCTTGCCTCTCTGTTACCCTGTGTTCTACAACCAAAGAGGAAACAGGGAACATACCCTGAACATGACACCATGGAACTCCGAGAGAAATTAATATGTGCAAGACTGTTTCGTATAACTTGGTTGCTAACTCAGCATGCTAGCCACTGTATCAACTGGTTCCCTAGAGACATAAAGACATTATCATAAATATATAGGCAATAATATTATCATTCTCCCTGAAATTGTTGACCTTCAGGCTTAGACCACTGTTATCTATTAAGCAATAAAGGGTATGGTGTTTTGCGCATGTGTATGCCATTTCCTAGATGAAGATATGTAACTCTTGTTAATAAAACACTGAGTAGCATACAATGCAGTGTTAAGAAGATTGTTTCATCAGCACAAGCATTTCTTTTCTGGGAGTTTTCTGAGGGGAGGTCATTGCACTAATGGAACTTCTTGTACTGGTTCCTGCTAGTGCAACTATTTACCTGAATCTGATCTACTGAAACATATTGTTCTGTTGTAGACCCAGCCCCCTAATTTAAAAAATCTGGTGGGAGAAGTATTCCTCTCCTGACAGTCATTGGGAGTTTGAATTTGCCAGCCTGTGAAACTGACCAATCAACATGCACGGTAAACATAGTGCCATGGGGAGGGCAGGGCTCAGGGAAAACCCACCAGGGTTTTTGCCTGCCTCATAGCAATCATTACAACATTGGCAGATAAGGCATTGGGTGGGATCCATAATAAGGAATGGGGGAGGGGGGAGGCCATATAGCATTGACTTCCCCTTCTTGGTAGTCTCTTAAAGGGTTCTTAGGGAAGGTGTTTCTGTCTGAAACCCAGAGTGGGGACTGAGGGCCATAACACTTTCCAGGGTGGTGATTCTAAGGGGCTGTTCCTACTTGATGTATGTTATGGGGCAATCCTATCTCAGAATCAACCCCAGGACTGGCAGTCAGCAGACGCGCTGACTGATTGGGAAATTACCCAATGCCTAAGCCAAAACACACCTGTAAACGTGGCCTATTTTTGTCCAAGAAAGTTGTACCGTGTCTCTGTGAACATAGCTGCAAGGCACCCAGGTGGTGGGCACACTGCGCCTGTGAACACAATATTACTTTATCATAGAAAATGTGTGATAACTGATATTTATTTTTATAAACAACAATTTAACCAATGAAACAATTACATTTGTTTGGTGACATAAAAACCAAATTATCTGGAAGAAAGAAATGCTTTATGTTCTGGGAAAAGAGATTCACACTTTTCAATTTTTACAGCTATGGATATTAAATATTGCCTTTCAGCACTTGAGCAAATATTTGCGAAGAAATTATGTTCTGATAACACTGTTGTGCAGTTTTAAGCCAATATATTTATTAGAACATTAAAATGATTTTGAAGCCAAGTTAAGTCACAAAACATTTTCAGGCTTTGGCACTGTCACCAACAAGAACTCTGAAAATCTTGTACAGTAATTCACAACTCTTTGTTCATGAGATTTAAAAAGAAAATACTGCCATGTACAAACTAACAGAAAGCCAATAGAAGGTATTCATGACTTCCTAACAAGCATACCATGGGTGGACAGAGCTAATTTAACGCTGTCCTGCTGATTCACTTTAGCTGTCCATCTACTTAGATTGAATGTAATTAGTTGGTATCAAAAATGACACAGCTTGAGCTATGGGTAAAATTTATGGGCATAAAAAGAGAAGCTCAATCAGCATGGGACACCCTCATTTCCATTCACAAAACATTAAGCTCAGTATTTTGCCCTAAATTAACTATCTGCTAATTAATACCTTATCTAAAAGATATCCTTTTCTTAAACTAGGAGTGCAAAATAATTCTCCTCAGCGTACTGTAACATAAATTCATTTAAAAATTATTCCCTAGAAGTTATGTCACAACTTATTTTGAACTAAATCTATAACAGAACACTCAACCAGAAAGTACTAAACAGTGGTACCTCGGGTTACATACGCTTCAGGTTACATACGCTTCAGGTTACAGACTCCGCTAACCCAGAAATAGTGCTTCAGATTAAGAACTTTGCTTCAGGATGAGAACAGAAATTGTGCTCCGGCAGCGCGGAAGCAGCAGGAGGCCCCATTAGCTAAAGTGGTGCTTCAGGTTAAGAACAGTTTCAGGTTAAGAACGGACCTCCGGAACGAATTAAGTACTTAACCTGAGGTACCACTGTACAGGAAACTCCCATTTTGCACATGTTCAAAGAACGTGTGCCCATGCACAAATGGGCCATTTTTGGATCTGGAAGAGGGCATGATGGGGGTGTAATGGGGTGGGTAATGCACGTTCCACAAATGCATGCAGTGACCCGGAAAGCAACCCACACACAAATTTGGGGTTGCCTTTATTAAAGTTCCATTAGTGGATGGTCTTAACTTCCTAAATATAAAAGTAGACACAGAGTAATGTATGCTTTAGCTTCCAACATTGTAATCCAGGGGTCAGCAAACTTTTTCAGTCCACTGTCCCTCAGACTTTGTGGGGGGCTGGACTATATATTTTTTGGGGGGGGAATTAACAAATTCCTATGCCCCACAAATAACCCAGAGATGCATTTTAAATAAAAGCACACATTCCACTCATGTAAAAACACGCTGATTCCCAGACTGTCTGCGGGCCGGATTTAGAAGGCGATTGGGATGGATCTGGGCCCCAGGCCTTAGTTTGCCTATCCATGCTGTAATCACACACAGACACAAAGACCCAGCTTTAGTCCTGCCTGGGGTTTTAATACCACTGGGCCCTCACATGGATTGCTGCTAGCACCCACTTCCACTTAGGATCTCAGACAGCCCTGTTGTAGTGCCATCAGCCACTCACCTCCTCCCCTGTCCACCAGACCCTTATCCAGTAGCACTGGCAATTTAATGATGGGATGGGTACCATGTTATGTTTCCAAAAATGCAATTTGACACCAGGCATTGACTTTGGGGAGACAGAACATTGCAGCTGTCTGGCATTGATTAACTGCAGTGCTTTCACTGGCCCAAATCGTAGCACGTCCCAGCAACAGTGCCAAACAGGTACCCAGACCAGTGGCACTATTCTAAAGCCTACCCCATGCACAATGGTTTAGATTATCAAATTAATGCCATGCATTAATGGAAACGTTAAACATACTTTCACACTGGAGTATTTTTATTTAAGCACAGACCCTATAAATAAATCATATTTACTTCACAGTTCTCATGTAACAAACCTCTAGCTTAGTTTCCATCCAGTGCATCTACTTAATCATAAAGTCTCATGCAAGCAAGACTCATAGGACTGTAATGATCAATAGCCTCACTCTTCAGAAACTCCAAAACTGTTTTTAACAATAGTTGGTGGCATTCAGCTAAGTTTTACACAGAGTAGACCCACTGACTTTGTTGAGACTTTATCTTGAGAGGCATCCAAACTAGAAAGAACAGGTGGACAGACAAACCACGTTCATTCAGAGTGTGTGTTTGTGTATTGACTCACTGGCCCCTCTTCATCAAGAAAAGCCATAAAAGGGATTCCCGTAAAACTGAGCCTTGTCTGAATAACATGTTTGCCCTGAATTTTGAGGTGCTCCTATTTACATACTGGTTTGTCCTTAAGCCCTGCTTTCTATGGTTTTATGGTTCTGCCTTCTAGTTTCCTCTTCAGTCCTGCTTTCTGGTCTGCTTGTTTCTTGGCTTTGACCTCCTAGATTCTTGCTCACCTTGAACCATTGCCTGTGTTTCAGCCCTGACACCTGTCTTTCTAAAGCAGCTCCTTGTACTCCATGGTTATTGTTTTCAAGGGTGCCCTGCAGCTGGGGAAGGATAACATTTCAGGGGCACAAGAGAATGCAGAGGGGCCTGAGAAGCACTACTCTGTAAGCAGAAACATGCAGATACCTCCCCAGTGTTCAGGTCTATCTATATCTGTAACATGTCTACATTTCTATGAAATGTAAGCGGCAACACAATTGTAATTATTTCATGAAATTGTATTCTTTCCATGGTTTGCAATAATCTTCTGGCAGCCTGAAATTCAAATCTATTTCTTTACCAAATTGTTTTCCTGCATTGGGTGTGAACAGTAGTTTGCTATAATAAGATTGCTCATGAGTGTCAGGCTGCTGCCATTGATCTTTTTTATCATAGAAAAAAGAACAGTGAAACATTTGTTCTCAGGGGTGAAATGCACATATAAAGAATAGCACAGTCTTTGAGGAAAGGTATACAAAAGAGGAAGCAGATGAAAATCCTGGACACATCAAGAACAATTGTGTACCCTTAATATTCACAACACCAAAGCTTCAGAAATCCAAAATTAAGCTTCCCAATCTATTGCTGAATCATGTACATGAGGTTTTTTTTAAAGTGCATTGCTTAAATAGTGTCTGCATTTTTGCTTTAAGACTTTTTAATCTATTTTTTTCTCCTCATAGTTTGTTAATAATGCAGTATGTCCAAATGGGATAAATTGGATATGTCAAAACTGGCCAGTTCCCATCTGATTTGTACATAGAAATATCACAGTGACTTGCACAGCCCACACTGCCTGCACAACTTAATGTGTCCCATTGTAGCGAGCTCAGTTTCAGGGAAAGTACCGTATTTTTCGCTCTATAACACGCACCCGACCATAACATGCACGTAGTTTTCAGAGGAGGAAAATCTGTAGGCATGCCACCCGTAGGCATTCCCTTCATAACACGCACAGACATTTCCCCTTACTTTCTAGGAGGAAAAAAGTGAGTGTTATTGTGCAAAAAATACGGTATTTCCTTAAACAGAGATTGTCTTTGAAAAAGAGGTTTACAACATCCTCAAACATTGTCCCACCTTGATAGTTATAAGTGACTTTTTAAATAAATAAAAAAGTGATGCATTTTATGAATATCTACCCATTCACCACACAACATTCCCCATGAAGGGGCTGAGCACTCACAATTTTTTTGTGCCAGGGTCGTGCACGCCAAGGGGATGCGGCCAGGCAGGGCATGAGAATGTTGCCTTAGCAGCATCCTTGGGTAGTGCTACCCAGTTGAGGAGAGGGGTGGCAACACTGCCGCAACTCTGCCCCTTCTCTCCGCCTCCAGGATCAGACCTGACCCAGGAGCAGAGCCACGGCTGGGAGCAGCCCTATACAGCAGACAGACGCCGTTGCAGGAACACAGCTGCCACTGCCTCTCCTCCTACCCTCCACCCAGTGCAGGAGAGGGGTGCCGCAGCGGCAAAGCTGCCGCCTTGACTTTCCACCCAAGCAGAGTTGAGGCTAAGTGTGAGGGAGATGGCTGCTCCCTCTTGTATGTAGCCGAGTGCAGGAGAGGGGTGGCAATGTTGCCGCCACTACCCCCTCTCCTCCACTCCATCCCCAGGTCAGACCTGACCCTAGAGCAGAGCTGCCACTGGGAACGAGGAGCCAGACTCCAATGAGGGAGTCTGCGGTGGGGAATGCCCCCTCTAAAAAATGTGCCCGGGCATGTGATGTCAGCACATGCCATGGGCGTGCTGATGTCAGATGCATGTGCACATGGTGTGCACGGCCCTGGGCACCCATGATCCTGGGGCCAAGTCAGTGGACCTTTGTACAGCTGCCAGCATCTGGAAGGTGTAATGCACCTTTGTCCCTGGATTCAAGTCTATATTGTTCCTCTTCCCATTCCCTTCTGGTGAATTGCAAACAAAAACAAAACAGAGTAACTGTAAAAGCACAGGACAGTGACTCAGTGGCTCATATCAGCCCAGAGTAAAAAGGCTTTCTCACTTTTCTGGCTATTATATTATATAAATAATTATACTAAATGTTCATACAGCTTTGTTTCTTGATGAATGTCAGTGACTTGTGTCTACCTTTTGCACATTTTGATGTTGTAGTAAAGCAGAAAATGGGATAGTTTGTATGCTATAAGTGAAGAGTAAAAATCATAGGCTGTTAAACTGTAAAACAGCATTGGCTGCTGTGCTCATCAATAAACAAACCACCCTCATTTTATTTTTATTTGTTCCACCTGTGAACCATGTGTTCCCTCTATTTGTTTGCTGAACTAGGCCCTTTCAAACCAGAATGTAAGAGGAATAACAGTAGTATCAAGGACATTTCATTTTTTGCTGCATGAAGTAAACAGATCCACAGCCCATTATTATTTAACATTTTTCTACTGTAGCAGATTGGAGAATTACCGCAGCATCAATAGCACAAGAATCTGCAAAACAGTTCCATTAACACAGAATGCTGGAGTATTATGAGTCATCATACTTGCCTGAATACAAATTATGACAGTATACATATATAGCAAGAATGTAAGATGATGACTTATAAAGGTTTTTACCATCAAGATTGTGATCTGGGTGTATGATGAAAAGTTACAATGAGTTACGCAGATCACTGCATGCAAGAATGAAACACCTCCCTTCTGTCTTTGCATTGCCTTAGTTTGCTGTGATGATAATCTCGTTTTCCTTGTTAGCAGCCAGCACAGCATTAATTACTCTGCTCAGTTGTCTATTCTGTCTACATGCTGCTCTTGAGCTAAAACTGTGATTTATAAGAGCTCACCCATACTGTAGTAATTTACAGTACATAGTAAGCTTCCTGCATGCACCTCCATTAATTCTTCATTCTTCCTATTGTGTTCTCCTCCAAATCACTGCCTTCCCACATATTGCCCTCACTCAACCTTGATTTTCAAGTGCCAGGGATACTCCAAAAAGGAGAAAAAAATTGATTGAGGGAGGGGAAAGTGTGGGAAGGTAGTGATTTGGAGGAGAATGACAACAAAGAATTAATAGAGGTACAGGAAGTTTACTATCCCTATTAAACAACAGTATATGAACCTAGAGTTACACCAAGAAAGACATAGTCCTTGAACAGGAAGTACATAGGGTTCAGAGCACTGATCCAATCTACTGTATCAGCCAAAATTCCGTAATTTTGCCTCGTCTGCAGGCTAAATCCTGAAACAAGTCAGATTCTTAAACTATGGGTTGAATTTGCCTTTTTTCCAACAAACCATACTGAAGGTTAGCTGCAGTTTGGAAACGCTAACCCATTGACAAAACCGGCAAAATATATCCATTCTCTTTCCCCCCTCAGTTCCCTAATGTTCTAGTTTTAGGTTGCAGTAAACAAATCTAAACCTTGATCACACTCATTTGAAGCTATCAGTGACATGCTAATCAAATTTCAGTAAGATTAAATTTGCTCTCTTGTTTCTTCAGTTTTAATTGTCACTAAAACAGAAGGTTAAATACCCTGGGAGGAATTCAATGTAACATTTCTGCTTGCCTGATGGAACCATCTGCCCTGCCCTCTCCACACTTTCCCCTAGAGCAGTGGGAGGAAAAGAACAAAGGCCCTATTATGCTAATAGAATTCCTTGCACGGGCTTCTACTGGTGGGGCCTGTCACAGCCAAAAATTGACCGCTGTTTCTTTAACGCTAATAGAACTAAGTCAGCATGAGTCAGCAGCCTACAATGACTCATGCAACCTTTCACCTAATTGTACCTGTATATATAGAGTGGCCAATGTTAGTGTTGAGTGTGGGTTGGTTGGAGAAAGCAGGTAGTGTTGATGTGTGTACAGTTGGTTGGTCGTTTTGCAGATAGAGACTTTTAAGAATAAAAGCAGAAAATACTCTGCAAGGACACTCTTCTCGTGGACTCTTTTATGCCAACAAGGGTCTGAGGACCAGGCTGAGGAGACAAAGGAAGTCAGGACCTTTGCTTTTTTTCAAACACGGACAGGGCCAGTTAGTTTAATTCATCCCTGTATATATTAAAAGTTAAAAGTTAACCTTTCCCCAAATACAAGCCTTTTGTCTTTCAATGAGCAAAAGTCTTAATTTTTGAAGCCCATAAACCTGAAAGAGTTAACAGTGACAAATTGAAGTCCAGTTAAACCATTTACTGTACAAAGAAATTGAGAATTTCTTTCAGTCCCAGGGGTATGCAAAGGAAGAAACAGAAGAAATGTGTACAAGAGCAAGCAAGAAGATCCAATTAAACGGAAAGGGGGAAAATCCACATGTAAAAAGGAAACGACAACAAAAACAAAATGAAACCGAATCACCTGCAGAACAATTTTAGCTAATTTGGTCAGTAAAGTCCAACCCAAACAAAATAGTTTGACTGATTTTTTCTCAAAAGCCTCTGGCTTGAATTTAGTAGGTTGTAATGCAGGAGATAGTCTCATTACTAAAAGGTAGCCTCTGATACTGCCTTTCAGGCAGCCTTGTCTAAGAAAGCATAGGCAAGTTTCAAATACAGGAAAAGAAATTCCCACCCCTCATTGCATCTTGTCAGTCTTAGGATATTTGAGATCACAGCGTAATACAGCTGTGGACATCAAGGTCACATGCAAAAGTTGATGGGTGGGGCATCCACAAACCAGTGGTATACGTAAACACATACATAACTCCTGACCTTCAAAGTGTCTCCTTGTTGGTGTGGAGAAGGGCTGACCACATCTTCATCCTAGCTGGGAGAGGTTGCCCACATCTCAACATGCCAAATAATTATTTAGTGGGTTTAGATGAGTGTGATTTAAATGGGAAGAAGGCACAGAGGGATGGCTCTCCCTGTGCACCCTAGCTTAATCATGCCCCCTTCGTGTTATCTTGCTGGGATTTACATGGTACTCCCCTCCAGAAAGCAAAATTTGGTAGTGGACGGGGGGATGACTTATGTGGCAGAATGTGGATTGGACACCTGAGGGACACTGCAACTAAGGCATGTTAAGGGCTACAGGTGGCCTTTGAGCAAAAGATCATGCAGTCTTACAGAATCCCTAGGACTTGGCACACTAGACCCCTTATGACAGCCTCTCATTCATTGCAGTTGTTGTTTTTGTTTTATTTTAAAGTTTATCCTTTGGATTTGAGACCTTACAGGGTATGGATAATGGACTAGGCCAAACCCTTTTCACATCCCAATGTATTAGATATCTGACACAGTGAGAGGGATCCTGCATTTTCAGGCTATAAGGAGGGTGTAATGCAACTTGGGGGAAGTATGCTCTGTATTCCATAAAAAGCAGGTCTCTGATACAGCAAGGTGAAAGTAAAAATACAAATAAAAACCTGACTAGATCAGACTACACACACACACACACACACACACACACACACACACACACACATTAACCTTCTCCTCTCTGGAATAGGAACCTTGACTCCTGGGATGCAGAGTGCAAATTTAGTTCATTGCTAAAGGGAAATCAATATATTATTTAAATGAGAATGATCTGTGCATAAGCTTCATTTGCTGTATGTAGCAATTATTTCTTGACTAGAAAGAATGAAATAACATGTTTTCTCTTAGCATCTCTGGATACCATACTACTGTTAGCTGTAAAAAACACACTAATAGAACAATTATTATACCTTTCAGTAAGGGATATGGTAGAAGGAACATTTGGTGTTTTGGAGATAACAGCCTGCAACATGGTGCAAATAACTTTAAAAAACTGACTTAATGTAGATTTTTATAGAAAATAGTAAACATTTTGTGATATTTCTTTTTGGACACATTAATTGCTTTTTCACACACAAGAAGAACAAAAGAAGCAGCATGCTATATTTATTCAATGAAAGCTGAGCCACAGGGGTTATAGTACATTCTTCCCTCAACACCAGCCAAATTATCTCAGTGCCCAACATTTAAGAGGCTGCAATAATACTCCATCATTTGAGAATGCTAGTAGGGCTTATGCATCATTTTAACAGCATGATATAGCAGATTGCGATCATCTTCATGTTATAGGAAACTCAAAACAAATGGCTGGCTTAGTGAATCATTTTCATAAATTACTATTTCCCCCCACAGAACTCTTTAAAAATGACAACAATGAAGTATTCAAGATGCATATTAACTTAAGTAATTAAAAGAAAAGCAGAAAGTCATGTTCTACCTGAAAGACGTATGCTTTATTCCATTTTCAGTTAGATCTGAGCAAGACTGAAAAACACTTCATGGAAAACAGTCTTTCATTATTCCCGCCCCCCTTTCAGATTGACCCCAGAATCATTTATTTATAGTTGAGAGATCGATCAGAATGATAAGGGATTACTCCAGATACCTATGGTGATGGTGAGAAATATTTTGCTACCCATCTCCATAAGCTACTCATATAATAAGATTGTTGGCATCCATCTGTCTTAAGAGACAATGGAAGTGTGTGTAAAGATGGGGTACAGTCAAACCACGGAGAGGTACAGTGCCTGCTGTGGCTGTAGAAACCGATACAGGAGAGGCATATTTTATTGCAGCTGGGGTAGATGAATGTGTCTGGTTATTTCTCCTCTGTTCACTGCTGTGGAATCACAACCTGTCTATCTCCAGGTGCTGAGGTGCTGTGGTCATCTGCAAGAGATTCCCACACAGCAGGGTTAATGTTGCTAGCCTTCATGCCACACTTGCAAGCATCTTTATAACACAGAGTTGGTCTGCCAACAGGTCTGGTGCCTGAAGCCAGCTCCATGTAAAGCACATCCTTGGGGCTCCTGCCATCTTCCATGACCTGCCAGAGTAGACATCACTGAGATAAAAAAGCAAACATGCTGGGAATGTGGGCTTGGAAAAGCACAATTTTGTTGTAGACTCTGTCCTGCCATGTGATGTCCAAAATCTTCCTGACACAGCACATATGGAAGGCATTGAGGTGTTCCTCCTGGTGGGTGTAAGTTGCCCATGACTCACTTCCATAGCGCAGCATGCTCAACACACATGCCTGGTAGACCTTCATCTGAGTAATGGACGTCAGCATCACATTCTCCCATACCTTTCAGGATTCCTTCCTGTCCTGGGGCTCTCCCACATGCCTGAGAGTTGATGGCGTTCTTCAGCTCATCAGAGGAGTAAGGGACACCCAGCTTTTCTAATACAGGCAGAGAGCTGGATACTGTCAGTTATTCATAGTTATTCATAGTGCTCTGCCAGTCACTTCATCTGCTTGCTGTGGTTTGTGATGGTTTCTCCAGACAAGGGTTTCAGTAGTGCAGTTTTCCTGACAGTTGATCCAAAGGTTTTCTTCATGCTTTCATCCATTTTGCGAGTATTGCCACTGTCAGCAGCAAGCTGAATGCTCTGACACAGCTTTAGCCAGTAGCCACTGGCACATTGTCTGGAAATCCAATAGGCATTGCTCTTTGCCATTATCAGTGCAGAACACACCTTCTTGCAGGGAACACACTTGTGATTCAATAGAGCCTTGTGCTTTGCTGTGATAACAGGCTCCATGTCTGTAATGCCGCCCTAAAATCAGTTGGGGTCTGCTGCTCTCTTTTGCCAAAAGAGGACATAGCTGTGTTGTAGGTTACCTCTTCACTGTGGTTCCACATTACTTCAACAGTGTCTCTACTGTGGTTCAGTAGTGCTTGTTTGACTAGGGCTGGATCTAGACACATCAAAGAAGTAAGTGTTTCAGTTAAACCCACTGTAAACTTTGTATGAGAAATTGTGTTGGCAAAAACGGAACTCCACAGAGTCCAGAGAGAAACGTTCAAAAACTTCAGGTACAACAATTCTGGCAGTATTGACCTGAGGCTGCACTTTCTGCTTTTTGCTATAGGTCATGAACACAGTTCAGTGCCAATTACCTGGTGATAATCAAGTCCAGCTGGTGCCAATGGCCTGACCCTGGTTGTCTCCATAACACTTGCCATTTTGCCTTGGTAGAGAAGAATGTGTTTGTGAAGCAGAGACTTTGATATGAGAACAGCAGAAACAGCCTTTGTCTGTTTTCGTTCATGCTGCCAATACCAAAGTGGCCTATGCAGTTGTTCCATGTATGATGATCATCCCCAATCCTGGCATTGAGATATCTATTTTATTATTATTATTTATTGAATTTGTATACTGCCCTATACCCGCAGGTCTCAGGGCAATCCACAGAATCTTCCAGCAGGAATAGGTGTTTGCAGACTTGGACAGCCTTCTCCAGTTCCTCGTGGAACTGGTCCTTGATCTGTGTATCAGAGCACATAGTGCACATAGTGGAGAGAAAGGTAGTGTTCTGAGCCCTTGGCTGACAGTGCTATTGCTGACAGAAAGGAGCTCAACAATGCAAAGCCTACACCGTGAATATGTGGTTCTTCTGAATGCTTTTCTTGCCAAAAGAATGTTCTTCTCTAGGAGGCTGTCATTCGAAGTGAGTCTGGTCGATTGTGAACCAGCAGCATCAATGTTGAGTGTTTTATGCTCAGGGTCAGTCATGGCCATTTTCCATGAGTTGGTGACCAGTAGCTACCTATCTCCAAAAGCTACTTGTATAATAACCCTTATTGGAATTAAGCATTGCCGGCAAATAACCATGTTGTATAGTATATTTAAAATGAACAAAAACACAATCAGCAATGCAGAGAAGCTGGATCCAATAAAGTTGTTGCACAATGTACAAGCTGCATATACTGTATAATAAGCAAATATGCACAATAGCAACTGCCATAAGCAATATTCTACCCAGTCCCAACTCCAAGAAATGGAAAATCCATATCTTTATGAGGATTGCATTGATAAGATGTTTAAATTGTATGTGAACAGATGCTGGAAACAAAATTATGGTCATAAGTAGAGCTCTGGCTTTCAATTCACATAGACACAATTCAAAGCCAGGCACCACTTGGACCAATAAGCACACAGATCTACAAGAAGTCTCTCATACTTACAACCTCAAATGCTTCACAGATCTAACATTACAAACCACTTTTCCATCAGGAAACTATTTGAATATCTATGTTGTGTTACTAGTGGTTTATATATGTTGCTTTTCAGCCAAAGACCCTTAATGCAGTATACCAAAAAAGTATTTTAAATTTTAAAAAAATCATAGTAACAGTTTAGCATAAAACCTGCTAGCAAGTAAGGCATGCAATTAAGCTTTTCTCATTCAGAAAGTTTTTAGGTCCTGCTCACTGTTTCAGAACCAGTGTTCTCAGCCCTCATCCTAAAGGGCAGGGCTCATTCTGAGCTTCAATGTTGAACTCAGTTCCAATTCTGAGCTCTAATTCAGTTCACTTTGGGCAGGAGCAGGCAGAATGTATAGCAGGATTTTTTGCAGGAAGTCTCCCCCCCCAAAGAAATTAGAGGAAGGGTTTCAGCACAGCACTAGTCACCATTTCTCTTGAGCCCAATTCCTGTGTTTTGTGGAGCAGGATGGCAGCCTGTTTTCACACTATTCACCTCTATTGTACTTTCATTTGTAGTTGATGTTCGAAAGTTTACTTTAATTAAACCGTGCATCGTCAACAAATGATATTATGGTATTATACCCAGTAGAAATGAAATGTTTTCCTATTACATGTTTTACTGTTGAGATACTGCACTTGCTGTTGTAAGCTATGAAAAGGAATTTGGGTATACTTTAAAATGCATCATGAATGATACAGGAGCCTTGAGAGAGTACACATTTCGGTGCTGTGCCAGCTCCAAAGACTTGAGTTGCCACAGCATTCCAAGTGAGTGTAGATAGGGTGGTACCAAGGGGTTGGTGATGTGGGCTGACTGGGACACTTAAATCTGTGAATGGGAACTATAGATGTTAGTGGATTTAGGAGTGTAAGTAGGTTTGAATGGTGTGGAAGAGTGTATGTGCAGGGCTATTGTTTGTATGTCAAGGAGAGAACCACTGTAGTCAATAGCCCTTCTCTGTCCAGCACCTGAAACTCTCCCAGTTTGGAGCTGGACTGGAGAATCTGCATCTGTTTGACTAGAAAGACAGATCAGGGATTCTGCTGCTGTACCATCTACCAGGGGTGCCATCTAAAATAAAATATGGGGGGGGGGGCAGGTAAGACCCGCCCTGCATAATTGATCACATGCAGCACACACACCATATGAATGGCAAAGCCAAACAACTTTGGGGGGCACTGCTCTCTCAAATATTTTATTGGGGGGTGAAGGGACCTCAGCCCCTAGGAGTTGTCTCCTATGCCACCCTGCTGCTCATCAGTATCCCTGACTGAGCTGGCTGAGGCAGTCTTGGATGTGGCACTGGAGAAGCCAAGGAATATTTTTCTTGGTTATTTTCAACATTCATAGCTGAGGCTCTTTGCCTGGTTACCTCTATGGCAATCATGGGTCTGACTACTTGGAAATAAGTCTCACTGAGTTCAATGAGCTTTACTCTTGGAAATGTGGCTACAGGATTCCAGTCAAAGTCCCTCAACAAATGTCCTGTTACTTCTTTAATAAAGGGAATGGTTTTGGTAAGAGAATCTTAGTAAAACTGGACACAACTGAATGGTGACTGATGATGAATATAAAGATGGTGAATTCATTTATTTACTAATGAGTAAGCTCAGATACTTCATTTCCTTTAGAAGATTAAGTTATTTGAATACAAAATGTTACCGTATGTTTTTCCCAGCGATCTAATCTCATAAGCAGGATGTCTTTTTCAAAAGCCATTTTAATAAGAAGGGAATGGAAAAAACACATCGCATTTTCATATTTTAAAAATATGTAACTGAGCATAAATGGCCTCATTACTTAGGTTTTTCTTACATTGCACACAGACATGTGTCTAATAAAGAATGTTTGGGGGGGTCTGACGAGGCTGTAAAGAGACAAAAAGTAGATACTGGCCCTTAACACAATGAATAATGATCCTACCATATACACATGAAGCTAAATTATCCTGCTTAGTATTTGGCCAATTATTTTTCATAAGCCTTCTGAGAGTCAGCATATAGGCACTTTAAAGTAAATAAATAAATATTTGGAACACTGAAAGCCACCTTTTACCACATTAGATTATTGGTCAATCTAGCTCAATATTGCTGGCACTGACTGGCAGAAGTTCTCTAGTGTTTCAGGCTGGTGTCTTTCCAGCACTATCAGAAACACTGGGGATTGAACCTGGGACCCTTTGCATACAAAGCACTTGCTCTATCAGTAAGTTACAACCTTTATTGGTCTTATGATGTTGAATGGCAAAGCAACAACAATGAATGCCTCACTTTCAGAGTATGATACAGAATTCAGAACTCAATATTTAGATTTCAGTCTTTCAAAATTTAAAATCAAATATCTGACAAATTTATATGCAGAACTTTACATATGCAGAACTCTGCTCCTATACAACTTGCTTTTTTTCCACAGTTGGTCTTCCACAGCTACTACAGCAAAACAGAGTATAAAAGTGCTAGAATTTATTAGGTATGGGGCTACTGCTCTAGAGTCATGCAAGTCTGTACAGTGGACGCTCGGGTTGCGAACGTGATCCGTGCAGTATGCACATTCACAATCCGCAGCGTCCGCAACCCACAGCAGCGCGTCTGTGCACTCGCAGGTCGCAATTTGGCGTGTCTGCACATGCTCACAGCACGATTTAGCGCTTCTGCACATGTGTGACCGCCAAAACCCAGAAGTAACCCATTCCGGTACTTCCGGGTTTCGGTGGTCCGCAACCCCCCCCCAAAAAAACGCAACCTGAAGCGTCTGTAACCCGAGGTATGACTGTATCTGCATACATTAAACTCTCATGGGTCAGTTGACTGATCTTCCTATTCAAAATTTTCAAAACTATCTCAGTGAGTTCAACCCTTTGGAAAAGTTTGGCAGTTGCAGCAAAGGCTAGAAATATAATTTCAGTATCTAATAGGTAGCATATCAGGAAGTTCCTAATTTGATGCAATGCAACCTCTACACACACACACACACACACACACACACACACTAACTACAGTGCTCAAAATGACGTGGGATGGAGCAGGATGCCATCCTACTTCTTCCAAGTGAACCTCAAACCATTGTACCTCTTTTCAATTGAAGTAAAACTATTCTGGGCTGCTAAACGGAACAGGCTTGCATCAGCATTGTGAGAAAGCTTCCAAAGTTTCTAGAGCTTCCTACAACAACTGAAACAAGAGTGTCAATACCTTAGAGAAGACTGAAGCTGCCTTTCCAAATTTTTGCTTCTTGGAAAATAGCCGCTTGCTGCCTCTCCCAGCTCAACACATCCTGTGACTCAAGCTTGTGCCTTGAGTACAGTATTCTGTGCTGGTTCTTTGAGATTGTCTTCCTTTAGTAATGAAGGAAGTCCAAACATGTTCTCAACATTTGTTGAAAATGTTTTTTTTCTGCCCAAATATATCAGTTTTCTTTCTCAACGGCCAGCTGCCTGAATAGACGTTGTTTTGAGGTGAGCAAAACATGCAAGGTGGGAGGGTGGGACATCCATTGTCAACTGCACTGCTGGAAGCAAGCACAACTGGTTTAAATGCGTTCAAGACAGACTTGAGTGAAGCCAGGCTTAAGTCAGGTCCACCTCACAAGTGCTGTCCCTTAGCTTGGCTGCAATTGGCCTATTAAAAAAAAGTCCTGATAATCCTTGCAACTAATGACAATGCCAGCTGGTTAGGTGGAAGCTTTCCGCCCCCCCCCCGCCCTTGGTTCCTCCAGTCAATGCTGGGCTGCAACTGCTGCCACTACCAGCACAGTAAGCGATTTTTATGCCATGAGCAAGGGTAGGAGACATCTTTCCTCCCATTTTTTCTGTCATTCACTAACCAACAATATTTTCCTATTTATGCAATGTATTTACCAGTGGACCAAATAATAAAAACAGCATTAAAAATCAGGCTACACATAAAAGCAACTCAAACATTAAATGACTCATTAATAATATCTGATTAATCAGATTAAATAACATTAGCTAAAAATCTCTTGAAAACTTTTAGCTAATTATTACTGAGAAACTATGGGCTCTCTAAGGTGGTAAACTCTATGTCTTGGCTGAATCAGTTCAGGCCACAGGTGGTGGTGGGGCTCAAATGGAACAGCATTCCTCTGTATCCCTACCACCGAGCTGGAATGCTACAGAGCAAGCACAGGTTTACCACTGTAGTGAAAATTGGGCTTCTTTCATCATAGAAAGGCCATGCTGCTCTCAGAGAAACAGACACCTCCCCAATTCATAGGACATCATTATTACAATTGAAATGGTTTCTGTTACCCATACTTAACGGGCTGCCTTAGGCTTCCCATATATATATATATATATATATATATATATATATATATATATATATATCTGCAATCCTTTTATTTTCCCAAAACGCAGAACTCAAGTGTTGTTCTGCGACATTGTGGGAGTTTAAATGGTTGGCTAAACCCAGCTGCCCAGCACTGCTTGCAGTTCTTACAGCCACTGCAGGGAGATAAGCCTGTTGTGGCTCACTGATAGGAGGAGGGCCCAACAGAGACCCAGGGCACCCTGAAAACCTGGCATTGATCTCCACCTCCTATTCTCACCCTCAGTCAAAACTAATGCCACATAATTTATGGACACAGATAAATCACCATGATTTTGGGGAAATAAACAGTGAATTCAGCAGAGAAGACATACTTGGATGGAAGTCATATGAGGAAACATGGGAATCCATTAAAAAAATATTAAACTGCAGCGTTCCCTCTGTTCCACATCTTAACATATAAAAAGCTGATTACATAATGCCAAAACCCCCACATACTCTGATTCTAAAAGACGTTTTATTTCCAAACATCATTCCCCAGGGCTCAGTAAAATGTTTCATATAGATGATCCCAATTAAATCAGAGGTTTGGTTTTTCCTAAAGCCAGCCTTGCAAGTTTTAAATAAGAAGCCATATGTTCCCAGCAATTTGGTGTACCTACAGTTATGCCTTTACTAAGGTATTGCCTTATATTTCCTTCTGCAGTATTCTCATTGTTATATAGTCAGAGAACTATTCATCTAGAATATATAAAGAGAGAACATATGGCTATCAAGGTCACTCCCTTAGCTGAAAGTCTTGCAATGAAAAGGAATTCTAGCTTCATGCAGAGAGCTTAGAGAAATGACCTTCTATACTTTTCTGCTAGTGTTTTGTCATCATGGATCCCCTATATTATTGCATTTTATCTATTATCAATTTGGATATGATTGTTTCATAGGATGTTATTGATAGGAAATACTGATTGGATCCAGGGATCGTGTTGCTCACTTGATACCCTAAAGAAATCTAGAAATTAATCAAGTTCAAACTCTAAGCATCAATGTTGTACAGTATTTTATCTTTTGCTTTTTAAAAATTGTCTATACTATTGTATATGTGTGGATATAGTTTTAACCATTTTTGCTTTCTTGTAAACAAATGATTGCTTGTACACTGAAATTCACACATGGGTTAATCCCAGAGATTTCAGGTGCCTGTAGCTAGGACTCCTCCCCTCTCCTTGATCATAAAATTCCTTTGTGGTAAATGTGGTGATGTATACAACTTTTCTAACGATAAACTATTGGAAACCTTGATGCACTCTGCACTTCATATTTGCAGTTCCCCACAGATTCTGTATAATATCACTAATGCTGTCATAAACCTTCAGAAAATAATGTTTTATTTTTGGTATATTCATATGTATTCAGTTAATATATGGCTGTTTCATTGATACTTTGGCTGGGTTCAGATCCAGATGATCAGAAACTTCAGCTTCCTGTTTTAAACTAATCAGAGTGCTTTGTTAAACTATCATGTGAGAGCAAAACTAGAACAACAACAGTTCACCCTGGTATGTTCTCAGTAACCACAATCTAATATAGATTATGGGGCTCAAATGGAACAGCATTCCTCTGTATCCCTACCACCAAGCTTTTATGTCCTGTCAATGTCACTTTTGCATATAATTTCATTCCATGCTCACATTGTAGAGCAATTCAGACCCCTAATCTGCTATACCGGAGGAGATTTGCATAAGGCAGAGATTTCCTCCTGCCCAGTGCTAAACAGCTTTGCCAGCCTCCATTTTGCAGGAAGCTCTGCTGTCATTGGGGGACCCAGTTGTCAAGGAATGCCTCAATGTACCTGCTCAAACAGCAGGCAGCAGTAAATTACTGCCAGCGAGATCCCCACCTGCAGCATTTCAAGGGCAGGGAGGGGCAGAGGTGGCACAGGATCTGATGTATCCACTGGATTTTGTGATGCCCCTAACACAATCACATTAAATTTGTATTTTGGTATGTCTCAGCTACTGAGAACTGTACCAAAACATTTGGAGAAGTACAAAATTCAGTGGATACGAAGTTCTCATCAACACATCAGTCTGAAAGGTGTGGATAAGGGCATCTTAAGATGTTGTTAAAGTGTGTGGCTGTGCTTTTGCTTTTCTGGGCTTTTATTGCCTCATCTGGTACCGTAGTATTTAAGTTTAGAAGTTAATTACAATTCTGAGATATATAAATGAAACTAAGTTTAGAAGCATGGGAATTTGATGCAAAAACTTTGAAAAAGATAAATATTATGTTCACTATTGGCTCTTGATAACCCTTTAAAAAAAACATATACTTAAACTGTTTCATGAACTCAGGGGAGTTTTCAAGTTCTGTATGGAAAGCTTCTGGAAGCCAAATTTTGACAAGGTTTTGCATGCACGACCTCCAGGATCTCCTGAACCTCCAGGATCTCCAGGATCTCCTGGACAATGACAGTTCTCTTTCTCAAGCTCTGGGAGGAAGACCTTTCATTGCCTACAGACAGCCACCCAATCTTAAACAACTCCTAACCCACAATAATACTACAACCAGACTTAACACGGACACTGGCACCAGAGCCTGCAATAAACCCAGATGCCAACTTTGCTGCCACATACACCCGGACAACACCATTACTGGCCCCAACAACATCACACATACCATCTCGGGACTATTCAATTGCTCATCATCTAACATTGTGTATGGCATCAAATGCCAACAGTGTCCTTCAGCTCTCTATATTGGACAAACAGGCCAAACCTTACGCCAAAGAATAAATGGACATAAATCTGACATCAAGAATCACAAAACAGAGAAACCAGTAGGAGAACACTTCAATCTCCCAGGACATTCTATACAAGATCTCAAAGTAGCTGTTTTACTACAAAGGAATTTCAGAAATAGACTGGAAAGAGAAGCTGCTGAATTGCAACTCATTACCAAACTTAAAACCATGGAGAGACCTGGTTTGAACAAAGACATTGGATTCTTATCCCATTATACATGACTAAGCCATTTCTCACCTTCTCACCCCTTGCCTTTTCCTGTAAGACCTATTACAGTCGTTAAGAGTCGTCAGCAGGCTCATCTCAGCTATCTGCCAATCTCCCATTCCCACCACCCTTCTGAGTAATACCCCTCCCCACCTTCTCACTATATAGAAGGATCTGGCAACTTCTGTTTCAGTGTATCTGAAGAAGTGTGCTTGCACACAAAAGCTCATACCAAGAACTAACTTAGTTGGTCTTAAAGGTGCTACTGGAAGGATTTTTTTTATTTTGACTATGGCAGACCAACATGGCTACCTATCTGTATCTGCTCCAGGATCTTGTTAGAGTGTCCATTAAGCTGAACATTTACGGAAAAGCCTTTGCTTTTTCTTTGCAATAGACACAGTACTGTAATTTTAAAAGCAAAATATTATGTACCAAAATAATGGTGACACTTTCAAAAGATGCAAATGTCTTGCCTTAGCCTTAAATTTTATTTTCACAACTTGAAATAATTTTGCATACCTTACATATTGCTAGCAATGTTCTTTTGGTTTCATTCATTCCTGATGATCATTAAGTGAGACTTAAAAATAAATAAACTTGAACACTCACATTTTATAATACACACAATTATCTGGTTTTTAATTTAATTAATGACAGGTACAGTGATACCTGAAATGTATTTTCACAATGAGTTTTATTGTGATTGAAAACCAATTAACTATAAGAAATGCAGCACAGTAAGATGGTGCCTAATTACATAGCTTGTGCTTTCATTTAGTTTATTGTCCAATTTTGTTGAACTTTTGTTTTGATATCAAACAACTGAAGCAACAAGCACTATTTACACATGGAGATTAATGGGTAGCAGTAACACAGGAGAATGTATTGCATTTTTATCTGTCTTCCACTGCTTATTTCTAGAAAGTAAAATTACCAGCGGCTTGATCCAGAACAAGGCTTATAGCAGAAAAGGACTTGGAACACAGAAGGCCAAATCATAATAACTGTCTTTGTGCCAAAATATTTATATTTTGACTTTTAAATTAATGATAATGATACTTTTTCCTTCACACTAATTCATGTTACTTAGAGTAAGGATTGCATCCATTTTCTTGGCATAATATTATTGTTCTAAAGATCTTTGCATCAAGTTCTGTGATGAAAACAAGATGACACCTACATTAAAACCAATCTCTTTAAGACTCTAATCACAATGTTTAAAAATGTGCTTTACATTAAGCAAAAAGAAACATTCCTGTGGGAGAATTAAAAGGTCTACAGTTCCATTACCAGATTACCAACTGGTGAATTCAGCTTTACTTAGGTTAAAGTCCTTAATGAAAACTATGCAGAACATCAAGATGTTTACAGCAGTTCAAATTGTGATTGATAAAATATGCTCAAGAGATAAAAGCTTCTGACTTGGTTTTACTAAATTTAGTACTTTAAGAAGCACCATAATGATTTATTTTCTTAAACGGTGATCCATTAGCTGCTAATGTATTTAGTTTTTTATGCACACAACAGATAAATAATTATTGGAGCAAGCCAAAAGCTAAATAGCCGTGGCTTCAAAGTAATCAATAATATTAAAGCATATTCACATCCACTTGGGCCATGAATTCTCTTGCTCAGAGTGTATCACTATATTTAAATGCTCTAGTTTGACTTGTTATGAAGTCTTGTTACTTATGACTTGTTATTTGACTTGTTATGAAGTCAAATAATATATTATTACAATTAATTCCCCTATATTTTGTGTAATTCTAAAGCAGATGTGGCCAAAAGGGTGGCCTCCAGATATTGTTGGACAACAATTCCCATCACCATTGGAAATGTTGACTGGGCCTCATGTGAGTTGCGGTCCAATAACATCTGGAGAAAACCCTATTGGTTACCCCTGGTCCAAAGAATCTGACCTAGTTTTCTATTAGACACTGACATATGGGTCTACAAGCTGGTAGCTCTAATTTATGCAATGTGTCCAGCAGCCGTCTGTTTTGGTTTTTATTTTATTTTTGACAAACAGTTGTCCCTGAATTAGATGGAAGACCATTTTTCAAATCAAGGGGGAATGGAAAGCAGCTCATTGTGCAGCGTGAGAAGAAAGGGCAAGGAACCTGTTTAAAAAACACTGTTAATACTGATTTCTTGCTGGGTTAAGCTAAACCTTAATTACATCAGAAGGGAATCTCTTCTTTCCATCTCAATCCAAGGAGGCTGAATTGATGTCTTGCATTGGTAATGGACTGGATGAGTGCAAATAAATTGGAGTTTAATACAGAAAAGACAGAGGTGCTCCTAGTGAAGAGAATGGCAGAGTAAGAAATAAAGGTTTACCTGTTTTGAATGGAGCAGCATTGTCCTTCAAGGCACAGATCCACAGTGTTCCTGGATCTGGTTCTGAGCCTGAGTGTCCAGGTGTTGGCAGTGGTTAGGTGCACTTCTATACGGCTGAGATTAATTGTGTTGATTCTATGAAATGTTAGATCTTGCTATGATAGGGACCAGCTGGCAAGGAGGGTAATGCCATGGACCTGGCTGACCAGCAGTGGTGTCACAGCTCTGCACTTGAATTGTGCTGGACAGGATGGCAGTGAGGTCAGAACAGTCTAGGCATACTGGCATAGGCAATTTGCTGCTCCCATCAGTGTGCCTAAACACCCTGACCTTGCTGCTGCTCTGCCCCACACAGTCCCAGGAGCTCCTTGGCTATGATTACATGTGTCTTAGTTATTTTTCAGGTGAATTACTCTAGTCGGACATGCGCTATTCGGAACTGCTTTTGAACAGTGTTTAGAAATTTCAGATAATCCACAATGCTGTGAGCCTGTGGCTACTCTGCTAACCAAGGCCAGTTTTGGGGAATATATGTGACTACAATTGCTTTACTAGCTGCTAGATCATTTCTAGGCACAACTGAAACCCACATAAATTGGAACCAGATTATAAAGGCTCCCTTTATTGGCAAGAGGTATATTAATACACAGGCAGGATGATATTGAAGATCATCCTGCCTGTGTATTAATATACTTCTTGCCAATGTACTTCTTACCAATGGTAGGTGATGATTCTTGGAGAGGACTTTGGCCTGTTGAGCCGATTTTCTCGCTGTAGGCCACTAGCAGAGGATTTTAGTCATCTGCTGTTTTGCTATTCTATTTTTAGCTGCTTATTCATAATTTTGATAATTGTTTTATTATATTGTTGTTTATTACTGTTAGATGCAGTTAGTTTACTGCATAACTGCAAAAATGGAGTAAATGGTAAAATAATAGGAGCACGCTGGTCAGGCACCAATATAAAAGGTTCAGTTTCATCAGTAACATATACTTTTCCACCAGAATATGAGCTTGGAGACTTAGAAGTATAGCTTTCCTAGCTGGGAAATACTACCTAAAATATAACATCACTGCTTAGCATATCTATCTGAGAATGAACTTTTTGTCACTGGCATCCAGCAATTAAACCACATTAATATGAGTTAATGCAATCTCACAGTCTCGTTAAAATAATTGTTCATTAGCAGGTATTTTAGAAGCTTGCATAAGAAGTAGCCCTCCACTTGTATAAGTCCATTTCTTTTTGTCTGTCTAATTATTCCTTGTAGGTTCATCATGTTAATTTCAAGGTTACATTTTAATGGTTTTATAAATGGCACTTCCATTGCATGAAAATAAATGGACTGTACCAAGTTCCTCATCCAGGTGATAATATGTTGTCTCCTAGTTAAAGGGTTCACAAATTACTATCTTCAAAGTACATTCATAATCGTTACTTCAAAACCATGTTTGTAGAAACAATTGAGTTTGTATGCAATCTATTTAAGTTTGATAAACTGCATATTAATAGCTTTAACAATCTGTCACAGGTAGTCATTTTCATTCAAATTAGCAGTAGACTAATTTTGAGTGATTAATCTAGAAAACTCATTTTTGTCTACCACTTTTAACTTTTCTTCTTTATTTTCCTTCATCTATTTTTAAAATTCACCTGATGATGTCCTTTAAAGCATGCATAAGAGATGTTGCTGTTCTGAACCCCATATTAATTACAATGGGTTTACCTCTAGATACTGCAACGAGGAAGAAACACATTTCATCGTTGGTGTTTTCTAATTATAAAATACCCTTTATCAAAAACTGGTATACAAAGAAATTAAAACTTACAGAAATGCATTCAGATTAAGAAGTATAAAACCTTCAACCAGTTAAAAAAACTTTACCTAAATCTAATTCAATCATTATGAATATGTATACATTTTCTGCCATTTCATTAAGGAAAAATAGAGATCAAAATAAAACATTTCTTCAGCATCTAAACCGAATTACTGGTTTATGACATCTTTAAAAATCTTTCTAGGGTACAGGTCAACAGTAAAGTCAATAGGGCATACAGAGCCTTAACCTCATGGAAACTGAAAGCTACATCCTGACTGAAAATGAAAAACATAATAGTTTTAAGCCAGAAAATAAATATATCCCAATTCCCCAAGGAGCCCTCAAGAAAATAAACTTAAAAATATAAGACAGAAAGGCAGATAAAAAATACATTGTGAGATGTTTCTTTTAGAGGATATTTATTTATTTACTGCTTTCTTAACAGAAAGCCTTTCAGTGATTTGCAAAAAACATGTAAAGAAATGCAATAAATATGCTCAGAATCACAGATTTGACAGAATAGTGCTGTAGACAATTTTTATAGGAAATATTCGTCTATTCTTGGACGCTACCAGAAGAAAAGTGATCAAAAAAAGGGGCCAAACCACTGCGAGATTACCAAAGGAGTGCAAGATGAAATTCGGAGCTAGCAAAGGAAACAGTACACAAGAGATACATGAACACAGCAGTGAGCTGTTTAATAATGGAGGAAGCAGAATTATCCACAGATTTTAGGTGAGAAACTAGAAGACTAGAATGGGAAAGAATTACATAAACTAGGTTGATATATGAATAAAGACTGAACAAACCTAACTTATTTTTTAGAAAGGGATGATACAGAAAATAGGCATCTTTCATGCATGAATGACAAATACTGATATTTTTTTTTAATCCTTCCAATAGCACCTTAGAGACCAACTAAGTTTGTTATTGGTATGAGCTTTCGTGTACATGCACACTTCTACAGCAGACCAACATGGCTAACTACCTGTAACAAATCCTGAAAAAGAGTGTGATATGCATTAAAAAGGCATGGAAAAAAATTAGGCAGCCTTACTTCAGAGCCTGAGGGCCGTTTCACTGAAGATGTATTTTCCCTACATTTATATTGTTTACCAGAAAAATAGTGAAGTACTGTAAAAATACTATTGTAAATATAAAACAACTGGGTAGCTGCTATATCCAGCCAAAGCCCAAATGATTTACTGTTGTGTTGCACATGCTTTCCCCTTATTATATATGTTAGCAGATCAAGTACACAACAGAGACTGCAAACTACATATGGAATGTTGTGGAAAGGTATTCTGGATTGATATCCAAGATTACGGCAGCAATAAGTACCGTATTTTTTGCTCTATAAGACTCACTTTCCCCTCCTAAAAAGTAAGGGAAAATTTGTGTGCGTCTTATGGAGCGAATGCAGGCTGCACAGCTATTCCAGAAGCCAGAACAGCAAGAGGGATTGCTGCTTTTACTGCACAGCGATCCCTCTTGCTGTTCTGGCTTCTGAGATTCAGAATTTCCCCCCCTTGTTTTCCTCCTCCAAAAACTAGGTGCGTCTTGTGGTCTGGTGCGTCTTATAGAGCAAAAAATACGGTACCTATTGGAAAGTCTCCACAGCTTGATCAAGTGCTGACTAAACTGTTGTTTTTTTATCATGTATTATTATTAGTTATTTACAAAGATATTGGAACCACTGTAGGACTATATATTTAAAAATAACATATCTCCACAGCTACATGCTGCCTGCACAACCTTAGAACACAGACCTGTAAGGCAAGTATACGGTGTAACTTCACAACTTTATTAACAAGTGTTTAAAGCTATGTAGTAATGAGCAACAAATAACATCAGGCTTGGAATAAAGGGCATCTCAATATTTTTATCTGTCGTCTTGGGCAACTATGGGTCAAATGCAATCTCCTGATCTCATAGTCAAATCACCTGAAGAAGAGTAAGGAAGTCTGTTTCCCCACCCTCAGCAGGGTGGTTCCTTCAGGTCCTAAGAACTTCAAACAAAATAACCCCTCAAGCAGGACAGCAATGTGAGGTTGTTAACCCAAGCGTGTCTCCACTGCTTACCTTAGTTCCCTGCCCACTCTAAATGTCAAGTTGTAGCAGCAAGCTAAAATCAGCTAGAAGTCAATTATCCACCTGCACCCCAATCTGAACAGTGTGGACCAGGCAAAAACAAAGACAACAGCAGGTCAATCAAAGGTGCCCTCCCAATCCTAAAGGCAACTCACTAATTCTGTGCTGTTCACTGTGTGTGGCAAGGAGGATGGTGCTTCTTGAGAGTGGTGCCTCCTCTATAAAGGGATTGATCTATTGGCTATTGAAGTGGCATGAGTTTTCCTGCTTCTCCCTCTCACTGGAGGGAAGCCCCATGAGACTTCTTCTGCTTCAATTAATAATGAATATTACCAAGACATGAAATACTATGACAATATATAATTAGCTAACTATTAAGCAGCCATTAATCTCTTAGAAGTCATTGCTCCAGATTTAGCTGATTACCAGGTTGGACCAGTACTCTTTGGAGAAAGAGGTTGAAATTAACAGATTGGTATATTTCAAGGCACTAGTCCATGGGTAGGCAAACTAAGGCCCGGGGGCCGGATCCGGCCCAATCAGCTTCTAAATCGGGCCCGCAGGTGGTCCGGGAATCAGCGTGTTTTTACAAGAGTAGAATGTGTCCTTTTATTCAAAATGCATCTCTGGGTTATTTGTGGGGCACAGGAATTTGTTCACCCCCCCCCCAATATAGTCCAGCCCCCCACAAGGTCTGAGGGACAGTGGACCGGCCCCCTGCTGAAAAAGTTTGCTGACCCTAGTATACTTCCATCAGTACAGTGTGGACTATTAGGTTGATTTGTACTCATAAACATGGAAAAAATACTGGATTTCAGAAAGAAATAATTTCTGGAATGGATGATAGCAATCTGCCTGTCTGGTATTGAAATGTAGAGATATAGGCTTGTGTGATGCCACGTGAACTACTGACAGCAGTACACAGGCTCCCCAAATTGTCCTTTTAGGGTGTGTCTCTATTTACTAACAAAGGTATAGTGCCTTAGAGCTACTTGCCAGTGGCAGCAAAGACTGGATCCAAGCCCTTGGTTTTTATTTCACCTTTAATTAAAATTGTGGTGTTGTCAATTGAATTGAACGAATTAACTGAATTCACACTTTCAATTACATAATTAATTTTTAAATGGTTTATATGCACCCTGTGACAGAATATACAGCAAAATATTTATCTGTAGATTTTGACAGACAGGAAATCCAAAATAATTCTAAAAACAAAATGCACTTTGAACAGGGAGCTTATATCAGTCTAAAAGCTAAATGCATTTTCAGAAAGGATTACATTTTCTTTGGCAATTTATTTTATTGACAAAGCATATTTCATCAGATATTGCATTGCATTTTGTAGACAAATGCATGTTGTCAAACATCCTATTTCCTTTGTTGGATGAGAAAGGTTTGTTTTTCACATTCTTTTCTCGTCTGGTGAATACACTCAATGCTATAAAACAGTAAGTTATGTGGAAGAAATATTTCATTATAATTTTGTTAGACTGCTATATAGGGTAGCAGACAGAACGCAGACTTATGATATGTTTGGAGAAAATTAACTTTAAGCACTTTATGGATATAATGTGATTTGAATACAGTGGTTGTGATTTATTTTCCTCTACTTTTATTTTGAAAAGCAGGTACACTGGACAGATACTCTCAGCTTTCCCCCAATGAATTTTCAAAGGCTAGGATAAGCCATCAACGGGTAATGTTCTCAAGAATGTGCCTGCAGTGAAATAGGGAATCAAAGGACTGTAGAGGGTAAATTCTAGTATTCACACCCAACAATCCCAGTTCACTACAACATGCAGTGTATAAACACAACCAGCAAAAAAACGTATTGAAACATTTAAGGTTAATTAAATTTCTGAGTGTGTGAACTTCCTAAAAAAGCACTGAATACAAAAGAGAATCCAAGTCCATAAAAAATGTTGGTATATGGACCATTTGCTATCTTGCACTCTCTGGAAACATTGCCTACAATTATTTAAGAAAGAAGGTTTAGATTTATTCATATGGATAAAAAACTTTCACATTCTTTTTTTATTTACAAAATATGTAGAAAAATAAAGAGAAAAGTAGTTAACAAAAATATTGCTTGATTGCTCTACACTGCTCAAATATCCTTTAGAAACACACAAAGAATAATCTTAAATGTGTATCTCTATGTTATATGCTTCCTTGATAGTTTTATAAGTGATAAAAAATATGTTGCACACAAATACTTTGCAACCCATGCAGTTGAGTCTTATCTGAGAAATTGAATACTGATAATATCTGAGGCCATCATGATTTCAGATGTAAGCTAGCAAGATCATGTCAACAATCATGTGCCGGTCTTGAAGCTCAGTCATTTTGCCAAGCCTCAACACACATAAATGTGATGGAAGAAGTGGTTGTTCTATGGTATACGACTAGCATTTCCTTTTAATTTATAGCTCAACTCCTTGCCTCCTTTTGAGATTTTTCGCCTTTGCTTAAAAGGCTCTACAAAATAGCAATTTGGGGTCAGTCCAATAAACATTTTGAGCAAACCATTGCAAGTGAGGGATAGTTTTTCATGTAAAGGCATTTCCTTTCCAAAAAGAAATGAATAATCCAGAAATTTACTCTACATATAAATAATTTACCAGGGTTTATAAAAAACCCACCTGATTATATAACAAACCAAAACAAGAAATAAGATATGAATACAATCCAAGAGAACAAAACCCCCCATCAGATTACAACTTTGAAAGGTACACAGGTATCATCACACTGCACTACCTTAATGCATTTCTAATTTCAGTTAGCGATAGCTGAACTCCCCTTGGCTCACTTCAATTTCCACTTGCTTCTTGCCTTCATTCTTTGTGAGAACTTGAAAAAATTGACGAGATTTCACAAGATTGCAAAAGCAAGTGGAATGAATGTTCCTTCTCCTTGGATCATCATGAATCACGAATCTGCCCTTCTCTTCTTCCAGTTATGGTGATAGGCAGTATCACTAACATTGAGATAAATGTTTTGTGCATGGTACCTGTAAGCACATGTACAGCATAGTACTACCTGTCACTTACCCATCAAGGGCCAAAATGTTACCTTGAGCAGCAGAAGGGGTAGAGATAAAGGTGGTGGTGGGCCCTTCATGATATAAGCAGAGTGTCCACTTCATTCTAAGAAGTGAATCCAACTAAGAAGTGCAGATTCAAAGCCCCGTGTCCTGAAGGAAGCCCTTTGCAGCCGAAGCAACTCTATATGAGGCAGCCACAGGTTCCACCCCTTGCTCAAACTTAACAAAGCCTTTACCCATCTCTTGTGAAAGCACAAACGGACGCTTTGCCCCTTTGTGTTTGGCACCTGGGCTACATGACCATTTCCAGCTGAAGAGCTGTGGAATCTTGGATTCAGGCTCCGCATCCCAAAAAGGTAGTCAGAGCTGGCAGAGGTCAATCTGTAAGGCAGCCAAGGATATATAGCTGTGTATGCCCAGCAGTCACTGCTAAGTAAGTTTGCTGGCATAGGCACATAATGGCCACAGCACATGCAGGGAGGGCCACAAGAATGTACACAGGAGACTGGTATTGGGTTGAATTAGGCCACAACCTTATTGATTACAGGAAATAGTAGATTTGGCTAAGGCACTGGGCATGTATCCAGCATCAGGCAGCCTGCCTGCTACCTGATAGGTTGAGGAGTCACCGCTAATATGGATTGGGTGCTGTGACCCCTTACAGGCTGCCAATGGGCAAGGTGTGTTGCCCCATCCGTCCCTCTGTGGACTCCTGGACAGAGTCACCTCTTTTGGACCCCTCCCTCCAATGGGGTCCAGGATAAGCCCAATGCCTTATCCTCCAGTTATGATGGTTGCTATGAGGTAGGCGAAAACCTGAAAGCCAACTTGCTTGCAGGAGAAAATTCCTCCCTGGCCCTGAATATGGAGATTAAGTAAACCATAGCAAGGTCCACACCACACACCCGTTCCACTATTGTGTATGTTCCTAACAGACTGGGTGGTTCAATGGATAATCCGGCAATAAAGAGCCAAGGGGGAGGCTTAAATAGGCGTCCAAGCCCCTGCCTCTGATTGGCATACTAGAGAGACCACTGAGGCTGGAGGTGGGTGGCGCCAGGTAACCTTCCCCTCCCCTGCCATGTTTGAAGATGGCGACCTCCATGGACCTGCCGTGCCCAAGCTATGTGGCAAACATCATCCACCCTGAGCCCCAGGTAAGCAGTTATTTTCCAGATTCTTTTTTATTGGTGAAGTATTTAAATGGAAAAATAGTAAACCAAGTGATATAGGAAATTCTAGAGGAGTAGCCATGTTAGTCTGCAGCAAAAAAACCAAAGTAACACAAAGTCTTAGTCCTTCAAAGTTTATGCATTAGTAAAATTTGTTATTCTTTAAGATGTCAAAAGACTCTGAGTGAAAGAACTGTACGGGGTTTAAGCCTCTTTATATTTATCTGTCTTCAGAGTTGATTATGTTACAGCTGTAGGGTGGATAAAGTATCATTAGTTACCAAGCAATCTATGAAATCCAAACAAATGTCTGAAATAAATCAGAAACAGTAATGATTACTGTTCCATTTGTGTCATATAGTTAAATGCACAATAATTCATTGATGAGACTAGAAATGTTTGCTAACCAGCACAGGGTAACGAGAGGCATATGCATTACCAACAGTACTTATGGCCATGTTTTCTGGCCTCATTATCACTGTAAGATTTCTTAGTAAACAATTAGTAGTTAGCCAATTCAGAGAAACTGTTATTATTATTTTGAAGCAGCTACATACTTTGGATTTAATGACTAAGAGAACATAAACAGATGCATCTGTTACTAAGGAGACAGAATGGAAAACAGGTAAACCATATTCCATATTCTAAGCTAAGAAAAATTATTTGATTTTGGGTTAACTATTTATTTTATACATAAACTGTCTATTACAGCTTTTTTTCAATAATCCTGTCGTCTACAATATTTATTTGCAGCCTAGGGCACTACAGCTAAAATGTGTAAGTGCATTAGCCACAGCACTGAGAATACATTCAAGTTAGAAGAGGACAACCACGTTTCATTATCATATGGAATTCTCTTCCCCCAAAGTCACACAGGGAAACAAACTTCCACTTCACATTAAGGTGAGGAGTCTGAAGTGGCTGTGAGTGACTGACAAGGAAAACGTCTAGGTATCAAAATGTGCATCATTTTGCACTTACATTAAATTAGGGTTGCCATATCTCCGGAATTTCTGAGACATAGCTCAGCCTTCGTAAACAGCATCTGCACAAAAATCGCTGAAATGCCTGGGAATATCCGGACGTATGGTCAGGGCTGTCTTAAGCATATGCAGTGCCAGGGTGCAAGGATCCGCCTGGCGCCCCCACCAGGTTGCCCAATGCCAGGCTCCCAGGAGGGTGGAGCTGGCTGGCAGCCTCAGCGTCTCGCTGGCTTGGTCACCCCTGAACTTGCGGCACAGAGCCGCCCGCAGCAGAAGAGCCCATTGCAGCGCTCTGACCAGAAGGCGGACTCCTCTCTGGACTCAACTTTTGGGCCCGAGACTCTCAGCCTGGTGCCCCTGAGAGCCCGGCAGCCAGGTGCCCCACGCCCCTAGTGCCTATGGGTAAGTCGGCCCTGCAGATGGCAACCAATGTCAGAAGTCTAGATTTCAGCAAATTTAATTAAAAATAGCTCAAAAACTATTTTTCTTAGTTTTATTTAGCTTCTGAGCTATTGGGCAGAACTTTTCAATCTCTTTTAAACAAAATGTCCAACTTGGTAAAAGGATTATCAGTGCCAGTGTGA
This sequence comes from Podarcis pityusensis, assembly GCF_964106645.2. NCBI lineage: Eukaryota > Metazoa > Chordata > Lepidosauria > Squamata > Lacertidae > Podarcis > Podarcis pityusensis. The sequence continues at coordinate 48,141,375 of NC_138029.1, read as the reverse complement.
CAATGCCACTTGATCTGCTGAACTAGGAAACTTCACAGAACGGGAAGCTGAGATGTCTTCTTACAAATGTGAATACTGATTATGTCAGCAGATGCAAATGACCAACTCAGCAAAATTTGTGGCCACTGTGCACAGGCTTGCCAGTAATTTTACCTTTGATGACACACACATATACACAGGTCATAAGAAGAGGTTCAAAGTTTTGTCTCACTTAACACAAAAATAGTATGGATATGTTTATTTGTATACTATTATTAGCTATAGTTTACTTGCAATCTAGCAAAAGCCTATGTAAGTAAATAACATACAAATTATAAAGGGTTGAATATAGTCTTATTCCACCAATGAACTCGAGGCCTCCTTCCATTCACTGGATTGGAATCCAATGGTAGCTTCTCACTGGAAGGAAGAGGGGAAGTAATTTTTCCCACTCTCTCCTTTCCCCTACACTACTTCCCCCAACATTTCCAAGAGGTGTACAGGGGATTACAGGAAGAACCAGTGAAAATTGCCTCTGCAGTCCCTTCCTTCAGTGTCAATAGAACTCTGCAAATCTGGATCTAACACATTATATATTAAAAATAATAATGGGAATTATTTTACTGAGCTACCATCGTTTCAATAATGTTTATAATGCTAGGTATTGCTACATGCACTTTAATCTCTGAGCGATGAGAAATTTCAGGAGTGCCAACTCATTCCTTGGGTTTATTTCCACATATTGTGGAATTGTAGAGTTGGCAGGGACCCCAAGGACCATCTAGTCCAACCCCTAGGCTGAGCATAATAAAGAAAAGCTTGCAGAATTAAGGCTGTGTACATGCCATAAATTTAAAGCACATTTAAAGCAAAATTTGCCCAAAGAATCCTGGGATCTATCATTTGGACACCACAGAGCTACAATTCCCAACAATCTTAACAAACTACTGTTCCCAGGCTGCTTCTTTTTTTTTGGGGGGGGGGGTAAAATGCACTTTCAATATCATGTTCCCTATTATGTTTCAAGAATTCAGCAATTCAAGCCTCTGAGATTCTTCCAAGTCCAGTTCAAGGCAAGACAGTCTCCTTTTCCCCTGGTCTAACTATTCTTTTACTTAGCAGTGACACTGTCTTCAACCAGGGGTTGGGAGAGATGCCTGCCTATTTCATCACACCTTCTGAAGCTCCAGCTAGTGGTTTCTGAGACAGTCTCCTTACTTGACAGACTTGGCTGTTTTACGTTGCTTTCACAGGAGAGAGAGGGGGTGACTTCATGAAAAGCTTTCTTACGTAAACCCCACCAGCAGCATTGGCTCCTGCTGCTCCTCAAATCAGTGTTCCTGATTATTATGTCCAGCTAGCAATCTCTCACTTCTGTTTGTGCACATGGAACATGCCCTCCATCCTGCATATTCGGCATAATCCTTTAGTTATACATACAATTCATGATTCATGAAAGCCATAGGGGTGCACAACTCTCTCTGCCTCTCAAAATACAAGTGTTTGTTTAACTGCACTAACACTCACTATGTTCACACATAATACTAAGCAAAACCATGCTTTAGCAAAAATAGACAAATAGGCAGGTTTGTGGAGCAAACATCATGGCTACAGTGTTCCTCCCCCAGTCCTGCTGCTGCCTTGTTACCTGGGCCTAAGCCATGGTTTGTTGTAGATTTATGTCTGAAGCTGTGCTCATGGTTTGTCTCATTCCAGGCAAACCCAGCGGTGTAGCTAGCCACTCGGGTGCCTGGTGCGGGGGGTGTCCTGCACCCGGGGAGAGCCCCTCCGCCATGTGGAGCCTCTCTGCTGCCTCCCCCTCAGTTTTATGGTGGCTGTGGGAGAGAGGCAGTAGGTAGACGCAAGTTCCATGCTGCCGTTTCAAGCAGTGCGGAACCTGCAGGCACCTATGCCACCACGTCACTCCTGAAAAGTTTCATGAGCCCATTTTTTAAAAAAATCATTTTGTCACCCACCCCCCCAGTGATGACACTGAGGCGACCCGCACACCCCCTTCCTCCGCCACTGGGCAAACCACAAACTGTAACCAAGGCTTATTTTTGTTTACCTCTTGTGGTTTGTCTGTCAGTAATATCATGGAAGGAGTGTCTCCAGTTACCCCACCCTTTGCCCTTGGACCAGCAACTCAGTGTTCAGAATGTTGCTTGTTTTACTGTAACACATGTTATGATCAGCTCCAGGAAATCTCGTAAGATCTGGGCAAATGGTACACAAATAAAGAAAAACAAGCTTTCATAAATATTCACAAGCATGATCTACAATTTAGGTTCAATTTCCTACCTCATGACATTTATTTATTTTCTTAGTTACTCACTCATCCACTGTATACACATAGGCCACTGAATAACACCTGTTCTCTGGGCAACTCACAAGACATAACAGAATAAAATACAAAACAAATAAGAGGCAAAAAGCACTCAGTCCCAAATGCTTCATTGTTCAGTGCAAATACTAAGATTCATATTTTCTTCATTTGGGCAAGAACATCAATTTTTAAAGGAGACGTCTTGATTTTTATTTTTATTTTTTTACAATGCTTATTAACCATGGTAACATCATATGGTATTCAGTTTCCTTCCCCAGAGTTTCCTTCTCCATGATAACATCCTACCCTTGTCAATCTAAGTTTCCCGTCAGCATCACAACCTTTCCCATCTCAACTTCTAAACCAACAAATAGGTCACAATATCTCCATCCCAAGACTACCCTCTCTTCCACCCACAACTTCCCCACAAAAGACAGTGATACATATATTCCCACCCCAGACCATCCTCTTTCCCACCCACAACTTCTTGCCAAATGAACATTGAGAACTCTCCTCCCCCTATTTCCCTTTCTCTCTCTCTCCTGAATGAAAGAAAGAAAGAAAGCCTTTCTCGGTGCCAGGGAGAAAGGGGAGCGTGGAGCCCCCTGGCAGGTCATGGCAGCATCTCTCCCTTTGGTCCTTTGAGAAGACCCATTTGGGCTCTGAGGTAGATTGGGCTCTTGTAAGGGCCAGCTTCCAAGTACTGGCTCAGCCTCCAAGCCTCTAGCACCATCCAGTGGCTCAGACTGTCATCACAGAGTGAGTTGCCTTCAGTTTTGTTTTATCTAATTGTTTTATCTAATTCCCTCATTTTAAAGAAAGTTCCTCCTCTGAAATAAAATATTACTGTGCTGGGCCTTCTACACAATTTCCAACTCACATATATAATGAACCTAGTAGTGCTGTGGTTGCTCTCAAGCAGTAAGGCAACATTTAAATATCAAACCAATTCCTGAGCACAGTTCAATACAATCAAAGGTTGCAGTCTTTGTTGTTGGATCCATAACTAACTTCCAAAGCATAATCATTTACTATATTATTATTATTATTATTATTATTATTATTATTTGCTTATTTGTCCTGACTGGAATGTACTTATCAGGTAGAGATCAAAATTAGTATTCTGAAATAGTAATTAGCACAGATGGAAGGTGCACCTACATGATCTTCTACATTTTAAGTGAGTTTTAGCATGTACAGTGAATTTGTAAAATGATCAGCTACAGAGGTTATGCTTTCTTTATCTTCTTGAGGTGTTACCAAGCCAGTCAAGTTGGTTTAGTGGACACACTAACACAGAATGTTAATGTAAGTAATTAGATAGAATGTCAGAGCATATGCACTACAATATAATTAAATAATGGAGTGTCTTTCAAACATTTTAGCTACTAGTTGTTAATTTTTGCAGTGCAAACATTTCATTTTTAAATGGAAATTCACAATGTTATCAATATACAAACTGATTGGATAAAGTTACTTGACTGTTTTAGTATTATTTAATGGCAGCAGCCAAAATAGTAGCAACAGCATCAGTTTGCGCAAAGAAGTTCCAGACTGATACAAGGACATTCTTTGAGGGTGAACAAATTCAAGAATGTAAATCCAAGCAGGCACAGCTAAGAAATAAATCCCCACCCCACCCAAAACAGTTTGATCAAGTTCAAATGAACTGCCAAGGAAAATGCTAGATACTAGAAAATGCTGTTGGTGGTGTTTTTTTTGGTTTTTTGGATTTTTTAAAAGTAGTTTCTGTAGATGACTTGAAAGATAATTTGTAAAAGCTCATGAAGAAGCAATATGAGGCAGTACCGGATTAAAGCTACATACAGATCAGCACACAATCCACTTACCAGAATGGTGGATTTCCAAACCCCCCCAATAGGTCTCTCAGAGATTGTCCAACCAGTACAAAGCGACAAAGAGTCCAGACTTCTTAGCCAATGAACAGCAACACGTAGCTGCCAAAGAGAAGGGTGGTATATAAGAAACAGAGAACAGTAGGGTATCTACTTATCTGTATATATCTACAGTGGTACCTCGGGTTAAGAACTTAATTCGTTCTGGAGGTCCGTTCTTAACCTGAAATTGTTCTTAACCTGAGGTACCACTTTAGCTAATGGGGCCTCCCGCACGATTTCTGTTCTCATCCTGAAGCAAAGTTCTTAACCCGAGGTACTATTTCTGGGTTAGTGGAGTCTGTAACCTGAAGCATCTGTAACCCGAGGTACCACTGTACCTGTAAATCTCAAGAGGAAACTTGTATGACATCTAATAATTTCTCTCCCTATCTGCTGCACATCTACCTTTAAACTGAATATGATGCTACCTTGGATGTGTGTGTGTGTGTGTGTGTGTGTGTGTGAATGAAGGTATGTGTACAGCTACATCAAGGGAATATTTTCTGTGTAGCTGGCTGAGTGTGTCATGAAGGTGAAAAATAATGCAGGACCTAACAAGTAGAAAGAGACTACGATATGATTCTAAGGAACAGGCAGTGCTGGGATGGAAACTCTCTAGACCAGGAAAAAGTTACATGTCATAAGTCATATGACGTGTCATTACTACATAGTGAGAAAGTGAGAATACAAAGATTGGTTTTCTTTTTCTTTTTCTACTTGTTGGAATACAGTGGTTCTCACTTCCAAATAAAAGTGGTTATCTGTTGGGTGCTTGCATAGATTAACAGATTATCCGAGAATCAATAATGAATTATTTTGCTTGCCAAAATCAAAGAACAAAACAAACAAAGAAATTCACTTGTTCACATTACCATGGAAGGCAGCAAGCAATTACAGAAAGCATACCTTTAACAGGTGATTTGTTTTTGTTTTTGTTTTAAAAAAGAGACCATCAGATAAAATTATTTCCCCTTAATGTTGATCTATTTCCCTTTAATGTTGATCTGGTTTCATTCATATTTCTATATGAAATTAACAGACTTTGTTGCCATTTACAGTAGAACTGGTGAAGTGATTAAACTTACTATCACTAGAAAGGAACAGACACTATAATATTTTAGATCTCTTATTGTTCATAAAACAGCAAACAGTTAAATACACAGCACAGAATACACAGTGGCACTACATTGTAAAAAACAAAAAACTACATGAAGCCACAGAAATGAGCAGTTCTTACACACAACTCCTCAAGGATATTCAGAAATGACATAAATTGTGTTTTCATTTCAAATTGGATTGAAAATAAAAGTAAGCAATGTATGAAAATGGATCTTTGCTATTGAGATGATGGAAGTACAAACTAGCACTAGAATAAAATGCACATGTAAGTAGTTACACAATTAAGACAACTGTTTGACCTAATACTCATTACATAGTAGTACACGCTGTAAGTATTCCTTCAGTTCCTTTCTGTATTTAAAGTTATGTTTTACTGCGGTACATCTAAGCCAGGAAGGAATTGCCTAGTCTCCTGGACATTCCCAGGGGAACTGAAGGGAGCAGTGGTGTGTCCACTCTTAAAGAAAACTTCATCAGATCCCTTAGACCTATCCAATTACCGCCCAGTTTCAAATCTTCCATACCTGGGTAAGGTAATTGAGAGAGCGGTTGCTGAACAGCTTGGTAGGTTTCTGGAGGAAACATCGGCATTAGATCCATTTCAGTCCGGTTTCCGTCCTGGTTTTGGGACGGAGACGGCTCTGGTTGCCCTAACAGATGATCTCCGTAGACAACTGGATCGAGGCGGGTCAGGACTGCTGATCCTTTTAGATTTGTCAGCAGCCTTTGACATGGTCGATCATGATCTTCTGGACCACCGCCTCGCAGACGTGGGGATACAGGGCATAGCCCGTAACTGGTTGTGCTCTTTTATCTCTGGTCGGGGACAGAGGGTGGCACTAGGGAGGGAAATGTCGTCGCGCCATTCCTTGGTGCGTGCAGTGCCGCAGGGCGCAATTCTCTCCCCGATGCTTTTTAACATCTTTATGTACCCCCTTGCCCAGATTATCCGGAGCTTTGGGCTGGGTTGTCACCAATATGCTGATGACACTCAGCTCTATCTGCTGATGGATGGCCACACCGACTCGGCCCCGAACACACTGACCAGATACTTAGAAGCTGTAGCTGGATGGTTTCATGGGAGCCGATTAAAACTAAATCCTTCAAAAACAAAGGTCCTATGGCTAGGTCAGGATGGCATGGGGATGAGGGACCAACTCCCTTCTCTTGCGGGGGCCCAATTAGTGCCATTGCCTTCCGTTAAGAGTTTGGGTGTAATCCTTGACGCCTCCCTTTCCATGGAGGCGCAAGTTACAGCAACAGCCAAGGCGACATTTTTCTACCTTCGCCGCATCAAGCAGTTGGTCCCTTACCTTTCCCGCCCCGACCTGGCCACAGTGATCCATGCGACGGTCATCTCCAGGCTTGACTACTGTAATTCGCTCTACGCTGCCCAGAAACTCCAGCGGGTACAGAATGCTGCAGTGAGGCTCCTCACGGGGTCTCTGCCATGGGAGCATATTCACCCAGTGCTTTTCAAGCTACACTGGCTCCCGGTGGAGTACAGGGTCAGATTTAAGGTGCTGCTTTTGACCTTTAAAGCCCTTCACGGCCTAGGACCCTCGTACCTACGGGACCGCCTCTCCTGGTATGCCCCACGGAGAGCCTCAAGGTCCATAAATAACAACACCCTAGTGGTCCCAGGCCCTAAGGAAGTTAGATTGGCTTCAACCAGAGCCAGGGCCTTTTCAACTCTGGCTCCGGCCTGGTGGAACGCTCTGCCTCATGAGACCAGGGCCCTACAGGATCTGATTTCTTTCCGCAGGGCCTGTAAGACAGAGTTGTTCCACCTGGCCTTTGGCTTGGAGCCAATTTGATTCCCTCCCTCCCTCTCTTTCTTTTTTCTTTTCCTTCTCCTCCTGCGATGAGGCTACATTTTAATATTTTAATGTTCCATTATTTTAATGTTGTATTTTATTTTTGTTTTTAAGTTGTAATCATTCATCTTGTTTTTATTATTGCTTGTAAGCCGCTCTGAGCCCGGCCTTGGCTGGGGAGGGGGGGTATAAATAAAAAATTATTATTATTATTATTATTAGTCTCAGAAGAGTGAGAGAGTGAGACCACCATTTAATGGCAAGTAAATTGTTACTCACTGGAAGTTAAACGTAAAGAAGTAGCTTTTCCATGCCCATTGCTCCAGTGCTTAGCTACTTGTTGAGCGTGCTTTTGATTTGAAAAAGGAGATTTGAAGATATGTTATAGGGTATTTTCACTCAAGGGCTTCTAATACATAGTGAAAATAATCTTCACTATGTGATGAAGTACTCCTAATGCATGGCTCAGCACATGAAATATCTAATTGGTGAAATTTAAAGCATAGCAGAATTTAAAAGCAGCCACCCACTGCACCTGTTAATGCAAACCCAAACTACCTTTGTAGGTCAAGGTGGTCAGATCCCCCTAACATTTTTATTCACCTTTTTACCTGTTTGTTCACACCTGCACATTGGCTAGGGATGGTCCAGCTTCCCAGAATAAAGAACACTAGCAGCAGTAGAGAACAATCTTATTGGTACAAATAAGAATGTCAGTCTGGAGAGAATGATGTCCAGTAGTAGCCCTGCCTTTTGCCTGCTCAGAGCCTTCCCTTCCCGAGCTATCGTGAGGTCTCAGCTGCAGTTTCTAGCACCTTTGTACCAGCATTCCTTATATTGAGGCACATACAGCCAATATACTGTGGGTGCTAATATGGAATCTTTAGTACAGTTGGTACGTATGTATAGTACGAGGATATTTTAGTGTCTTGCACATGTTGACAAACAGAGGACGAATAAATGAATGAATGAATAAATAAATAAATAAATAATCCAACGTTGAGACTGTTCTGTTCAGATTCCTACTTTACAAATGGCAAGGTGGCTCTCCATTCAATAGAAAAGATAAAAACGGAATCCAGCTGCTCACTGCAGGAGGTAGCATGTAAATATTCCGTAATATAATTTGTTACATCAACACACAGAGGGCTTGATTCTTTTTAATTATAGCCACTTTACACCGCTGCAGTACCATCATCTTTGTCGCAGTTACTCCAGATTCATAGCAGCATAGCTGAGGGGAATTAAGCCTAAAATATCCTAATAAAATTTGTCATCTACTGTTAACTGCATTAATGGCAGATATAATCATATGTTAGTATTGTATTACAAGATAACAATATCACTGCAGATTAAAATGGAAAACAGAGAGCTATTCAGTTGTACATAATTTAAGAAATCATTTAAAAAAATCAATTAACAGGTTGGAGTGTTCTCCAAGCTCAATTTCTTTTTAATTAAAATAATAAATTCATATGTCTAATTTTTAAAAAGCATTATTGGAGGAAGGGAAAGTGTTAATTGGCGGACTTCTTTGTTCAGTTTAACAAATACAAAATGAATACAAAATGTAGCTCTAGTAAGCTCAGACCCTGAATCCAATTAAACCCTAAAGATATCCCCTTCATTCCCAAATCCTAGAGGGCAGAATGATTAAAATGGGACTGTTCTTTTCACATCTAAGTTTTGGGAGTAAAGAAGGAGTTCCATAAGATTACAAACTGACTCTGGGTGATTCAAATCCAAATGTACTCTTTTTCACATTTTTGCCACTGTTCTCAATCTTGTTGCACTTTGATGTGGTTGATGAAAGTGTTGCAGTGCAGAGGGCCAAGGAGGAAGCATTGCCTAGTTGCTTAGTAACAGAAAGATATTATCTCCCCCCACCCAAATGGGTAGGCAATGTAGCTTTATTTTCTTGGCTACAATGTCATCTTGCTCAGTACAGGAAACCTAATTAGGTGGGACCATGCAGTGTTAGAAGACAATGGCACTGGAAGAGAAGCAGCAAGAGAGAACACAGCAGCTTCTCTTTGCCCTTGCACAATGGCCAAACACGTTCATCCTTGTTCACAACCTACTCTCAAAAATATGATCAAAAGAGTTGGTCTTTATATCCTTATATCTCTTTTTAACTATATATATCTGATGCTGGGGTGGAAAATGACCACAGGGCTTGAAACTGTGCACTGAGAACTGTGAGTGGAACGTAACGCCACATATTGTGGAATTGCTTTATCTTCTCAACTTCTTGTCATTACACTCATGAAATCCATACTCGGTAAAATCTTTTTAAAAACATTTAATTTCTTCCATAATACATTAGTTAGACACTTGAGATTCCTACTTTGGCACAGTTATTATTTTCAAGTTGAATCCATCTGCTGGTCCCATCACACAGCTATAATTATAAGCCTAAAGATGTCTCTCTCACAATGACGTATTATCCTAGGACAACATACATATTCCATAAAGTTTAAAATACAAATGTTTATAATTCTTGTATATACAAATGTATAAATCTACAATTTGTTAACAACAAAATAAACATTAGGGTTGGAACTATATAAAAGTAAACATTATTCTTCCTGGTTTGTTGTAGTTGCTGTGTTAATACATGAACATCAGTGGCTCTGTTTGTTTGAATGTCATTAATAGGTCCATTATTGCCAAAAGTTCAGACTTCTCATATGCACAGAAAACAAATATACGTATGTGTGTGTGTTGATACTTTGTCTTCATGTTGAATGGCTGTGATATTTTGAAATGTTTGTATTTTGTTGGCTTTCTTTATGTTAAAATGTTTAACATAAAGCCTAGAAGCTCATTACATGAGGTGTCTCAAATTTAATTAAATGAATGTGGCTATACCAAGGCAAAAACAGCAACATATATTCATTAAACAACAGCCTCAATTATTCTTCAGTATTCTTAATGCATGGAGTATAGATTTCAAGTGTAACCACAACAAGGAATGGGGAAGGTACAGTTATACTTCCATGTGGAGGTGAGAAATTAGCTGTTCCATTCACAGTTCTCAGTCTTGAGCTCTTACTGCAGAGCGTCAAGCCCTCCATCATGGCTTCAGGAGTAAAAAAATTTCCTATGTGTATTTTGGAAAAAATGTTTTACTGTAAAATAAAAATTCTCTCTCTCTCTCTCTCTTTTTCTGTGTGTGTGAAATGGGTTTTTAATGGGTTTTTTTTAATCATACCCAAATCAGCTTCAGTCAGGGCAACTCTTAGCCAAGCCTCCCTTGCCTGTAGAAAGTCAGTGGTGGCAGCTGCCCTGTCAGGCATTCCATGGCCAGGCAGCAGCTGAAGCACCATGCTTGGCAATAGTCACCTACGGAGAGTAGCAAGGCCACATGGGGAGAGGCTTATGTAGGATCTCCCTCAAGTCTCGTGAGAATTTGCCCCAGGACTTTATGAAGAACAAGATTTGGGGCAGCTGTTGCTTGGCTGGATGCCTCAGTCACCAGTCTGTGCATCTGGATGCTGGCCATGGAGTACTTGGTCAGGCAGCAGCTGCCATTGTCTTCCTATTCAGTGTTACAGTGTCTAGGCAGGCAGAAGCCAATAATGGACCAGGGGGATTTACTGAGGCAGAGAGGCCTCAGGCTTTGGCTGGCCCTTCAAGTAGGGAGTTCTACTAAACAAGCCATAGGCAAACTCAGCCCTCCAGATGTTTTGGGACTACAACTCCCATCATCTCTAGCTAACAGGACCTGCTGCTCTTTTCCCTTTGGATGCTTTTCTCCCAGGCATGCCCAGAGCAGAAGCAGCTCTGGAGCTGCTCGCATTGTGGGCAATTCATCTCTGCCCTAACACATCTCTATAAAAGTTACCTTAATCAATTAACCTGTTTATTTGTGTTATTTGCTTCAGGTGAGTAAATGGTTCCACACTGACACACTCATTTACAGCATTAAACAATTAGGCAATTGTGATTAGTGCAACAGCCACAGAGGGCAAGACGCTAAAAAAGTAAGAGCCTGCTGAATCAGGCCAAAAGTCTAGCTAGTCTTCCGTCCTGGCCTCACAGTGGCCACCCAGATGTCTGTGCGAAGCCTGCAAGCAGGACATGAGTGCAACAGCATTCTGCCAACTTACGATTCCCAGCAACTGGTATTCAGAGGCATACTGCCTCTGACAGTGGAGGTAAAACATAGCGTTCTCCTGTAGGAGTGCTGCATGGAAAAAGCACTTTATTTTCTCTGTCCTGAATTTTCCAAGATTCAACTTTATTAGATGGCCATGAGTTCTAGTGTTGAAAAGGAGAAAAACTTTTCTGTTTCTTCATGGCATGCATAATTTGCTGGAAGTAAGACCACTCCCTACTGCAAGGCCCATTTCCACCTGGCCTAGGAGGTGGGACCCTCCTGGGGTCCAGAGGAAGAGACCTGGGAGACCAGAGGAACATTGCTGGAACAACTCTTGGGTTGGGGCAACTGGCTAAAATGTTTTAAAATGTTCTAATTTTGGTTCCTCTGTTTTGTTTTTGACAGGTTGGTTCTGGTTAAATGTTTAGTTTGGGTTGGCGGTATTTTAATTTGGGTATAAGTGTAAACTGTTATTATTGCTACTGTTGTTATTGTTGTTATTATTATTGTTATTGGTTTCTATTGATTTATTAGTTAGTTTGTTGCTTGTATAGGATTTTTTTTTTTAATGTTTGATGTTTTGTTGTGTTTTTATATAAGTCGCAAGCTGCCCAGAGTGGCTGAAAAAACCCAGCCAGATGGGTGGGATACAAATTTAAAAATAAAATAATTATTAATTGATAATTTTCTATCATGTCACCTCTTGTTCGCATTTCCTCTAAACTAAAAAGTCCTGAAAGACATAAACTTTTCTCACTTTGTTCATTTTGGTTGCCCTTTCCTGAACCTTTTCCCAGCTGTATAAAACCCTTTTGAGGTGTGATCAGAACTGTACACTATTCTAAATGCAGTCACACCATTGGTTTATATAACAGCATTATTGTATGAACGATTTTATTTTTAAATCTCTTTCCTAATTATCCCTAGCATGGAATTTGCCTTTTTCACAGCTGCTGCACACTGGGTCAACATCTTCATTGAGTTATTTGCGATGACTCCAAGGTTTTGTACATAGTTAGTAACTGCCATTTCAAACCCTGTGAGTGTGTATATGAAATTAAGATTTTTTTGGTCTGCCATGCATCACTTTACACTTGTTTACAATGAATTATGTTTGCCATTTTACCACTCATTCAGTCAGTTTGGAGAGGTCCTTCACACAATCTCGTTTTGTTTTAATGAACAATTTTGTATAATCAACAAATTTGGTCACCTCGTGGTTTACTCCTAACTCTAGATCATTTATGAACAAGTTAAAAAACAGGTCCCAAGACCGATCCCTGGAGGACTTCACTTCCCAAGTCTCTCCATTCAGAAAACTGTCCATTTATTCCTACTCTCTGCTTCCTGCTGCATAATGTATATCAAATTATCTATCTACAATTGTGACAATCCTTGCAGTCCCTGTTGTCATGCTTTGCTCTAATACAGTGCATACACAAGCTGACCAAAATATGCCCATTATATGGGCATTTTTACGATGAATTGACATTCCAAGTAATATGCCAATTTCCAATGTATTCTTTCAAAAAATAAATAACATTTTACATTCTACAATGTAAGAGTTGTGTTAAAAAGTAACTGATGCTGAAACAGGGGATTAAGCCCCATTGAGTTCAAATGGGAAAGTGAGTACAACATAGGATTACATCCTAATTGGCATGGTGTTATGATTCCATGAAAGGAAATTCTTTATTGGGGGGGGGGGGATGATCCATGACATTTTTCTTGAAATTTAGAACTACTTCTGCTCAAATCTAATAGAATACAGGTGATAATCTATCCAAATTTAGCATGACTTAAGGATAGAGGCTAACATTCTCCTCCATTACCTCTATTTTCAGTATAATTTTGCAGCCTTTTGCAGCATATAGTTTTTCCTGCCTACCTACTGACACTTAAAATCACTGAAACTGTGTACACTAGTTTAAGACATTAGAATGAATTATTCTACTCTTTTAAAGGCAGGGCTCATTAGCTTGTAATGAAGCTATGTTTTTGAAATATGTATTCCCCCCCCTTCATTTGACTGCACCAGCTATAAATACTAATTTACTGCAGACACTTTTCATAATGGCAACGGAAATAGTAGGTGTTAGTGTATATGGCTGAAGAATAGGTGAAATGATCAGATGCCATTCATTTAGTGTGTGAGTTTCAGACATCCTCATGGAAAAAGGATGCTTCTGTTTCAAAAATACTAGGTTTCCCCAGAACTCAGTATGTGATTTGCTGATATAGGAGAGAAAAGCCATATTTTCCCTACAATTCTTTCCTGAGTTTCCCATTTTAATCTGAGTACTGCCTGGAATGGGGTCATACATATTGAATAGTGTCTGTGATATCCCTAATGAGATGACAGTTTTTCATAGGCTGTACTGTAAAATAGTCACTGCTTCCGGTTTCACAGGCCTGTTTTTGCTGTCTCTGCATTCAAGATTAATGTTCACTCTGGATAACTTCCAACTCAGTACTAGTTGTTTTGCACTGTTGTTTGGATCCTAGTTTACAACAATGCAAGGTATCTAGAGTAGAGTTGAATGTGCTGGGTCAGAACCAGACTCAATCAATTGCAGAATAGACCTTTCCGTGGGATTTATGTTAACAATCTGTATGCAACCCAGTGTTTCACACTTCAAGAGACAGAGAAATGGATTCTTTATGCATAGTTTATGCTTTGAAAGCCATCAGGTAGCATTGCTTGTTAGGATCATTGCCAACTTGTTATTGCATAGGATGCAGTGCTATTTTTCCTCATTGATGTATGGAAAACATCTTGTTCTCTTTCCCCCTTATTTTAAAATCAGCAATACTTGTTCATAAACCTGTTGCTAAGTTTGTAACAGCTATTCATAGCTGCAAATCTACAAGTTTTGCTTTAGGAAATAAATATAACTGATACATTGAATCCTTAGGAAAAAGCGCTAAAATAGGCTGCTGCACTCTCTCACACCTCCCATAATAAGAAGCCCACTCCTCAATGTGCTCGTGCAAAATGAGTACTTGTAACAGGTTAGTTGCCCTTGCCAGTAAAATAGCGGAGTAGGTTTAGGTCCTTAGGGAACATTCTGAACAGGAGCTGGTAGAGGCTCTTTCCCCTCTCTATGTTGCCTCAATGTGCTGAGAAATACTCTTATACTTCTTGTTCCCTTTGGCAATACAGTGGTACCTCGGGTTAAGTACTTAATTCGTTCCGGAGGTCCATTCTTAACCTGAAATTGTTCTTAACCTGAAGCACCACTTTAGCTAATGGGGCCTCCTGCTGCCGCCGCGCCGCCGGAGCCCGATTTCTGTTCTCATCCTGAAGCAAAGTTCTTAACCTGAGGTAATATTTCTGGGTTAGCGGAGTCTGTAACCTGAAGCGTATGTAACCTGAAGCGTATGTAACCTGAGGTACCACCGTATGTAGGAACTTTGCAGCAGTTCATAAACAGGCAGAAAGGGCAACTGTGCTGTGTGCTTGGGTCCTTCATATAAACAATGACTTCAAAGAAGGTTATTTCCTTAAACTCTTTTCATTTACAATACCCACAGTCTACAAGTCACTGCTGAAGTCCACTTTTATGTTTCTGTCATACTGCTTAAAATGCAAGTGTCAGGACTTATGTATAGTAGCTAAAATCACTCATGCTTCACAGTCCTAATTTGTGTAATTTCAGAAGCCTTTAATTCAATTAAAACCTTGTAAAACTAAGCAGAACTAAGCAGGTTTTGACTTTATTCTCCATTTTGAAGAAGTATTTTCTGCTTTTATACTCTATTTTTAAGCAACTCATTTCAATTTTATTATAGTTCACTGTCTACAGAGAATAATAAAGACTTATTTTAATTACTTTCACTTGTAAGAGCTGGCTGATAGATATTCCATCACAGTTATGATCCCCTTGGATGAAAAAAGAGCTAAATGCTAACCCAAACAGATTTTTAAAATGATAATTACTTGGTAAACAAGGGAATTGTAGCCAAATAATTATCTATGAGGTCTGATTAAATTAATCTGAAAGAAATTAAAATAAAATTGTTATCTGATTTGCCTCTGTCTGCTATAGAATCACTGAGCATATCATTATCCAAGGTTAAATATCAAAATATCATTAAATTGCATTATTTTCAAAAGGTCTTTTACTCAAAGGAGGCAGAGCCCTCAACATATTTCTAACTCATGAGCTGAAGTATAAAGATGCAATGCTAGCTTATACAGTACATGCCATACTGAGCATAGTAATGTTTCACTATGTGAAATGGCCCATCCAAGGCAATAAAACAGGAGGTTATATGAGGAAGGTCACAATAGGCAGATTATTTCTAATCTGCTTTAAAAATATCATCAGGACTTTGTTTTGAGGTCTAGGGAAAGACTACAAGCTGGCTGAATGATAAACCCAGGTATTATTTATCTTTTTTTTTGGGGGGGGAGACTTTTTTGCACATTTGTATTGCTTTATTTTTTAAAACAATTTTAATTCAAGATTTTATTGATTTACAAAAGACATGCACTGTCTCTTTTTTCAGGTTGTTGAGTCTTTTTTACATTTGAAGTGAGACATCAGTGTTATATACAGAATAAGGCTGGGGAAGAAGAAGCAGGGAGAGGAGAGGAGTTGGGGAGGGGTGGTAATAGTGTATTTGTGAGGTTTTTATGTCAGCTTCACTTGGTAGAAAAGCTAACCAACAGACTGAAACTGATATGGGGGAAAATAAAAGAGGACGACTTCACCCTGGGAGGTGACATTTTTGTCTTTCTCTTTGTATTCAGGGTACATATACTCACCTACATATGTGACCACTTCATGCATCTGATGAAGTAGCTGTGGCCCAAGAAATCGTATGCCACAATAAATTTGTAAGCCTTTAAGATGTCACAACTCATTATGTGCAATTCTGAGTTGCACTATTGCAAACATTCTGTCTGAACAAGCATTGCAGCTTGCAGATGGAACATTTTCCCCTCCCCTTCCCCTGTTTGCTGTTCTCCTGACCCTCCCAGAAACAATTTCAGTGGGGGGAAGTGTGGGGGGAAAGCCCCATTGCACAAATGGAAATCCTTGCATAGGACTTTTGTTTACTGGGCATGAATCGCAGCCACTGTTTTTGGCTACAACACAAAACACTGCTACCTGTATTTTAAATTTTTATTTTAAAAATTTCAAAAGAACTTGGACTGACATTGATTAACCTTTAAAATGGAACTATTTAATCAAAGGGAGAAAATGTTTAATGGGTTTTAGATGAACTAATAAATCACAAGATTTTTCATGGAAGAAACAAATGTTTAAAATTAATTTATCATATCCTTGGTTTGTAGTGGTGCCAACTGGAAGGAAAGAGATCAGATACGCAGAATACTAATATGGTGGCATTTGCACACCCATTTTTGCAATAAGTAGGCAATACATCTCCCCTTCCTTTTCTGATAATATTTAGTAAAATACAATGGCTCTTCTCTCAAATGCTGTTACCACTATTGTTACCACTATTGTAATAATATCAACCAACAATATGGGGTGAAATCCTGTACTTGAGATATGTCAACTAAAGGATTGATAGGGTAGAACTGCTCAATGACAGTGCAATATTATGCCAGCGTATTTGTTCTGCCAGCACATCTGCACCAGAGAAGCAGCCAAAACAGGGTGGAAATACAGGTGGAACATTGGTTGAATAGAAGAGGAACAGTCTTGCCACTCACTTCCCAAGATAACTTGTTCTAGACTAGGGGTCCCAATTGGGGTGGACATGCATAGGGATACCCATGTACGTGTGTGACTATGTGGTGCTGTCAACATGAATTGGTGTGTGTTTGTGTGTGAACAGTTTGTGTGAGAATGTACAAGGGGAAATTGATCCTGTGTCTGCTGAGATTCCAGGGGACTTGTAGTCATTGTTGTCTGTGCTACAGTTGCTCATGGAGTGTGGAAGAGAGCTGCGGTAGGGCAGGGCAGCGCAGGGCAGCACAGGGTAGCGCGCTGTTCCAGACATTTATCAACATCAGGTAAATGCATTGACATCGTATAAGTGTAAGTAGCATTAAGAGTGTTGCTGTAACAGGTGATTTTGCCACAAACACTGAGATGTGTTGTTGGCTCCTAATGTGTTTTTCCAGGTGAGATTTCCCTCCTCTTTAATGAGGTCTTTAACGTTGTAATCTTGACGGAGGACCTTCCTCAGGAAGCAGTCATGTGCATACAGTTATCTTACTGCACTCAGAACAAACATGATGTAAAATAACATTATAAAGCAAACATAAGGAGAAAAACTCGATGATGCTAGTGCCCCAAATAGACTCGTACAAATATATATATCATATTCACGCAACCTGATTTCCTTCCTTGACAGGGAAATCAATTCAGCAGTTAACAGAATTGCAGTGGACGTAATATATTTTTTCTCCAAAGCACACAGCTCTGCATGAGAAAGGAGCTTTTGGCAAATGATCTGCGCGCACACACAGTGTGCAGGAATTTCCCAGCGCTGAAATGAAAGTGGAAGGTGCTGCTAATGGATGGCAATGTACACATCAAAGCCCTGCAGAGTTTTAGATTGGAGCTCTTTGACTTCAGAGAGGTTACTGGAACAGTTTTACATGACACTTTTATATTTCACCTAGAGAAATGAAGGTGAGAGGAATCATCTATGATGGGATAAAGAAATCTGAAATAAAGAATTGTGCTGAAAACTAACTGGTACAGTCCAATACCATGCATGTTTACTCAGAAGAAAGACACTCAGAGCTGACTTACTACCTGGTAAGTATTCTTAGGAGCAGAGATTTAATATGTAAACATCAAGCCTGAAGGAAATATATACTGTAGCACTCTATCATTGGTCTACTCCTGTTTAATTATTTTATTGTATTAATGAGATTAGAAAACAATTGAAGACTAAAAGAACAGGCCCATGAATTAAAAATCAATGCTCAAAATTAGCACTGAGAAATTGGGATTGTTCAGAAGACATTTATAACGGTAATAAGTGATATATAGCAAAAAGAAATGTTTTTATTTACCATCTTAATAATGCAAGAACAGGTACAAATTGAACATATATCAGCAAAGTGGTAATGCTTACAGAAAAAAAGTCTGTTGGATTGTAGAAGGTAAAGGGCCCCTGGATGGTTAAGTCTAGTCAAAGGCGACTTTGGGGTGTGGCGCTCATCTCCGCTTTCAGGCTGAGGGAGCTGGCATTTGTCCACAGACAGCTTTCTGGATCATGCAGCCAGCATGACTAAACTGCTTCTGGCACAACAGCACACTGTGATGGAAACCAGAGCGCAAGAAAATGCTGTTTACCTTCCTGCCACAGCAGTACCTACTTGTCTACTTGCACCGGTGTGCTTTTAAACTGCTGGGTTGGCAGAAGTTGGGACAGAGCAATGGGAGCTCACCCCATCACACGGATTTGAACCATTGACCTTCCGACTGGCGACCCCAAGAGGCTCAGTGGTTTAGACCACAGCACGTGTAGCACATAAACAGCACTCTCTGTTTGCATGTATGTATGTATGTATCGTATTTTTCCGTCTATAAGACGCCCCCAAGAATAAGACGCCCCGTATTTTGGGGGACTCCGATTTAAGAAAATGGGGGAAGATCTATCCTTGTTTAAGATGCCCCCAAATTTTGGACATCATTTTTTAGGAAAAAAACCCTAGTCTTATACATGGAAAAATACGGTATGTATGTATGTATGTATGTATGTGAGTGTAAGACTGGGAGTGTTTTATGCTTGCATATCTGGTGTGCCTATGTGTGTTTTATGTGTGGTGAATGTGCATATGTGATGAGTATAGGGGTGTGTGGGTATGCACACACGTTTGCAATAGCTACACCTACTACTGGCATGTGGATTTTGGAGGGGTGAGATGCCAAAAAAGGTTAGCTACCCCATCTGTCATGATAATTTGTTTTTTCACCAGCAAGAGGTAATGGTTTCATACTAGTTGGTTATAATGCACTTTACTTTTATATAAACACATGGATCTCTGCTTAGCTTTGGTGAGTAAAAATTAATATGAATTTGTAAAAAAATATAATCCTCAGTAATTTATTGAAAGACTCCATTAAGACATAATGTATTTTATGGGTACATTTATAAGAAGTTTTAGAGAAAGCAAAGCATATTTTTATACATTAATGTGCATTCTTCTAGTCTACCAGATAATATTTTGGAACAACAATATATGTGCTGAGAATAAATTGAAATAGTTTTAAAAACAACCATTGAACAGAAATACTTGCATCATTTTGAGAAAACGCCTTAATATCTCAAAGAATAAAAATAAATATTAAACACGAGCACTAGCATCATTTTGAGAAAATACTTAACCATAAACAATTTGATCCCACCCACACATGTTAATTTAAGACAATGCTGCACTCTGTATTTACTAAGTGCTATCTCAGCCAAGGAACTTAGTACATTTAAAAAAATCTACAAAAGGAAAGTGTGAAGGGAACAAATACCACTGACATAACTGGAACAGAAATTCTATATAAATGAAACAAAATGTTAATACTGAGTTTTAGAGAGTATGAAGCCAAGACAAAAGGCTTCCCACCTTTATTCCCACATGCCAAGTTAGTCCAAGTCCTACAGGAACTTGCAGTTTTATATACCCATGCACTTCCATCTCACCCTCTTGGGCTTCACATATTCATTAGGGAGCTGGCACTGGAGAAGTAGCGGGTGTTGAAACAGTAATGACAGATAGTATTATTGATTGTTTGTTTGTAAGCCAGGCATGTCCATATATATGTTTACTAAAATGTACAAATCACAATAGGAGAGGGAAATCCCATGCACAAACAAAACAAAACAAAACAAAACAAAACAAAACAATCTATAACATAAAATCGAGCATGAGAAGACAATTGCGATATTTTCCATGGAAGTAGGCATTTCCTTAAACTAAAGAATTCTCATACAGACTTGCAAAATGAACAAGAAAGAAGGAATGAAGAGTCAATGCCGTTGTTTCATTTACTCCCCAATTACTAACAATCCAACAGAAATACAACTAATGTATGTCTGCCTAAACATACATTTACAAAATCCACACCTTGGAATTAACAGGAGGGAATCCATAGATGTTTCTTTTATAGTGGGTTTCCTATCCCTTGTACCTCGTAGACTGGGAAGATCATCACCCACATAGCACATAGGCTTGTATCTTGCTTTTCCCTTAATATGTTGTATACTACTTGGAAACTATTTTGCATCTGTAGTCTGCAAATAAATAAATACAATTGGTACATGAATGTGCATCAGAATACACATCACTCTGAGATTAAGGAAATGTACTGATGTTTAGTCTAATGCAACTTCAGCCATCCTTTCTACTGTCTACCTAAACAGTTCAAGAAAATAGAATTGAGTTAGAGAGCTATAGACTGAACTATAGACTAAACTACCAGTTTGGTCAGACAAGCTCATGGACCTCACAGCTCTGTTACCTCAGTGCACACGTATGCATGAACATGTATCTTAAATGTGTACAGTGGTACCTCAGGTTAAGAACTTAATTCATTCTGGAGGTCCGTTCTTAACCTGAAACTGTTCTTAACCTGAGGTACCACTTTAGCTAATGGAGCCTCCCGCCGTCGCCGCACCACCGCCGCGTGATTTCTTTTCTCATCCTGAAGAAAAGTTCTTAACCCGAGGTACTATTTCTGGGTTAGCGGAGTCTGTAACCTGAAGCATCTGTAACCTGAAGCGTCTGTAACCCGAGGTACCACTGTATTAACAGGAAAGCTAATATTGGGAAATTACTATACTTGTGATCTTTAATGGATATGATTGCATACTATAGACAGGACTGCAGTAGTTATGAATATTTTGTTTCCTCTGAGGAATTTAGTGATGACCAATGAAAAGAAATCGACATTTTACTTAATTGCGCAGCTAGAACAATACCATACCATGTTTGCAAATGTAATATTAATCTATATTTTTAAAGAAATGGTTTAAGAGTAACAATAATAGTTTTTGTGGTTGGGAAAGCTCTTACAAAAATACCCAGAGCAAAAAGGCTTAATAAAACATTACACAGGCCACTCACCCACATTGCTTGGACCATATGTTTAGTTACTCTTATAAAAATAGAAAAAGAGAAGTCTGAAGGCAGAGACCTTATACTCTTTATAAATATGGAAAGGCTAGGCAGACTCTTAAGGATCCAGCTTAGCTACAGAGCTACAAGGAGAGAGAATGAACGAGGAAGGAGAAAACTCACATGCAAAGTAATAGGTTTCCCAATTTTGCAAGAGCTGAAAGAGGTCAAGGAAATACAGGAGTTAGCAGAGCAGCTTGCCCAGTGGAGCAGAGTCACAGCAATAGCCTCCCAGCAGCAGCATCACTGTTGCTTACTGGATGATGAGAGGAAGATGCAAGGCAGCAGCAAAGTCACACTGCACAGCATACCAGCAGAAGCTCAGGACTTTGCTGCCACCTCTTCCCTTCCCCAGTAATTTGTCCAACAAATCTGGACAAAAATGGGGGGTGGGGTGGGGAATCCTATGAAGAAAAGTCACTGAGGATTGTCTCCACAAAGGAGTTCTATCTAATTCCAAAGAAAATAACAAACACAGTTCAAAGACAAGGGAAAGAAAATTGGAGGCAATGAAAGGATTTACAGTGGTACCTCAGGTTACATACACTTCACGTTACATACGCTTCAGGTTACACACTCTGCTAAGCCAGAAATAGTGCTTCAGGTTAAGAACTTTGCTTCAGGATGAGAACAAAATCATGCTCCGGCGGCGCCGCGGCGGCAGCAGGAGGCCCCATTAGCTGAAGTGGTGCTTCAGGTTAAGAACAGTTTCAGGTTAAGAACGGACATCCGGAACGAATTAAGTACTTAACCTGAGGTACCACTGTAGTTAAAGTTAAAAAGCGGGAATCCAGTTCCTTTATTATCCACAGGGGTATGTTGTGTGAAAATATATAGCATGAAGCAGTCTTTTGCAGTGGTTCCAGAAATCTGAAACACTTCCGCATGCAATGTACACCCAGTAATACAAAAATTGTACCAGTGAAATGTAACCTGAATTTTAAAATGCTTTCTCATAAAGGTCCTAGCTGCACATGGGAGCCATTACATTACAACAAGAAAAAGGTTTTCTGGGATAGCCTGCCACCATACCAGCTAAATTTATTATTGTTTTTATTATTATAATTTATTAAATTTCCATACCGCCTCTCACCCATGCACCACAAAGCGTGTTCTCTTTCATAGAGAGCATTTGTTGTGGTGGGGTCTGACAGGCCTCCCCTCTGTTGCTGGGCGGGTTAGTATGGATGGCCATCCACAGTGAATGGGTGGTTGGGTTACTGGGCAAATTTTGGTGTTGCCATTTAGGGGGACGGACCAAAGGTTATAAAATCAAGTCACGCAGCATTGACTGGGCTCTTTTGCTGCATGCATCAGATCACCCGCACACACTCCCTAATCTAGGGCTATTGCATTGACCTTGCTATGCCTGTCATGGGGTCGTCTGCTTTTGGCGCAGGGGCCTGATAGGAATTTTGTCCATTTGGTTGATTGGCTGGTGCCATTTGGTTTTTGCCTACTGCGTAGCAAATTGTCACAACTTGTAAGGTTGCGGTTAGGCATTGGTTAAAAAACTGGTGGGTGGAGGGGTAAGGATTGGCAGTGCCTGCCCCTCCAATGCTGCTGCGTAAAGGGAATTCCGTTAAAGGAATCCAGGGGCTTGCCATTCTTTCGTCCATACCCCTGAATGGGGCTTAGGGCTGCGCAAGCCCCCGGGAGCATGCGGGGGAGGGGGGGATAAGGGTTTGGTGCCCGGCTCCATGCTCTCCCCAATATTGTTTTCCCTTACTGACTTTCGCTGGAATCTGGAAGTCAGTTCTGTCCCTGGGCGTAGTCATAACCACCGCCTAAGCAACCACTCATATTTATGTATTTTAATAAAGTTGTGGCCAAAATTATGCTAAAAACCTTAAACAAAAATTATGTGTGAATTGTGATTTATTTAGGTGTGGCTTGGGGGAGCTCGACACGCAAGGCAGTTTACAATATGAAAACACATAGCATAGTAACAAGCAAAAGCAATATCCCCCACACCAATTTAAAAGGCCATAGCTGGTTTAATTAGCCAAAGGCCTGGGAAAAGATGAATGTTTTTTCCTGGTGCCTCAATATATGTAATGAAGGCACCTGGTGAGGGCTTAAGCAAAGTTACAGCAGCATCTCTACCTGCCAGTTCTTATTTTAGTAAGGTGCTCTTACACTCACTGAAATGGGATGAGCTTGAAGTACTTCAGAAAACACAAAGTGCACACATGGGTGGCTCAAATCAGGATGTGTTTGCCAGTTGGCATCCATCCATCCATTCACAACAGATATTAATGGCCAAATTATACACTCACTTGTATAAGATATGGCAATGGCTTCCACAGAGCAATAATTAGGCAATTTACAACCTCCTGCTTGTGACTGGCATTGCTTGGATAAGTGATGGCTTGCGCCCTAGGGGATTTCTCTGTCTTACTGCAATGATGCCCTCGTTGCTCAGAGCAAAGCCAGATTATGAACATATTCCTGTGGCACATATAAACTTCCAGTTCAATTGAGTTTCTTGGTAACACCTCTTTCTGCCCAAAGTACCAGAGCTTGGGGCTTCCTTGTCAGCCATTGGGTGGAGTGACCTGTTTCAATTGGTTTGTTGAGTGAGGAACACATTAGAGCAGGAATTGAATTTTGAGCAGTGATGAATATCTAGGACCGGGGGGTGGGGTGGTGAGGGGAGAGAGACTAACTGAAACCACATTTTGGCACATGTGCAGAGTGTCATTTTACATTCTATTTCCTAGAAGAATTTCTGACAAAAAATATGTTCAATTTATAATGCATCCTAATACACTGAGATAAGCAAATCCATAATCTGAACCAAATAATTAAAAACTTAGTATTCAATATTGGGGGGGGACATAGCTGAGCTGCTTAAAATTCAACAAGATAAAGTTTTGGTTTTTTTGTTTTTTGTTTTAAATGCTGGTTGTCAACCAAACTATGCTACTCATGTAAGAACCCACTTATTTTTAGAATAATTTCAGGCAAATTTATCAATATGAGCTTGGATGAACTATGGTATTATGTTATGATCCTATTAAGTTATTAATCCAGAAGTTGTAAGAATCACTCAAGCAATAGCTCCTTCCTAAAAGCCTTCACATTTGCTTTAAAATTCCTATTAAGAATTATCATGTGATGATATAAGTATACAAGAAATAATTGATGTCAATATATGTACCCAACAGTGCTTTAAAAATAAAAGGTCTGTTTTATATAGTAACATCGTCTCTGGGTTTACATATTTAAGTCTGGAATACTATTTGAAGTGACATCTCATGAAGGGAAAGAATGCAAAGATGTAATTATAATGTTAACACACTGTAAACTAATAAATGCATAGTAGTTTTATATGTGCATTGCAAATAAGGAGAGAGGTACTATCAGGCATGTTTGTAAGAGTATAGCTGAAAATACTTCACCTCCAGAGCTGAAGTATTTTAATCTTAAGCATTTTAATCTTAAACATATCCCCCCCCCCATTATACTGGAACACACTGGTACAAACACTACCAAAACATATTCACTGTTGTTTAGTAAAGCCATATAAATTTAAAATGATTGCATGTCAGTGAGTAAGTACACAGCTGGAAATACTATTGGATTTATCTATTCTGCTGCAGCACTTGCATTTCTCCAGTGGCAGTTCAGTGTTAAATCTGATTTAAGAGGTAGTGTACTTCTAAGTATCCCACTGGAACTGGAGTTAAAGAGACAAGGAGGACAGCTCCAGGTTTCAGAGTAACTACATTTATCTCCTCCAACAGAAACAGATGGCTAGAGTACACTTACTTAACTTCTTCCTGGCTACCTTACCCTTTTGCCAGTGGGGTAGGATGACCATCCCAACATGACGTGCTTGAGTGAAGGAAACAAGACACATGTCAAAAATATTTTGGAACCATTTGCAACATGTGGATGAAACAGTAAAAATGTATTTATGCTAACTGTAGAAACGGGAAAAGAGTTGCTAAAGGAAAAAATTTCCATGCGCTCATCCTTTTTACTTACACATGATTTTTAGCAGCTCAGCTTGCAGATGTCCCATTTCATACAGGTGGGATCACCTTTAAGGAGACTTTTGTGTTGATTTGACTTGACGTTAATTTAATAGCCACATGTGTTTACTAGAAATGTGTTAGGGCATGTGTCATTTCTTGGACATCTAATAATTTTGTTTGAAAAGATCTTCTCATAGGCTGTGCTCATTTCTTGTGTTTTGAACATATTTTACAATATAATCCTAGCCATGTTTACATAGAAATAAGTTACACTGAATTCAGTGGGGCTTGTGCCCAGGTAAATGGGGTTAGGATTACAGCCTTAGTCTGAAGCAGTTGTAACAAGGCATCTTTGATCTGGGTTATTTGATTACCATGAGTTGGTGGCAGTCTTTGCTAGCAGATTAGGCCTCGAATATTTTTGGACCAAATGTTTATTGTCATTTCTTGGAGGGCTTGAAAAGCAGTGAAGCTTTTCCTTGTGTCCCCGAATGGACTCCCCGCCCCACCTAATTATAATAACTACTGATTTGATCTTTAAAATTAGGGAAGCAGAAGCTTGAGAGGAATAGCATTTCAACAAAACAAGCCTGAAAATGCCCTAAAAGAAACTGATAAAGAAGCAATGTTCTTTGAGCCAATATTACCTATCTGATATGAAAATTATGGTTATATAAAGCCACTCCTAGAACTTTTGGCACTAATAAGAGTTATAAATATACTCTCTCATTGATGAGTGTCACAGTGAAAGTCTTCATGTGTCTACTCAGAATCAAACCCATTGATTTCAATGGAACTTCTAACAATAAAAACCATGATGCTTTGTACACAAGAATTAGTAAATTCGCTCCACTTAACAGTGGGGAGGAGTTGCGGTGGACCACGTGGCCACCAACTCCCCTTCGGGTGCAGGGGACAGAGTCCCGTATTACCCGGAGGCTCCCTGCCATGGCTGGGCCCCAATTTAAACAAAGGCACAAGCCGATGAGCTTTCTCTCGGCTCGCTTTACCCTTATCTTTGGAATTAGAACAAAAGTGCTAAATTTATTTAACTGTTTTACTTAGACCTGTTCACTAACTAGATAAAATCAAGACTGAGCTTTTCTAGCACTCACTGCCTGAATTCATGACATGCATGTGCCTCAGAAATCTTAGGAGATGAATTAAACCATTTGAACAGCTTTAAAATAGTTTCAGATAGGATAGACTAAGATGGAACTGAAGACTCCGCAAATATTTCCAGTTCTAATACATTTCTACTGGGCACATGCATCATTATATGCTTGTGCAAAATTGAAATATTTCTCAATTAGTTGCGGCTTCACTCCATATACTTATAAGCGGTGTATAAGTGGTTCTGCAAGAAACTACTTTTTTTAATCATACTAATTTACATGAACAGTAAATGATCAAGAAACATGTTATGTCTGAAAAATTGACTTATGCTTTTTATGTTCTCAGTTAATATTTAATGATGGAAGTTTTAGATGCATGTTGAGACTGCACATCTTGCTGCAAGGAGGAAAGTTGTAGATGTGGAAAAACAGAAGTATGACTCACTCACACTTTCTTTTCACTGCTTCTTGTAAAATGTGAAGTAGTACAGTGGTACCTTCAGTTGCGGATGGGATCCGTTCTGGAGGTCCGGTCGGATCCTGAGGTTTCCGCAACCTGAGGACCGCTTCTGCTCATGCGCAGAAGCACTCTACCACTTCTGTGCATGCATGCAGGTCGAAACCCGGTAAAATACTTCCAGGTTTCCCACATGCGCATCCTGAAGTTAAATATCCTGCAACAAAATCTTCCCAGACAATAAAGTCTCTGAATTCATTGGTTTCACTAGTATATTTTCCTTGCTGTATGCTAACTATATACAGTGGTACCTTGGTTTAAGAACAGCTTAGTTTATGAACAACTTGGATTAAGAACGCTGCAAACCCAGAAGTAGGTGTTTTCGTTTGTGAACTTTGCCTTGGAAGCAGAACATGTTCCGCTTCCTGTTGAGTGTGTTCCATTTGTAAATGGAGTCCCCCGCTGCTATGAGAAAGCACGCCTTGGTTAAAGAATGCTTTGGATTAAGAAAGGACTTCTGGAACGCATTAAGTTTGTAAGCCAAGGTACCACTGTATCTCTCTATATTCACTTTTTGCTCTCTGAATGCATTGGTCATTGGTCTTGACTTAGATTTCTAACACACCAGTAGCTTAATTGTTTAAGATTGTTGAGGCACGGGAACACTCTTTCACAGCAAAAGCTACAATAGTATCCAATGCATAACACAGTACATTTAAGCACCGTACTGTCTCCTTCCACTTAGAAATGTGAATCATTGCCATTTGTGAAAACCCTTTTTCATGCCGTATTCCTGTGTACTCAAGATAACTTTATTTATGTGTGTATCTGAAGAAGTGTGCATGTACACAAAAGCTTATACCAGAACAAACTTACCGTATTTTTCGCCCTATAGGACGCACTTTTTCCCCTCCAAAAATGAAGGGGAAATGTGTGTGCATCCTATGGGGCGAATGCAGGCTTCGCACACCTCTCCGCAAGCAGCGGGAGCGCTCCCGCTGCTTGCGGAGAGGTGCCTGCATGCTGAAGCCTACGCTCGCTGAGCTCAGCGCGTCCAGGCTTCGCGGACCTCTCCGCAAGCAGCGGGAGCGCTCCCGCTGCTTGCGGAGAGTTGCCTGCATGCTGAAGCCTGCATGCGCTGAGCTCAGCGCATCCAGGCTTCGCGGACCTCTCCGCAAGCAGAGTTCTGTCAAGAGAACAAGCTGGTCATCACAAACACTCTTTTCCAACAACACAAGAGACGACTCTACACGTGGACATCACCACATGGGCAGCATCGAAATCAGATTGATTATATTCTCTGCAGCCAAAGATGGAGAAGCTCAATACAGTCAGCAAAAACAAGACCTGGAGCTGACTGTGGCTCAGATCATCAGTTTCTTATAGCAAAATTCAAGCTTAAACTGAAGAAAGTAGGAAAAACCACTGGGCTGGTAACTTACAATCTAAATCAAATCCCTTATGAATACACAGTGGAAGTGAGGAACAGGTTTAAGGATTTAGATTTGCTAGACAGAGTGTCTGAAGAACTATGGATGGAGGCTCGCAACATTATACAGGAGGAAGCAACGAAAACCATCCCAATGAAAAGGAAATGCAAGAAAGCAAAGTGGCTGTCCAATGAGGCCTTACAAATAGCGGGGGAGAGAAGGCAAGCAAAATGCGAGGGAGATAGAGAAAGATACAGGAAATTGAATACAGATTTCCAAAAAATAGCAAGGAGAGATAAGAAGGCCTTTTTAAACGAGCAATGCAAAGAAATAGAGGAAAACAACAGAATGGGAAGAACCAGAGATCTGTTCAAGAAAATTGGAGATATGAAAGGAACATTTCGTTCAAAGATTGCCATAATAAAGGACAAAAGTGGTAAGGACCTAACAGAAGCAGAAGACATCAAGAAGAGGTGGCAAGAATACACAGAGGAATTATACCAGAAAGATATGGATGTCTCGTACACCCCAGGTAGTGGGGTTGCTGACCTTGAGCCAGACATCCTGGAGAGTGAAGTCAAATGGGCCTTAGAAAGCACTGAAAATAACAAGGCCAGTGGAAGTGATGGTATTCCAGCTGAACTATTTAAAATTTTAAAAGATGATGCTGTTAAGGTGCTACACTCAATATGCCAGCAAGTTTGGGAAACTCAGCAGTGGCCAGAGGATTGGAGAAGATCAGTCTACATCCCAATCCCAAAGAAGGGCAGTGCTAAAGAATGCTCCAACTACCGCACAATTGCACTCATTTCACACGCTAGCAAGGTTATGCTTAAAATTCTACAAGGAAGGCTCAAGCAGTATGTGGACCGAGAACTCCCAGAAGTGCAAGCTGGATTTAGAGGAGGCAGAGGAACCAGGACCAAATTGCAAACATGCGCTGGATTATGGAGAAAGCCAGAGAGTTCCAGAAAGACATCTACTTCTGCTTCATTGACTATGCAAAAGCCTTTGACTGTGTCGACCACAGCAAACTATGGCAAGTTCTTAAAGAAATGGGAGTGCCTGATCACCTCATCTGTCTCCTGAGAAATCTCTATGTGGGACAAGAAGCTACAGTTAGAACTGGATATGGAACAACTGATTGGTTCAAAATTGGGAAAGGAGTACGACAAGGCTGTATATTGTCTCCCTGGTTATTTAACTTATATGCAGAACTCATCATGCGAAAGGCTGGGCTGGATGAATCCCTAGCCGGAATTAAGATTGCTGGAAGAAATATCAACAACCTCAGATATGCAGATGACACAACCTTGATGGCAGAAAGTGAGGAGGAATTAAAGAACCTTCTAATGAAGGTGAAAGAGGAGAGCACAAAATATGGTCTGATGCTCAACATCAAAAAAACGAAGATCATGGCCACTGGTCCCATCACCTCCTGGCAAATAGAAGGAGAACAAATGGAGGCAGTGAGAGATTTTACTTTCTTGGGCTCCATGATCACTGCAGATGGTGACAGCAGCCACAAAATTAAGAGACGCCTGCTTCTTGGGAGGAAAGCAATGACCAACCTAGACAGCATCTTAAAAAGTAGAGACATCACCTTGCCAACAAAGGTCCATATAGTAAAAGCTATGGTTTTCCCAGTAGTGATGTATGGAACTGAGACCTGGACCATAAAGAAGGCTGATCGCCAAAGAATTGATGCTTTTGAATTATGGTGCTGGAGGAGACTCTTGAGAGTCCCATGGACTGCAAGAAGATCAAACCTATCCATTCTGAAGGAAATCAGCCCTGAGTGCTCACTGGAAGGACAGATTGTGAAGCTGAGGCTCCAATACTTTGGCCACCTCATGAGAAGAGAAGACTCCTTGGAAAAGACCCTGATGTTGGGAAAGATGGAGGGCACAAGGAGAAGGGGACGACAGAGGACGAGATGGTTGGATAGTGTCTTCGAAGCTACAAACATGAGTCTGACCAAACTGCGGGAGGCAGTGGAAGACAAGAGTCGGACACGACTAAACGACTAAACAACAACAAAGGTAGGAAGCAAGATGAGCGCCGCAACCCCAGAGTTGGCCACGACTGGACCTAATGGTCAGGGATCCCTTTACCTTTACCTGTAAGGTAGGAAGCAAATAAGATCAGACAAGGGCTGTGATGGGGAAGTGGGTGAATCATCTGCAAATCAGTGCTTTTTTTGATTGAAAAGAAAAATGAGCTGCTGGCACTCATATCCTGATAGAAGTGGGTGGGTGCCAGAGCAAAATGGCTGCCCTTGGTAGCCAAAAGGGAAGGGAGGTGACGTTTCTCCATACTGGTGACTTCTAATACAAAAAAAAAAAAAAAGCACTGCCACAAATAATCAGTTTAGCCAAGTGAGTTTCTGTGTCCAAGGTATCAAAAGTAGTCAAAGTCTCATCTAGACTGGATTACTATAATTGTGACCTACATAGGGTTGCCTTTGAAGGCCATCGAGAAGATGGCACAAATTGCGGCTTCTACAGTTTTTAACTTTTGCCAGCTCTTTGGAGCATGTTACTCCTTTGCTGTATCAGCTGCGCAGCTATCAATCATTTTCTGGATCCAATTCAAAGTTTTGATTATCACCTTAAAATTCCTCAGTGACCTAGTGCCATGGTAACTAAGAAAACCCCCTCCAGTCAGAATCTGCTGTCTCCTAAGATCAATCTAGGAGGTATTTCTGCATATCCCACTTCTGAGATACAGTTGGCTAGAATGCACAGGACTGCCTTCACTCTTAGCATGCAGTGTTGAAAGCCTTGCCCTGGGGGTGTTAGTTTGGCTCCTGATTTATCACTGTTCCTCCATCAATTGAAGACTTTGCACTTACTAGTGCTCTAATATTTATACAGATTCCTTATTCATATATTTATTAGTTATTATTTGTCTGCTGCTTTTTGTTTTTATTGCTTTTTTAAAAAACAACAACTGAGGATGTCATCAGACCAGGAAAGGGAAATACAATTTTTAATTAAATGCCTAAAATCCTTTTATTGGTTAAAAGTATCAACAGTCTAAGCTCATTTCAGAAACCAGAACAAAGTCCTCAAATATGCAGTTATTTACATGATGATCTGTAATGTCTATTTTGTGTGATAAATCAGCCTCATATAACCAACATACTTAACTCTAATTAATACATGAACAGGTTAAGACCAGCGCTTTTTTCTGGGGGTACTCAAAGTATGCAGTACTGGCACCCCCCCCCCCCATGTTAAAAATGTGGCACTTACTGTAACTACTTCATTGTGAGTACCAACACCTTTTTGCTTAAAAAAACAAACAAACCAGGGGTTAAGACCATAGAGTAAGCTGTCCTGCCAAGCTTAGCTAGGTCACACACCCTCATCATAAGAGGAGGGGTAACCAAACTCTTTGTTCTCTCATCTCCACCATGTGAATCCTATCAGTAAGGAGGTCTAAGCTAAAAGCTCCAAGTCAGAGCTTGGTTTAAGCAAGCCATCTCTGTGTTTCTATACAAATAATTTAGAAACATTTCACATTTTGGAACCTAAGTTATACTGCCTGCCTTTTCTTACTGCTGCTGTATAGAAAAGCACACGAATTTGCCCTTTTGAAGAATTTGTAAGTAAACCATTTTTAACTTACCAAGCATGTGGTCTTTTTGTATGCTGCTTTTGAAAAAATTAGAAGCAGATATTTAAAAGGTCTAATAGCCTAAAATTTTCACACTTTCACACACTTTGTTGCATATTTTGTGATTTTAAATCTCTGCTGGGGTGCTGTCACCAAGAAGTAATTGCCCCAAACCTGGATCTTGGCATACTCAGAATTTTACCAGGTCTATTTTTCCTTTTAATTAAACACAAAAAACCAACATATTTCATTACACACTAGCAATTACAGGTATGTTTACTGATCAGTATGTCTGCATTATTGGACAAATTGAAATGTTACATTTTTAGGAGTACATCTAATAATGCAATACTTGATGTGCTCCTCCTACCTCTTACTGAATTCAGTGGAAGGTATGCCCAAGTAAGTAAGGCTCAAATTGGGCTGGGGGAGGGGGAAGAGGAATCATTTCCTTTTTATTTCTCAAGAAAAAAAAATGCTAACCACTTAAATTCATTTGCCTTCTGAACTACCAGATTAACTGAATTGCTTTACAAGTTAATTCTGTATGGCAGTATTTTATGTTCAATCCATTTTCACATTTCAGTTCACACATTTTTATAAAGAATGACAGACTATGGCACATGCAAATATGGAAGACTCCCTAGAGCACTTTATGTCCAAAAACCTCTGAACACATTATGTTTATCCATACATGTAATGTTTTCATTTGTGACAAAAACACTGATAACATCTTTCATTTATTAAACTGAATATAAAACTATGTGAATTATCACCAATACCAATCAACACAATACTGCAAATAACAATTGTGACAGGATTCTAATGAGTGTAGGTCAAGAAACAGTTTACAATTGCAGCAGCTGTGCCTTGTAGACAGGATTTACTCTCAAGAAAGTACATGGAATGCTTGATTTTTGCTGCTGTGAAATATTAATGGACATAACGGTTGACATTCTTATAATGCATGTATCCATTATATTCTGTTTATTTAAGTATATAATATTGTTTCATTTATACAGCAGCTTTTATAGACACACAAGATTCTGCTTGTCCTTCTACATAACATTATCTTTAGTATTGCATTCAAATCATACATCTTGGAAACATGCAATCAAACTACAGGTTTACCACACCTATCAGCCAATCACCCATTCCCACCACCCTTCTGATTATTCCCCTCCCCACCCTCTCACTATATATAAGGGTCTGGTGACTTCTGTTTCAGTGGATCTGAAGAAGTGTGCATGTACACAAAAGCTCATACCAATAACAAACTTAGCTGGTCTCTAAGGTGCTACTGGAAGGAATTTTAAAATTTTGTTTTGACTACAGCAGACCAGCACGGCTGCCTACCTGTAAATCAAATTGCTGCTCATATTTTATGAATGTATTCCATGTAGAGCAAGCTTGAGTGACAAAGCATTTGAAAAATAGATATGACTACTACATGTGTGCTGTATCCCTCCAAAATGTGTGTCATAACCTAATTATTGTGAGAATGTGTAGGAAGATACTACCAATGCTTGTTTTCTTCCTCTTTATGGGAATAAATTTGGTAAACTGTTATCAACCGGTTTGCTACCAAAATCTCCACAGTTTGGTTAAGCCTATTTGCTGTCATTAAACACAATGGGAAAGCTTCTCTATTAAGGAGTATGCTGGATCAGGCCAAGGGCCCATCTAGTCCACCATGCTGTTCTCATAGTAGCTGAGCACAATGACCTGAGTCCCCTCCTGTGGTTTCTAGCTACAGTACTCGTACTCAGAAGCACACTGCTTCCAGCTGTGGAGGAATAGCATAGGTATCATGGCTAGTAGCCATTGTCCTTCTTTACTAATCTGCTTTTAAAGCCATCCAAATTGATGGTCATCACTACCAACCTTCATGGTTTACCTACTGTTTATTAAGATAGCCTACTTTCTAATTTCCAGCATATCAATAAGTATTTTTGAAGGGTTTTCTTTACATTCTGGAAAACTGAATAGGGACACGTCCAAGTTTTGATAATGGGACAGTCCAGCTAGCAGAAGAGGGTGGGATGCGATTTTCTCCTATTTCTTCTTCAGCCTCTTCTTAGTCTGCTCCAGAGAGTTGCTCTCTCCCCGTGTATGGGAAGGTGTGGGAGGGTTACAGAGAAAGGACTACTGGCAAAAGTCACCTCTCCTGCTTTTCTTCAGTGGGAGCCTTTTCTAGGAGTACCTTGCATGTATGGAAGGACCATGTATGAATCCATCACAGTCTATTTCCTTTCCAACATTATGTAGTTTAAAACAGTTGCCAAGGAAGTTTACTTGTTACATAAGCCTAATTGATGTTTCATGAAAAAGTGTGGCTGGGTAGACAAATCAGAAAAAAATAAGCCTGTGGTGTTCAGTTTTGCCGCTCACAGTCTTTGCCTTCTTAAGCTTCCTAATGGGAAAAACTGCCTTTGGAGGAGGTACTAGCATTGGTGGAATTCCAGCCCACCCCTTACCTCATCCACCTATCCTTGCACATACACAACAATATCAGAGGGAAAGCAAAATAAAGAAAAAGGCAAAATGCAGCATAACCCATACGGAAATGTGATGAAAAATTAATATGTAGAGTGAGCTCTACATTAACAAGCAACTCATCAAACCAAGTATTTTCCTGTCTGATAAACCTGAAGAACAGAAACAGTGTGGGTCTGTTTTCCTCTTGTTGTTGCTACTCTACTAAAGAAGAAGAACACTGAAAATACTTTATTTCTCACTGCTGTCATCACTCATCCTAATGAGGACAAGAAAGGTTATCCCTACCAGGAGCAGAGTGCTTTCATGTACTCCAAAACCCACCTACTCACTTCTTAATGAGAATGTAAGACTTGCAGGGATTGTGATCCTGCTAGGTTCCTCTTGAAACGCATCAGCTGCCTATTCAATAAATAAGACCTGAAATGGTTTTCTGGGATCCTTCTGCCTGACTACTATGCCAACCTCACTAAGCATCAGGCATGTCAGTTAGATTTATGCTTTGAGAAGCCTTGTTGGTTCCTTTTGACTTTACAAACATATTCTGGCACACATATACATACTGACAATTGCAGGTTATGATTCCTTAAAAAAAAAAAAAAGAAACCCGAGAAAGCCTTTTGAAAAATATTGGTTATCAGTTGAAGAAATGATATTTTCAATAGATTGCTTCTTCTTTTTCACTTTTATCACAGGTTACCAAATTAAGGTGATAGTAGATCTAGTTTCAAGTGGATATAATTACTGCTAAAGTCCAAAGGTGATCTTGTAGCAGGTGTTTTCAGTCCTTCCCTCATCAATCTGATAAAGTGTAAAAATATTATTGGCGTAGACGCACAATAATCTTTACTGGAAAGTAAAGTAATGGGAACGTAACAAAGCTGAGTGAATTATGTGCTGCTCCATATTAAGAAAATTTAGGTAGAGATGTGGGAGTTTTGTGGCAACAATGAAAAACAACCAATGATGCTGAGAGAGAAGAGTAAATATGAGTGGCTGCAATGACAAATCCTATTCAGCACATTTGTCTAACCAATAAGCCATATTCTCATTTGTGCCAACAGCTCACATCCATTCCATCTTGCCTTTTCCTGTGAAACGTACGTATTACAGAAGAACTGTGCTCCTTATGCTGTCCAGAATAAGTAACATTTTCTGCAACTGGCATCTTGTCCACTCTTCCCTGTCACTGGAAAAGAACTGCCATCATGCTTTGAACTAGCAAGGTGGAAACTCTTTAACAACTGTGGTAGAGTAGGGGCTCCAATTTGACTGGGAACTTGCTCTGCAGCTTCCATTCTTAACATTGTTGTTGTTGTTTAGTCGTGTCTGACTCTTCGTGACCCCATGGACCAGAGCACGCCAGGCACTCCTGTCTTCTTCTTAACATTAGAAATGTGCAAAATATGATTACTTTATTTCTGCAGCTGTTCCATCCACATGGTTTTGAAAACCCAATGGAAAGTCTGAGTATCTTGTGTTTTGGTTTCTGAACCCCTCCCCCACTCATGTAGTCCTGTGTTGTACCCTGTGAGGACCTTTATTTAGTCACTTTGCATTTTATTTGGGGGTGCTTCCCTCATAAGCAGTCCAATAGCTGTGTCAGAAGAGAATGCTATGCATTTGTCAGTTGCCTGTGCTTTTCAGCTTGTGCATCCTCTTCGCATTTTAATTATCTTATTGGGTGGTAACATTCTGGGCCTCCTTAAGGGCAATGCACTTATTTTACAAAACTGTACAGGCTTTGTACTGGTAACAGTGGCCTGGGCTGGTTACTATTTGGTCTAATATTCTTCCCAGGCATGTTTGTTGAAAAGCAGGTAACCCTAGGTTCCCTAATAGAATTCATAGAAAGGTTAATAAGGAGGTTAAAATCATCCTGTCCAGTGGCCAGGGAGAAATCATTCCTCTTAGTTTCTTTATGTATAGGGTCAACTGTATCATACTGATATTGTACAACTTTCAGATTTGGGCAATTTATTTTTGTCAGATCTGCAGCAGAGTCTGCTAGAGGTCATCTGCATGTGGTGAAGGGAAGGTGGCTAAGTTGAGGCTTGTCATCCTCTACAGCTGATAGGTATGGGAAAGTTCCAGGTAGTTAAGGTTTGGTAAGCATCCTTAAGCACAAGGATAAATGATGTAGTGCTGAGACCTGCTTTCAGGGCTGTGGGACCCACTGGTAGGGTAAGGAGCACCTTTGAGGCCATCTGTGACACCCTCTGGAACAAAGGCTCCAGACGGAGGTGAAGCAGTAATGCCTCTCAACTCACCTGAAAGGGTGGGGCTCAGGGTCAGGGGTAGATGAATGGTGGAGCTGGCTAACCCACAGTTTGTTATACGCAGTTAGTATCTCACACAATGGTTTCCTACTGATTAACTGTTGCCAAATTAATAAAAGTGCCACTGTTCCGCCAACCTTGTGTTTTGCCTCCTGATTGCCCTGGGTTCTTGGTGAAACCTGGTTCATTTTTTCTTAGTAATTAATCTGCATTATTTAAAAACAAACTTATGTGTTAAATCTTATAGTTGTTGTAAAGCTTGAAATTTGAAACAGATTAAAGTATTAAGATCTAATGATTTTCTCTATGCTTTACTGTAATCTAAAATCTATGGAGAGCACTCAATAGTCAGTGGTCATCTAATCATATCCTTATTATAGGTAGTAGCTGCTTCTTATGACTGAGGATATATATACACACTCCTTACCAATGCTCATGCATTTTTCCTTTTTTTAAAAAAAATAAACATGTCTACTCAGAAGTAATGTCATGAAGTTCAATAAAGCTTACTCCTAGGTAAGTGACATAAGATTTGATGCTTTGTTGTTAATTGTCTGCACATCACATGAAAATTCATGCAATACTTTATAACAGAGAAAATTGCAGACACAAACTATATTAGGCCCTTGAGGTTTTACAAACCTTTGTTTCAAGTATGGATGGAAAAGATTTTATTCCTGTTGCTGAACCTGGAAACAACATTACTGCTTCTTTGTAATGAGTGGGTTCCAACTCGTACCCTCTTGTGGCAGCATCTACTAATGGAAAGGGATACACTTTTTGTAGATTCCTCCCACCCTGTCACCAGTGGCGGAGCATCATGCGATGGCACCCCACCAGGATCACGCTGCTAGGGGCGGTGCGCTCCCCCCGCACCCCTCTTCCTCCGCCAGTGCCTGTCAACCAGCTTCTCCTGAAAATCAGTTCCAGAGATCTGGGAATCTGGTTGACGGTAGCATTAGAAAAAATCTTCTGCTACATCAAAAGTCCCTCCTGTGGGTGCAAGAAATCCACCCAATGTTTAATCTCCCATTATGTTTTCACCATAGGGTAAGGGAAAATGTATTTCTCTTCTTCCCCCTATTCACCAATAAATGGCTGTAGGAATAAATCCTTGTTCTTAAGTGCTGTCAGGGTGACATCTTCTTTGCCACCTATCTTTTGATGTTCACAGTTAAGCCAGAGAAGTCAGGTTCTGGATTCCTGTACCTAGTGCTTTTTTCCTAGAAAAATAGGTGCTGGTACTCACCATGAAGTTGTTACAGTAAGTGTCACACTTTTTATTTATTTATTTAAAGGTGCTGATACTGCGTACCCTTGAGTACCCCCCTGAAAAAAGCACTGCCTGTACCTTTAAAAAAAATAAATTCTTGGCAAGCTATCAGTATAAACATTTTTAAAAAGCAACTCTGCTTTCCCTAAGAGATCATGATTGTAACATATGACAATTAATGAGCTGAAAGGAGCAAAAATCTTAATATAGTATTATTGAATGAATACCAGTTTCATCACACCAAATAGATGTGAAGTACTTCATTCACAGTCTAACAATGCCAAAGGTTTGAGATTAACGTTGATCAGAAAGGAGAGGGCTGGGGGACTGATCTCATGATCATAGGAAAACTTGACTAGCATAACTAATATATGTAATGTCAAGTTATGTGGTCTGATTCATATCTGATTTATAGTCAAGCTAGTTTTTCTCAGCCAAGTCTTCTTGGCAAAGCTGAATTTTCATTTTTAAAACCATTTTCACAGATTCCCAAACTGTTTCTTTTTCTCCCTTGGACAAAAGAGGCAAACAAAATTTAAAGATACCCTAAATGAATACTCGAGGAAAGCTTGATAAAAAGTGAAGAGTTTAAATAAAATTTGTTGACACTACAATGCTATAAAGAAAATGGGGCCCAGTTTTTATATGGATGCTTTTTCCTCTTTAATAGATACAAATTTCATGAAACCAAAGCACAAAGCCAAACTCAAATGGTTGTCTCACACTATTCTTTTTTGTAATAGTCTAATTCAATTGGTCACATCAGGGGAATCCTGCATTCATAAATGTCTGTGTTTAGGCAAAGAGGCTGAATGTTACCTTTGTGATTGATAGTGTTTGTTTTGTGTTCTACTCTTCAATAACTCTTCACTTTAAGCAGTGTGTTGCCTCAAACAGGAGTGGGTGTAAGGATACTCAGCGTAATGGAATGGGCCAGGTTTAATTCCCTTAATCGCTTGGTCAGGGCAACAGAATTAACCATCCACACATCTGTTCACTTCAGAATGCACATGTCTAGTTCTCTCTATTATATAACAAATGAGCACAGGGCCATTATGCTGTTCCTTGCCTGCCTTTTCCTAGAGTACTGAATCAATTCACAAAGCCCCAAAAGGCAACTACAGACTGACTGTGACTTGACACTGGGTTGATTCTGGACTAAAATTACTGCAATTACATTGTAATTCTACTTTTAAATCAGTAGTTGGAAGGATATATATTCAGCCAATATTATATCCATGGTGCCCAATTAGGAAAGCTGGGGTTTTAGTAGGAGCAATTTCAGAAAGCACAATTTGTGACATCAAAGGTGTGGTGAATTTAAAAAAGCATTGGGGAGAAAACACATTAAGACATTTGCTTTAAATTAACAGACTATTAAATATTAGTGACAGATAGATGATAGATAGATAGATAGATAGATAGATAGATAGATAGATACTGGAAGTACAATCCCAAAGGGGCAATAGCAAGTGCTATTTAAATCAGCGGAACAGAATCAAAGAAAGGATATTTAGGATTGGGGTGTTTGATTTGGCTGAGCTTTTCATGCCAGAGCCAGCAAATTTCAACTTCAAGCATGAGCCATTTCTGAGATCATTGTTAATGACTCCAGCCACATCAAGCAACATAAAAGTAATTCAGCAAGCTAAAATGAAGCGGAATGTATACCAGAGTGATTTTGTTGAGGAACAATTTACAACACAGATTGGCTGCCCCTGCTTGCTAGGCTATACTAGTGCTTTCCACATAAAGTGTGGCTGGAGGAATTTCATCTAAGCATGTGTAAATATAGCTCTCACCTTTTTAAGGACAAAGCATACATTTTAAGGTGCAAAACAGTGGTTTTAACAGAAATGTATCTCTGGCCATTATGATGGCTATATAAAGCACAGAGTGGCACTTAGGGCCTTTCTGGACTTACCATTTATGAGCCAGTGCTTTGAGGTATGAATTAGTAGCTGATTGTCTGTACCTTTTGTCACAAGCTGATGTTATTAGTGTTTTTAGAGAGTTTGTGCGGAGTTTTCCTCTCCACGCTAGTGGTGGGTTGTTCTTGAATTGATAAAAGTTATGTGGTGGAGTCACACCCCTTACACAATCTCATGTGCCTCCAGCTAGTAAATGTCAAGAGTTATGACAGGGATAGCCCTTTTGTGGATTTTTAAAAAAAATGTATTTAAGGTTGGTTCCAACCTTTAGTTCAGGATGTCCACCCCAATGTGGAAGGAAGTCTTATGTGGCTTTCTTTTGAAGGGAAGGAACACATGTTCTTCACTATGCTAGGATAGCTAAGCTCATGGGTTTGGGCAAAACGCTACAATTCTATGATTCTATGTGGCTTGTTTGGGGCTAATAAGCTTGGGGGGTGGGGAGAAATTTCCTATAACAGATTGCTTCTCCTCCAAGTATTCCTTCTCATCTTCATAGTGGTCTCCCACCCTTGAGCACCGTGTTCTTGGTCAGCCAGGTGCCAAACTGGGGATGAACAGGAACTTTTTGGGAGTACGCTGATTTTTGGGTGGTCCCCCCCTCACCACTTCACACTGCTCTGATTTCTATTGGCTTAGTGTGGAATATAGCTTAATTTGGCTGTTTGGTTTATTTGGCATTTAGTTCAGGCATGTAAGAGGTTTAGATAGTGGTTAGCATCCTGAGGTGTGTTGGGTAGAGGGCATAGCTACCTCCTATTGTTGACTGTCTAGTGGGGGCTGTTTGGTTTGGTGCTCCCGGAACCTTGCAGGTGTCCCCTGCTGAATGCTGCACACTGAGATCTTGGGGTTTCCTTTATGGGAAGATGGTTTTGCCACCCTCCACAGCAGTTTGGGTTAGGGAGCTGCTCTGGGGTGGTTTGCCACAATATTTTTCTGCCTGTTAGCATAGGTAATGGTCTGCCCATACTTCTTTTTACTGTAGTCAAAGTTTTCCTTGTTATATTTTAATAAACATGTTGTCTTTAACCATATTATTGCATCAAGTCTTCACTACAGGCGTAAAATGCCTCGTATTCTGGACTTTTAATCTCATGGGAATATTAGAAGCTATTTATCTACCTGAGCTATGGTGAACCTGCTTATTGTGATGAAATTTTATCTGCAGCTAATGATTGCTGCTATGGGCTGTACTTTGACTCAGTACGATCATCTAAATCTGTCATGCATCTCCTCTGAACTGAGCTCACAAAGAGCACATAGTCATGGGTGAATTCTGCACCCTAATGATACTTCTCTCCATGCAGTCAGTTCCCCCCAAAGATATATCTGCAACGTAGATAGTCAGAAAAATAATGTGTGCTATCCACAGGTGTGATTGAGTGGACAGCAGGTTGTAGGATTTTAATTCTGCAATCTGATCCTTTCCTGTTACAACATCTCAAGAAATAGTGCATTGCCCTATGTCCTACGTCCTTTTTAGGAGTGTTGAAAATACATTTAAAAATCTGCCCACTGTCATCCTCTAATTTTGACAAAATTAACAAAAAGTTTAAACTGTACAGCAGAAATATATTTTTAGATGAAATATCAGTGTCTAATCTGTTTTAGACATATCTGCTAATCATGTACATTTGATGTTTGGCATAAAATACTTGACATGAATTTAAATAAATAACACACTGGAGTTATTTAAAGTTATCACTTAAGACAATAATCTGTGGTATTTAAATAAGCTGTGCTACGATTCCATAGACACTATAACTTGACAAGGCAACATTATTTCTCCTAAAGTTCAACATATTTTGTAAAACAGTATGCAATCTTATGTATCAACTTATAATATTAATATATTTAATTATAATTAAGACTTATTGAAACCATACTGTCTTGAAGCTTTTTTCCTTTTTTTTCTAGTCTAGTAATACATAGTTCAGTAAGAGAGATAAAGTATGTGGGTGCAGATGGAAGGATGCTAGTATACCAAGGACATCATCATGTCCGTTTCTCTTTTATTGAAGAAGAACAGGATATTTTAATGCCACCATCATCACAGAAGTGTCTGTGGAGGGGATATATATTAATTGTAAATGTATTATATTGTAACTGTATTGTAACTTTTAAATAAATATTTTCTTAAAATGTCAATTCAGTGACACAATCAAAGAAGATGTGCAAGTTAAAGTTTTATAATTTAATAATTTAATAAAACAACAACCCAAATAAAATAAAATAAAATAAAATAAAATAAAATAAACAATAAATACAAAGTACTTATCTATCATACGATAGATACTCATTGATCATATTGGGAGTTAGAAATGAATTTACTTTTATCTGAACTTTAGGAAAACATGATACACACTATGCGCATTTCCCACATTCCTCCGTAATCAGAAACCTAAAGCAACTCTTTTTAAAAATAAAAAAATGAAAACTTTTTTGGATCTGCCACAGACCATGAAGGAACAACAGCTTTTGGATAACCAAACTGTGAATAACCAACCATAACTGCAGCAAAGACAGACAAGAAAAAGCGGGTATAATTCAGAACCATCCAGACTGAGACAGAAAGCAAATGGGCAACAAGGTGACAAGCGATTCCAGTTTCAAGGCAGCAGCAACTCATAAGAGTCAGGAGGCTGCAGCACCTGGACAGCTCCAAGTGTAATAACTGCAGAAATGTTGCTTCAGCAAAACGACAGAACTAGAGTCAAGTCCAAAGTTATCAGCATAGTACTGAGAACTTTCTTCATATTTTTCTTTTTCTTATTGCCTCATTCCAAGAAAAAAGCCACTTTCCATAATTTCCCCCAAATAATTTCCCATCATTTTTTTCTGGTGGCCTCCATTCCATCCTTCCCTAGAAATGATGCTATTTTCTGGGTTCTATGTGAAGGATGCAAAATGGTGGCCAGGCTACCAACATAGTTACTGATGCAGTATCAGGGGATGGGAAGTCATAGGAGAAGCCCCACTTCTGAGAATCTCTTTGAGAAATTGTTTCCCCAAATTCTCTGACCATAAATAGGGTGGACAATTTTGAGGTGCCATTTGCTAACAATTCTAGATTATTATTATTATTATTATTATTATTATTATTATTATTCTAGATAGAACTCACATGACCCCTTGTTAATCCTGCTCAGTTTCAAAATATATGCCTCCATAAGCACTACCTCTTAAGATGAACATGTGAAAGATTTAAAGAAGTGGTGTTCTGGTGTAGTTAAACAGTAATTGATACCTTCAATATATGTATGTTGTTCACACAGTTCAGTCTTAAAGAAAGTAATCAATCTTACGTGGTTGATGGGCTAATCCAACAGAGCAGTCTGGATAATTGCTTAATGATCTGTACTACCACTCCAAGTTCAGTGGCTTACAACCTGTAATTCTTCTTGGAGTTATTCATGGGTTTCCACCTCAGGGTCTCTTTGGTGGATTTGGATGCTGTGGGTCATCTCATTTTGTAAAAACTCTAAGTGGCACACATAGCTCTCCCTCTCCTCATTTAATCCCCACAACAACCCTATGAGATAGGTTAGGCTGAGAGCCAGTGATAGTCCCAAAGTCACCCAGTGAGCTCCATGAGCATGTGATCTCCCAGGTCCTAGTCCAACACTCTGACTACTACACCACACTGCGTTTCTCCAAGTCAAGTTAGCTAGTAGAGGATGGTGTGGGTAACAGTGGGCAAACTGTGTCTTTAAATAATGCACATTAGATTCAAATTCTAAGGTATTATGGTGCTGAGGGATATGCCAAACCTTCCTTATACCTAGTTTTACCTAAATTATTATTTTTTATCAGAAAACAAAGTATTGACAGCTGTTTGAACTAACTTTTGCATATGCTAGTCAGAAAGAGAAAGAGAGAAAGAGAAATTTAGATGTAGCTGGATGTGCATCTTAGATAACCCTTGACAACTGCATATAATGGATGCAAAGAAGAGCAGTGAAACTGACAAGTTTCCCCTTCACCTCTTCATTTATTCCACAGAAGCCTCCTCACAATAGAGTTGAAATTGACAACAGATTTGAAATGCATGAGTAGCACTGAAAATGTAAATTATAAAATGAGCAAGCTGCAATATTGAAATGCCAATAAGCAAGTATCAGCCAGCCACTTTAATGTGCATTCATTTACAAACTGCTAATTTAGGATTTTTAAAAATGTAGGAAAATGTCCCGAAAAATGAGGATTGCTGAGACACTTTCTCTGTTTAAAGTTTAAAATGTACTCCAATTCAAGTCCTTCACTGTGTGCCCACAAAGAAATATTTCTATAAGCGTGTGTCATTTCTTTCCCCCCACAAGGATTACAATTCATGTAATATATGCTCTAATGTTGGACACTAAACAATGCAGTGAAAAGGCTAGAGACATGATTTAATGGAAAAGTCTGGCATATGGATGATACCATTTATTAATATGCACAGAGAGGCTTATATTTATATATCATATGTCAAAAGTTGGTTGAAAATGCTCTTTATAACTACAAAATACCACTGTGCTCTCATCTTCAGCAGTTATGAACCATATGCATCTTGCATATATTCTGCATCCATCTAATGAACAAGTGACAAATTTGTTGCTAATTTCACTGGTTCCAAAAGATCTTTCCCATCATCATCATAATCTAGCCAACTTATCATAACAAATTGGATCTTAGGAAGAGTTGAAGTTGTTAGTCGTGGTTTGTTATTAGGTTATTGGACACTTTAGAGCCCAGTATTGTTGCAGTATTTTTGTCAGTATCTTATTTTCAATGAAATTAGTTTTTTTTAATTATTACATCTATATAAAGGTTTCCTAAAATTCAATTTCCTCCAGACTGCTCTTCCTTGTCCTTCTGAAGAGCAGCAGATGTTAAAACAGTGCTCACTAAATACATG
The DNA here is from genome assembly GCF_964106645.2 of Podarcis pityusensis. Taxonomy (NCBI): domain Eukaryota; kingdom Metazoa; phylum Chordata; class Lepidosauria; order Squamata; family Lacertidae; genus Podarcis; species Podarcis pityusensis. Next base: position 48,096,544 of record NC_138029.1, on the reverse strand, counting down.
AGAGACATATGTTCAATTGCATTATTTGTAACAACCATGAAATATATCTGACATAAGACATTCAATATAGTCATCAGAGTAAAGTAGTAGAAATATTTCTTTTAAAAAAGGTTTATTGAGTTTCAGATAATGAAATTCACACACCCTCTGGTTTGAATATTACATTCAATGTATCTGTTTCCTTTCCCTTTTCTAAACCTTTAATACCTTTGAATCAACATAAGAAATAGCTACTCTATGGAGAGATATTTTAAAGCTTGTATGCTATGTCATTAGCTTGGCATTTTAAAACCAATCCACTGATAGGGATCCATGTGTATAACCAGGTTTCCACATGGGCACCACTTGCTAGATGATTAAATATCCAGTATGCACACAGTATATGAGTTTTCAAAAGATGTGTTGGCATAAAATTGAAAGCATGTTGGGATGCACTGAAGTGTGGATGTGTCTATGTATGCTTCATTGCTTTCAATGGAATGCAGAACCCTATCCACATGCTGGCATAGTTAGTTACAGGTAAATAATATCTCTATTTCCTTTAAGTACAGCTGGTTTAGAATATTGTGTATTGCTGTAAGTGGGCTTCCATTTTTCTAAAGGCCTCTGCCAATGTCCTTGTAAAACTAACACCACAGAGACCATATTTCTGATTAAATGTGCTTTACATTGCACTGTATAAAACACAATCAACTCAGTCCATCAGGAGATATTGTTTGGGAAAACTTCCTAAAATAAAAACATATTTGTGCTGGAAGGGAACTAAATTATTGCCCAAATAAAGCCCAAAATGGGCATGACAAAAGACCATGTTTCTACATCTAAAGGTGCAGGTGAGGACTTACTAAAGAACATTACAGTCCAGCAGGCTCAGTTTCTGATATTAATACTGTTGTTCTGCTGGTGCAGACAATTATCCAAAGCCTTCCTAATGTCTGATTCTATCCAATTTATTTTCTTTCAGTAAAGAAGATAGCATGCACAACTGCCAGTTAAACTGTTGCACATCCTATGGAGAGATGGAGAAAAACAGAAGCTGAATACACATCATAATACAGTTGTACCTTGGGTTACATACACTTCAGGTTACAGACTCTGCTAACCCAGAAGTAGTACCTCGGGTTAAGAACTTTGCTTCAGGATGAGAACAGAAATCGGGCTCCAGCGGCGTGGCAGCAGCAGGGGGCCCCATTAGCTAAAGTGGTGCCTCAGGTTAAGAACAGCTTCAGGTTAAGAACGGACCTCCAGAACAAATTAAGTTCTTAACCCGAGGCACCACTGTACACATCAATGAAGCATGCTTCTAAATTGAAAACCATGTGACTAAAATGAACATACATTTGAACGTGCATTGAAATTCACACTCAAGTGTGGATGGTATCTGTTTGCACTGCATAAAGGTTAAGGTAAAGGACCCCTGACAGTTAAGTCCAGTCGCGAAAAACTCTGGGGTTGCGGCACGCATCTCGCTTTACTGGCCAAGGGAGCCAACGTTTGTCCGCAGTTTTTCCGGGTCATGTGGCCAGCATGACTAAGCCTCTTCTGCCGAAACCAGAGCAGTGCACAAAAACACCGTTTACCTTCCCGCCGGAGCAGTACCTATTTATCTACTTGCACTTTGACATGCTTTTGAACTGCTAGGTTGGCAGGAGCTAGGACAGAGCAACGGAAGCTCACCCCATCACGGGGATTTGAACCGCCGACCTTCCGATCGGCAAGCCCAAGGCTCAGTGGTTTACACCACAGCGCCACCTATGCACTGCATAGGGTTCCCATATTTCAAGAAGTACAAATCTGGACCACGGTTGCTCCAAAGTTGTCGGGAGATTGGCAGTGGTGATTAATGGGGTGGTGAGCAGGCTTCCAAAATCACTGTCTAGGAGGCAATAAGGAAGTGACCGCTGCATAGCACTTCAGCTTCTGCCAGGGAACAGATGAAATCCTGAACATTTACTATTAAATTGAAAATTCCTCCCGGCCGCCAATTTAGCCCCCCCCCCCAACATTACTGGATCTTTTTGGTTTATATGGTGACCCTAGCACTGTACTGCTTTCATTGGCTAAGTGCTAGAAAACACTTTCTCACAGTCAACACATAAATACTACAGTATCTTCATGGCAAGAGCTGAACAGGGACATATATGGTGATTTGGAAGGAGATAATCCTTGCAAAGCCTGGCAGACCAAGCAGTATTAGATCCGTGAAATGCAGGGACATCCACACAGAATGACCATCTCAGCCATAGAAAACTGAATGCTAGAGTCACACAGATTCTGGCTCTTGGGCCAACAGGCTGGGCAGACACATGACATCACACAAAGCTGCATCCTATGAGAGCACAATACAAATTCTAATAATCACAGAGGTTTCTCATGCCAAATCATAATGAAATTTTGGAGGTGATAGTTTCTGAGGTAGAAAGCTGAAAACCCAATCTGTCAACCATACAGGATAGACATTGCCATCAAACGTAAGCACAATGTGGCTAATGTGTTCTACATGTAGTACTTAGACCAGATTTCAAATTTGTAACAAACTGCTGTTCTGCCACTCCAAATAACTTAAGATTTCTGCCACATTCCAAAGGTGAAAAATAATTCCAGGTCATGAAGGAAAACATTTACCCATTAATAAGCCTCTTCTGATCTGTTCACTTTACCAGTTAGTAAGCTTCACTGCTTTCAGTGGGACTTCTTCCTGATTAGACATATATATGATTTTATCAGAAAAAGCATTAACAATTTAAAAATCAAGTCTTTAAACTTGCCGATTCATGACTGATGAGTGACACCATAGTAAAAGATATTTCATGCTAACCTAAAAATCATAACTAACAATAATTAGGGAAGGCAATTCTAAGCTACTATGACTGTTTAGTCAACATGTGTTTAATGTGTGTTCCTATTTCACCCACCACACAGAGATGTATCAGGTTTTCCTCAAAACACAAAACAATTGTTGGAGTTTTCATCTCACATTAGCTAAAAAGGGCTTTATGATTAAATAAGATCAGCCCTGTCATTTATAACAACCACAACAAGGTAATTAGGCAGTAAAGAAAACCATGAGAGAGAGAGAGAGAGGAATAAACATTTTTCAAAATTCTGGTTCAGAAAGTGGTTTCTGACCAGTCTTCATTGGAATGCCATTCTTAGCATTTTACATAAACTTGTTCATTATTGACAGAAGCTGTCAGTGACGGTCACTAAAAATCCACTGAAGTTATTCCCCATACATAAAAATATTATGAAATCAATAATTTAAACTATTTAGTGACAATGTAACAAAATTTGTATTACCCTACAAACAGCAACATAACCAGGCTTGATGTGAAAAAGTCTTTTCAGGCACAGTCTGCAATTGGGGGGGGGGGGGGATTCACAGACTAAAGACATAAGCTAATTTAGTGCCAATAAAGTCAAATGGACTAAGTGAACCTATATTTTATATCTCACACACACACTGATTCCAGACATGTGGCTCCTACTGCTACCTAATTATTGCTCTTCTATTGCAAGTGACTTTCCACACTGTTGGGAATACTTAGTTTTTTGCTACCCGTTGCATCCAGTTGTGTCCCTCTACTCACAGAAGGCACTTTGATCCAGTAGATCAAAGGGTCGTAAAATGGCAGCCACTGCTAAGAGTGATGAGATGTATAGGTTTACTTTCCAGTAAGTCATTGACAATGTCAAAACTTTGCCCTTTAAAAAAGATGGAAGAGACAGCTCCATCCACAGATTCTGTTCTACTGAAAAACACTGAACTAATAATTGTATGATGATGTCATGTGGATGTGCTAGAAAGAGTGAGTGAATGAAGCATGGCAATTCCACACTAAACACCTAGTGAAAAAACATGCATGCATACACAGAGATCTGGATTTACATCCCAACTATAATTTTCTCTCTTTAACTGATATTAAAATCTAGTTTATTTCATGCAAGTTTAAAATCAATTAACTTTTAATTAAATTAAATAGAAACAGTTCTGGTGCGTTTGACGGAAACCCCAGTATCCTGACATTAATCGAGTCAGAGCTTTCTAGGTCATATCCAATGATGAGCACCAACTTACACAATGATGTCTTTGTACAATGCAACATCCCCTTCTTGTCCCTTCCCTGCTGCCCCCATGCATCCCTCAGAATCTGCCCCAGAGGGCCTCTCATGGAAAAATCTGAATGGAAAGCTGCTGTGGAAAAGGATATGCCATCCTATGGGTTTAAGATCAGATTCAGGTCAATCAGGTCAGAGTATCACAGGCCGCGGGATCACATTCATCCAGTGCTTTACCAGCTGCACTGGCTCCCAGTGGAGTACATGGTCAGGTTTAAGGTGCTGGTTTTGACCTTTAAAGCCCAATGCGGCCTAGGACCCTTGTACCTACGTACCTGGTACCTCTTACGAGGACCGCCTCTCCTGGTATGCCCCGTGGAGGACCTTAAAGTCCATAAAAAACAACACTTTGGAAGTCCCAAGCCCCAAGGAGATTAGATTGGCCTCAACCAGGGCCAGGGCCTTTTCAGTTCTGGCCCCGGCCTGGTGGAACGCTCCGTCACAAGAGACTAGGGCCCTGCAGGATTTTACATCTTTCTGCAGGGCCTGCAAGACGGAGCTGTTCCGCTTGGCCTTTGGGCTGGACTCAGTCTAACTCCCCCTCTCATTTTTTTTTTTTAATGAACCCTTACATGGGATTTTGTATATAAATTTTCCCTCAGCTCTTTTTGCTGGCCCATGTAGGACCAGCATGGATTTGACGTTTTCTCCCCTTATGGCTTTGATCTATAGGCTACCACTAAAACGAGGCTGCATTTAAGCTGCATTTTAAACTGTATTCTAACTTAAATTTTAATCAACTGGTTTTTTTGGGGGGGGGGGTTGTTTTGTTTTTTAAAATGTTTTTACTGTATTTATATTTGGTGTTAGCTGCCCTGAGCCCAATCTTGGCTGGAGAGGGCGGGGTATATATAAAATTTTATTCTTATTCTTATTCTTATTCTTATTCTTATTCTTATTCTTATTCTTATTCATATAAAATACTCTTGGTTCCTAATCCTACAATATTTCCTTCCTTCCCCTGCCTCCACTATTCCCACTTATAGAACAGCCACTGGAAGCCTTGTGGAAATCATTCTGAACACTCTAAAAAGGGATAATAGCTTACATAATAAATTATCAGTGTTCTCCTATCCAGAGACTAATCAAGTTTACACATGATTAGTTTTAACAACATTTCAACTAAGGCCAAAGACTGTTGACTTGTAAACAAGCAACTCTTAGCCTTGAAGGTAATATGGAATGTCTAATGGGGAAATTAAAACAGAACAGAGATTCATAAATTTATGTTCAATTTCAGTTTCTTGGAACAAATGAAATACATTTATAATGATCAAAAGCCATTTTTGAGTTATCTACCAAACATCACCGTTATTTCTTTTTATCTCCCACGACTAGCATTTTCCACTACAGAGGAGGTGCTTCTTGAGTAGAAAACTATGATCTCAAATAGCTGCTCACGAAGGATTTCTTAAGTACAGGTGGTGCACTGAACAAAACACAAAATGTGGTAATGGGAGAAGCAGGTGGATCAGAAAATAAGGCTGACATGCCTGACAGTGTGATGGATAGAAGGCAACTCCTGGAAGATGCATGCAAGGGTCAGGGTTTCACAGGGCAAGAACAAGGACAAGAAGATATGAAAGCTGAAGTCAGCCAAAGAATTTGAGGAACAGGGAGGAGGAGTACAATAAGAAACTAAACGCTGGATAATTGTGTAGCTATTTGGTTGCTTTTGTAACTCAATTTCTTGGCTTAGAAATCTCAGAAACTGTAAATATTCTGCCTTTCTGCAATTTGCACGCATGTACTATTGCACCTACTACAGAATCGTAGTCTGATTTAATTATTAAAAGCAAAAAAAGTTGTTAAAGATTGTTCAGTAGTCAGAAGGGAACTGGACATATTTTCCCAATTTAATTAGACATCGGACCACGGCCTTCTGATGACTGTACACCTGTCCTTCTTCCTCCAAGTGTAAATTCCATTACCGCATGATTCTCACTTCTGTTTACCCTCAATTTTTTATGGTAGCTATTTCCTAAGCAGTGTAGCACATTAAGTGAATTATATTTATGCAAAACTCCTTATTTAGATATTTTATTCATTTTATTTTGGTCTAGAGATTTGGATTTGTGTGCCGAAGTTAAAAGACAGTGGTGGTATGTGCAGCCTGTGTTGTGGTCCCCCCCCCTCCTCACCTATGCATATGAAGGAGAGAGTAACTCCTTGCCATTCAGTTTTAAATTATTAAATTATCAATGGATTTTTCAGCATCCCTTGTCTTCCCCCGATCAAGCGTAATTTATTTTGAAGTACAGTGGTACCTCAGGTTACATACGCTTCAGGTTACATACACTTCAGATTACAGACTCTGCTAACCCAGAAATAGTACCTCGGGCTAAGAACTTTGCTTCAGGATGAGAACAGAAATCGTGCTCTGGCGAGAGGCCCCATTGGCTAAAGTGGTGCTTCAGGTTAAGAACAGTTTCAGGTTAAGAACAGACCTCCGGAACGAATTAAGTACTTAACCCAAGGTACCACTGTAGTTGCAGTGTAAATTTTGATACAGATAAGACATGTTAATCAGAGAAACAAGAACACTTTTAATATTATATTAAAAGTGGCTTGCAGATTTCACAAAAAGCTCATTATTTATAAAGAAATAAGGGGTTTCAGTATTATTCATAAAAAAATAAGGGCTTTGGCCATGAATAAGCAAAAATCTACCTAGGACTTTATCAAACTTTGTTGCTAATCAAAAGTCTTTCAGGATTTTAGTCTATTACGCTCTCTCTATCTCTTTTTAAGAAAGAAAATGATAAAGGGAGAAAAGTGGTCAGGCTGAGATTTTATTGTCAAAGATGTTTCCCTTTTGATCTTACATCAGGGTAGCAGGGCTTAGAAGGAAGAATAGTGTATAATATTTTGAATGCAGAATGATCAATCTGCCTGTGCATGCTATGTGGTTAAAATTCAGTGCAGCAACTTTAGCCTGCTTAAAAGTAGCCTGACTGCATTATGATTAACTGTATGGGGAAAAGTTACCTTTATTATTAAACTTATTTATGTAAAATAAGAAATAGGATTCCTTTTCTTTTTATTGCAAGGACTTCAGCTTGGGAGGAGACAATCAGCCCTCCTGCAGATACCTTTTTATTTAGCCTCCACCTGCCTGAGCACCTTGCCTAGGATAAAGTCCAAAAATGTTGTAAAAATAGCATGAAAATATGCTGCAGGTGTCTCTTTTATTGATGGTTTTTAAATTTTGATATTTTTAAAAAATGTATGCTATACCATCCTTTACACAGGATGACAATTATCAAAAAATAATATGCAAGGGTGTTGAGCAGCCAGTTAAGTACTGGCACCAACTGTTTCTTATGTGCCATCAAATATGTTGTAGAGCTGCTTGATCATAAATATACATTCTGAGGAGACCTAATCATGCAACCATGACCTGCAAAATCATGCATTTTCACTTGAGTGGAGGATAAAAATAATCAAAGCTACAAGGAGAATCATATGCAAAGTCATTATGGGGGTAGACGAAGAGTTGGGTGAGTTCTTCAGGACTAGTGGCGCTTACAACAAAGCATGTTTAGCAAGAATTAATATAAGCCCAGGAATATATATATATGTGTGTGTGCGTGTAAACATGGTGCATTTTGCAACAGGGATATTGCAGTAGTTCTTTAGTTACCCTCAATATACAGCATATGCAGGTGCTTGTGAAAATGAAGCTTTTCTTGTTCAAAAATGTGCTTTTAGCAACAGGAAAAAGAATGAGTTGCTAGTTTCTCCCTTAGTGATAAGAAAACAACTTCAGTCTGCAACTCATCACAGTTGCTCTCACTGCTAACTGTTGACTAAAGTGGTGTTGTTGCTCCAGGGAATAGTTATAGTCTTAAATACATAAAATAAGGTTAAGAGAAAACATAGGAAAGATGAAGTTAGTTTTCTTTCTAGCAGATACCTAAAGCTGAGTTGCACACTTTACTTGTGCTGAAAGGCCTTTCTTTATGCCATTAGTTTGCATATCTGAGTTCTTTCACATGTGCACTGCATTGTAGCCTGCTTATTTAAGAGTGAGTACCACTGAACTCAAGTGGATCTTCTTGAGTAAGCAATAGCTATGACTCCACCAAGTGGAATTCAACATTGTGCCAATATGATAGTCCTGTTAGCACAAGCATTTCTGCTTGCCAGACAAAATGATATTCCCTCTTCCCAGTTCCCATGTTTTCTGAGGGTTCTCCTGACCCCCTCCAAACAGATCTGGGGAAGGGTGTGGGAAGAGGGAGGGAGTCCCATTGCACTAGTGGGACTCATTGTGCTGGTTTCCTCTAGGAAACAACTTAGTTGATTCCAGCTTGATGTAGTCTTGTGTTACAATGGCTTAATTTTTAAGAAATGTACTGTAAATACTCAGTTTAAAAGGAACTAAAGATGTCTACAGTTTCTCAAGCATTATGCAATAAGCCCTTACACGGTGCTGGGTCATATACACGCTTATCAGAAGTCTCAGTATGTTCAACAGGGCTTATACTCAAGTTACTGTGTTCTTTATTGGGTTAAGGGAGTTGAAGTCCAGCAACATCTGGAGGTCCACAACTTCCTTTTTCTTCCTCTAGTCTAGATCATGTCTATGGAACCTTTGGCCCTCCAAACGGAGACAAATGATAACTCAGCCACCAGAAGTCTGAAGTGAAACAATCCAGACTAATTTCTACTAATTTGCATGTCTGTTTGCAGAGAAAACCTTAGTGCAGGCACAGCTGTTCAAGCTCTGTCCTACCTTGTTCATGTAGAATGATTAATAATGGCCACATTCAATATAGCATTCCTCCATTTTTCCTTTGCTAGCCAAGGAGACTTCTATTAAGAGGCTTAAAAACCCATGCCACAGGTGCATATGTACCTTATTTCCTCAGTCTACATTCATAGCTGCAATGAATTGGAAGTTATCATCTAAAATTACTCTCACATTTTGAACTTTAGGTCTCCTGAATGGTCCAAGATGGCTTTCTCTATTTAGCATAGGGAGTTATCTGTGACAGAAAAATGTAAACTCCCTTGGCTAGACACATGAATCCTCCCCACATGCTTCCCGCCACACACTTCATCCTACGTATCTCTAACACTAGCATTCAAACTTCCTGTGTCTGTCAACTGCATGAAAGTGTCATACTGATTACAATTTATATTTGATTTTTAAAAAGGTTCATTCCACTTGGTAATGTGATAACAAACATTCAGGTATGAAGTGTCCTTAATACCAGATGTGGAAGCACACTGTGATGTTAAAGTTCACATTTTACTCACTAAGGTTAAATCTAAAGCATATGTTTTAGTAACCTTTATATTAAGTTCATCTTATGCAAAAATGCATGTTGTGTTCATGCTGCATAATTTTAAAAGTGGTGGGAAGAGGATTGTGGGATCCAGGAGGTATTTTACTGAGGCTACAGATTGGTAGGAGCAGGCACAGTGTCACTGTTTCTGATAAGAAATTTCAGGGATGAAATAATGCTGAGCCAAATTTTTCAGTACGAATGTTCATCTCAAAATCACTCCTCTATTGCCCTCATTTCACCCCTAACCTCTGCCCCCTTTGGCAGCCTGGCCCAGCATGTGACAACATCTAAACTAGTGCTCAAATAACTTCTGAACAGGTATTTTTGAGACGGTCAAAACTTAAATTTATTAAGTGGTGGTGTAGATTAATTCATGTCATTAGTTAGTGCCCTATTGTTGTTACAAAGTAGAAGCATAGGTAAGACTAGCTTTGTTCTTTGTCTGAATTAAGAATATAAGAAAAAAGCATGCTGGATCAGTTAAGCATCCGTTTTTCACAGTGGCCAGATGCATTTCACAGATGCTTATGGGAAATCCACAAGCAGGACCTGAATGCAACAGTGCTCTCCTCTCTTGTGATTCCTCAGTGTTTGGTATGTCGTTTGTATGCCAATCCCTTTCTTGCTTACTAGTTTTGTTAGTAAGCCTTTACATTTGGGTAGCAGCTCATAATATCCACTTTGCAAAACCAGGAACTAGTCTGTTTTTAAAGAGAAAAATGTAAGGAATATATACAGTTCAGTCAGTATGGAATTAGTATTCCAGGTCATGCTATTCTGTTTCCCACAAGATGCCCTAAGGCTACAGGAACATACAAGATTTTCTCTCTCTCTCTTACCCACCACCTATTTGACAGATCAGTGTAGACATTACACAAACTACATGTTTTTTGAAACATGGTCTGATTGTTCAAGCTTTGTTCAAGGAGTTCCCAGACTATTTTTTTTTTAATGAAAAATTGGCCAACATCAGTTTTAAACGGAACAGATGAGGAAGTCTATGTTCAAAAGCTTTATCCATTTAAAATCCAGGTCCATTTTATGGCTAGCGTTTAATCTATTATATTCTAGGGTAAAAAAAAGAAAAGAAAAGAAAAAAGAAACCTACAATATCCTAGTAATTCAAGTGCAATAGTAGAATTCCAAGAACTTTAGTGGAGACAAGATAAATACCATACTGAATGTAACTTATACCCCCATGTATCCTTTTGAATACATGCAAGATATTTTCTTTTCCTCCTCCCTCACCCTCAAACCCTCACTCTCACTCTCTCACTTTCTCTCACTTTCTCACACACAGTGTGTCTTTGTCTCTTAACTCTTTCTCTCTCACACAATTCTTGTTGATAAAACTTCTTGTGACTTTTAAGCACTTAAGCCAGTCTAATTAGACTGAAATTTGTGTCCTACCTTTCTTCTGTAACATAACTCAAGGATAGGGTTGCCATATTTCGAAAAGTGAACATCCGGACACAAAAGTTTTTGAGCTTTTCTTAGTTTTACCCAAAGTTGTTGAGCTTTTTATACAAAATCTCAAAAAATAAAATAAAATTGAAGTTTTTGAGCTCTGACACTGCTTCAGACTGCAGTATTCCGGCTATGTCCGGGAAATTCCAGATGTATAGCAACCCTACTCAAGGAGGAGTGCATGTGGTTCCCAGTTGATCAGCACTGAGCCAGGCACTAACCAGACTCAGATTCCTTAGCTTCAGCAAAGTGATGGCTTCCTGTGCCTTTAGACGATACCTAGGACCATTTTTTTTATATAAATTGCTATAATGTAATAATACACACACAAAATAAAAATTATGTTTCTTTCATTGTTAAAAATCAAATACATTATTTACTCTGAAACAAATGAACTTCGTATATCTTAATTTAGTTGCCCTAAATAATGTATGTTTTATGAAATTGAGACTAAAAGAATGGGCAAATAAACTTAAAATTAATTATTGAAATCTCTAATTCTGTCAGAGTGGACAATTTCAACCTAATTTTCAATTCAGATTTCTAGACTCTCTTTTGACACTACACATAAAAAAGAGAGTATTCTTTTCTCCCCTATAATTAGATAAGTGCTGCATCATTCTGCTACAATAGTAGCAACATTACACTTAAGAGTTGGGCATATTTCAAATTTGCAAATGATTCCTGGGAAAGTCTGCAACATATGCACACTCAGTATATACAAGATTCTTTAACATGCATTTTGCAACATGATAGAACAATATTAGTTCAGATCAAAATGTGGGCCATCTACTAGTATGTATTTCTTAAAAGAAAAGTGAGCTATAATTTACATGTTTGCATCAGGGCCAGTCTGCTCATGAGGCGGGATAGCAGCCACCTTGGACAGCAGAAGCCCAAAGGCAGTGTCCCTGTGGACACCCAGTTCACCCCACCACTGGAGAAGAAGCTATGTTGGCAGCAGTGCCAGCTTCCAGTGAGATTCCACTGAGAGCTGCCATTGTTGCAGGCACCACCACACAAACCAGGCAGGGGAGGAGATGGCCTGGCCTGGCGGATTGTTCCCATTTCACCTCAAGTGGTGAAACAGAATGCACCACTGCTGAAATGTAGCGTATTTCACAATGTCTTTTATAAATCTAAACAAACATCCTTCACCACATGGGCATCATACCTGCTAATGGAGGGATCCTATAGAGTTTGACCAAGTCATATTTTCATTTCCACCTTTAGTGTGAACACAGGCAGCTGTATCCTGAATGAGCAGAGGAGAAGGCCTTCAATTCAACGTTCATCCACTTGGTGCTCTCCAGATGTTTGGGGTTACAACTCCCATCAGACCTAGCTGGTGTGATGACACCATGCTCCAAATTCACTAATAACCACTCTCAGATAGCACTGGGGGGAAAGCACCCTACAGCAGAACTGACAGGAGGCTGAACTATAGCCACTCAATACTACTATCTGAAACCAACCCTGCAGGTAGGAGCAGAATTATGATTAACACAGTGCTTCTAATTCCAATCCACAGAGTTGATCCAGGAGGATACCACTGAAAATGGTATCAAAAACTGCTGACAGTTCAAGGAGAAGCAACACGTTTGCACTCTTCCATTCCTCCATACCCAATAAAGATTATCAAGGCAACAAATACTAATTCAGTCCCCCAAGCTGGTCTGCAGTCAGACTGCAATAAATCCAGATAATATTTTTTTCCCCAGGAGTGTCTGGAGCTGAGCTGCCTAGAGTTCAACAGGGAAAAAGGTGTCAAAGATCTCTGGGTCCAGGGTAGGGCTTTTCAGGAGCAACAAACATGCTATTGCCTCTTTAAGAGAAAGCAGGCACCAACTTCAAGCAAAAGCGTGTTAACTACAATCTAATCAACTTTCCCTAATGAGTTTGAGTAGGCTGGGATGGGCATATGTTACTAAAATACCTTTTTCAGAAACTGATGCCACCAGACAACACAGTACATGAAAAATCTTTACTGAATCTGTCATAATAACTGTGTCCAAGTAGTCATGGAGATGAATGACCTTATCTCAAAGTGCCTTATAAGCTTGTCACAGCAGATATCTGGGTATGGTTGCACTTAAGACATGGGCCAGAGAGATTTCACCTTTCTTTCCTTCCCCCTGCTTCAGATGGTCCACCAACATTGTGGAGAAGAATTTGGGGGCATACAGAGGTCTGCGGGGAAGGGGAATGAAGGCAAAGTCCTGCTCTGCTCACACATGAATAGCATTGGCCATGCCCCAATATAACTTGCAAACAAGGTAAACAGCTAATAGTCAACTCACATTTTAATAACACGGAGTGCTGCTGCTTTCCTATTTACAGTATAATGTACTGACCTCTCAATGATGGTAGCAGTTGCTAGATGGTTTCTCCCCCCCCCCCAGCACAATCCAGCTGATCACATACAACATTTACAATACCTTTCATATATGTTTATAATTATTATTAAAAACAAAATATAACTGAATGCATTTTGAAAACATCATGGCTTCTAACTTGGCATCCTCCCCACCTGTTCAAATGTTGCTTGCAACTCACTGTCACTGCATGCAGACCTTTTAAAAATGGATTTTATACAATGTAAATGACTGGTGCCTTTCTGCCAGAAATTATTAATTCTGCATCAGATGACAGGGTGACGAGAGAAATACAGCCAGCCACCTGCAGCTGGTATAATCTGTATACGTATCTAAATGCCCCTTTCCGTATTAAGTATTCTAGAATATATTAGTGTATCTCCTGTAACAGAACTTTTAGTATGCCTTTAATGTTACGCTTATGAAATGTGGGTTGTATTTCACCTTCACTCTTGGATACTGGCTATATAGTTTTGCTAGAATAAACCAACATTTCACTTTAGAACCAACTCCAGTTATGTGTTACATATGAATTCTGGGAAATGTGGTTTGTTTTAGACAAAATTAATTAAAACAAACCAGAATCAAATTCTGATTTGATATTCTCACTTGTTAACTTCATTTGGTTTGAACAAACCATAGTCTGCTGGGTCCATATGTAGCACAGAACTGTTGTTTGTTCTGTAGTTGAAGACTTCAACCTCCTTTTGTATATGAAAAAAAAAAATAGCGGGCGAGTGTGAGAGTAAATGTTTTATCAATCAATTGATCAGGCCATAGTCAGACTGTTCAGTATGCCACTTAGCTCATTTCAGGCAATAAACTGACCATAGTTTAACTAATTGCAAATGAGTTGTGGCGAGCCTTGAGCTTGTATACTTCCCCTCTAACTGTAAAAAGAGAGTGAAACATTCTGCTTTCATTTTAGAACAAACAACAGTTGCAACTTTGGTATGCAGATCTATGGTTTCTTCTAACCCAAGGAAATGTTGTAAGCCACCCAGAGTGGCTGGAGAAACCCAGTCAAATGCTATAAATATCATCATAATCATCATCATTTGTTAAATGAACCAAGCAGGAGCTGCTTTGATCCTGGTTTGTTAAATCAGCTTTGGTTAAAACAGATCCCATTGAAGAACTATGGTTTGTTTCTAGGTGAAAGTAGAAGCTCTCACTCTCTTCCTATTGCACACAAACACAGAAAGGAGGACAGCAGTGTGGATGTATGGGGTTCACCATGATTCATTTGCAGTCATCTAAAGTTCAGATTCTAAACTATTGATTTTATCTGAAGTAGGTTATATATTTCTCCTATTTACTAGTTAACTAAAGGTCTGCAGATATAAATTCTGTTGCATTCTTAACTCTGGAGATAAAAGCAAGTGTGTTGTCTTCCATTCCCAAATGTAGCTGAGAACTCGCTTCATAAGACAATGTTTGCTATATGTAATAATCACCAAGAGTTATTTCCTAGCTCTTCGAAGTAAAGTGGAACTTATAACTGCATGCTGTATTTGCTGTTGAGATGCCAAATTGTATCCCCTTTTGGGGATGATTACTACATTATTAATGTCATTCGATAAAACTTAAAGGAACCAATTTATTACTTTAACATATAGATTGCCTTCTTCTGTGAAAAAGAATCTATAGATAACAATATAAGAGATTTTATATGAAGAAATCAATACACTGTTTATCCAAAAAGTCTGTTTTCTAATATTGAGGAAGTCAGGAAAGAGAATTTACAAAAACAAAAACAACCATATCTGAACATTAGTGACACTGGGAATTCCCAACAAAGACCAATAATACTATACAAAGATCAGCTAATAGAAGAGGCCACAATATATTAAGAAATGCCTCTAGTGGATTAAATGAGACCAGTGTTGCAGCTATACTTTCATTTTAAAGAATGCTGTTTTGAAACCCCATGTAAAGAAGAACTGCAAGAGTAAAAGCACAATGTGCCATAAGACTAGAGACCACTGGTGCACAAAGACAGTCTTTTATATGACTGAAACAGCTTGATACATGCACAAAGTCATTTAGTACCTTACCTCCTACATATACTGTTTTTAGGTCTACTATATGTGAATTGTTCTGCACAGTTAGAAATCAAAACAAATGATTCGTTGATGTTAATTGCCGTGGAAACATAACAATGTGAACAAAAGATCCCCCCAAAACTTGATTCCCCCTGTGCGTTGTGTCCTAAGTAAGAATGATGTATTTTTCTATATATGTATACCAGAACAAGTATTTTACAAGAGGCACTCATAGTTAGACTGAAAAATTGCATTTCATCTCAATTCATGAAATGATCTCATTAGTTTTACAGCAAACACTTGTCATATTCTGTAAATGTGCTGTTGGTTAACTTGTAAACTACCCCAAAGCACTTGAATTAAAAAGTTGTCTATTAATTTATAAAATAAATTATGTATTATTTTACTTTTTCTCTTTGCATTACACAAGCGGGGGGGGGGGGGAGCTTTTTTCCAAAAAGAATTTGACAGCTATATTTACACAGTAAATGTTAAATTGTAAATGTTCACTACCACAATCCTTACACTTGAATAAATCTTGACTTCTGGGTAAAATTATTGTTAAGAAGGTTATTTATTATTATTCTATACTTGTGTTACATTATCACATTCACCTCTAGCAGTTACTATATATATCCATTACTTTTCAAAGGTCAGTGGGAACTGGCTGGTAATACTGCGTTCTAGTGACTCTCCATTTAATTTGCAAAAAAGGGCTTGAACGAACTGACAGAGGAATCCTGAACAGATTTACTTAGAAGTATATCACACTGATTTCAAGGCTGAGATCCTAAACACACTCACTAACTTGGAACAGAGCACAGTTATATCAATGAGACTGAATTTTAAGAAATGTGCTGAGGATTAGGATATAGGTCATTCTCTCTTAGTTTAGCCTCCATCACTCTAAAAACGGGGGTGGGGGGAGAAACCTTATTACAATGTCAGCTCAGACACCTCCAGTCTTTTCCAAATACAACATGAGTCCTAAGACGACAGACAAATCTGACTGTCAGCCGCCTCAGATCAATACTCCTGGAGCAGTAGTAATTCTCTCTCTGACCCAACAACTGCAGGCACCTTTTGTCTGCCTTCCTATGTAGCTATTTGACTTCTGGAGGAGGGTACAGAGATTTAAAGCATAGGTCATTCTGCAAGGGGGATCATTTGTGACAGTATTCTCATCCAACTATTCTTCCCTTCACAACATATAAAAGATGAAAGTTGTGCTTCTTGCAAATAAAACTAGCATCCATCTCTTACCTTTGTCTTTTTGTCTTTTTTTTTGGTAGTAACAAGATTCTAATTCCATAAAGTTGAGCAAAACAAATATTTGCAGTTATATTCCATTATATTTTTAGTCTCTTTAGAAGTTCACTCTTTTAAAACAACTAGTCCAGTATATGCATTTAGGAAAATACATCACCCTGATTTAGGACACAAGTGGTTCATTTTGGGAGTCAACCATTTGTTTCACATGCCACTATTGTCCTCTTCTATTTATATAAGTTCATATCACACTCAAGTTACTTTAATGAACTAAAAAGACAATCTTATTAATTTTAGTATAGAAGTTATGACAGAGGGTTTTTTAAATAAAAAATAGTGATCCAACTATATAACAGTTCTGAGTCATATGAGCAAAATGAAGTCATGGTGGGTTTTTGTGTTTTAAACTGTGAAGTGTGAACATCTGTATTTCATGCATTGCTTTTTTAACCTAAGAAATAATATACTGATTTGCATATTCACTTATTTCTATTTGATTTAGTACCCAACAAATATTGGGTACTAAATCAAATAGAAACAACTATAGTGTTTGTGCAACAATGTCATTTCTGGCACCAAGAAATGCCAAGAAACCAAAAAGTCATCTGACAAAAATTTCCTGATCATAACCAGTACACACAGGTGGGGATAGCACACCTAGAAATGGGTGGATGGGTGGAGTTTGCTGTGCTATAGACACAGAAGAATCCAACCCAATATATCTTTGTAATAACAAACTCTGTAAACCAAACATCTTGATTCAAAATACCAAAACAGTCCAACTGAATGCCAAACAAATACATTCATGTGACCCTAATAAGAACAGTGACCAGGCACACAATCTACAGGGAAGTTCTCTTCTGCAAGTCCAACTGAAAGGAACAGGACTTATGTGAAAGCATGTTAGCACTATTCTGCAACTCCCATTTATTTCAATATGGCATTCACAATAAACACTTCCCAGTAGATTATGCCCCAAATCACTTGACAAAGAACACTGAAAGAATGCATAATTTAAAGTAATGCATATTCATAGGATAAAACATATGGTCACAAACCAGCCCAAACTAAGTATTTTAGTTTAGTTTAGTTTAATGAGAGAGATTTAAGCATGAGATTCTCATTGAAATCAATGGGGAGAAAGTACTTATTTTTATTGGATTTTGCACACTGTTAAATAATAGTTGAGAAGGAAAGCAATATTTAAAACTTGAATTACTTTGAATATCATACTTATATAAGTGAATGCTTTTTATTTTTGGCATTTTGCCAAAGCCTGCTTGAAAGACATCTATGACCCTTGTCAGTAGTAGGAAAACTGACATTGTTTGATAGCATTAGTAATTTTAAAGACATCTTTTGAAAGACTCAAAACTAAAACATGCCAGTCTTATTTGGTTTCGCATCCTTTCAGTTAATATGAAATTATCATTAATTAATATGAATAAAGTATAAAGAGAATAATACACAACTAATATCCCAAGTTAATGTTAAATGATAAAGTTTGGGCAGGTGATTTGTGATGTTAGTCTCCCCCCCACCAAAAAAAGAATTATATGATTTAAATTAATTTAATAATTAACTGTTTACGATCCTGACTATCTCTTCTGAAATTCATGACCTTTAGAAAAGTTTTATATAAGGTCATATTTTAATGTAACACTATAGTGACTCCTGGAGTTTCATTTATGGAAGACCTTCATTTTTAAACTCATGCAGTTGAACATGGCAAAGTATAATTTATATAGTATTATTTCGACAGAGTGTCTCTAAAACCTGAAGCTGTATTTAGACTTATTTTTTACATGCAGCATTGGCATCACGTATGTTTTACAGTGCAACTTGAATGTTTCTATAGCCCCTGCTGACTGGCTTGCATATCTTCCCTTCCATAAAGAACTAATACAATTATGAACTTTGTTAAAAAACAGAACTGATAAATATAGTTAGTCCATATCTTATGCATCGGTTCTAAACATATGTTATGATTGTTTGTCCTAAAATTTAAAGCTATGCTTGACAGGAAGACCTTAAAAGGAGATATAATTCAAAGGTATCAAAAGCCTGCCACCTTACAGCTCCATTTGCTTTCATCAGGTTTGCTAACCTAAATATCACTACACCAATTGGCACGATGATAATAAATCAAGCTGCTACACAGTGTAAAGTCTACCAGGAGTGATATCAGCAAATACTAGACACTGGACTTAGATATGAGTACAGTAGTACAAAACTAGCAATCTCCCTCTCCCACCACATTTTGGAATGCATATTAAGTGAAATTTAGCAACAGCTCAAGCACTGGACAGTATGTGATGCACTAAAGCACGTCCACGTTTATGGTCTTTGCAAGCAACATGAGCAGTGCTTGTCCTTTATTGCCTCCTGGAAATCTGCAGCAGTAATGCATAGCAACATTTATAAAATAAAATAAAATAAAAATGACACATAGAATACAAATGCTTTCTTGCTCTTAGTTCTGACTATTCCAGCCAACGTGCCCCTTTGCAAAGCAGTTTCTGGGTCAAACGCCACCTCTCTCATCTATCGCGTTACCCAAAAACTGGAATAAAATTGCACTTGGAATGTGTGTTGGGGGGGGTGCAAAAAAAAAAAAGGAACCTTGAAGACCAAATAAATAAATAACATAACGTTCAGTAGAAACCACCCACTAATAATAAACAGCCCACAAACCAACAACATGGAAACTCCATTGAAGCACAACAAATGTCAACAGCCAAAGATGACAATTAATGGGCAGAGAAAGCAGAAGCAGCAGCAGCACTTCTAGAGCAGGGACAAGAGAGCGAGTCCTCCTGGAACTCGGGCAACTAATGACCTCTCTCCAAGTGCTGAATCCAAGGAGACAAACCCCTCGCCAGCGAAAAAGCAGCCGAAGTTGTCGACGGCACTCGCGTGCAATTACGGGAGGCAAAGGGGGGGGGGGAGGGAGGGGAAGACCGAAAGAAAGCGGGGGGGGGTAGGGGGGAGAGCAAGAGCAAGAGCGAGCGGGCTGCAGTTTGAGGCGCCGATGCAGAGCTAGGAGAACCCCTTAAGCATGCAGACAACTACACGACAGAAGTGAAGAGCGTTTACCAGCGGCGGCGGCAGCAGCAGGTTGAGCAGCCGGAGCTCCTCACACCATCTCCGTGAGGTAACTTCGCCAGCAGAGCCCTGGCGGATTCCTTCACTGAGGGAGGGGAGGCCCCTCCTGAGGGGGAAAAAGGCGCGATATCCCGAGCGGCCAAAGCGTCTCTCCTGTCGCCGGGCTCGTGCCTCCACCGGCGCCGGGGAGAGCCGAGGGA
Source organism: Podarcis pityusensis (assembly GCF_964106645.2). Classification (NCBI taxonomy): domain Eukaryota; kingdom Metazoa; phylum Chordata; class Lepidosauria; order Squamata; family Lacertidae; genus Podarcis; species Podarcis pityusensis. The sequence continues at coordinate 48,076,667 of NC_138029.1, read as the reverse complement.
GGAAGGCTGCCTGCCTTGCCTGCCTGCCTGCCTTGCCTGCCTGCGAGCTTAGCCACCCAAGCAGCTCAGTGGCAGCTGCTCTCTGAATCCAGCCTAGCGGCGGGCGGCACAACCACCAGGTTGCACGAGCTCCTGAATGGGGGGCGCGAGCCAATCCCCGGGCTCAGTGGCGCGCGCGCAGGGGTACTGTGCACAGGCGCGCCCGGCCGCCGGCTGCCTGCAAACAGCGAGCAGCAGCAGCAGCAGCTTTAAAGCCAGAGCGGCGGCGGCGGCGGCGGCGGCGGCGAACAGCGGCCGCTGGGTTGGTGTTTTATTTTTTTTGCTCTGTGCACGGCTGGGGAGGTTATGCAGGGTGCGAGACGCGAAGGAGGCATTTGTTTTCCCTCGCGGCTGCTCAGGCAGTTAAAGGGGAATCTCAGATATATATATATATATATATATATTCCCCCCCTCTCTCGCGCGCGCTCCAGGCGCTTTCCTGCTGCTGAGAAGGTCCCGCATAGGCGAGCGTTGGCGAGGCGCGGAGGCGTTTGCCAGCGAAGGTAGCAGGCGGTTGGGGGTCGGATGTCAAGTTCCCAGCAAGTGCTTGGGGCTCAGGACCAAGGTCCCTGACAGCACTGGAGGGGAAAGGGTGGAGTTTCCCCCAGCATCTCCATGGCGGTGGGGCAGGTAAGATGGCTCTCTCGTGCGCTGTTAGGCGTGCTGCCTCCCGCCTCCCCAAAAGCCCTCTTTAATAATTGCACCGAAGGAGTCAATGGACATTTCATTTGCACGTTGCTATGGGGAATAGGGAATGGCACTAGGGGAAAGCTGAACAGGGAAGAATTTACTGGCAGGCTGAGGGCCTAAGTAAAAGTAAAATCTATGGTGCACTTGAAGGATCCTGGATTTTTAAAGTAAGGATCACATATGCTTTGTCAAAAACTCACCTCTTGTTTATCCGCCTTCCTCATCTCTTTACCCTCTGATAGCTGAGCAATATATTTTTAGGACCCACCCTATTCTTCATTTTGTTTTACCTGATTTTAATCTTTTCTTCTTATAGTGTTGTAACCCACCTTAGGCCCTGTGGTGAAAGCCAGGTAAAAAATCAAATAAAGAAATAAATACGCCTTTTTTTAAAAAAAAGGATCCAGCAAGGCCTGTATGTACAAAACTCCAGGCCCAGAACATAAAGACTCCAAGATTTGCCTCATTTCTCCACACAAATTTCAAAAATATCCCACTTTCTGCTGACTATCACAGTGATGAGAAAATCTAAACTGGGCACGTGATTTCTATATACAGTTCTTCTCTCACACCCCCATGCCTAATTGTGCTTTAAAGACACTGCACTTTTCACCAACATTTCTTTCTCCCCCTCCCATCATTCATAAGAATTGTGTGTACCTACCAATAACATTAAAAGAACTTTTAAATAGGCTTACTATATTGTTGTATTATTTTTCAGCAGAAAAGTCAAGGATCGTGATGGAAATACTTTCCGTGATGGATACTTTCTGCACTTTGCTCAGGATATACTTGGTACTCACAAGGAAGAATTGAATATTACAGCCTTTTATTTCTGTGATCAATATAATTAGAGGGAGGCAATGACTACCTACTCCAATGAACAGCCCAAATGTTGAACCATAAGTAAGGATGACTCCTGGGAATACTGTCATTTCTCCCAAAATATTTCATGGGACATGGGTGGTGCTGTGGTCTAAACCACAGAGCCTAGGGCTTGCCGATCAGAAGGTTGGCGATTCGAATCCCCGCGACGGGGTGAGCTCCCGTTGCTCGGTCCCTGCTCCTGCCAACCTAGCAGTTTGAAAGCACGTCAAAATACAAGTAGATAAATAGCTACAGCTCCTGCAGAAAGGTAAACGGCGTTTCCGCGCACTGCTCTGGTTCGCCAGAAGTGGCTTAGTCATGCTGGCCACATGACCTGGAAGTTGTACGCCAGCTCCCTCAGCCAGTAAAGTGATATGAGTGCCGCAACCCTAGAGTTGTCCACGACTGGACCTAACCGTCAGGGGTCTCTTTGCCTTTACCTTTACCATATGCACACATCTCCCAGGAACATAGCATAGTTTCTTGAATGCAAGCAAATGAATGATGAGTTTAAATTTTAAGAAAATGTAGTACTGGTAAGCCTGAGATAGTTTCAAGAAGAAAAATAGATAGTTCCATATATCTACCAACCTCCAGCTTGGCAATCAGAAGCTAGTGAACTAACTCTGCCACTTTTAAAAATTTTATTGTGAAAGAACTTGGCCAGGACTGAAAGACAAGCCTTCAGCCTGTCGCCAAAGAACCAATACAGTCATCTGTAAGAGAGCTCTGTAAGGGCAGCTTAATTAAAACGGAATAGAGCTTTTACAACCACATCAGAAAATTATTTGAAGGCTGGATAGCACACAGTTGTACACAAAAGAAGTCCAAAATGCTTCAGTAATACATTTTGATTGAAGTGTCAAGTGAAGAATAACATCTTTCCCACTCCTTTGTATGAAAGAGACTTCCAGGGAAATGTCTTTTTGTCCATACTTCATCATATAACTGGAAAACTTTGAAGGACATTACCTGACAACCAGTTTCTTCTTATTGGTGTCAGTGGCCTTAAGCTAAAGTATGAAAAAAAAAATGACTTTCTAAACTTAAAACCATTTGTAGAACACTATGGATGTGCTACAGACATATTTGTATGTTGTAGATCACCCTGTGATCTTTGGATGAAAGGCAGTATACAAATTGTAATAGTAGTAATAGTAGTAGTACAATAGTATTCATATTCACAGGACTGGCCCTATCATTTGCCAAAGTGAGGCAACTGTCTCCAGTGGCAGAATGCTGGGGAGTGGCAGCAGTAGCCCCTGGCTGATCCTGCAGAGCCCCTTAGGCATTCCTCTCTGTTGCCACATGGGCTGTCCTGGTGCCCCTAAGATCGTCTGCAGCCGCAGGTTTGGTGAAGGATGCTATCTGATCGCCAGCATCAAAATAAGATTCAACTTCCAGTCTAGTCAGTTTCTGCATGTGGAGTGGGTGGGTGCCATCTTGTCCTTCACATCAGGCAGCAAATATTCTGGGCCTGGGCCTGCTTATTTAGGTGTTGAAGTCATGAAGGGGCAACAATAGTAGAAAAGCTCTGCCCATGTTGCTTGGTTTATGCCAGCTTTCCTGTGTTTCCTGTGTAACGTCTGCATTTGGAAACTTTTTCTACTCCTGTAATTAAGTCTTACAGCATTCTCTGAATAAACAGGAAGCCTCCACAGATACAAAATGTCCCTTGCTTCAGACAGAAGTTATACAAGGACATGGGGAATCCAGAGGGAGCCATGTGATGACAGGGATAGGCCCCTACAGCCCTTTTCTAGATGTTGCCGTTTCATGGCTGTGACACCAGAGGAGGGCTAGTGTGGGGATCACATGAAACTGATGTCAAAGGCAAATTAATAATATGATGAACACTTAAATTAGAAGTGGGGACTGTTGCAAAAGATTAATGCAAACCTGCATGCCATGAACTTGATAAATTATGTGTGATGAGTGTTCATCAGTCAAGACCTCTGTGTGAAAGAACCAACCTCTGCTGTATGAAAATAAAATCCCTTTCCCTCAAATAATGGACTTTTCCCTTTAATGTCTTCAGATGAATTAGTGTAGCGTTAGAGCAACCCACACAATCTAGATCCCATTGTGCTTTGCAGCAGAAAGCAGACACACAGCTAGAGATGCTTGCAGAGTGAAAGCCCCAACTCTAAAGGGCCCAGGTCCCCCAATAAAGGCCCCCCAATATATTATTGTACAATAAATAATTGTACAATAAATAATTTTTAAAAATAATAAAAATGAATAAAGAAATGCAGAACACACCCAATGGCTCCATAGCTGCACCATACTTTTGAAAAGAGAGAGAGAGTAAAAGAAAGAAAATATTTATGTGCAAAATGGGTGGGAAGTTTTCTGAGTTCTGCTTTTGGAGCCAGCTACATTCCACTCTATTATAAGATAGGTGCTACCTCACTCTTCAACACACAAACACATCACAAGAGAGGGAGAAGGTGGAGGGAGAGAGAGAAAAGAGGTGTGTGCATCGGGGGTGGGGGTGGAGCAAGCAGAGGAAATCCCAGCGCCTCAACGTTCCAAACAAGAAGAGAAAAGAGATTTACAGTCTTTGGCTACTTCTGCAAAGTGTGTGTGTGTGTGTGTGTACACACCGTAATGCTTCTCAGGAGCTATAATATTTTGTAAGAATGACTTTTGTTCACTTATTTTCCTAGACTTAGATAATAAGCAACACATAAACGATTAGAGGTAAAAGTATGCATGAACAATACAATATTTTGCAAATGAGATTAATAATGGAAAATATAAGCCATGGAGCACTTCCACCTCAGTGTAAAATGATATATATAGATATAAACTGAAGCACAAATTTGTTAAAGAAAAAAAAAGATGACCTCACGTGGTAATTTTTTGATATTCTTTTAACCCATTCATTATTTAGCTAGACTCTTTTGACAGAATGACCTTTGGTCAGAATGTCTGGGGTGTTAGGGGAGGTGTAGTACCTCTGTTGGGGGGACATGCAATGCTTCTGAGTAGTTCATCCACCATTGGTCCCCACCCTGCACTTAGCTCTCACCTCTGGCTCCTAGAAGCAGTCAGCATGTGACAGTGGCCACATCCATGGGAATGGCTCTGACTGGCTCACTAAACCAGGCGAGGGTAGCCAATGGGAGTCAAACTCTTGGTGAGTTTGGGACTTCCCTTGGATGCAAAGACAGGTTCTGGCGGATTGAGCGTATGAGATTAATTGTGGGTCAAACAGTTAATAAGGCAGATTGATGCCAAAAATATTGCTCTGATTTCCTTTGGAACACATCAGCAAGGCTGAAAGGGGGGGGGGGTCCTGTTGTATGGGCAACACAAGACCTCCATACACACTGCCCAGGCTTGTGCCCCAGGAAGGTCACTTCAGTGCTACTGATACAGCAGCTTGACTTTACCCCCAGAGGCATACTCTATTGTCTCTTGAGACAGATGGATGCCAGCATCATGCATACATATCTCCAAATAATTTACAGCCACTATGGAGAATGCATGTGTGGGCATTAAATGATGTGCTTCTTAATGCTGTCTCCCCCCCCCCCCGAAAAAGCACACAACTGTTAAATAACACATTGGAAGATAAATCAGTTAGCATGAGAAGAAATGTTGAATTGTTCTACATGCAAGAGTCATTTGAACTAACACATTTGCTGGTTAGCTATTATTCAGACTTAGATCTTCCCTACAGTAGTGCAGCAGAAGATCAGATGCTTTTAGTCATTCATCATTTAAAAGTTTTTTTCATACTGTGAAAGAAAGACCCCATTCCCATGAGGTTTATGCTAGTCATACAGCACTAGTATCCTTGTTTCTGGTGATGCCTTTCCAGATCTGTGCTAGCAGATCTGTGAGTACCATCATTAGGCTATGCAAAAATTACAGTTACTGTGACTATGAACAAAATCTGTTTAATGTTAATAGACTGCCTTAGAATCTGGAACAAGCTAGGACTTGACAATGCCCTGTGTATTAAAGTCCTTGGGAACTAACTACAAGCACTCACCTTTGGGAGGTGTTCTCTCTAATGATCTAGCAATGCGCATGATGTGCATTTTGTAGTATGGTATTCTCTCATTCTTGTATTCCATGGTAGGTACACATTCATTTCAATAGCACTTGCTTTATAAGAATATTTTTTAAAGCCTGAAATGGTGGAATCACTGGAAGTTTAACAATATGCAATCACAATATGAATACACACTATTATATAATTTAGCTTTCTATTTTTCTTTAGATTGTGCCTTAGATCCATAAATCTTTTCTGCTCCATCTTCCCTCTGCAATCCCTTGCTTATCTGCAAAAGAGAGGTTTTTGGGAAGGGGCTGGCAAAGACACTTGTACATACAGCCTTTGAAGGGACATAGGTGGCACTGTGTCTAAACCACTAAGCCTAGGGCTTGCCGATCGGAAGGTCAGCAGTTTGAATCCCCACGATGGGGTGAGCTCCCGTTGCTCTGTCCCAGCTCCTGCCAACCTAGCAGTTCAAAAGCACGTCAAAGTGCAAGTAGATAAAGCGGGAAGGTAAATTGCGTTTCCGTGCACTGCTCTGGTTTCACCAGAAGCAGCCTAGTCATGCTGGCCACATGGCCCAGAAAAACTGTCGGCAGACAAATGTCGGCTCCCTTGGCCAGTAAAGCGAGATGAGCGCCACAACCCCAGAGTCGTTCACAACTGGACTTAACTTTACCTTTAAATGTTGCTAACTTGCTATTACAGAAAACATACTGAAAATAGATAGATATAAATATAGATTTTGCTTGCTTGAGAAGTAGATGTTTTTCAGTGTGGATTAATATTTTCACAAGCAATCATAGCATCTGTTATGATTACTGATTACTTCATTCTTCATATATGGGCATTTGGAGATTCCCTGAACAATGCTCAGCATTATTTCACTACACACATGATAAGAGTTAAATTTGGTAATAAATGGTACATAAAGATATTCGCTTTGTTATGCCACAATGATTCACATCCTGTTTTATTCTATTTATCAACTTTTAAAATATTCAACATTACTTGAAAAAATATAATAGGGGCAGTTTATTTGAAAGCAAAATTGTTGTTCCTGTTACCATTATTAGCAAGGAAAATAAAAACAAGGCACTGACTATTATTATTTATGCTCTAGTAACATCAAAAGCCTTCCTTCGGTATGTGACTTCAATGTGCTGGAGACTGTACAAAACACATCGGATATCATGGCAGTTCTGTGAGAGGTTTACAAAGTTCAATACTTTTCAAATACATTTGTAATGAAAAGCAGAATCATACAACTAAGCATTGTGCTTAACATTTTGCACTGGAAAACAGTAGATGTTTGATTTCTACTTTATTCTGCAGTGAAAACTCTGCAAGGTGCTTATTATTTATTATTTTTGTGAATCAGTGCCAGTTCACATTACCATCAAACTTGTGGCAGCCACTTAAAAACATTTGTACATCTCTTAACTACCTGTTCACAGGCAGAGTTGGATTCTTAAAAAGAAAGTAAGTTCCCACAAAGCTAGCGGAAGGTCTGATATCCTCCCATGTGTCCAACTTAGGTTTCTCATAGGGTTTGTTGTAACTCTTTAATTTTCCTTTTCCAATGACCATTGGCTGGGCACAAGCATTGTAGCACTTTAACAATACTTGTAAGGGAGAACTGTGCATGCCTCCTTAATGGTAAAGTATAGTGCATTTCCTTTTCTAAACCAAATATGCTGTTCCTCTCTTGTCAGTGACCTAAATAAATTGATTCAGTCAGTCCTATGCTGTTCCTACACATACAGTCTGTGTTGCAGACTAAGTAATATGTGCAGATTGGATTGTGCACCATTCTTTGTTTGCAGTGACCAGGAACACAATCAAGCTATACCTGTTGAGTAGCAAACTAATACATGCAGAAATTTGAAGCTGGAAAGAGTCTGCAGGCTATGTAAATCAGTCCTTATAATAACTGTTACACCTCTAGAGCAAGATATAGCTCATGCTAATTATTTTATGAAAATAAATGCAAAAAAGAAAATGACCCTGCCTCATAAATGTCAATGAGAGAGTAAATTATATGCTTCAAGTTTCCAATATAAAGAACCAGAACTTTAAAGTATTGTAACATTGGAGGTTTGGACAGGAGGTGGTTAATGGGACCCAAATCACTGCAGATGTTCTTTAATGGTCTTAGGTTGTCAAGCATCTTGTTTTGTGAGAGAGATTATTAGGGAGAGAGATTATTAGGGAGATAGTGCTAGGAATGAGTGTATGGGGAGTTGGGGGGAATAGTACCTCTGGTGGAGGACACAGGGTAGTTTGTTCAGTCAGCTTTCACCTGTGGCTCCTTGAAGCTGTCAGGATGCAACAGCGGCCACACCTCAGGAATGGCTTTGACTGTCAAGCTAAACCACGTGAACCAATGAGTCTCAAACCCTCAGTGAGTTAGGGACTTCCCTTACATGCAAAGACAGACTTCAATGGATTGAGCAGATGAGACCAAGAGTGATCCAACGGTCTGCATGTTCTGTAGAGGGAAGGGAGAGGCAGATGGGGCTTGTCAACCTGGGAAGGCTAGGAGAAGAAAAACTCTGGTCCTAAACCTCCACTGCTGTGTGGGATATCTTTGGGAGAAGAAAAGGCTAATCCGGAGAAGAGTCCCTAAAATGTTTGATGGTACCTCATATGCCTCCTTCTGGCAACTCCTGCAGCCAAGCTGGTGCCAAACCTTTGTCTCTGCTTTCCTTTCAACCACATCATCGAAGTCTAGAGTGGGGCTTGCATCTGGGCAGCCCAGGCCTTCAATACACATTGTTCAGGTTTGCACCCCAGCAAGGTCACTTGAGTGCTGCTATCACAGGTTTGACTTTCCCCTGACACACTCCACTGTCTCTCAAGATTGGCGGATGCCAACAACAAAAGTGCTAGGAACTATCGAAATGGGTTTTTTCCTTTCTCTTTCCCTACCCCACAGCTGATGAGATCCAGGTGCCTTTGTGTTAAAAAGAGCAAAATACTGTAGTTTTTAACTGGGAGTAAGACAGAGGAAGAAAAGAGGCACCATTAGAGAGCTGAATTCAGTCTTTGTAAGCAAATAGCATTTGAGGGTATACCATGCCCCTCTCTGGAGTAGTGAATTTGGAATGTTTAAGCTGCACCTTTGTTTATATCCAACCTGTATATTTGTAAATAGACTCAGAGCTGTCAAAAATGCCAATCAACCTCCAGTTACCTCCTTCTGAAGAAAACCAAACCCACAAAACTGTTTGGAGAAGTGGTGGGCCGTAACTGTATTGTACTTTGGATGAATCATGTATTATATTCCATTGCTGACAATATGATAATTATAGCACCCAGGACTGTGCTGCAAGGAGTCGTGTGTGCATGTGAATGCATGCATAGACATACATGCAGTTTATATGAAAATAATTATGTGACCATTTTCAAGAAGGTGGAGTTATTTTTTTAAAAAACAACTAGGTATAAAGGCCTGTAATAATACTTCTCTCTAATGAAATACTTACTGAACACTTAATGAATATCACCATCACCATTAGTTACCAGAATTACTATAATGTTAGCAATGAAAGATGAAAAGAGAGCACACAGACTGATCCACAACAGATTTGTGTCTATTTGATTAAAAATGTTACATTTGAGAGAGTAAAATCAAATGAAACTAACATAAGAGTCAGGAGTGCATATACTAACTTGACTTGATTGATAGGCTTCGCATTTCTCTTGCTTTTATATCTCACACTTCTTGTTTCATAAGCTCTGCCAAATTACTGCAGCACAATTACTTTTACTTATTTTTTAATGCTCTTGGAATAATTCTTTTATATTCTTTGATATCTTCAAACAATAGTAAGCTATATTCAGGCTCATGTCATAGAGATATCTTTTTTTTAAATAACTTGATTAAGTTAACTAAGTATCTTCATCTGCAGTAGTTAACAGGAAATTAACATTTTCATCACTGCTTCCAAGTAAGCACATGCAAATGTTTGCTGGTCTTTTGTATTGGTCCTTTTGTTTTATCCTGATTTTAAAACAGAGTTGAGCTGCCATGGGATTCATCGTCTATGCCAACAAAGGGTTGCATTCGGTATCATGCACTTGAATAAGGAATAGTTCTGTTTAAGAGGAAGGTGAAAGCTCTGTTGGATCCAATAGCCAGGCCCTGTTTTCTTATCTCTGTATACAAAGCAGCTATAGGAGGACATCTATCAAGACCAGAGGAGGGACATTGGTAGTCCACGCAGTCTCCAACATTTTTATATTTATTTAATTTATAATATTTATAGGTTGCCTTTATGAGTAAAACTCACTCAAGGTGGATTGCACTATAACAGATGAACATGTAATTTTCAATAATAGTAAAACAAAACACAATACAAAACCTCACAATATTAACAAAAGCTTCAGTAACTACACATCTATGGAATAGGAGCAGAACGTACAGTCCTGTTGATTAGGTTAAGATAAAGCGTGTTCTCCTTCATGGAGAGCACGTGTTGCGGTGGGGTCTAACAGTACATCCCCTATTGGTTACTGGTCGGGACCGTTTGTTTGGCCATGACTGTGATTGGGCCAATTTGGGCTGTTGGGGAGATTCTGATGTTACCATTTAGAGGGATGGCCCGAAGGTTATATATTCTTGGCACACAGTTTTTTCAGTCTCTTTTGCTGCGTGCATCGGATTGCCCTACCACCCTCCCTAATTTAGGGCTGTTTGGTTTTTGCCTACTGCGTAGCAAATCGTCACAACTTGTAAGGTTGTGGTTAGGTATTGGTTAAAAATTGGTTGGTGGAGGGGTAAGGGTTGGCTGTGCCTGCCCCTCCAATGCTGCTGCTGCAAGGGAATTCTGTTAAAGGAATCCAGGGGTTTGCCATACTTTTGTGCATATCCCTGGCAAGGGGCTAGGGCTGTGCAAGCCCCTGGGAGCATGAGGGGAGGGGTGACGGTACGCTGCCCAGTCCCATTCTCTCCCCAATATTGTTTTCCCTTACTGGCTTTCTCTGGAATACGAAAGTCAGTTCTGTTCCAGGGCAGGGACAGATAGTCATAACCAATGCCTAAGCAACCACTCACATTATGTATTTTAATAAAGTTGTGGCCAAAATGGTGCCAAAAACCTTAAACAAAAATTTCTGTGTGAATTGTGATTTATTTAGGGGGTGGCTTGGGGACCTCGACACGCAAAAGGCTAAGATTCAGAAGGAGACATTCAATGTCACACTAAGGTGATAATTCTGTCAGGGCAAGCATTCAGCTTGCCAGATGGAACCTTTTCCCCCTTCTACCCCATGCACAGTTTCAGGGGTTCCCCTGCCCTGCCTCCCCCCGATCTAATTGCAGGCGGTGTGGAGGTGCTTGGGGGAGGAGAGATGGAAAGCTCCACTGGGTAAGTAGAATCTGTACATTGGGGCGGATGTTGCATACTATTGCTCCTTACTGTGTTTGAAAAGGCTCTGAGATCTGAGCACACACAATTTGCAGAAACTAGTTCACCAGCCCCACTAAGCCAACAAAGCATTCATATGCAGAAGGGTTCATGACTGGTTATCACCTATGATCATTTTTTAAAAAATTATCCTATACATGTCTACATAGTAGACACTGAGTTCAATGGGAACTTTAGATAAGTGCATATAGGATCATATGAAGATGAAAGCATTTAGTATAACTTTAAAAAGGAAAGGAAAAAGAAATCAGGAGTCTAAACATAGTCAAAAGCAGTGCTTAGCATATTATAAAGTGGTGCTTTTTACAAAGGCATGCAGCCGTCCATCACAGATGTTGCTGTATTAGAAAGCCTTTTGAAAGGGGAGCATTTTTCAGTCTGCCACAAATTATGCTTTTAAAAACGCAGGAGGATATGCTTTGCCATTTAACTTAGGGTTACAAAACAATGTGGTAGCTCGTGTAGCATGACTGGATGAAAGCATATTTATTCATTTATTCCCACTGTGGGCATAAACTGGATGAATGCTTACAATAGAAGCTACGATATCCATTAGTACTTTGACCAAACCACCTTAAGTTATATTCTGTCACACTTTCTCAATTTGAAGCTGAAATGTCCCCATATCTTAGCGATGCACAATAGATTTTAAAAAGATAAAATATTTACAGTAGATCATGTATAATATCAGTTGCTACTCAGCTCTGAGGGGAAAAACATTCACATGCTATTCATTTGTGTGGGTCATTATGGGGTATCTGCCTTCCTCTTAAGAGCTGGAAGAAGAAACGGGCATCCTCAAGAGAAAAGGCATGTATAGAGCTGGTCCCAGAGATTCCCGTGTTTTCATCACAGCAGTTCCCACTGCTAAAGAGAAAGGAGCCACTTTTCACATGATATACAGCAGCTTTTGCAGTGAAATCACCAAGCAAAGCTCTGCCCCTTTGTGAATTTCTCTCTTAGATGCTCGAGTCTTTTCCCGACAATAATCCTTTGTATTCAATAGAAATCGCAACAATTTCCTTAATTTCCCAATAACTCTCAGTGTGTGTGTGTTTTTATTTTTATTTTACTGCTACAGCTGTGCCAACAAATATACGAACAGAAATTACACTAGAATGTTTGGCTCCTCCTTAAGAAACACATAATTATGATTTTATGTAATACACCTCCAGGCTACAGAATACATCTATAGGATTTCTCTCTGTATGGACGAGATGTGCTATCCTCCGTGTTTTAGCAGTTCAGTGAACTAAGCTGATACAAATGAGGCTTGAAATGTTAAATGAAACTAGCATTATCAAAGGTTCTCATATCAAATAATTTTATTTCTGTAGAATTCGATTGAGATTAAGAACTCATGTGATGACTAAAACATCCAGTAGTTAAATCAAATAGTCTAGCAATATATCTGCAGGGGAGCCTGAAAATAAATGAAATATTCTGTATGTCTTACTGCTTGTAAGCAAGGCTTCAGAGGCATGCAGTGTAACACAGGCCTGTGTGGTTTACGGCCTACAGTGGGCCTAAACTTCATCTTCCATAAACTGAAAGGATCCTTCTGCCTAAGGAAGACTTTGATCTGGAAGAGGGATTGTGCTAGTGGAAGGGGAAGGGAACTTGACTGCCAGCCATCCAGAAGTGTGGGACTCTGAGGGCTGGAAGGGATGCATGTGGAAATCAGTAAATATGCTTCCCTGTTTTGCTCATGGGAGTGAATTTGGATTCAATCTAGTATGTGTGTGGATGAATGGATGGATAGACAGACAGACAGATGGCATAATGAAATCAAAGCAAATTATGGAGTCTTGAAGGCAGCCACTAAATTTGTCAGCCACTAAATAATGCAAATAACGGACAACCACTTTCTCCTTAGCTCCGTTAAAAACTCAGTCAAGCAAAATAAGGTACCACAATTTATAGTACTTCCTGATATATATTTTACAGAATATTTAGATTGAAGATGGTTTGAAATAATGGGGGGAAAGTGTTCACATGCTTCCCAAACTCACAAAAGGGGAAAGTGTCTCACTCCTAGCTTTTAAAATTGCTCATGTATTTCAGTAGTGCCATAATATATTCTGAAGTGACCAGAGTGACCAATTAAATTGTGCTGAATTCTTTCAGGCCAACTTTAATGGACATACAGAGGAGACTTTAAGAATACTTTGGGATAAAGTCCAGATGCTTTAATCAAATAAACTACTCAGTTTAAGCATAGGTGGGCCTATTTCTGTATTTCATTTTAAGGTCCTTGCTGCCTGTAATATTTTGGCGGCAATCCAGTCCCCATTTGCTGTTAAAATCAGCTTCTGAACATCTTTTCACAAGCCACACATAATTTGGTAACCACCTAAACCATCACTGAGTTTAAGGATCATATTCTGAGAAACTTCACAGTCATGCCAAGCTCCTATCATATATATCTGATTTATATATTGTTGGCATACAGGCACAATGAATCAGTAATTTCAACATTAGCTATATGTAGAACTTCAATCTATAACAGCCATTGCTGTTATAGATTATACAGTTTTCCGCAGATACCATTTTGAGGCTGGACCAGCGTTCTACCATAAGCTTTCTTCCAAAAGATGGGTTCATATAATGGGGTACTAACTATTCACAAGCCTACATTTTCCTTCAGGGATCTCTTTCAGGCTGAGTTTCAGCACACACTGAGTAGTATGTGAACAGCATTATGTCAGGACCGTTGATTTCATGACAGAAGTGAGTCATGAAAAACCACCGACCAAATGATGTTTCTTAACCACAAATATATGTATTATAATATTTATTATGGGAAACAAAGTATAACCAGAGTCCCAGCATTACTGAACTCTCTACAGTGTTCAAATCAAACAGGGAATGGAGGGTGCAATGGCTTGTGAGAGAGTTCATTTGTATTCAGCCTATTCTTTTTGGTCCATCTCTCTCAGAGGTTGTTACAGAGGCATTCGCAGTAAGTTCATGCTGTGAGCAGCCCAAGAGTTTTCATTGGTTGCCTTTTCTGTGCTCCCAAACTCTCATCTATACATGTTGGGATCAGAAATACCCCATAGCTCTTAGATCTGCAGGAGAAGTTTGCCTCTTTTATATACAGAACCCCTAGCTATGCAAAAGGTGTAGGATTAGGATGGGCATAGCAGCATATACATGATGAATTGTTAATACGCCTTCACTCAAATACTAAGAAAACAAACAACACTCACATAGCTCTCAGCTACCTTATTAGACTGAAGTAAAATCTGACTTGTAGATTATTGGCTGCAGGAAGATGTGTGGCAGGACACAAGTCTTACTTAACTAGTCTTAGAGTCAAGAGCAATTCTTACTCATTCTTTGATGTCTTTGCAAAGTATATTCCTATTCTCTATAGGAAGGGACTGTACAAGAGAATGGTGCATCAAGCTGGTCTCAGCTAGAGTCCAGAAACACATTAAAGCATCTTTTACAGTGCACACCTGCTGGAGATAGTTTTATTTTGGATTTGGCTCTTAATTCACTACTAAAACAGTTACTGGATTCCAGCTTAGAAGAAAATGGTGATAATAAGATATTACATATGCTTAGCATTTAATACTGCAGTTCACCCTCACTCCTGCAATTTAGCAGATGCTTTTTACAAAACCATTCACACACAAATAAGCAAAAACCCTAAGAGATGGGATGTGTAAGAATCTCATAGCATATTGCAGGATGATGACTTCTTAACCTGGTCTTTATACAGATCCCTGAAGAGGTTCAGAAAGAGATCCTTTCTCATTATGTTGTTTCATATCTGAAACTGAGAGTGAATATCAGAACTCTTCCACTCAAATTTTATCTCAAGTGGTTTGCTAGTTTATCTGTCATACACAAATTGCCCTTAAACAAAACCACTTTGGCTGGTGTGTCAAAAAATCTTGTTCAGAATATGCAAGGGACATATAACCCTTTTGATAGGAACATAGGAAGCTACCTTATATACAGGCAGACTGTCAGTCCATCCAGCTCAGTATGGACTAGGAGCAGCTTTCTAAGGTTTTGAAATGTGGTCTCTTAAACCCCTACCTAGAGTTGCCAGGGATTGAATTTAAGATCTTTTGCATGCTTTCTACCATTAAGCCATTACCCCTCTCCTTATAGGCACTCATATTACTAGATTTGTTTCTGCTTATTTATTATTCCTTAGTGTTGGATCTGCTACAATTTCTAGTGGAAGTGAACAATGCTGATTTAAAGAGATTATTGTTATCCCTCTCTGAGTATCCAGAAGGAGTTATGGGGTATTGTTCCTTATGATCTTGGAAGTTGTCTTTATGGAGAGATGTTTTCAGAGCACTGAAGTGAAATAACATCAGTATGTCATAGTTTATATCAACTACATGAGAAGCAGTATAAATTCTTGATCAGTGGAGATAATGCTTAACTGGTGACAGCTAGCAAGCTTAATCCAGACAGGATTGAACAGATGGTGTTGAGGGTATTTGGAATCTAGAAGTGTGGACTGTGTATAAATGGGATTTTCTCTTCTAAAGAGAAAGGAGAGATATTTTAGATGGTCTCCTGGATGTAGCATTTCCTCCCAAATGGTCAGATGCTACCTGTGGCATGGAACATATTTAACTAGCTTTGTTTATTCTAGGAGTGGAGCTTGGCACACATAATCAGTGATTTGGAAACTGAAGGACAAACTATTAAACTGGTGAGATTTGACCCAAAGTGACTGGCATCATCACTCCCCTGACTTTTTGTGTTCTTTTATTGGTTCTTTTTTAAAAGGGGGGGGGGGAGTGGCAGACAGAGAGAGACAGGAGAGAAGCAACCAGATGTAAAGAACATGTTCTTCAATAGTTGCAAGGAAGAAGCTTGCAGTGGCTTTTTCACACCTGCACTGCAAACTGGATCTGCAAAACCCCCATTTTATACAGCTATTAAGAATATAGGAGTCCTGCCTCTTTGCATTATTTGCATAATAGCCCATCTACCTGATGAGAATGGCTTTAGATTTGACAGTGGGGGGGGGGGACACACACAAGTGCCTTGTGGTTTTTGTTCTTCTACATCATTCTCTATTTTTTTCAAAACGCCAAATTGCAGCAGCATTTCTGTCGCCTGTGAGATGCATCTGCCTCCCTGTAAAAGACAGCCTTTCCATCCTCTAGGATGGATGGGAAGATACAAATTTCTATTTCAGGTGAAAAATGGAGATGTAAAGGAAAGCACAAGATGCTTGCCCTTTCTGTTCCACCTGCATCAGTATTGTCTGAAGTAATTCAGAGGTTTTCAACCTTTTTGGGTCCACAAATCCCTTGACCAACTACATTCTGTCTGCGGCATCCCTGTGGGGCTCAGGAGCCCAGTTATGTCACCCTTTGCCTGCAGAGCTGGCAGCCCCTCACCTATTTTTGAACACTCTCTCTTGTGGAGTGTTCCCGTAGCCTCCTCTCCTCTCTTCTCCCATCTCCTTGGGAGTCCTCTGGGCAACTGCAGCTGCTGCCCCCGGCCTATGAGCTGCCCCCCTGCCCCAAAAAGGGGTGCCTCCTCACACTGCCCCACAGGGCCTGGGAAGCACCCCCTGGCCAGCCCCAGAGGAACCATTCACCTGGGCAGCTTATAGCCACGTCTGCTGCAATGAACAACTGTGCAAGCTTTTGGAGGAGCAAGAGGGCATCAGAGGAGGGAGGGAAGCAAAGAGGGACAGAGACCAGTGTTTCCTGTGGCACCCCGACCATCATTCATGGCACCCCAGGGTGCCACGGCACACTGATTGAAAACCACTGAAGTAATTAATTGAGCTGTGGTCTTAATATACAATGAGATACATTTAGGCTAAATATTCACAATAAAAACATTCATAGCTGCATGGATAGTACAGCAATAGAATATGCCCAGAGAGGATGTGAAAAAACCCCCAAAACCCACCCTCCTTCCTTGGAGACTTTAAGAAAAAGGTAGGGCTGACATCTTTTAAAGATGCCTTTCGCATAGAACATCCAGTTGTACAGCAGATGATTTAACAGATGATCCACTGTGCCCTTTAAAATTCTATGGATGTGAGATGAGGAGAACCATACATAACATAGTTCAGAAAATACCAAGTAAACATTGGACTATTAAAGTAGTGCTCTCTTTGATGTGGGGAGAAATCCTAAGCATAACTACCTTTCACCCAGAATAACAAGCTACGTGTAGTTTTCAACCTCCAGCTGAATCACCAGTCTCAACCTAAAGTAGCGGTCCTGATTTCCACTTAATGCAAATGAAGTTGGGGGAAAATGCTAAAGTAACATTTTCCAGGTAGAATATAGCTTTTCTCTGAAATGATCATAGATGCATTAATCATTTTATATAGAACTAGAATCTAGTTAATAGATCATAAACGATGTGGGCAAAATGCAGAGAACTGATATTTTATTTATCCTGAGTGTAGAATAAGGAAAGTAGAGTAAGGAAAAAATGAGCTTATTATACCAACATGGAACCAACACTGGCTGCTTACAGAGTTTCAAAAGAAAGGGGGAAACCCTATTCCTGCATCCTAAGAGCAGGATAGTAAGCGATGAACATGAGGAAATGCAGTTACATTTACTTAAAATTGGTTATAGTTGTAGATGAAGATTAAGCACAGGTTTCCTAAAACCTATGGGTTTTCTTGTGGAATTTAAATGAAATTTTAGAGAAGTCATAATGTAGGTTTTCAGAGAGGGAGATCCAGGCATAAGAGCAGCAAAGACAGTGACTGAGATTGCAGTCCTTTCTCTTTTCTTTTCTTTTCTTTTCTACCTGAATATAGCAGATCCAAGTTTTATTACATGGCCAAAGAGAAGAAACACTACTGCTGTAGGACAAGACATTGGACATCTGCGGTCAAAATTTCTCATAGTCCTTCCCCCACCAAAGGACTTCTTCTTCCTCCCACCCTTCCCCTCTTCTCCAACATCTGGCAGGGCAACTGTGGTCAAAGGAAGATTGACAGAAGTGTAAACAGCTGCCTTCTGACAGAAGCCATGTTAAGCGTTGCTTTCCTAAAGCACAGTAGCCCCACCGGCCAAGCCTTCCTGTGTGGCTATTTGTCTCCAAGGTAAGAGGCATCCTTCCCAGTTTTCTTCAGGGTGTTCAGTAAGGTGTCAACACTGTGCTCTGAGTCTATATTCACCTTCTCGTTGGGCAGGTCAGTTTCAAACTGAACACCTCCTAGCTTGTTGAGAACACAGCTGACGGCATTCGAGCACCCTTCACGGCTCATGTCTACAAAGAATTCATGTTTTGGCATGGCTGCTGTGGCTGCTGCTCCTCTTCTTCCTCCAGAGCATGGGTCGGCAAACTAAGGCCCGTGGGCCAGATCAGGCTCAATTGCCTTCCAAATCCAGCCCTCAGACGGTCAGGGAATCGCCGTGTGGATCACCAGCAGGTGGATCACCAGTGCGCATGTTCTTTCCCTCTCCCTCACATGACGGCAGCGGTGGTGGCGGCAGTGCCTCCTCCCTCCCTCCTCCTGGCTTCTCCCCACCCTGCCTAGAGGAGGAAGGGGACTGGGCTTTGTTGGTGCCAGCCCCTCTCCAGAGCCCTTTTGCATGCCGCTCATCATCCCTCCATCGCCGCCAGCCCCTGCCGCTCGCAAGACACAGGAGCTGCAGTTGGCTGAGCGCCCCTCTCAAGCGGCCGCCATTTAAAGCAGCCCCTCTCCGGAGCCTTTTCAAGAGCCAATCATCGTCCCTCGTTCATTTTCCCCCTCTTCAAAATATAGTCCTGCCCCCCACAAGATCTGAGGAACAGTGGACCGGCCCCCTGCTGAAAAAGTTTAAGGACCCTGCTCCAAAGCCTTTCTGGCTGCTGCTCAGTGGAATGACGCAGCTCCCTTCGCAGCCTCCGCAAAAAAAATAAAAAGCCTTCTTGTTTCTTTTTGAAAGAAACTCTATTCCCAGGCTTCATGGGTGGAGAAACTTGAGTCCAGAGGCCAAATGTAGTCCTTCCTGAAAAGCATTTTTCTGAGAGATGCATGTCATTGCACTGTGATAATGTATTTAGCTTTACTGGTAGACAGGTGTGTGTGTGTGTGTGCGCGTGCGTGCACATGTGTGTGCATGTCTGGAATGCAACATACTGCACAGAGTTATATCCATTGCTCTGATGACCTTTGCCTTTGTTCCCATACATAACCGGCATGTGGCTCCCTGAAGACTGCCCATGAGGAAAAAGTTTCCCATCCCTACGCAATAAGGTTGATGGAGCTCCCTCCCTCAGGTATTCCTTGAATGTAGAGTGGTTTATAAATTCTGAAATAAAGTAAAAACGAAATTGCATTCTAATTTTCATACAATTGAGGCCTTGTGTTTTAGGTCTGTTTTCTTGTTGGTCCCTTCCCCTCTGGTTTTGTGTTAGCATTACAAATAGTCACTGTTCCTATTGCAAGAAAAGAAATTATGAAGCTTGGCAACATCATTAGTGCCAGATTGATTCCTTCTTGTCCTTTGATCCCCACATTCAAAGATAAAGATAAAGATAAAGGCAATGCTGCATGCCTCAGAGTAACTGCAGAGAGAAAGGCTTTGAAGAAGAGAAGTAGTTCAGGGTAGACATGTTGAATATGAGACAGACATGGGATAGCTAAGTGGCTGAAGAAAATGCACACCTGGATATAAGGTGCTTTATACAACTTTCCCATTGTGCCACTGTTTTCCAACAAGTCACTTTTTCGTTGTCTATGCTTGTTTTCCTCTGCATAGTGTATAGCTCAGAACATTCCTGATGAATAATCAGAATCCCCATTCCACTGTCCTTTGGGCTCATCTGGGGAAATTGGCAGCTTCTAAGGCCGGCAGCTCAAGGCTGCAAGGTCCAGGGGCAAGATGGGGACCACCTCTGAGGCTAATTTGCCTCCTCAGCTTGGAGATTTGGTTCAACATTTAAGAAAGTGGCCACATTTTCATTCCATCTGCCTATGTCTTTATTTCAGGCCTTGGTCACAAGTAACTTCATCTAGGTCTGTTCGTAATGTCTGGGAAAGGCATGTGTTTGTTTTGAAACTAATGGACAGGAATTATCCTATCAATAATAGAATAGAATAAAATCCAATTACAGCCCTTCTTATCAGGTTATAATCAGCATGCCACATATTCTAAAAGTTGATGAAAAGAATCATACTTAATTTACTAAATTGCAAAATCTATCCTTGTAAAGAAAATCCTGATTCACTTAAGATAGCAGGAACCAGAATATTATTGTGAATTAGCAATGTGTCCAACACTGGGTTGGTTGAGATATTTGTGCATAGAAAGCCTGTATACTTCAGAGATCCCTTGGTCAGGTGAGGTGGCACAATGTGTGTCTGTATGCTCTGCAGACCACAGCAACCATTCATTCATTCACATGTGGAAAGTAAAGGAAGTATTGGGGAACACCACAGATGGGATTAAACCTTTATAAATTTACAGTTGCATTTTCTTTTTCCTGTGTAGCTTAATCTAAGCCACTGGGAACTGCCAGCCATTATCTCCAGAACATCACCCTTTCTTCTGCAGGGGCCTGTCTGCGATTTCATTTCTTAGTAACCCTGTACCTATATACCTGTACCTAAATAAGCCCCAGTGAATACAGTGTGGGTTGTTTGTGAGTAGACATATTTAGGATTTGTTATGGTATTTATATTTCCCATCAATTGTGTTTTTTGAGCTAGATTTGATAAAGGACTGGATCAGATAATATTTCTACCCTCTCCCAATCTAGAACCTCCCAACTCATCTGGAATGTAATCAAGACAAAATCACTTAAAACATTAGGTTTTGCACATAGGCTATATTCAGCCATGGTACCTACTGCATAACTGGGGTTGGTTAAGCTGGCACTAGGCAGGCAGGCTGGGAAAGCATGTTTACAGTTCTTTCCCCATGATGGGCCAGACTGAGGGGGAATTATTATCTGATCCAGCCCAAACGTGTTCTTGTTTACAAATGAAGCATTCTCATATTAGAACTTGGGTACTATTTCTTACAGATTAAAATTAGCTACTGGTCAGCTGCAAGTGTCAATCCATTTAACCTTTCAAATAACTAATGGTGTTGCTAACCTAAAGGAAACATCATCTGAATGGTCAAAATAATAATAATGGTAATTTTTTAATGACCACGCAAACTGGAAACCTTTCTTGGCTTATATTCTATACATTGTGGTTGCTTTTGTCTACTCAGTTTTGGACAGACCTTTTCTTGAATACAGAATGAGAAGCCTGTTCTGGTCTTAGAAGGGTGGCACAGCCACCCAGTCAATGTCTAGTTACGAGCTAGGGCAGTAAGTGTGGCAACTGGCAAGACCTATTTGAGATGAAATATAGGCAAATCAGGTAACAAATGCCAAACTTGATCCCTGGCTCCTGCTTGAAATAACACATGTTTGACCAGAAAGATCACTGAAGAAGAAAACTGACCTTCAATTATAAATGTTAAAATGCATCAATATACCATTTAGGCCTTTTCTCAATGGCCTTTATTTTAAAATAAGAATTCTTTTAAAACAAATTAGCTGTGACATTTTCTTCATAGGCTTTGTTATACTCAAATATACTTTCCCACACATTAGCATAATTTTGAAATTACTTACTATATTATTAAACTATATTGTCTAATCTTTGAGAACAATCTATTTTGTGCCCCATTTATGTGATCTAGAACACACAGAACATATTCTGACTCATAGAGAACAGAAAGGTCCCTTTGGGTTGCTCTCCACACATTTTGAGAACTACTTGCTGAGCGGGGGGGGGGGGGGGGGGAATGCCTGAATAGTGATACCGTGTGGCTGGTATAAGGACTTGTTTGTATATGCTGATTTATGTCTTATGTAGTTATATCCAACCTCACTGATACCACCAACAGTATGACATAAATATTGTAGTGGTGAATTCTACAATGAATAGACATTCTGAAATATAATCAGCATTAACAAAATTAATGTGTTATACCTTAATTTCTATTGATCCTTTTCATCAACATGTTTTGAAACTGAAAACATCCCCAACAGAAAGCAACCACATTCTCTGGGGAAACTGATCTTAAGTGTGGTTAATACACCTGTCTGTTATGATGATACATAATTAGGCATTATCAAAATGGTCAGAAATAAAAGGTTTCAGAACAGTTATGAAACCTCATAGCAGCAACAGGACAGGCTTGTTGGTTTTAACAAATCTGGCTTCAACAAATGTTTCACCAAGACCCCAACAGTTCAATGCCATGTATGTGTTTTCAAAGTAAGCCATGTTAAGTTCTGTGAGACAAACAAGTGTATGTAGGATTGTAGCTCATGTCTAGTATTCCATCATTCCTGATTCCAGGATAATCAGACAATATTCTGAATTCTTGAGGTTTATACACAACTTCTTTTGAATTCTATGCTGCTTGTTAAGTGGTAGGTACTGATGGGAAATGGTTATTGCCTTATCCGTGGTTTGTCCTTATTTTACTCTTCCCTGCTATGTGTTTATTTTCTGCATTTCTCTTTATCAACTAACTCATTGTTTAACCTTACATATAAGTGTTCACCTTACTTTCAAATTTTGATGTGCATTTATGATCTGATAATGACATGCACGTGGGTGCATGCGCGCACACACACAGTAAGGAACACTTTTTATTCCTGTGCAGTCAGTGTGAAGGCGATGCATTATTTTGGCCTGCAGGACGTGGCTAGATGTTGCCGATCCCTTAAGAAACCTCTAATGATTGTGGGGTAAGCCAGACACAGCATTCATACAGTAAAAATGTAAGAACAGCAATCTGGGCAAGTGGAGGGGGGGGGAGAACAAAATATTAACAACAGATCAGCATAAAAGGAGGATTGAAAGACCCAAGGGAAGACATTTAAATGCATTAGTCAACTACATAAAAACAAATAACAAGAAATTATTTAAGTTTATCAGAAGCAAGAAGTCATTAGATTTCTTTGACTATCAGGAAGTGTAGTGAGCAATTAAAGAAGATGAGAACATTGTGCAGCATTAAGTGACTTCACCACAATGATTGCTGGATGACTGTCTTAGCTCAGAACTAAGAGTCATGGTTCTCATGCTTTCTAGTGCCAGAATGTACTTTCGATTAATTTATGATAAATCTAAATAGAACTGAAGATAAAATAAGACACAATCTGTAGTGAAATTTGGGTTCTAAAGCAGATGAAATCAGAGCAAGAAAACAGCAAGAGCAGTTCCTAGCTGCAATAAAAAAAAAAAATGCAATAAAATATGGAACTACTTTTAACAATAGCAGCAACAACAACAATTTACTATTTATACCCCACCCATCTGGCTGGGTTTCCCCAGCCACCCTGTGCAGCTCCCAATCGAATATTAAAAACACAATACAGCATTAAACATTAAAAACTTCCCTAAACAGGGCTGCCTTCAGATGTCTTTTAGAAGTAGGATAGTTGCTTATTTCCTTGACATCTGATGGGAGGGTGTTCCACAGGGCAGGTGCCACTGCCGAGAAGACCCTCTGCCTGGTTCCCTGTAACCTCATTTCTCGCAGTGAGGGAACCACCAGAAGGCCCTCAGCGCTGGATCTCAGTGTCTGGGCTGAATGATGGGGCTGGAGACACTACTTCAGGTATACAGGACTGATGCTGTTTAGGACTTTAAAGGTAAGCAGCAACACTTTGAATTGTGCTCAGAAACATACTGGGAGCCGATGCAGGTCTCTCAGGACCGGTGTTATACGGTCCCGGTGGCCACTCCCATTCACCAGTCTAGCTGCCGCATTCTGGATTAATTGCAGTTTCTGAGTTACCTTCAAAGGTAACTCCTTTGTAACACCCCACGTAGAGTGCATTTCAGTAGTCCAAGCGGGAGGTAACTAGAGCATGCACCACTCTGACGAGACAGTCTGCAGGCAGGTAGAGTCTCAGCCTGCGTACCAGATGGAGCAGGTAGACAGCTGCCCTGGACACAGAATTGACCTGCGCCTCCTTCAGGGCAGTTGCCCCATTCAGGACCAGGGAGTCCTCCACACCAACCTGCTCTCTGTCCCCAAAGAACAGTACTTCCGCCTTGTCAGGATTCAACCTCAATCTGTTAGCTGCCATCCATCCTCCAACCGCCTCCAGGCACTCACACAGGACCTTCACTGCCCTCACTGGTTCCAATTTAAAAGAGAGGTGGAGCTGGGTATCATCCACATATTGATTAACACCTAGCCCAAACTCCCTGATGATCTCTCCCAGCGGCTTCATGTAGATGTTAAAAAGCATGGGGGAGAGGACGGAACCCTGAGGCACCCCACAAGTGAGAGCCTTGGGGTCTGAACACTCATTCCCCACCACCACTTTCTGGACACAGCCCAGGAGAAAGGAGTGGAACCACTGTGTAACAGTGCCCCCAGCTCCCAGCCCCTCTAGACAGTCCAGAAGGATGTTATGTCAAAGGTATCAAAAGCCACTGAGAGATCCAGCAGAACTAGGAAACAGCTCTCACCTTTGTCCCTAGCCCGCTGGAGATCATCGACCAGCGCGACCAAGTCAGTTTCAGTCCCAAGGTGAGGCCTGAATCCCGATTGGAAGGGATCCAAATGGTCTGCATCCTCCAGGCGTGCTTGGAGTTGTTCAGCAACCACCCGCTCAATCACCTTGCCCAAGAATGGAAGATTTGGGAGTGGCTATAGATCAATCTGATTTACCCTACTTTTGCTTAATTTAATTGTAACAATAATTGAAGAGACATCAAAACACTGACATATAATCTAAATTTACACTGTTGTATGATATGCCACATGGCTGTTTGGATCATTGCCTTCTAGAAATGGATGATGTACCACACACCTGCAAACACTATATAAGGGATTCTCGCCAAATGCCTAATACATACTTGTGTAAACCACAAGAGTTATCTATCGTACATCAAATGAGAAATTCATGTTACTTTCATATGCATTTAGTGCATAATGCCAGTAGAATGTCAAGAGACCATTAATATAAGCCACATTATCATTAATCATAAAACAAAATACAAGGATAATAACCATTTGGGGGAAAAGTGTATACTCCTGCCAGACAGAAATTGCTTTTCACCAGTCACAAAGCACTTAGTTGACCAAGTTACTTAATTGGCATTGCATTCATCATAAGAAAACACTTAATTTGATATGCTTGCTAAGTAATATTTACTGATCTCATGTATTCCGGTGAAAGACATTGTGCTATATATAGGTCATCCCAGCACAAAATGGGCAAATGACATAAACACAAAGTTGGCTTTTAATACCCCATAAGCTTTTGGGGTGTTTAAAGCTAGGGGCATGATTCAGTCCAAGTTATGATCCTCGTGCCTTTGGTCTGAATGGGAAAGAATATGCTTAGCTTTCCCATTGAAAAAAATGGATGCTTAACTTTGAATTGTCTGTCAGGTTTGGATACTTGGTACTGTGAAAATCAAGGGTTACAGTCCTAATGTGTCCATCCATGAGGAGAATGGAATGAATCCATGAGGAGAATGCCAAAATCATTTTTTAATTTTTAATTGTATTTAATAGGATTTATACACTGCTTATTCATCAAGACCTCTAAGTGGTTAACAAAAAATTTAAAATGTATGTTGCAAATACCAATAACATTAAATGTTAAACGCAAGTTGATCTAAACATTTTCAAAATATAAATAAAATCAGCAGGTAAAAACCCCCACAACGTTGTAAAATGAAATCACATGTTAAAGTACAGGTCAAGTATACATATTTGGGTAGGCTTGACTAAACAGAAATATTTAGCAGGTGCAGAAAACAATACAGTGAAGGCAGAGAGTTATAGAGTGTAGGCGCTGCTACAATGAAAGGCTGATTCTTTGCAACTGCAGAATGAACATTATGTGGCACTTGCAAAAGTTCTGCAGATTGAATTGATCCAATGGGAACATATAGAGGAAGGTGATACTTTAAGTAAACTGTTCCCAAACTGTTAAGTCTTTTATATGCTAATAGCAACACCTTGAATTTGGTTCAGTAACAAGTCAGCAGATAGTGCAGGTCTCTGATCAGGGGTGTAATATCCTGATAGCATCTCACTCCCGTCAGCAACTGTGCTGAGCACTCTGTACTAGCTGTAGTTCCTGGATCAAAATCAAGGGAAGTCCTACATTGCAGTTATCTAATCTTGAAGTCACAAATGTCTGGACTACAGTGGTATCTCGGGTTAATTCGTTCCGGAGGTCCGTTCTTAACCTGAAACTATTCTTAACCTAAAGCACCACTTTAGCTAATGGGGCCTCCTGCTGCCGCCGCACCGCCAGAGCACAATTTCTGTTCTCATCATGAAGCAAAGTTCTTAACCTGAAGCACTATTTCTGGGTTAGCGGAGTCTGTAACCTGAAGCATATGTAACCTGAAGTGTATGTAACTTGAGGTACCACTGTACTGTGGTCATGTTATCCCAGTCCAGGAATTTCTGCAGCTGTTGTAACAGCCAAAGCTGACGAAAGGTGCTCCTAACCACCGAGGATACTAGAGCCTCCAGTGACAAAGCGGGACGCAGAAGTACCTCCACACTTGGTACCTGCTCTGGGGAGTACAGCTGCACACAGGACAGAGAATTGGCCAATTTTTTTAACCATGTGGACCACTCAACCTCAGCACCTCTGTCTTGGTGAGGGCTTCTCCTTCCTCTTTTCCCTCATGCAGCCTCCACACAGCCTCCCAATCTGCTGTGGAAGGCTAGTGGACTTCCCAAGGCACATTTGGCCAGCCAGGGTCTGCAGTGGGAAGGAGAGGCAGGATAAATTCCATTGCATAACTCTGGTTGAACAATGTTTCACCAAACATGTGAATTTCATGTTAAGTTTTTTTTTAAAAAAATAAAAAAATAAATCTTACATTCCTAAGAAATTTATGGACAAAGTTTTATGGCTGTGTTCACAATTTGCTTTTTGTGAAAAACAATTTCAGACTCAATAGTCACTGAAGCATTTGTAAAGTGTACTTGCTTAATTTCAAGTGGCATATATCATCAAAAGGGGAGAATGCGCATCTGCAATCCTATGCAGTTTGCAAGGGTAAGTTTAAAAATAATGTGATAACTTGAACTAAACAAAAGAACTGTTGCAAAATGTTTAATTTGAGTTGCTTCAAGATACAAATGTGAAAAGTGGAAGTTATTCTAATATAGCCAATTTATGAAAGTCAGGTTGAGATGTGGAATCTATATATCTATTTTAGCAATACCACTGAATTCTAATTATGGATGCAAAGAACGTACATCTCCCTCACCACATTTCAAATATCTTGATTGTTTAATCAGTACTCCTGATTTCTAAGGCGAGGTGGTTGATGACTACCAAAATGTGACACTTTGGACATCATCCAGATGGAATGCCAGTTTTCATTTGAGGTTAAAGAGGTAAAGCTGAACAAGAGAGGGTTTTCCAGTATTCTGAACTAGAGCTGGTTTGATATCAAATGACAAATAAAACCTGGCAGCTTGGTTTGCACATAATATTAAACAGGAACTTTACTGAATTGTCGTTTGTGCAATGAAGTGATTAGCATTCATTCTGATTATAGCTTCATTGTACATTTCCATTATTGACATTTTATGCTTTGGATTCTGTTATTGCCTTCTTCCCTGGTCAAGGTGTGGTGTGTATTATTTTTACACACACTCTCTCTATATTGTAAAGTGCTGCCATTGTGTAAGATCCCTGGCATTTATATTACTCTGAATGCAGGCTTCAAGGTTTTTGCTTCCTCAAATGCAACACAGGATGAACAATAGAATCACAGAATTGTAGAGTTGGAAGGGACTCCAAGGGTCATCTAGTCCAACTTCCTAAAATGTAGAAATCTCAACTAAAGCGTTCATGACAGATAACAACAGCAGCAGCAACAATTTATTATTTGTACCCCGCCCACCTGGGCGACTTCCAACAAAGATTAAAAATACATTAAAATGTCACACATTAAAAATTTCCCTAAACAGGGCTGCCTTCACATGTTTTCTAAATGTCAGGTAGTTGTTTATCTTTTTGACATCTGATGGGATGGAGTTCCACAGGGCGGGCACCACTACCGAGAAGGCCCTCTGCCTGATTCCCTGTAGCTGGTCATCTAACCTCTGCTTAAATACCTCCAGGCCACTGAAGCCATTGGTTTAGGTCCTACCCTCCAGAGCAGGATAAAACAAGCTTGCTTCATCTTCTATGTGACAGCTCTTTAGATATTTGCAGATGACTACAAACGGTACCTCGGGTTACAAACACTTCAGCTTACAGACTCAGTTAACCTGGAAGTAGTACCTCGGGTTAAGAACTTTACTTCAGGATGAGAACAGAAATCGCACAGTGGCAGTGCGGCGGCAGCTGGAGGCCCCATTAGCTAAAGTGGTACCTCAGGTTAAGAACCGTTTCAGGTTAAGAATGGACCTCCGGAACGAATTAAGTTCTAAACCAGAGGTACCACTGTACTAAGAGCACTAGATCCTTTCCCCATATGCTATTGGCAAGCCAGGTGTCCCCCATCTTATATTTGTGCAGTTGGTTATTCCTGCCTAAGTGTAGAGCCTTACATTTGTTCCTATTGAAATTCATTTTGTTAGTTTTGGTACAGTTCTCCGGTCTGAAAATCATTCTCGTCTGCTCTTCCACTTCCATTTTCCCCTTCTGACTATGTCAGATGCATATTTTATCAGTTTACCATACTGAAAAAGGCCAATAGTGCTAAATTGCACAGCTGAGAACTAAAATATATATGCATGGATGGACCTACAAACAATTGTCCTGATTATGAGAGGCTGGAGTCATGGGAATTGATTTGAAACATTTATGCTACTTTCCTCTCATTATCTGAACAAAAGTGTCTAATACAAGGTAGTTTAGGCAGCAGTGATAATCCAGATAAAGAGTAGTGGGGCTTAATATAGTGGTGGGTCACCACCACATCTGTCACTCTGCCACTCACACAGGCCAGGGAGGAAGGCAGTAGGAGGCAGGCAGAGCACTGCATCATCCTGGAACTGGCACAGATAGTAGGCCTAATGCTAGCATATGACAGCAGTGGGATTAGCTTGGTATCCAGTGGAATTGTTTGGGAGCTTTCTGTAAGCTGCTGCTACAAGGGATCCCACCAGGGGCACTTCCAGACACCTGCCTCTTTTTTTCCTTAGTCACACACTTCACATAAAAAATGTTCCAGAGTTGGTGACATGCCTTTGTCTGCTAAAATTCCAGCCAATAATATTTATGTATTGGAATACTATTCTTGCTCTCTGCTGTAGGTGGTGATGTCATTTATAGACAATAGCTGCATTTCGTTGGTTTGTTCAAACATTCTCCCAGTGAGAAGAGTTGTGGCAGCTGATGGAAATAGTGGAGGTGGGTTAGATTCATGTATGACACATGGGAAAGAACATGCCGAAAAGTGCATGGTGCTCGGATTCCAAACAGAAATGACTGACATGTCTATACAGTTGTGTACACACACACACACACACACACACACACACCTCTGTCATCTATCCATCTATCGGGGCAAATTTGATGGAATAATTAGCCCTTTTCATGATTTATATAAATAAATAACAATGGGTAGAGGTGCTGAACTGGATCAGGACCATGGTGCGGTGGGAACCCCACCATAGTATGAATTGAGCCTCTCCTCCCAATGCCATTTGTCCCACCCAGGAGGAAAACTTCCATTGGCACCCCAGGACAAACAGCAGGCATGGTATTGGAATTGGAATTCCATGGTTTGGAATTGCATGGTAAATAGGTTAAAGCCTCCTTCTCCCACATCAGTTCATCGCTCCTGCATCCATTAATTAGCCAATGGCTATTTAAGTGATTCTCCTTTGTGGATCACTGCCTTGTCATGGCGAAGGGGCTTTAACAACTCAGAGAAACTATGAGCTATGCCGTGAGGGCCACCCAAGATGGACGTATGGAAATATCAACAACCTCAGATATGCAGGTCACACAAACTTGATGGCAGAAAGTGAGAAGGAATTAAAGAACCTTTTAATGAAGATGAAAGAGGAGAGCACAAAATATGGTCTGATGCTCAACATCAAAAAAACAAAGATCATGGCCACTGGTCCCATCACCTCCTGGCAAATAGAAGGGGAAGAAATGGAGGCAGTGAGAGATTTTACTGTCTTGGGTCCCATGATCACTGCAGATGGTGATAGCAGTCATGAAATTAAAAGATGCCTGCTTCTTGGGAGAAAAGCAATGACCAACCTAGACAGCATCTTAAAAAGCAGAGACATCACCTTGCCAACAAAGGTCCGTATAGTTAAAGCTATGGTTTTCCCAGTAGTGATGTATGGAAGTGAGAGCTGGACCATCAAGAAGGCTGATCGCCGAAGAATTGATGCTTTTGAATTATGGTGCTGCAGGAGACTCTTGAGAGTCCCATAGACTGCAAGAAGATCAAACCTATCCATTCTGAAGGAAATCAGCCCTGAGAGCTCACTGGAAGGACAGATCCTGAAGCTGAGGCTCCAATACTTTGGCCACCTCATGAGAAGAGAAGACTCCCTGGAAAAGACCCTGATGTTGGGAAAGATGGAGGGCACAAGGAGAAGGGGACAACAGAGGACGAGATGGTTGGACAGTGTTCTCGAAGCTACCAACATGAGTTTGACCAAACTGCTGGAGGCAGTGGAAGACAGGAGTGCCTGGTGTGCTCTGGTCCATGGGGTCACGAAGAATCGGACACGACTAAACGACTAAACAACAACAACAACAAACAAAATTAAGTGATTAACACTACCTCTAGTTTAGCCATTCTTCATCCATTCTTCATTAGAGCTTAGATTTTTAGAATCTTCCCCGTGGCGGCTTCTTCTTTCGCTGCTCTATAGAGCATTGCAATATATATAATGCAGATAAATCCTACCTTTGTTTTTAATATAGTACTTGAAAAAATTCTTTAGAAAGAAAGCCTGTTTCATTAATTTTTAAAGAATCAGTTAGTAATACTTCATAATTCTGGGTTTCCTAGAGAAGAGCTCCCCCACCTCCCCAAATATGCTATTTATATTATTTAGCGTTTCTTATTCTGCAATGCCCTGTGCCACATCATTGTTCCTGGAATGTATGCATGAGATTGGATGGTGATTAATAAATCAGGGCATCATTTTTCCTGGCCTTAATCACATTCTACTACTTCCCACATTGTTCATGCATCTAAGCCTATGAGACTATGGCAACAAATGTTTCCATTTATTCTTGAATAAAAGCAATCTTGACACTTTTGTCAGAGCTTCTCATAAAAACACAAAACAAACCCCTGCACTATATACAGAACTGCTGGTAAACAGATCACTGACTGAACAACAGGGAGCTGGAACAGTCAAAATTCTTGACAGTCTAGAAAAGCTACCTGTATAATTCAACATTACACCATGAGCAACACTGGTGGTGAATAACCAGGCCAATGAAGCAGGAGAGGAGAGATTTTAGAAAGCACAGAGAATTAAATCCCTACCCTGCTGCCTTTTATATTTATATTTTTTAAATCTTTGATGAGTACACTTAACTAGGCGAAATCTTAGCTTTTTACATTAGCATGAAAACCAGCAAATATATGAGTGATGATATTTGTTCTTGAATAATAATTCCTCTCCCTTCACCTCATTGGTGTGAATTGATATGGGCCCAGTAGCTGAACTTATTCCCAAGCAGAGTGTGCCAAAGGAAGAATGGTCTTTATATATTTAATTTACTTAAACTTCAATCCCATTCCATACTGTCTGGAGTGGGAAAGAACTTTAAACCCAATTCCAGTCAAAACCCAAATAAAATGTTACTGTAATGTTTCTGGTTATTAAGCATAGAATTTGATGAGCCTCCAGAAGGCTTTTTTTTAGTTACAGGTACTGAGAACTATACTGCCATTGCTCCCTGAATGGACCACAGTAGTAGGGCCAGCCTAGCCATGAAAGGGGAAACCATCCACCCTGCTGTTTCCATCAATGGCAAAGCACTGCTGGCAGCCTTTTCTGGTGGCACAGGCGGCAGAGGCAGCAGGATGCTCACTGCCTCTTTGGCTTCCCAGGTGAGGGAGGCCACCCCTGTACAGTATATAGAAGTAGAATGGCACTAATAAGATGCAGGGCTGGAGAAACAAAGATATTAGAATAGTATGTATATGGTGGCCTATCTCCCACTTCATTCTATACCAGAAGTTGTCCTCCAGGTCTCTCTCTTTGGCACTTTAGAGTTTCTCTCCACATTGCCTTCCCAAGCCTCACTATCCTTGTTGCATACTATCTTGAGTGTTTTTGCCTGACTGGAGTGTGCCTTAGAACTCTGATAATTACTCTTGCTTGCCTGGGTGGAGGGTGGAGAGAAGTGTGTGAGTTTGTGTAAAAATTAGTCCATGGTACAAAAGTAAAGTCTACTTTTGCCTCTGGCTCCACCAACCACTGACTTATGAGTGAGTAGTAACACCTGACAACATATTTTTGAACATTAAGCATAGCCTGCAATCGCCAGTGTCTCAAGAGAAAAGTATCAAAAGTCCACAGGAAGATCTAATAGCAGCCAACAATGGGCTATAATTTCCTTAATTGTTCTCTAGATGAAGATCATCACTTGTGTTGGAGTATCATGCCATGAAAGCCAAATGGAGACAGGTCTAAATAACTCATACTTTCCCAATGAATTATTGCTTATAGGTTTAGCAAGTGTTCCTAGAAAGAGAGGGAAAGGAATGGAAAATTGGCTGGGGAATCTGTGCCAAGGTATGGCTTTTTGAGCAGGGGCTGAACTACTATAGATTCTGTAGAGGTATAATGATCATTCCAGTAGTGATCATTGTACATCTAAGGGCCCAGCTTTTCACAGCAGGTTTGCTATGATAGTAATGAATCCAGCTCATGGCTACTGAATGCAACTCCCTGGTGTATCTCCAGAGTCTCACATAGGAAAAGCACCTTCTATGGTGCAAATGCTGGGTTACCACTCACAGGCCAATATGTCTTTAAAGCTACCCCAGACAGATAGATTTAATACAGAAAGAGCCAGTAGTGTCATCAAAACTGCAT
Organism: Podarcis pityusensis; assembly: GCF_964106645.2. Taxonomy (NCBI): domain Eukaryota; kingdom Metazoa; phylum Chordata; class Lepidosauria; order Squamata; family Lacertidae; genus Podarcis; species Podarcis pityusensis. The sequence continues at coordinate 48,043,629 of NC_138029.1, read as the reverse complement.
CATAATTGATAGACATTTAACATTATAAATAAATAGCATTTTTTAAAATTAAATTTGTATATCACCCTTCATCCAAAGATCTCAGGGTGGTTTAATTCTTTACTAGCCATGTTTGATGTTTTTAGTTAATCACTCCCTGTATAATAATTCCTTGCACAGACTCAGAATTAAGTTATATGCTGGCAAACATAGGCCAGCTTGGAAAATACTTTTTTAAGTGAGTTGGCAAACGTTCAAAATTAACACCAGAAAAGATTTAGCAGTAGGAATCTGTGAAGCCTTCTCTATTATTTACATGACTATTTCAGTTTTGCCAAAATTGTCTGTTTTGGATACCAACCCACCAAACAGAGCGGTGCAGGGACACCCCCAATCTGCCCTGTGGCCTTGATCTCTGGCCCCTGGATCATAGTCATTTGCTCTGGCCAGGCCGGGGGCCATCCACCCCATTCCGGATCTCTCCCTGAAATAATCTGAGGGCAGGGCTAAGGGGTTTTATGAGGTTTTTTAAAACCCCAAATCCCTTTTTAAAGGTTGGGGGGGTCGGGTCATGTCACCACACCGGATTTGATCCTCCCATTTAACGACTATTGAATGGCAGGATCCAATCCTGCATGGTGCTGGCCACTGCTCCTCCATGAGCTGATTCCCTGCGTGCAAGTGAAGCCACCCACAAAGAAGAAGCCACCACTGCACAGGTTCAGATCCTCATGTGCGCAAAAGGATTTCCAATCCTGTGTTGTGCTGCTTCTCTGTTTCCTGCAGGAATACTCGTAAGCATTAACATGAAAGACTAGGGGGAGGAAAGAGATAATTTGGGGGGAACAGGCTGAGATTGTTATTTTACTGTTAGGGCCGTAACTGTATATAGTCTTTTGTAGAGGATGCATAGCACAGAGCCCTACTAAATCTGAGATATTTTGGTATAAATACTGAAGTGGCGGCAGCTTTCAATAGATGCCCTTTGAAGCAGTTACACCTGGTTCCTATGCCTGCCCAAATATTACTTGGGTGTAGTTAAGAAAAATCCACATAATGCCACAACGCAAAATTTTCTGTTTTCTATTCCCTAAGTGCACATTTGTTATTTATTCTGTAATTTATGTTCATAATATCTTATAAATTTTATTTTCATGCTTCTAATATCAGTGGGGCTGCTTTACACAACTGCAGCTGACTTTCTGCTTGTAGAAGACATCTCTGGATCCAAACCTCTGATTATTAAAAGCAATAATCATATTAATAAGAAAGGTACCAGACTTTAAATTGCATGTTGTATATCTGATTGAAAATCTGTTCCTTGCTGCACCATATTACTGTAAACACCAATTATCAGTTTTCATCCATACGTAAGTAGAAGATTTCTCTGTGTAAAGTTGTTGGGTTAAGTGAATTATTCACTCAATTTACAAACACAACAATTTGTACTGATGACTCATCACAGAAAGGGGTGAGGGATCTGCAGTATTTAACAGGCCTCTAAAGTATCACAGTAAAATTAGTTTATATGATCTCAGGCATTTGGGCAGAAAAAGCGCTTCATTTTTCTCAATTAAAAGTGTACATTGATTGTAACTTCATTTAAGGTTAAATTAAATTCATGTATGGTTCCTTTAAGCAAAGAAAGATTGCATTGATTGGTTGCGCCTGCTTTAATTCTCTGGTTGAGAATGTTCTTTAGTGGATTTATTTACAGAGTAGAAAGAATGAGATGCTGTCAACAAATGAAAAATAAAAGCTTACATTTCTTGGGAAGAAGACATCCATCTTTTTCTATTTGTGAGTACTGATGAGCAGGGTTTAAGGAGGGCTAATGTCTCCCATTCATCTTAATTAAAGAGTTAATTGCTCGTGTATCCTGATTTGGTTAGCTGATCTTGATAGCATGAAAAGTCCTTGCTTCTATGTATCTTATTGACCGGTATAATGACATCATTGCTAAGTCTCAGGATTTATACATTTTTCACCCTATCCTCATAACTTTAATAGCCTCCTACATGAGAAAACTTTCAAGAGCAAAGGAGTTCTTTAGTATGGCACAGAATACAGAAAGGTCTGTTCAGGAAGCTGTTAAATGTCTCAGTTCGGCTGTCATTGAAGTATTACTTCAAAGTCTAGAGTCTGGAAGATAAGTAAAAAGTAATTTTAAAGACCAATTTCGTCAAATGTATATATGGAAATAGAATGAAACATCTAAAAACGCAATATCAAACATAAGCAATTGATCTGTTTTTATTCAGTTTTCCCCAATTGTAGTCGTAGTCAAGTAAGCACTACTGCTAAAGACCGTCACCCAGAGTTGACAGCATGCTCTGTGGATTAGAGGGCAAATTGGTTTAGTCACATGTCTAGCCACACAAAAGAAAGAGGCTCTGATCTGGTGAAAGACCAGTTAACTAACAAGGATGGCTGTGAGGTTTTTTTATATATATATGCAAAGTCTTTCAACTTTCAAACTACAATTCCCCATGTAAGCTTTCTTAACAATTCTTTATAAATACTTGAATAGAGCTTTCATCAAAGATGACAAAGTGGATGGTGAAATTCTTTAGGAATGTGGTCTCCACAACAAAAATTAAAGGTAAATAACTAAATTAAATAAAGGTTTATGCTATAGTGTTAATTATTTTTGTGTTTATAATGGTGAGCAATGCATCTTTGCAGACTGGGGCAAAAGGAATGGGGTAGGGAAGTTGCGGGTGGCGCTGTGGTCTAAACCACAGAGCCTAGGGCTTGCCGATCAGAAGGTCAGTGGTTCGAATCCTCGCGATTGGAACCTCCCATTGCTCGGTCCCAGCTCCTGCCAACCTAGCAGTTTGAAAGCAGATCAAAGTACAAGTTGATAAATAGCTACTGCTCCAGCGGAAAGGTAAATGGCGTTTCTGCGCACTGCTCTGGTTCGCCAGAAGCGACTTAGTCATGCTGGCCACATGACCCGGAGGCTGTACACCAGCTCCCTTGGCCAATAAAGTGAGATGAGCGCCGCAACCCCAGAGTCATCCGCAACTGGACTTAATGGTCAGGTGTCCCTTTACCTAGGGAAGTTGCCACCAGCAAGGTGTGTATTTCCAAGAAATGTGCCACATGCATAGTGTTGCTTTTGGCCTTTGTGTTGAATGAATTGTCCCACTGCAAAGGAACCAAGACCTATATGTTCTTTCAAGTCAAAGAAGATATTTGATGGCACTTCAACAACTGAAAATATATCATGTTTTTCTCTTCTTTCAGCCATGTAATAGAAAGGTAGGTAACTGAGACCAGAACTGCTATAAGTAATTAAGAGGTATCCCTCTGGCCATCCTGAATAGTAATCCCCAAGACTGTGTCCACACCAGAGTTGAGTTATGTATTTCCTTCTCAACCAAGCAGGTCCAACCAACTGTCCGAAAATGTGCTTTTGCTGTCCTTCACACTTTTGGTTGACTATCCACTCCATGAATAGCAAGTAAGTTTTCTTGTTAGTAAACACATATGTGCTGTGTTGTACAAGGAAGGGGGCTTACTTGCACATAGATTCACTACTACATGGGTAGCTAATGAAGTGCCCATCAGACTCCGATCTGCCCTAGCCTTCATGGCCTACAACAGCCCTAGCCTTCATGGAGAATGATCAGCATTGACAGGAAATGTAGTCCAACAATGTCTAGAGGGCATAATGTGGGTAATCTAGCCTCTTACTAGTAACACAACAGTGAAGTATCTGCTCACAAATAGATGCTGTCCTGAGTAGATGCTGCAATATCTCTTTTGAAGTGGCATTATAAACCATCAGCTTCAAAATGTGGAATGTTCCAAAATGTAGTGCTATGTTTTGCTTGTTTTTCTGCTTTTTTATACTTATATTGTAGTTTTTATGTTTGTAAACAGCTTAGAGGCTGTCTTGGTATTAAGCTGTACATAAATACATAAAAATACAATACATTTCATTGTTAAGATTGATACAAAATTAATTCTTCACCAGTGGCTCTATTCATGAACAAATATTATATGTTATAATATTTATAATATAGGATGAGGTGCAAACGGAATTCGATTCTTCCTAGAACAGAAATTGTGAGGAAAAGGCTTGTGCGGGACAAGAATCAGGACTAATCTCAGACATCATCTTAAAGGTAAGTATGTTCTTTGGAACTCATCCCTTAACACAGGAGAAAATACTTTCACCTCCCAGCATTCATTTTAGCCATTTTGTTAATATCCTGCCAATTTAGCTCCTGAATTAATTTTAAACTGTTTATTTTATCAGCTCTCTGTGCACTTTGGTAGCAGTAGCTGTTAGTGAAAATCCCCAATGTCTGAAAGTAATAGTGCTGAATGTTTAATAAACTTTAAATGTTGCTGCATCCCCTCCATTTCTTTGTTGAAGGTTATATTGCTGGCCCTATAAAATATGCATAGAAACCAACACCAAAGGGACAAACCAACTGTGTTAGAACATTAGACAGTGGCCTCAGAGCAATGACTATCACTTCTGAAACTTATTTAAAACTTTTAGAACAGGGATGGATAACCTGCGACTCTCCAGGTACTACTGAACTACAGATCTTATCATCCTTGACCACTGGCTGTGGTTGATGGGAGCTGGAGTCCGACAGCATCTGTAGGGCCACAGGTCCATCATCCCTGTTTGAATAGATCATGATTCATGTCAGCAATGGAGACTTAAATCTTGGTATCTTGCCCATTCAGGAGAGAGGGACACTGGTTTAACTAAGCACTGCAATTTTTAAGTTATGTTTTTTCAGCAGAACAACACTGGCAAGTGTAGAATCATGCTGCTGGCACACCAGAAGCACTTGCCATGGCTGCCAGGCTTTGTGGCTGTTTAGGGAAGGGAAGCCTAGCATCTGGCCTCATGTGTGCACATGCAAGATGCACTGTTCCCACCTGGATAGGTGGATGTTGGGTAATTGATGCCTTCCCCTTGACCCTCCTGCAGCTTTTATGGCACACCCCACTCCTCTTTATTCACCACAGGCACTGAATTATTACCTTTTGGGGCTGAGTAGGAAGCGGGTGGCACTGTGGGTTAAACCACAGAGCCTAGGACTTGCCGATCAGAAGGTTGGCGGTTCGAATCCCCGTGACGGGGTGAGCTCCCATTGCTCGGTCCCTGCTCCTGCCAACCTAGCTGTTTGAAAGCACGTCAAAGTGCAAGTAGATAAATAGGTACTGCTCTGGCGGGAAGGTAAACGGCGTTTCCGTGCGCTGCTCTGGTTCGCCAGAAGCGACTTAGTCATGATAGCCACATGACCCAGAAGCTGTACGCCAGCTCCCTTGGCCAATAAAGTGAGATGAGCGCCGCAACCCCAGAGTCTGTCACGACTGGACCAAATGGTCAGGGGAAGCTTTAGCCTGCCATCTGACTGGCCCTGTGGGCTGGGTTTTTTTACCTGTTTTTTGTGTGTGTTGGTTGCTTTCTAAGAAGGTAATTGGCAGACAGATACGGAAAACTATCAGGGAATTAAGGTTTGGACACCCTAAGGTGAAGGGTGTAGACCCAATATTTGCGTTCAGGGCTGTGGGACCAGCTAGCTGGGAAAGGACACCACTGAGGCCAACATGCAACACCCTCTTGGAGTTGTGGGATCCTGGGAAGAAGTGAAGCAGAGGCCTCCCTATTCACCTGAAAGCATGGGGCTTAAAAGAAGGGGCAGCTGAAATGCTACCTCTTCCCCTTGCCAGGGTTGGCTCTATGTGCAGTTAGTATTCCATATCTTGGTTCCTTCCTGCTAATCCGTTGTGTTAAATTAATAAATGTGGCCCAGTTCACCCAACCTTTGTTTCTTTCCTCCTTATGATGTCGCAAATAAATACACAATGCTATTTAAATCAGAATAAATGTAAGCACGCACGATACTTAATGAATATATGAGTGCTGCCACCAAAACAGCAAATCTTAAGCATGAAAGAGGATAAAGGAAGAGATGAAAAGTAGTACTTCAAAGACTAGGAGAGATCTAATGTACAATTAGCATCTAAAATATACCAAAGATAGGGAACAAAAATACAAGTAATAATAATACCCAGGACAGCAACAAGGAGTGTGTTCCTAGTTTATGCTCCAATTAACTGTTATCCAACTGTTCAAACCTGACATTCAGAGGCACAAGTACAAGCAATTAGTGATCAGAGAAGGGCAGTTATTATTATAACCTTACAATGAGACAAACATTCTTTAATCTCTTGTGCAGACACTTCCCTCTATTTTTTGTTAGAAAAATTCTGCGCTATATGCACAATCACTGGGCAGTTTGGGTTCTTCTCCATTCCACTCTTCTAAAATAGTCCATGCTGAGCAGTTTTTTCAATCTTGCTATACCTTCCCCAAGACAGATTTGCTGAAACACACCCCAGTCCAGATGTGTGCACAGAAACAAACCTCATGCATGGATTGCTGCCTTTTGGATCTCTCGCCACAAGTCCTAAGTGCACAGAGCATGCTATGTGGGGAAATCATCCCACACCCAGCCCTTGCTTCTGTTCTGATGCTGTGGTTGAAAGCTCATGTGTGCAAAAACACTAGGTACACCTCAAAGAGCACATCCGTCTCTTCCAAGTCAATCACATCAAACCTATACTGAGCTATAATCACAATAAAAATCTACATTTCTGATAGCTGGAAGAGAACATTCTATGTGGACATTTCCCCCTAAATAGAAAATAGAACAAATGAAAAGGAAGGCAAACAAAACTTGTAATAGTGTACCTAATTTACACACATTCTACTATGGGTTATTTGTCCTCCCTTCACAAATGTGATAAATGTCATATTTTACCAGCATGAATTATATATAGCCATAGTGAAAGATATGATTCTAAAAATACATAGAGAAAGACTTGAGTTATTTTAATGATATATTAGGATAGGACCACCTGACGATGAAACATCGTCTTCCAGGGAAGATAAATGGAGATATCACTACTTTAGAACAATTACATTTTTGTGTGTGGAATGGATGAAATTCTCGATGGGCCAGCTGGTATATTATTAAAAGAAGAATATACAACTATTTTCAGGTGTTTATTATAAATTAATTATAATACATTCATACTTTACACAAGCTGGTGAGCAAAAACATAATGAGACACATGGAATTCTATGTACTGTTTCTGCAGCATGCTTAGGCACTTACAGTGCTAAAAGATTTTGCTGTCCATTCCTCCTCCCCTTGTTATCAATATCATGAATGTAATGGGTGAAATACACTCATTGAAAATTAGTTTCCCAAAGAAAAACATATGTGAAATATAGAATCATAGAGTTAGACGTGACCTCGAGGGTCCAGCCCCCTGCAATACAGGAATCTCAACCAAAGCATCCAAGACAGATGACCCTCCAACCTCTGCTTAAAAATCTCCAATGATGGAGAATCCACCGCCTCCCAAGGCAGTCCGTTCCACTGACAAAACTATTCATATTTGAAACCCAGTTGCTTTTACTGTCTTGTTTTATGCAGCTCTGTTCAAGTGGCATGGTTGGCCCATACCATGAAACACCTAGGAATACCATAAGCATTTGACATTTTGCACGCAAATAAAAGAATGTAGATTTAACCAAGAGTAGCCAAATACTTACTAAAACATTAGTATATTATGTATCATGTGCAGCATTGGTTGCCTTGCTGCATGTTAAGTTTATCATCATGATGGAAGTGTTGAATAATGCTTCCAATAACATTTTTTTATTTGTGGGAGGTTTAGTCCTCCTTTTCCCTCCTAACACTGCTAAAGGCAAAAAGCAAGCAAACAGCAACACGGCATAGCAGCCTGATTGACAGCAGATGTACAAGTCCACCCTAGGTTGTATAAATTGGACACCCCCACCCCCACCCAACACTGTTCTCTATAATATTTTCACCTGATCAAGCAAAGAAGGCCTATAGTTGTTTGATAATTATCCTCTCATATTCAAATACCCTGTCATATACCAGTTTGGAACAGATGGTTCGCTAGCTTTAAGGTGATTTGCAGGCTCAATTACCAATTTTGCATAAGTAGCATATAGATATCAGTGGTTATGTTTTATGCATCTAGGCTGCAGAAAGGATGACTTTAAGAAAGGGTATTTTGAATTAACTTCATCTAATAAGCTGTGCTAAAAGTAATTATGCAACACAGTCCAAGCAAGTATGCAATGGCGTTAATAAAATAGGTGTGTGCCTGAATAAATCCTAAGGAAACTTGAAGTGTTCCAGTCCTTCAGAATGAGTGTTCATCCTTCAGAAAGGGTTCTGATTAAGGCACATTAAATTACTGCAAAGTGATTCATTCCAACCCCAAGCTGTTTTGTAGCCTTTTGGTTTCTGACTTCTTCCTTCATGACAGTAAATTGATTCTAGCCCCCACCCCTTACCAAAGATTCAGCTGCAAATGGATTAATAGCCTTCAATTGTGAGTAAGTATGATGGAGTCCTCCCTCCTCCTCACTAAGGTCTTTGCTGGTCAAAGACAACCCGCATATCAATTAAACTCACCTGTTAATTAAAGGCTTGTTTGGAAATGTCTTGCTAGTTGGATGCAAGAGAAAGTATAAAAGGTGTCTGAATGCTAAGGCTTTGAATGTTAATTACTTACTCCCAAGTTTTTTCCTGGTCCCCCTGGTTTTTGTCAGGCACCGTTAAAGAACTGGAAGAGAAAAAAAGAAACAAAATTAATTTGCAGTTTCTGCTGAGGGGAAAAAACAACAACAGGAGAACAAATCAACAAGGCTTCCAAGCTGTTCTCTCTGTTCTCTTGTTTAGATTTATTCTTTATTCATTTATATATAAGAAAACACTGGCATACTGCAAACAGAAAGCAGTATTCTACTGGAGCACAAACAAATGCACCAACCACTCCTAAACATATTTCATTCATATATATATATATATATATATATATGCAAATATATTGTCCTAGAACTATGAATGAGGTGCTCTGTCTATAATAATTTAGGGTATGACACATTAACAAGGTGTTTTATTATTAAAAATTGTAGTAGTATAAACACTTAAGAATATAGTGAAATGAGTGATTGGTGATAGTGGTTGGTGACTAAGTGGGATATATTGAAGTGATTAGATAGATAATGTGCTTCTGTGTCTTGGCAGATGTGTGTCAGATGTGGGAGTGGAATGCAATGAGTAATATTTATTTATTTTATTTATATCCGTCCTTCTTGCAAAACATCAGAATGATGTACAATAACATTAAAAACCTCAACCTAAAAACCTCAAAATGTCCTGCAAGCTGCTTGCAGCTAGTGACCATGTGTTCCAGAGGCTCCCCCCCCCCCTGAACTGGGTGCAGCCGAACAACTTTGCTGGCTAACTCCTTGTGTCCTAATACTTAAGAGGTCAACACTGCAAAATAAATGTCAAATGCTGCCCAGAGTACCACTGCAATATGCTGTCCTAGATATAGAGACCTATGTTCACTTGCTGGATCATCACCTTGTCGTGGTGAGTGGGCTTGCATGTTCCTATGACCCTTGTGAGCAAAGCCATTGGTAGTCTCCTACCCCCAACAGGGTCACCCAAGGCGGTAAGGTCAAAGGGGAGGAGCTAGACTAAGAATGATCCAAAAAGTCCTCAATAGTAGAACAGGTGGAAGATAACAAGCAGTGTGTTACAACGGCTGTGAAGGCAGATGAAGGCTGCAGCAGATATGAATCTACTGGTTGTTGTGCCATCGGAATAAAGCCTTACTGTGAAGACTGTGTATTGGTCAACATGCACTGCTCTACATACAAAACAAATTCACACACAGGCATCTTCCAAAAACCTATCCCAAACCCAAACCCAAAGTCCCCACTGTGGAAGGACATGTGGATCCAGAATTGGCCTCCACAGGCACTTACAGACTCACTTTTAAAATCGTCTTTATGGAAGACAATCTTACTTGGCTACGAGCGACCGCCAAAGAAGAAGAAGATAGCTAGGGGTAGTCATATCTTTCAGTGTTGCACTGTTTTCCAAACATCTGATACTTGGAGAAAAGTCTCACAGTCCCCAGGTTTAAAATTGAAGTTACTTTTCACTATTACTTTTAAAAAGATTTGCTAATATCAGCTGCACCAGCTCCCAGAAGAACAGGCAAGACTGACTTTTCAACAGCAATTTAGACCATTTAATCACACAATCCTGCATCATATACTCCTTTTACCCTACATAGATCCTGCATCAGGGGGCAGGGATGAGTTCTGCTTTTTAGGCAACAGTTGCATTGATATTCCACAGTTTGTCATTATATTAGAGAATCACGGTGTCCTTATTCCTACCTTCATTCTTCAGGATGGTGTCACTTTCCATATGGTCTGATGCAACTTGGGCAGTCTTCTCTGTCATAGCACCCAGAACGGAAAATCTCCTTCCTCTATGAAATAAGGCATGCATTTATTCTGATAAGTTTTCAATTCCTGCTAAAGATTTCTCTGTTCACTCAGGTGCTTATTGCTGGGTAAGGACCGAATTTATTGTTAAAAATTTTAATTGTGGTTGGAATTTTGGTGAATTTTATTGTATTTCATTATGTTGGTTGTATTATAAGTAGCATGTGTGCAGCTAGCTCGGTTAGTTAGAGTGTGGTGCTGATAATGGCAAGGTTGCAGGTTCGATCCCCATGTGGGATAGCTGCATATTCCTGCATTGCAGGGGGTTGGACTAAATGATCCTCAGGGTCCCTTCCATCTCTACAATTGTATGATCTATGAGCTGTAAACTGTCCTGGAACCATAGTTGTATGAAGAGAAATATCTTAAAAACAAACAATGTTTGATATTTTTTATTTTATATATACTGTTTTTTAAAGTCTGTTGATATTATTGGTATTTTCTTATTAATATTTTATATTATTTTATGTAAACTACTTATAGGTCTGTTTTAAACATAAATCTTGTTAAATAAAATAAATAAATAAATAAATAAATAAATAAAATAGAAAAAGAATCAGTGCTATACAGGGCCTCCTTATTCTGAGCGATGTAGGATAGATGCATCCAACATGGCAACTTTTCAAGCTTCTTAGACTAGCAGATATCACCTTGTTAAAGACTCAAAGGGTCAGGTCCATAGCACCACAGAACTGAAAATACACATCCACCACAACATCATCATCATCATCATCATCATCATCTTAGGGTCAAATTATATCCTACACAGGAGAAACATGATTTATGGGGTTTTTAGTATATGACAAATGGCATCAGAACCTGTGATCAGGAGTGAGAAAGCAGCTAGTAAGACTGTGTACGCACTACACCTTTAAAGCACATTCAAAGCACATTTTTCTCTTTCAAAGAATTCTGGGCACTGTAGTTGGTTAAGTGTTGCTGGAAATGGAAACTCTGTGAGGGGTAAACTCCAGTGCCCAGAATTCTTTGAGGGTGTGTGCTTTGAATGTGTTTTAGAGGTATAGTGTGTGTGCACAGCCATTTGTCCAATTAAAATTCTCCTCAGTGGCCATTTCAACCAATGGGACAAAGGGTCATCAATATCCCTAGTGGAAGAAAAACAGCTTTGTAAAGCGAGCAGACAAACAACAGCTGTGCAAATGCTCATGTAGACTCTTCCCCTACCATTCTTCCAAGCAAACTGTTCAGTAAAAAACAAATGGGTGATTTTTGTCACACTTCTCATGTAACATTTTATTTGGACCTTATATACAAATTCAGACACACATGAATACAACACTGACCCAATTAGAGGACAATCTAGAGAACTTCAACCGTTTGTGTGCTAAATTGATAATGGAAAGTAAGATGACACTGGCATAAAATGGAGAGAAGAATGAGGGAAACCACTAAGGTTTACTTTAACATGCAATTAAAATGTGTTTAGTCTAAAAAGCATCAAGGTAAGAAATATGTTATCTCAGTTAGGGTGATGAAGGGGGGTGGAGAAAGAGGTATGAATAGCTTAATGAATATTTTCTTATCCCAACCCAAATACTTTATCTACTGTCAAAGTCTGCAACATTTTCATAGATTGTCAGCTTTTGCCACCCTACTGACTTCATGAAAGACAAATGACTGGAAAGACTGTTATAATAAGAAGTAGCATCCACACAGACTTGAAAAATATAAAAACAATAAACACAGTTTTCACTGTGATAGGACGGATAGTGTATAATGAGTGGTCCAACAAAATTAATGTAACCAGGATCCAATGACTTAGAGAAATCTAAAATGAGAATTTTTTTTAATGCTGCAGTATCCATATATCACTTTATTAAACTGTTCACTTAAAATATATTTATATGTTTCATGGAAAGAAAAATCAACTACTGTCTTGCCAAAAGGTGTAATACTCTATAGAAAATTTTGAGATATATCTTTACTTTTCTTTTGAGACTTTCATTAAGAAAAAGGTGGAAATGTATGCATTCCGAAATATATTTCATGCTAAAATATGCATTTCAATGCATTGGGATAGGTTTTCTGAACTGAGCCCTCTGTCACAACATTCAGAAAAGTCCAAAGTCCAAATAATAATTACGTTCTGATCCAAAGGTGCAGATCATGTCAATTCACATCAGAACTAACAGAAATCTATTTCCTAAAGCAACCTTACTGTGAGGTTCTTGGAAGTATCCAGTTTCTCTGCTCCTTTGCAAATACTTTACTAATACACATGCATGGCTTCAAATGTCTTCCTTTGATGTAGGCAACCCTTAATTAAAGCAACCAAGATTCTTATTCATACGTTTTTAAAAAAGCCATTTTTCTTCTTATCAGCATTCAGGCTGGTTTCCAATATTTTCTATACATTATGGTCAGTTTGTACTTCATGCTGAAATTTGTACTTTTCTGCTGAAAAGCCATCAATTCCTTGAAGTTCTCAATAGTTGTGAAGCTGAATCTCACATAAAGATGCTAAATTACATTAAGCTTCCATATGATACTTTATCGAAGTGTACAAGCTAGACGGTGTGCAATGGATAAGAAGAAGGTATAAAGCTTTTCATTCCATAGTCCAAGTTATCTAGCTTTGCTTTTAAACAAACAATTAATTGTTATTTACTTAAGCTGGGTAGAAAATACTCATAACAAATCTCTCCCCCCCCCCCGAAACCACATAGGAAAGCAACATAAACCACCAAACTTTAGTTCACATTTATAATAATAATAATATAATAATAATTTATTATTTGTACCCCGCCCATCTGGCTGGGTTTCCCCAGCCACTGTGGGCGGCTTCCACAAAGACCAAAAATACACTAAGATGTCACACATTAAAAACTTCCCTGAACAGGGCTGCCTTAAGATGTCTTCTGATGTCAGGTAGTTGTTTATCTCTTTGACATCTGATGGGAGGGCGTTCCACAGGGCGGGCACCACTACTGAGAAGGCCCTCTGCCTGGTTCCCTGTAGCTTTGCTTCTCGCAATGAGGGAACTGCCAGAAGGCCCTTGGCGCTGGACCTCAGCGTCCGGGCAGAACGATGGGGGTGGAGACACTCTTTCAGGTATACTGGGCCGAGGCCATTAATAATTTAATGGCAGCCTGCTTTGAAATCTCTCAACTATGTGGCTATAGGACAATTGTCCCATATAGGAAGCACTCAGTGCTGTTGTTAGAACTGGGGTCTTCAGATACACATTATTCAAAATACTGCTCTGATACATGTAAACCTTATGGTTGCACATAATGGTTGCTATACATTTGCAACTATTTGGGATTCTCGTGAGTACCAATATCACTCTGAACAGACCAGATGTAGCATGGTCTTTATGTACACACGAGTGAAATGTAGGACAATATTCTTGAAGTAACGGAAATAATTACCAAAGATGGAACTCTTTTTTGTTTCCTGTCAACACTGAAAAACACTGTTGACAATTCTCAATGAGTAATGTAGAACAGGAAGGTAATAGTCTTGGACTGTAGGAAGAACACTAGTCAGATTTCTATTTCATTTCATTTTTAAAGCAATATTGTGACTTTAGGCAGTGGTGGTCAGTGATGACGTTCCCTGCCAAAGTGGAGCTGATGGTGAATGCAGTCAGCAGCACCATGTTAAAAACCATGCAAGGCTGGTTGCTGACCAGATATTCAAGCCTCTTGATGCTCACACACCAGGCAACTGTCCAGGCAGGAACCATTTGTATCCATGCTGACAGTGGCACAGCCTGATTTGATTACATCCTTTCAACATGTGAAGATGTAGGCAGAAGTTCCTCTTCTCCCTAGAAACTGCCTTAAAAGCTGTAATTGACTTTAGGGTACAAGTCTATGTACCTGGTGAGTAAGCCCCATTTAATTTATTGGGCATTAAATCTGAGTAAACATGAAGGGATCTTTTGAATCTGGATTGCAGCTGGGGTGGAGGGAACCTATACACACATGCTAGACTGTGTTCCTTAACCTATTATCTGATGAATTTGGCATCACCAAATTTTAAAAAAACATATTAAGAAGATATGGATATACTAGAAGCTGATATTAGAGTCCCACATTATTTGCTTAGATAATCTTTTAACAACTTAAAGGGTATGGTGTACAAGGCTATTTGAAAAGTGAACATTGCTTTAAGCAAATCTTCGCTTCCCTCAGCCCCAGTGAAGTTGATGCAAAATGTATACTTGGAGTGCAGCCTTGACATTAAGACTGAACATGACAAGTGGCTGGCTGGCTGAATGCTCTCTACTGCAAGATGACCAGATCCAATTATTTTCTGATCCCCTTACATGACTTGGAAAATGCAAAGAAGCAAAAATGCAACAGAGAAAATAGCTTTAAAAAATCTGACTGGGACTCTGTGTAGATAATGCATTTCTCTGTCCCTCAGTTCTACAAGACAATCGCTTATGACAACCCCATGAGCTTGATGTTTGAATTACTCTTTTATCCCCAGGGTGTGCATAGACTTCCAAGAACTTGTACATAAACTATTTATCACGGCCCTCCTTTGGTTGGGGAGGCAGTGTTGTTGTAAATGAATCCAGTGGACATAGTAAGTTTTAAAAATAAATGTGATAAAATGCAAATCAATAACAGAAAAGGGAAACCTGGATGGAATCTTGATCACCTCTGACATTTATGGCATTAACAAATGCTGCCTGAGCAGAATAAAAATGCCAGCCTGATGGCTGGAAGGCAAGTAGTTTTAAACTTCAAGTGGCAAAGTGACTTCTATATGAATACCTTAGAATACCAAGGTCATTTTACTGAAGCAAGGTGGTAAGATACTGCAAAAAACAAAACAAAAAATTGCAGTTATGTGTCTGCTCACAGTTGCTCCCCAGGAAGATGTACTTTAACATTCTGAACTGCTGCAGGTTTTATTGTACTTTCCTGAAATAAACAGTTTAAGTTGCTAACCTTAGCTCACCCACTAAATGGGAGGTTGGGATGTGTGTGTATGTTTAGTTTTTAGTTTTCTTATAAATAGAAACTGAAATGGGAATAAGAAGTTTAAACTTTTGCACCTTATAATTTCTTACATCCTGATACTTTATAAGATCTTACCAATAGTTTAGAAATGCAAGACTGAAAGGTAAAAATCTCGTCTTGTACAATAAAGTCCCATAAAAAGCACTGAAATTTCAAGAAAGCAGGGAATAACCTGAGAGTAGAAATATGATATTTCCAAGATTCAGTAACCAAGGAAGAAAATAGGCTATTGATCCATTTAAGTAAGCATGCCTTGTTGCAATGGATCAAAGCACCTCTCCATCCAATATTGTATTATCCTACAGATGTACTGCAGCAGAAGAGTGAGCCTTGTGATCCAGTAGCAAGACCAAGATCACATACATACAAGACACTTTCCAGTCAAAGGGTTTTGTGAGCGATGGAGACACAAGCTTCTATAATCCACATGAGAACTGTGCTGGCCCTCATGGTGATTGTTAGTCCAGATGGACTTGCAAGATGAGCACCTGTGGCCTTCCAAATGTACAAAAGCTGCATAAAGTAGCTTCCAAAACCTTTGTTGCTTAATGCCTACCTCCTAAAGACACTTTCCTTATCATATTTTGTTCGGCAACAGTAACAAGGAACAATGTCTGGAGGCATTCCTAGGAAGAATGAAGAGAAATCCAAAAGGAAGATGATAAGCCATTAAGAAAGCCAAAGAGAAGGGGGCTCTGTGCCAGGTGACAAATGGGAGGGGCTGCTCCCTCAACTCAGTTAGAAGATAAAGGCAGAGTTTGAATTGGAGTTTTAGATCTGATTGTGTGTGTGATGTGACCTAGGGAAATAGGTTAAAGCAGAGTTTTCAACCTTTTTGGGTCCACAAATACCTTGACCAACTACATTCTTTCTGTGGCACCCTGTGGGGCTCAGGAGCCCAGCTATGTCACTCCTTGTCAGCAGAGCCGGCAGCCCCTCACCCCTTTTTGAACACTCTCCCTTTGTGGAGTGTTTCCTCAGCATCCTCTCTTCTCCCCTCTCCTTGGGAGTCCTCTGGGCAGCTGCAGCTGCCACCCCTGGGCTATGAACTGCCCTCCTGTCCCAAAGAGAGGAGCCTCCTCACACTGCTCCACAGAGGCCTGGGAAGCACCCCCTGGCCAGTCCCAGAAGCACCAGTCGCCTGGGGAGCTTGTAGCCAGGGCTGCTGCAAGAAACAGTTGTGCAAGCCTGTGGGAGGCAGAGAGGGCATCAGATGAAAGAAGGGAAAGGAAGGGGGACAGAGACCAGTGTTGCCTGAGGCACCACTGACCATCATTCAAGGCACCCCAGGGTGCCACTGCACACTGGTTGAAAAACACTGGGTTACAGGTGAGTCAAGGCAGCAAGCTAAGGAGAGGGTCAGAGCATGATGGTTGATTTCTGTTTGGATCCAAGGCTACAGTTATAGGAGAAACACCCTTTCTCAGTGTTAATGCTGTGAACACTTCCATCATAGGCTCAGGTTGTATATATGTATAAATAAACCATATATCATAAAGACACCACAGTCTCCATTATGCCTCATTTCCCAAAAGTAAACACAAACCTTGGATAAGCACCTGGTACCCCTGGAATGTCGCACTATTCGGAAATTGGGGTTGCGGGCAACACTATTAAATCTGCTCTTTCTGAGTAGTAAAACTATGTTGCTGTTTTTTAAGAGGAGCATGTGCCTAATGAGAAGAAGAATAATGACTCAAATCAGAAAACACAGCAATTTCACTGAGCTGTAAGAGAGTTGAAAATCAGAAGCCGAAATTATCCTTACAGTAATCACAAAGTTAAAATCCTAACTGCCTCAATTTGTGCATAAAAATTACACATTTTAAATATCCAAAAGCTCATTGGGAATTTTATACTCTGTTTATGGTAAAGGAAAAGAAATGTGAAAGTAAAGTAATCATGTAAATTGAATGATAATAAGAAAACTTTTATATTTTTAGACTAGCTACAAATGAATAATTTAAAACATATTGAGCAAAATATTTTATTAACATAAAGTTAATGGTATATGTTTACAGGATCTGATTTTCAAAACTTTGCACTAATATATTATCATAATCAGCTTGTGTTGTGTGTGCTGTGCCATTTTATGTATACGGTTTTTGAATATATTCCATGCACTCACTGGCACAGACACTTAGTTTAAATCTTACTCATGAATAAGCATTAGTCCCTCTTTAAGCATACTTTTGATAGCCTCTCTTTGAGTCTAAAATAAGATTATATGTACTTTATAAAGTAGGTATTCTGGAACGACAGCAAATGGAACTATAAACACCTTAAAAATAGGGATGCAATGATAACCTGCCAGGTTTAATTTATGACATGGATATTGTAGACAAGAATCCCAGACCTCCCCAATTAACTTAACTCCCCTATGCAACTTAACTTCCACCAGAAAAACTAAACCCTTGAGTATAATGATTTTTTTTAAATCAGATATAGAAAAAGCTCAGAGATTGGTATACAAATGCTTAAAATAAATGTTATGACATTAACAAGCTTTCCCTTACCATCACTACCATCATCTCTTCTGTGAGGGCAGAGAATTCCCTTACTATGAAGGTGACATAAAGCAGGGATTGAAATTACTTGTCAATTTCACATCTACAATGGAGTTCTTTCAACTCAGCATTATCAGCTTCACTGCTGTTCCTACAGCAAAGATAATGCTCAAAATTTTACTTAATTGGGTAAAATTTTACTATATGCAAAGCATGTAAAAAGCCTGGGAGAAACTTTGAACCTGGGAGAAACTTTGTAGAGAGACATGCAACAGCTTGCATGTAGGCCACCATTTTGTTTTCTATTTCCTATATATTTAAGCAGGCTGAGTATTTCTGTTCACCTCATTCTGATTAAACTAAGATTGCTATAGGAAGGGTGAAGGAAATGGGCCATTCACCTATCACTTTGTGCATGTAGTTCTGTATCACTGAATATGTTGAAGTACTCTCGGTATCAGTATTTAAGGGTAGCACCATAATGAGAAAAATACCATTTGCAGACAAGGCTACAGAAACCAATTTGGCATGTTAAATTATTCCTATCAAATAGCTTGATGCTTTGATAATATTCTGGATAATATACTGGCAAAAGTGTTTGAGAATTAAAAATTTGAATTGATGATTTGTCAAAATAAAACATGAAAAGGTTAAGACAGTGAATATGTAGTCTCATGAGTTTCTTAGCAGTACCTCAGTGATTAAGTAATCACTCAGTAAACATTCGAGTAAACATCCCCAAAATGTTCAAATGCTTTATTTAAAGAAGAAACAAAGCAGGGACATTTTTGTATGTGAACTCATTTGACAAACTTCAAAGATTCCTTAAAAGTAAATACTTTGTGATAGAAATGTTTTTTCTTCTAGGGTTTCCCCCCACCAGTTAATACTTTATACACTTCCCCTGTTGTACTACAACTTTTGTAAGGCAACAAGGAACCTATTAAAAAAAATGCAATGGAAATTAAAATAAACAAAATTTCTTTTTCTTAGAAGTTTGGACAATGTAACATTTGTACAGCTATTTTACTCATATCAGAATTGAAACTTTGGCTCTTTATAGTACAATCCTACACATATCCACTCAGAAAAGCTGCATTTATTTTAATAGGGCTTGCTCCCAGGTAAGTGCTTCAGGATTTTAGCCTTATAAAGCAATCCTATACATGCGTTCTCAAAAGTAAGTCCTATTTTGTTCAATAAAACATACTCCTGAGCAACAGACTATAGGGTCACAGCTTTGGTGTGTATGATTGCAGCAATATGTGCAATTCTATGCATGTTTACTCAGAAATATGTTCATAGAATCTTAGAGTTAGAAGGGACCCTAGGGTCATCTAAGTCCAGCCTCCAGCAATGCAAGAATCTCATTTCTGCTCTGTTAAGCGATCTTAGAATTCCGTAAGACAAACTCGGTCCCTGCTCCTGCCAACCTAGCAGTTCAAAAGCATGTCAAAGTGCAAGCAGATAAATAGGTACCGCTCCGGCGGGAAGGTAAACGGCATTTCCATGCACTGCTCTGGTTCGCCAGAACCGGCTTAGTTATGCTGGCCACATGACCTGGAAGCTGTACGCCAGCTCCCTCGGCCAATAAAGCGAGATGAGCGCTGCAACCCCAGAGTCAGCCACGACTGGACCTAATGGTCAGGGGTCCCTTTACCTTTAAGACAAACTAGTTTGCACTTCCTATGCTTTATTGTATTCAAATATATATATGGGGCTCGTGTAGAGTTGAAAGGGATCCTGAAGGTCAACTAGTCCAACGCACAGCAATGCAGGAATGAACATATTTTTCCACGCCACCCCAATCTCTGAGCAGTGTGAGATTCCAGGGGTTCTAGGTTCTGCTTACCCAGGGTTCCTGTTTCCTTCAGGATGCGGGACAGCAGAGACTGTGGTATGTTTCTAGATTCAGGTAGGTAACCGTGTTGGTCTGACGTAGTCGAAATAAAAATAAAGAAAGAAAAAATTGTCCAGTAGCACCTTATAGACCAACTAAGTTTGTTCTGGTATAAGCTTTCGTGTGCATGCACACTTCTTCAGTATGTTTGTGATATATGGTTTATTTAAACATATATACAATCTGAGCCTATGACGGAGTGATTTACAGCATTAGCACTCCCAAAGGGTCATACTTATCTCATAGCTGTATAGCCTTGTATTCCAA
The DNA here is from genome assembly GCF_964106645.2 of Podarcis pityusensis. NCBI lineage: Eukaryota > Metazoa > Chordata > Lepidosauria > Squamata > Lacertidae > Podarcis > Podarcis pityusensis. The sequence goes on along the minus strand of NC_138029.1, from coordinate 48,023,583 downwards.
TAGAATTCAGGCATGGTGCTGTCTCTCAGCTGCCCAGCTGCCAGCTTACACACATACAACTCTCCCATCTGCCCTTTGTCTTTCTGACTACCAGAGAGTTGAGTCCCACCCATTTGCCACCTGGCACAGAGTTACTTCCATTGTTACCTTAATGGCCCATACTTAGAGGTCCATTACCTCACCAGGAAGCTAGTCTGGCTATGCCAGGAATTGAATCCATTCACCAGCAATGATTTCTACTATTTGGTACAACCAGGATGTCCTATAAAAACACACACTTGAAGTAGTGTATTCCTATAAGCATTAAATTCATTGTTTAAAAAAATAGAACTTGTAATCGAACTAAATAAAGTTGGTCATTTTTTAATTGGCAGGGCTAATTACCAAATCAGCTAGTCAAGGAATGCCAGTTCCAGGTATGGGAACAAGTGCTTTTTGTTCAGATTTCTTCATGTCACTGATCTTTACAGCAGCAATTTCCGCCCTCCCTTCCCCACAGGTGGGCGGGGTTTGTGGCACCGAGTGGGCTTACCTGGGTGGGTGCCACCCACCTGCTTGGGCTGGTCTTTGACTCACCCTCGGCCACGGAGAACAATGGACAGTCGGCTGGTGGTGGGGCTAAGGCCAAAGAAAAGAGGCTGACCCCCTTGTCCCAGATTTCTTCATGTCACTGATCCTTATAGCAGCAAAAGGAAAGCCCTTCAATGAACTGCCATTTGGAGTTCAGCTCCTACTTCCATTTTCTGCTGCTTTGGTACTGCTGTGGATAAGAAAGGGCTCTTAAGGAGAAAACTCTTTAATTGATATGATAATCTCGTTGTCCAGCAATTTTCTCCTACCAAGGAGCTTTTTGTTTTCTAATTAAAAGCACCTCTTAAATGCAGGATTTCCCTGAATGTCGTGAACACCATCTAGAATAAATGAAAACTTCATGTAAATCAGGCATATAAAGAATACTAGCGAGAAAAAGTTGCATGCTTAAGCCATCCCTTATTGGCTACCCTATTTAATCCAAATTTGGGGAACTCAAAATTGCCCTTTAGAGAAAGAAAATTGACCTTTAAACAGTTTAATGAATGACCAGGTTCCACCTCTCACAACTGGAGAGCCATACAGATCAACATTCCCAGCCAGAGTAAAGATATTTATAAGCAATCTGTAGCAGCCGGAAGGCTTAATGGGAGAGTAGGAGGAAAGTCCTTCATGCCAGGCTGGCAAGAAACTGGTTGTTAATAAGTGATGCAAAGACTTAGCAGGATAACATTAAATATGATAAAAGGTGGTTGAGAATATCAACATGTCTTAGAAGCCAGGCACTTAAACACAGAAAATGCTATATTTTTGTCTTCTAGAAGAATACCTGGCAGAAAGTCAGCAGTTGTTGAAAGAGTAGTTAATCTAATTTTTGGCTAAGTTAATCGTCAGCTCATAAAATACAGTTTCTGAGTTTACATGGAGCCAATTTCTATGAATCAGATGGAAAGGTTTATGGGAGGTGGAGCACTCATTATGGTTCACCATGGGAGGTGCTCCTACAACTCACCAGACACTGTTTTGCAGCCAGAGAGAGCTCTCTGCTGTTTAATGTAAGGAGACACAGAAGCAAGATGCCCAGCTCTCTGTTGCTCCTGTGCTGTGGATGTTTTCTGCTGAATAGCCCTAAAGAAAACCTTTCATATGTATTTTTGGAAGTAGAGTTACTAACAGTTGCAGAATGACTGTAATCAACATCATGCTGACTGGCAAGTGTGGGAGGAGATTAACGGATCCTGAGAAAGTGGCCTTGAAAGAGTTGAGGTAGTCTAAAGTAAGTGGAAGTTTTAGATGGACACTTGGAAGGTATTTGGCATTCTAAATGTCACTAAAAAGTAAAAATGTTCTGTGAAACGTCTACTTCTCCTGACCGGTTTTTGGATGTACGACACAATTACCAGATATTATTTAAATATGATCTGGAGACCCAGTTATCATAAAAACCCAGGAGAATAGCACCTTTGTATTTGTGATGCCTTCACAGTAGAATAATTTTGTCGTCATGTTTTGGGTGTCAGAGTTTGTGGGTTTAAGTCACTCAAAACAACAATCTGGTAAACGTTAGAAATTAATAAATGCTCAGAGTCTTAATCTGGGTGCCAGGTGTTGGATTTCGCAGTGTTAAAATGCAGGCTAAACCAGTCTATTTTGACCAGGAAATTGCCTGGAGAGAACAGTCATCATGTATTACAAAAGAAGGCAATGGGCAATTAACAAAATAATTACTCTGTGCTCTCCTCCTCCTATGATGGGATGGTGAGAAGACAAAGACTAGGTTTAGGTTTTCAAGGTGGATGGTGTAAGTGAGGAAAATCTTGTTGGGCTCTGTTAAAGGAAGCAGACAGGAAAGGGGTCAGAGCAATATGGGTCTGAAGCTGTGTTATGTGGCAGGCAAAGAGCAGGAGACAGAGAAATGGCTGATTTCAGTTTTGGATCCAACATGGCAGCTGGGAACCTCTCCACAGTAGGCTCAGGTTGCACATATGTGTGTAAATAAAACCATATATCATAAAGACACCACAGTCTCCACTGTGCCACAATTCCAAAGAAAACTACAACACTGGGTAAGTACCTGGACCAGATTGGGGGTGGCGTGTAACATTATTATTCCCTCCATTTGCAAAGTTCATGGGTGATTGCTGATCCCTGTATAATGAAAACAGCACCATCTCCACACAAGAGAGAGGTGTCAGAAGTTGTGGGGCAAGCCTGAAGGTTTGCAGCACTACAACAATTTTTGGGAGGGTGAACCCTAAGGGAGGCAAAAAACAAGTCGGTATCATATGTTTACTGTCTGATCAAGACACATTTGCAACAGACAGTAGACAATGAAGAAAAAAGTTAGTTGAGAATAACCTACTGAAATATAAATATGTCCATGGACTGTGAGCGTAGGATGGACATACTTATTGCTCACATACACAGTTCTTTGCAATATATTTTAACTAATTATGGAACTCCTTCCTATTAAATATCAGGCAGGCACCGTTGCACTAAGTTTCAGAAGCCAGGTTAGAACGGTTTTTATTTCAGGTATGCTTTGCACCATGAATGTTATTCTAATGTTCTACTCTCTGATGTTTTAATTTGTGTTTTAAATTTTCTTTACTTTGAGATCGCATCTGGAGGTGTTTGGAAGGTTTTACTTCTGCAAATCAGTCTGTGGAATGGATAAACATCAGCTATTTTTAAATTTTAAACAGGTTTCTCTGTCCATTCCAAATACCGTATTTTTCGCTCTATAACACGCACCTGACCATAACACGCACCTAGTTTTTAGAGGAGGAAAACAAGAAAAAAAATATTCTAAACGAAATAGTGGATATATGATTTTTGTGGTTCATGCTGTGGCCACAGACATGGGATCTGACGGCGAGTTTGGAGTAGCCCAATGCAAAAATCCTGAGGATCCATGTGGATCCATGCTTTGTAACCACGGAGGAGGGAAGGAGGGAGAACCATGGATCCTCTGCTCACGACTGCAGCAGATCCCCCCGCCACCCGCAGGCATTCGCTCCATAACACGCACAGACATTTCCCCTTACTTTCTAGGTGGAAAAAAGTGAGTGTTATGGTGCAAAAAATACGGTACATACCTTCTAGATTTCCACTGTTCATAGCTTTACCCTACAGCTGATTTCTCTCCTTTCCACTCTAGCAGGCCCTACTCCCCCTTCTTTCCTCTAAAGCCTTTATTCCAAAAGTAGACTTGCAGGGGGCAGGAAGAGGAGGCCTTGGACCACCACTAAGCATTAAAGCTGTAGAGGTAAAGGACCCCTGACAACTGTCGAGTCGCGAACGACTCTGGGGTTGCGGTGCTCATCTCGCTTTACTGGCCGAGGGAGCCGATGTTTGTTTGCAGACAGTTTTTCTGGGTCTTGTGGCCAGCATGACTAAGCCGCTTCTGGCGAACCAGAGCAGCACACGGAAACGCTGTTTACCTTCCCACTGGAGTGGTACCTATTTATCTATTTGCACTTTGACATGCTTTCGAACTGTTAGGTTGGCAGGAGCTGGGACTAAGACGCGGGAGCTCACCCCATCACAGGGATTCGAACCACCGACCTTCTGATCAGCAAGCCCTAGGCTCTGTGGTTTAGACCACAGCACCACCTGCGTCCCAATTAAAGCTGTACCAATACTTAATTCCCAGTAAAAATATCTCTGAGAACTTTTGTTTCCCTAACTTAGGTCTCAGAGGCCCTTGTAAGGTAATATATTTAGGGTTCTTTTCATTGGCAACTTCCTGTTGGTGAGGCTTTGGGGCTTAGTGAAGGCACCAGAAATGGCCCTCCACACCCTGCTGGTGCTGCTGCAGAAAATGGCAGAGGAGACCCACAATATGTTGAACCTGGTTTATGAGCTTAGGTAAAGCTCAACAGGGTTTTGGCATGGGTCATAATAAGAAATTTCCCCTTGAACCCTCCTTTCTGGAATCCAGCAGCATCACTTGAAATACTTCCCAGGGTGAATAGGAAATTACAAATAATTCAGTCAGAACTGTGAGATATATTTATGTGTCATGCTGTGATTCAGAATGAAACAAAACTAAATCAAATTCCAAGCTGTAATTCAAAAAGCCTTCCTATGTAGAAACTTTGCGTATGTAGCATAGTAACTGTTGTTTTAATTTAAAACATTAGTTGTTTTATATTTTTGGTTGGTTTTAGTGCATTTATTACATTTGTAGTAACAGAAGCTTCCATCTGTTTAATTGTAGTTTATTTACACACACACACACACACACACACACACACACAAAACATATTTTTCGCTCTATAAGACGCACCAGACCACAAGACGCACCTAGTTTTCGGAGGAGGAAAACAATAAAAAAATATTCTGAATCCCAGAAGCCAGAACAGCAAGAGGGATTGCCGCGCAGCAAAAGCAGTGATCCCTCTTGCTGTTCTGGCTTCTGGGGTAGCTGCGCAGCCTGCATTCGCTCCATAAGACGCACACCCATTTCCCCTTACTTTTAGGAGGGAAAAAGTGAGTCTTATAGAGCAATAAATACGGTATATCCCAAGCACAGCGCTGCTGAATCAGAACTGTGATGTTTGTTCTGCACAAAGGTCAACCAGATGCCTACAGGAAGTCCCAAAAGGGAGGGGGACAGCAGCATGGAGGTGGTGGGTTGTCCCGGATTTTGGTTAGAAAAGGTTGGAGGGTATGCTTGTTTCAACCTCTGTACAAGTTGCTGGCCACTGTCACAATGTCTTGTGATTTTAGTATTCTCTAGTTTAACTATGCAGTGTTTTGGGGGGGAAATATTTGTTTTTTCTCCCTTGCATCTCCTACTGTCCAGCTTCTTTAGATAACCCTGGTTTCTAGCCTTATGAAAAATCATTTTCCTTCTAAAATTACTGTCTCTTTAATGCAGCCTCCCCACTGATACTTCTTTTTGTTCAAGAAACAGGGCAGAATATCTGTAAGAATGAACAGATTCAAATTAGTGACTATATGGTTTATAAAATGTAAAATTGTGAGCATAATGAAAGAAATTAACACTGTCATCTTGGATCAACATAGAACTTAATAAAATAGGAGGGCCAATAAATTGAAATGAAACACTGTGATTAAAGCTGGTTGGATTAATCACTGAAAAATAATATTTATCAAATATTTAATCCTATTTAGTATTCAGCAATTCTTTACCAGACTGATTTATCTGAATTTGTTCATAATTGTGAGACATTTTAGGATAATAAATTTCAGCCTCCAAGTATAATTTCAAGTATTCATTTCACACTTTGTTACTCAGTGGCTGCTGTAGCTGGTCACCAGAAATCCTCTGCCAAAAAGACATATTTCAAACTAAGCAACGCATCTCATATATGGAAATGCTGGCTTCATACAGCTTTTGTACTTGCCTGAAATGCAGTTGTTCTTCTGGCAAAATCACAGTTATGTGTAGCGGCAATCAGAGCGAAGAACTGAACTGAATCAAAAGGTAATTTGCAATTTGAATTAATTGCCCTCACATGCTGCATTTAGAGTATTTAAAACAACTCTAGTTGGAATACGGATACATTATACAAATACAATACAAAAGTGGTAGCACTAGCAACAGAAATGTAGTGCTCTGATTCATTGTACTCTGTTGCATTTGTGCCATGACTTTTATAGTCAATTCATTCTTTCATGCTGCATTTTCCACAGTATACTATTGAAGACCTCAGACAAAATCCAGCACTCAAAACAACCCAAGCATGATGACCTTTCCTATTATTGCAACAGCTAGTTCCTGATCCATAATAATGTCCAAATTCATTAGGAATAAGTGTCAAGAAGAATAATTTACATCCTGTGGCCATTCAAAAAAAAAGTTACTTAGTAAATAAAGAAAGACATAAATAAACCTCAATCTAAACTCTCTAATCTTCTGGAGAAGTGGCAATAATATAGACTTTAAGTACACATCTCAAAATTTGCTCAAGCCTAAAACTTATTTTTTAATGTGCACATAGTCAACACACACACACACAAAAGAAGAGGGTTGCATTACCAACATTATTATTATTTTCTTGCTGGGAGAAACTGGAGCAGAATGAAAGGCAGAACAAAAGTGAGAAATAATAACAGAATGAAGCTGGAGGACTTTGTTCATCCATACTAGGAATAGGCCCTTTGAAAACCTTGTTTATAAACATATTCTATCTTTCTGAGAAGTCCTGAAACATATTCTAGAAGAGCTCATGGGCTGATAACAGAAAATCCACCTTTTGTATATCCTAAGAATGAGGACCAAGAACTAGGCTCCTAAAAACTCCAGAGTTGCTACATTTACTCATTGTGCTAAATCCAGCTGCAGTACCATAACATATGGACCACTTGTATTTTTCATGGCCCGAGTCATATATATTTCATACCCTATGTGAAAAAGATTCATGCATATGGTTAACAAATTTCAAAAGAAGATGAACCATAAGAATGTTTTTTTTAATAGAAAAGGCCCTTCCTTGATTGCTTACATGACAATTCCTTTTTCATACTTTAACAATTATAATATATTAACTAAAATAAACATGAATGAACATACATATTCAGCATAGAAGTTAACTTTAGCTTAGGAGCTCAGCCTTAGTGCAATTCTAAGTATACAGAAAAACCCATTTGGTCTGGAAAGATGAACTAAGTAAGGCTTACGGATCCAGGGCAAGGTTATAAATTTTTAGAACCTTCAAGAGGAATGACTCTTGAGCATTGCCAACACACCCTGGAAGAAGACTTGTGAGCCATACTATGGGGGAAAATTGGTTATATTTATCCAAAATATAATAATGAAAGAGGATCTGAAAGTCAACCAATTAAATAACAAGCCAAACAAAATATACTCTGAGCAGAAAACTCCCTTAATGAAAGAGGGATAAACTACTTTCCTAGTCCTGGGTATGGTTATAGCTGCAATCTGTGGCCCCAGAGCAAAGGATGGGCTTGAGTGAATATTGCTTGAATTGACCCTGAATAATAAGATTAGTACTCCATGGATCCTCCAAGTAAGGTAAAAGGTAAGGTAAAGGACCACTGGATGGCTAAGTCCAGTCAAAGGCAACTTTCCAGGCTGAGGGAGCTGGCGTTTGTCCACAGAGAGCTTTCTGGGTCATGTGGCCAACATGACTAAATTGCTACTGGCACAAGGAGGACTGTGACGAGTGCCAAAGTGCACGGAAACACCGTTGACCTGATAAATATATATTTTTAGCCATCTCACCCCTTGTTTTTTCCTGTAAGACCAATTGCAGTTGTTAACAGTCGTCAACAGGTTTACCACACCTATCAACCAATCACCCATTTCCACCACCCTTCTGAGTAATACCCCTTTCCACCCTCTCACTATATATAAGGGTCTGGTGACTTCTGTTTCAGTAGATCTGAAGAAGTGTGCATGCACACGAAAGCTCATACCAATAACTAACTTAGTTGGTCTCTAAGGTGTTACTGGAAGGAAATTTGTTTTATTTCGTTTTGACTACCTTCCTGCTGCAGCAGTACCTATTTATCTACTTGCACTGGTATGCTTTTGCACTGCTAGGTTGGCAGAAGCTGGGACACAACAACAGGCGCACCCTGTTGTGCAGATTTGAACTGCTGACCTACCGATCCGCAAGCGCAAGAGGCTCAGTGGTTTAGATCACAGTGCCACCCGTGTCCAAGATCCTCCAGATGGAAACACTGAATTAGTACCATATTACTTTGCCACTGTAAGGGACGCGGGTGGCGCTGTGGGTAAAACCTCAGTGCCTAGGACTTGCCGATCGTATGGTCAGCGGTTCGAATCCCCGCGGCGGGGTGAGCTCCCGTCATTCGGTCCCAGCTCCTGCCCACCTAGCAGTTCGAAAGCACTCTTAAGTGCAAGTAGATAAATAGGGACTGCTTTATAGCGGGAAGGTAAATGGCGTTTCCGTGTGCTGCGCTGGTGCTGGCTCGCCAGCTGCAGCTTCGTCACGCTGGCCACGTGACCCGGAAGTGACTTCGGACGGCACCGGCTCACGGCCTCTAGAGCGAGATGAGCACGCAACCCCAGAGTCGGACACGACTGGCCCGTACGGGCAGGGGTACCTTTACCTTTACTTTGCCACTGTAGCTCTATTTTTTACTCATAATGAAAGAGCATTGTATAGGTATTTATGCTGATGTGGAAGTCCTAATATAAAGTGGGATACATATTTTTAAAATATAATGCAATCCATATTTCTTAGCTATTAGGCAGAATCTGCTGTCAGGTTTGGCAATACATACATTAATGCCCTATTAGAAACAGGATTTGATCCTTTCTGTTTAGAAAGTATCATACAAATCAAGATGTGTGGTAAAAATAGGCTTTTAAAGCATTTTGAACTTTCCTAGTATGTTTTTAAAAGGAGGAGATAATCCTCTTTTCAGCAATTGTATTTTATTCTGTTGGGGGCTGATGGCTGTAAAACATGGAACCACCCTTTAAACTTTTCCATATAACTTGATTAGACAGCAGTAATCTCTAATGCTTTCATGTGCAAATTTAGGAATGACCCGGAACAAACGAGTTTCCTTCATCACCATAGCAACCAGGACTATGGAAGAATGCCACTCACCAGGCAATGCAAGTCAAATTTCATCCCTTTGATGTTAATTAACAAATTGCTTTCAGAAAAAGTCAATGTATTTTTCCTCTTTAAATGTTTGTGATAAAATTTTAATACCCTTGAAAATGAGGAGGCAGATACTGTATAGCAGTTGCAGACAGGTAAAGTGTGGGCTGCTACTTTCACAAGCGGTTTCCCACACAGTGCTGTTAATACAACTATAAACTATGCCAGGGAGAGCATTAGCAGGCTGCCCACATTTCAGAGCCTGGAGCACATAGCTGGTGCCTTACCCTGATCAGAAGACTCCCTACTCACAAACGCCCTAAGGTACTGCCTCACTCTTAATAGGGCAGGATTCATTTCCAAGCTTTGTAGCTCAAAAACATGAAAGAAATATGTGCAAAAAAAATAAGAAACATTTTTCAGCATTAAAAAACAAACAAACACAGAATTAAGGGAATAAAAATTAAAGCGGTGGGGAAGATTAAACATTTTATTTCTTCCTAGGTTTTAACCTCAGTTCCTGGCCTAATACACACCCATGCGTTGAATTAAATTTGGTAGGTGGCATACATAGTTTCCTTTACATAGCCTAATTGTAACAGATCTCAACAAATGCCCAATGTGCATTTTGGGGGAGCTGCAATCCCTACTGGAACTAAACCTGCCTGGGGCTACCTGACTGGCAGCGACAGGGCCTTGTCAGTGGTAGTTCCCCATTTGTGGTGTGCTGTCCCTGGTGAGGGGCATCTGTCTTCCTTTTTATTGGCTTTCATGAGACATTTAAAAGCATTCATATTCACCCAGTTATTTGATGGCTGATAGACATTCTTCCTTGCAACCCTGTAATCACAGGTTGAGAATGTGTCAAATGCTTTTTAAAACTATGTTTTAAACTGTTTTTAGTTGTTATGTTCTCATTGTTTTATCATTGCTGTATCTGCCACCCTGGGCTCCTTTGGGAGGAAGAGCAGAATATAAATCAAATAAATAAACCTGTAGGGTAATGACTAGGAAAGGCTGGGTGTGATTAGCTGGACTGTGGACGAGAAAACATGTAAGCATCAGTTAGACGAGTGGTATGAAATAAAAGTATTGTTAAAAGGGAATAGAAAAGGAAAGGTTTAAATAATGACAATGCAAACTTAAGGAATGCGTAATTTAAATAATGACTATGGATGATTTACGGAAAAGCTGAAGGAAGTCCAGAAAAGAAATACTCTGTGAAAAATTGGATGTGAAAATATTGTGTGTTTTTGTTTTTGTTGTAAATTAATAAAAATTTGACTTCATCTCTATAAGCAACTGCATGTCAACAATGCTTTTATCATAACAAATACTATCATGTGCTATTAAGAACATATAAGCAAGTCTGGTCTCCCAGATGCAAGTAAGCACTTTCACATAACACACACATAATGGACATGTTTGGACAATCATACTTCAGCTTAATATAAATAAGGCTTTTGCCCACACAGTCCTTTCTCTCCTCCCATCACTCAAATCATGATTAAACCTAAACCGTCTCTGATTAACTTGTTTTGTCCAAATGGGAAAACCATTGTTACCAGGTTAGGCAGAGGTCAGATCTTAAAACAAATTCATATTTTGTTCTATGATCCAGGCATGTTCTGAACCTATATTTCTTGGTTCAGACAAAATTGTAAACCATGGCTTATTGGAAACTCCTCTGTTTAACTGCTGTGGGCCACAAACACAATGGAAATGGGGTCTGCATGCATGGCAAAAGTTTCATGTCTATTGTTATGTACTGAGTTGAATAGGATCCAAACTGTAGCAGTCTGATTGGTCCTAGAACAATAGGATCCAAAAGGCAGCAGTCTGATTGGTCCTAGAACAATAGGATTCAGAATGCAGCAGTCTGATTGGTCCTAGAACAATGCAGCAGTATGATTGGTTGGCAGGAACCACCCAATCCTGCTCCAGATAGAAGTGAATCCACAACCTGATTGGCTTACAGTAGAATTCCAGAATTAGCCAATCATGTGCAGCCCATTGTGTAAATAATGTATATAAAGCAGATACTGTGAGGGGACATTCATTCATTCCTCCTCACCACTATGAGCTGAATAAAGAGCATGAAATCACTTTGCGACTCTGAGTATATTTCACTGGCGACGAGGGTGGGATCCCGCTGAGCTGACTGCCACACACAGCACCGCAGCACCGCCAACTGCCGCACCGCTGCCTCGCACCGTGTATCCAGGCTTCAGCTCCGGGGCACAAGGAACTCAGAATGGCAGCCAACAGCAGCTTCTCGCCATTCAACCCAGCATCTGGAGACTGGGAAGCGTACGCCTCCCGTTTCACCTTCCTCCTAGAAGCCAAAGGGGTCACCGACGAAGAAGACGCCAAGAAGAGGGCGATATTCTTCAGCGTCTGCGGAGAGGAGACGTTTGAAATCGCCCGGGCTCTCCTTGCGCCTGAAGACGTCGCTACTGTTCCATACAAAACAATAATGGAACAGCTGAAGGGGCACTTTTCGCCGCAGCCCTCAGTGGTGGCTCGTCGAAATGCCTTCTACGCAAAGCGGCAAGCCCCTGGGGAAACCATAACTGGGTTTGTGACCTCTCTCCGCCAAGCCGCCCGGTTCTGCAACTTCTCAGAGCTGGAGAACATGCTTCGTGACCGCCTCGTCGGTGGCCTGAAGGATGAGAAGCTGCAACGGCGCCTCTACGCTAAGAAGGACCTAACGTTCCAGGTCGCTCTGGAGGAGGCCCTGGCAACAGAAGCTGCCGAGAGGTCGACCCAAGAGGCACGGCCGAGCCTGCCATCCCAACCGAGGGTCCACCATGAAGACCTCACCGACGACTCAGGATCCGACAGGGAGGAGGTGCACCGAGTACAGCAGCGCACTCAAGCAGCGCACAGACCACAGCTGCCTCGACGAGAAGGAGGGAACTGCGCAAGCTGCGGGGAGAGTCACGAGAGGAGGACCTGCCGTTTCCGCAACGCAGAGTGCAGGCAGTGCAGAAAATCGGGACACATCGCCCGGGTGTGTCGGGCTCGGCCCACCCGACACCAGGCATCAGATGACCAATCCAAGAGCCCCAGGTCCCGGGGCCCAACGCACCAAGGCAACTCGACGGAGCTCACGGACTTCCAGGTATACCAGTTGCCCCACCCCAACGTAGAGAAAATTTATGTAGAGGTACAGATAGAGGGGGCCCCATGCCGCATGGAGCTTGACACGGGTTCAACTCTATCCATAATCTCGGCAAGGACCTTAAGGAAACTGTGTCCCACTGGGGGTCCCAAACTCAGGCCGGCCCCATTCACCCTCCGGGACTTCCAGAAACGTAAGGTCCCCACAATGGGGGTGGGGACCTTCAGGGTGCAATACCGAGGGCGGACGCGGCAACTGGACTTGCTTGTGGTCAAGGGCCCCTACATTAGCTTACTGGGATTGGCATGGTTTGGACCACTGGGGCTAGCTGTCACCGGGGTGAACCACACTAGCTTACAAGTGGACGTGGACGCCATATGCAAGGAATTTCCAGGGGTTTTCGATGGGAAATTGGGACAGTATACGGGCCCCCCCATTGCGCTACAGCTTGACCCCGCAGTACGACCGGTCAGGCTCAAGGCCCGCCGGGTCCCGTTCGCCTTGAAACCCCGTATAGACGAGGAATTGGACCGACTCGTAGAGCAAGGAGTGCTGGAGCCGGTGCCTAATGCTCCCTGGGAAACCCCAATCGTCACACCCGTCAAGCCTAATGGTTCGGTCCGCATCTGCGCAGACTACAAATGTACCATAAACAAGGCCCTCACGGCCCACGCATACCCAGTGCCAGTGGTCAGCCATGTCCTTGCCACCCTGGCTGGGTCGAAAATTTTTGGCAAGCTGGACTTGGCCCAAGCATATCAACAGCTGCCAGTAGATGAGGCCACAGCAGAGGCACAGACGATTGTGACGCACAGAGGAGCGTTCAGGGTAAAGCGGCTGCAATTCGGTGTCAGCGTGGCACCAGGCATATTCCAGAATATAATGGACTCTCTCCTTAAAGGGATTCCTGGCGTCACCCCCTTCTTCGATGATGTGTTGATTGCCGGCCCCACACCAGAGGAGTTTGAGGACCGCCTCCGCACCGTTCTGCACCGTTTCCAGACGGCGGGTCTCAAGGTGAAGCGGGAAAAATGTCTACTAGGAGTGCCTCAGGTGGACTTTCTGGGATTTATGGTGGACGCAGAAGGGGTCCACCCGACTGGGGACAAGGTACGGGCCATTTGTGATGCCCCAGCGCCCAAGAGCAAGACTGAACTTCAGGCCTTCTTGGGACTATTGAACTTTTACCATTCCTTCCTTCCCCACAAGGCGGCGGTAGCGGAGCCCCTACACAGACTCCTGGACAAGCGGGCCCCTTGGGTGTGGGGCCAGCGCCAGGAGGCCGCATTCCAGGCAGTCAAGGACTTGCTTGTCTCAAACTCGGTCTTGGCACACTTCGACGAGAGGCTGCCGGTGGTGCTAGCATGCGACGCCTCACCCTATGGCATTGGAGCTGTCCTGGGGCACCAACTCCCGGATGGAAGAGAGGTACCGGTGGCGTACTTTTCCCAGACACTCAACACAACCGAGCGGAACTACTCGCAAATTGACAAGGAGGGTCTGGCAATCGTAAAGGGAGTAAAAAAATTCCATGATTTCTTGTACGGGCGGCCCTTCACCGTGGTGACTGACCACAAGCCGTTGCTTGGCTTGTTTGCCCCCGAAAAGCAGACCCCCCAAGTGCTGTCTCCTCGCGTCCTCAGGTGGTCAATTTTCCTTGCCAGCTACCAGTATGCACTGATTCACCGACCTGGGAAGGCGATGGGCCATGCGGACGCCCTCAGCAGGCTACCACTACCGGAAACAGGCCCTGACCCAGCACCTGCACAAGAGGTTATGAGCCTGGAGCTGCTTCCCGACCGCCCCATTCAGGCACAAGAAGTTGCACACCATTCCAAGAAAGATAGGGTCATCTCCCGGGTCCTGGACTGGGTGTGGAGGGGATGGCCCAGCAGCAGCCCCGGGCCAGAATTCGCCGGCTACACAACCCGCAAACATGAACTGTCGGTCCACAAGGGGTGCCTGTTATGGGGAAGCAGAGTCGTTGTTCCCCAGCCCCTCTGCAAAAGGGTCCTCACAGCCCTACACGAGACACATCCAGGGGTAGTAAGAATGAAGGCCCTTGCCAGGAGTTATGTGTGGTGGCCGGGGATTGATGGAGAGATAGAGGCCTGGGTCAAACACTGCCAGGCCTGCCAAGAATCCCGCCCAGATCCCCCAAGGGCCCCAGTCCAGTCCTGGGAGTCCGCCCGAGCACCATGGTCACGCCTGCATGTGGATTTCGCTGGCCCCTTTCAGGGGAAAACATTCTTCATAGTGGTGGACTCCTACACCAAATGGCTGGAAGTCGCACTGGTACCGTCCACTTCCACGTCCGCAGCCATCCGGGTACTACGCAGGCTGTTTGCAACCCACGGGCTCCCTGACACTCTCGTCTCAGACAACGGGACTGCATTTACGTCAGGAGAATTCCAAACCTTCACAGCGCAGAACGCCATCCGCCACATCCGTTCGGCGCCGTTCCACCCTGCCACCAATGGCCAAGCAGAACGCATGGTGCGGACCACCAAGGACACCCTTCGCCGCATGACGCAAGGGGACTGGGAGTACCGCCTTGCCACATTCCTTCTAGCACAGCACAGCACCCCCAGCTCAACGACTGGCCGGAGCCCCGCTGAACTACTAATGGGTCGGCGCCTTGCAATCAGATTGGACCGCCTTCACCCCGATAGAGCTCAGGATGAGGTAGTGGTGGGGGAAGGCAGGAACCCCCGGACCTTCGAGGCCCAGGACCCAGTGTACGCAAAGAATTTTGGGGCAGGCCCAGCATGGGTACCCGCCACAATCACCAGGGTCACTGGCCCCGTGTCGTACGAGGTGCTAACGGATGGGGGGCAATGCTGGCGCCGCCACTGCGACCAGATACGGCGACGATTCCCGGGAGAAAACCAGGAGGAGGACAGGTCAGAGGAGTCCCAAGGGAACAGCGGGGCAGTGAGGCCCATAGAGCAGGAGGGGCCAGCAGGAGAGGCAGAATCAGTAAATACAGAGAGGACCCGTGAGGCCGAAAGGACACCGGAACCAGAACCACGACTGAGCGAGCCGGTTGCACCAGACCAAACAGCCGCATCACAGCCAGCATCCTTGGAACACGAGCCAGAACCCGGAGCCCGGACCAGGGAACACCCCAGGCCACAACGCACACGTAGGCCGCCGGCATACCTTGAGGACTATGAATGCGACCTCCCGGGCAGGACTGGAACTTAGAGGGGAGGGGTGTTATGTACTGAGTTGAATAGGATCCAAACTGTAGCAGTCTGATTGGTCCTAGAACAATAGGATCCAAAAGGCAGCAGTCTGATTGGTCCTAGAACAATAGGATTCAGAATGCAGCAGTCTGATTGGTCCTAGAACAATGCAGCAGTATGATTGGTTGGCAGGAACCACCCAATCCTGCTCCAGATAGAAGTGAATCCACAACCTGATTGGCTTACAGTAGAATTCCAGAATTAGCCAATCATGTGCAGCCCATTGTGTAAATAATGTATATAAAGCAGATACTGTGAGGGGACATTCATTCATTCCTCCTCACCACTATGAGCTGAATAAAGAGCATGAAATCACTTTGCGACTCTGAGTATATTTCATCTATATTGGCCTATTTTGAGATATGATTGTCTGAACTGAGCCAATAACTATGGACAGGAAGAAAGAGAAAGCACTGAAAGCAAACCTTTCAAAAATAGCCATAAATCAAAGCCAGTAACTGAATGCAAAAACAATTGTTTTTAACAGTACTATAGCAGCAAGGAGCCTATCCTTTTATCCTTCTGGTTTGTGATCAAAGTATATTCCCAGCATGTAGAAACTTTTAAAAAGCTATTGTTGTGATAATAACATAATAGAGTAGCTTCTGTTCTCTTTTTACCTCTAGGATTGATTATGCAGCAAAAAGTCTGAAACTGTTGTGATGGCTGACCAAGCTGGGCTTGTATACACATTATACCTTTACTGCACACTTGAAATACTTCCCCCAAAGAATTCTGGGAACTGTAGTTTACGACTCACAGAGTTGCAATTCCCAGCAACCCTTAACAAACTACAATGCCCAGAATTATTTGTGGGGGGCAGGAATGTGCTTCAAATATACTTTAAATTTTTAAACGCGTATGCCGGGTGGGTGTCTCCTGCAGAAGAGATGTTAGTACCTAGGTGTTACAAGTCTATAGAAACACTCTGGATAAAACCTTCAAGTTTTTCATGCTGTTTCTTTGGAAACATCAGAAACAAATGGTGCATAAGAGCCTGTGTAATGTAGAAATTTGTTTATGTGTAGGTGGATACCTGACACCTAGGTTTTTTCAAAGCAAGCAGCAGATGGTGTGTATGAAAATATGTATATATACTCCTGTTACTGCATCAGGTACAAGAGTGTGGTTGTGTAGAGAGAGAAATCAGTTGCTGCCGCCTTGCTTTTTACTGTCTGGCCACTGCAGTTGTGTTGCTTTAATTCTTGCCACTGCCAAATTTCAGTGCACTTATCGGCATGAAAAGTCATCTAATGCCACCTAAGTTGGGGAAACATTCTCCCACACATGTGTTAAGAATATTTCCAACTTAAATTTTAATTGCCCAGGCAGGTACATTCTGTGGCCTGAAATATGTAACAGAGACAAGATACCAGATGTTGGGTGAAAATCAGGCCAAATCTTTACTGACTACCAGCAGGTATGTGGGGTTGGCATGGCAATAGTGCAAGGATCATATTCTCATTCCATTCAGCCCTTGCTGATGGAACGACACTCCAATGGAGTTGGGAAGCACCCAAATCACTTCCATGAGAGTCAATCATGAGAGTCATGATGCAAGTGAAGCATTGGAAGTCCCACTGGGTGACTGGGGTGAGAGATTCCAGCCAGGTAGAGGACTTAACCTGATCTTAGGACATGCCATACCTGATCCTCTCCCCAAGCCCCTTATGGCAGGGGACTTTATTATGATGATCCTGCCCAATGCCATTTCTGCCACAAGGGAGGACCATACCATGGTTCAGCTCCTACTAATCCACAGCCAATCCAGAAGGCCTGAGCAAAGATCCTTAAGCTTTGACACTTTCTGATAGGTGCACTCCATCCAGGCTAAATATGTCCATGCACTTAAATCTGATCAAGGGGTGATGGATCTTAAGGCCACCCTGGACAACCATGAAGCAAGCCATGGTTTTATTGGCTTGCCATTGTGACGTGAACATATGAGAGTGCTGGAGGTGAACTAGTTAAACAGGTTACCCAATCAGAACCCAGGGGGGTGGAGTCAGAGGGACTATAAAACCAGCTCTGGGAAGGGCGAAGGGAGGAGTTCGTTGGGAGTTGAGTGGTTGGTTGGTTGGTTGGTTGGTTGGAGTGGGAGTGAATTGGGATAGAGTCTGTGGGTAGGTTGAGTTAGTGTAGCGAATTAAGCTGAGTCAGGAACAGTTAGGAGCTAGGAAGACAAGTAAATATCTGAGAGGTGGTTTAGTGAGTGAGAGCAGGTAGCGGAAGTTATAGGTCTGGATAGGCATCCCATGCTTGTAATTGACTGATACCGTTTATGAAACCACACGCTTGTTAAACTGCAATAAATAAACAGAAGTTTATGTTCCAACTTAACCCTGACTGGACTCAGTATTGTACCAGCTAGGGCCTGGGTGGTGGCAGAGAGAAATAAAGTGGTGGCACAGGGTGAAACATCCGGGGACCCTGTGTGATAGCCACAGCCATCAAGCCACATCCACATTGTGGGGTTGAGAGCTCCCCTCAAGTGACAGCACTGCAGCTACGACAACCAAGCAATGCACACGCATGGCTGACCATTTGCCAGGCAGACAAGGCCCCTCTTGTCAGCCAGCTCTAGGTTGACACAATTTTGGAAGCACAGGTCATTCTTTTGCAAATGGATGACAAGCAAATTAGGAGGGCTTCAGTGTTGGAGCTAATTCTAGAACAGGAGCACAGCCTGGAGCATCTCACCCCCCCTTTGGAGATCCAGGAAATGTGTGCCCACGGCAAGAGGTTGAGTTGCTGTGACCAAAGCACTGAACTCACACGCTGCTCTGCCCAGTACACAATACTGTGCTCAACAATCTATACACATTTCCAGTCTAAAACATTCAAAGATTACTGGCACTTGGACTTTCCTGAGAAGGACAGACATAGCCCTTATATGCCCTGGAACGCCAGTGGCCTATAGGGTACTGTGCCTCGTGGAGGCCCCAGTGGGCTGCCCAAGTAGCTGCCCCAATAGGGAAGGAGTGCATGCCATACTCTTTGGGGGCAGACCAAGGGTGTGTAGGCTGTTCCTGAGCCTATTACCTGATGTCTAGTGAGCAATCTTGGTGAATGAACAACTGGCACTCATCACTAGGCCATACTCTCATGTAGCCTTGAATGCCCTGTACAGTGGTACCTCGGGTTAAGTACTTAATTCGCTCCGGAGGTCCGTTCGTAACCTGAAACTGTTCTTAACCTGAAGCACCACTTTAGCCAATGGGGCCTCTCGCCAGAGCACGATTTCTGTTCTCATCCTGAAGCAAAGTTCTTAACCCGAGGTACTATTTCTGGGTTAGCAGAGTCTGTAACCTGAAGAGTCTGTAACCTGAAGTGTATGTAACCTGAGGTACCACTGTACTGGATAGAGACCATGAGCAGGAGATGGTCTAAGGAAGACTGAGGCATCTCTGCCCTTTTGGTCAGTTTTTGACTGACATATGAAAATGAACACCGCTGAGTCCCCAGTGTTGCATAAGGCAAACTTGACCTGCCCCCTGCAAGGGGTCAAAGAACTCACCCACTCTTAAAGCCCCCTCTCTCTCCTGACATCCCACAGGATGTGAAAGAGAAGCCCCCCCCTCCATGAGGCTATTTATAGCCTCCACCTATTCCTCCCTCCTACTGGCAATTGCCAGGTTCTTCTTGAGAGGAAGTGGCTTCTTGCCCAGCTTCCTCTCCTTCTGCAACAGCACTTCCAGCCAGATTCCTTCAGGACCACTCAGCTGACTGCTCTGTTCTCCTTCGCCTGATCTCTCAGATTGCCCTGCTTTCCTTCCTAACCCCTTGGTCAGTTTGCTTTCTGTTCAGCTGCTCAGGTGGTGACCTGAGTGTTGTCAACCAGAGAGCTGTCAGAGAAATTGGGAAAGAGTGTCATTTCTTCAGCTTTCTCCTTCAGCTCTATGCACTTCTCAAGCGGAAAATAGCACCTGCCCTCACCAACTCATGATTAAGGGGCAGTGTGGGGAGTGCCAGAGGTTTTGCAGGTGCCAGTGGGAAGTCTGAAAGCGTGACATTGCACACCTGGGGTCTACTTTGGTGACTCCATGTTTAAACTTACTGCAGCTTGGTCCAAATCAGACACAAGTAGAGTTAGATTAAATTAGGAAGCTGATTATTCCAATCCATTATTCGTAGCCAAATCACAGGAGGAGCATAGAAACTGGACCTAAAATGGCTTAATAATAGGCTGAGTAGTTCTTGGAAATGTATATAGTGTTGATTGTTTCTATTTGAATAGCAGAGCCTCTCAAAACTCATGTCACCAAATGTAGTGGATCTGGGATTTTTCCATAGTAGCATGCCCTAACAGAGATAAAGCAAACTTGGAACTCCACCATAGTTTTTGATCGGAATGAATATCTGATGTGGTGTGCTGTACAGTCAGAATGAACCCCTTGTGATATCTATATCTGGCTTAATCTCTGATATATATTTGGTTATTTTGGTTAATTTGGTATTCTGAACTTTTGTGTCAAATAGGAATGTCCTGAAAAAGAACTAATAAAATACCTTTGATTCTTTAGTGTATTCTGGAAGAGAAATGGATAAGAACTCAAGAAGTGGCCTGCTGGCTGGCCTGGCCCACTTATGAGGTTAGGTGGGGCAACTGCCTCAGGTGGAAAGGTCCAGCAGGTTAGCAGATCCCAATGTTGATCTTTTCCTCCTCCCCATTGTTTCTGATGTAGATCTTCCCTGACTCTTACTCCCTGGCGGGGAGGCCCCCCCCTATTTTGAGGTCTGTCTCAGGTGCCAAAATGTCTTGAGCCAGCCCTGCCTGCTGGATCTGTCCAAATGTCCGTCTAGTCCATAATTGTGTCCTCACAGTGGCCAATGAGTTACCTATAGGAAACCCACAAATCTTTTTGCAATGGAATAAAAAGGAGATAAAATGCACAAATATCTATAAGCCACATCTTCAATACATCTAGGGTAAAAGCAGCTTCAGTGGGTAGGTGGGGAAATATAGTTTTGGTGATGGTAAATCATATGAGGGACAAGTCTTAAGAAGCTTCATCCCCTTCCCCCTCAAATGACACACTCATCTTGTAAAACAAAAGGGAAAGCCTAGAAAAAGAATAGAGGACTATATATAATGTGTATGTATTTTAGCTCCAAGTTCACAAATATCTCGGAGAAAGAATTGTGTGCTGATATATTTGACATTTTAATGCAGACAACATTTTGTGAAGGAGTTTCAGGAAGCATAAATTCATTAAGTACATAGTTACATTTTGTCACATTTTGAATAACTGTTACGTAGGGCTTTCCCCAGAATTCAATACTGATGGTGGGTTTTACTCTGAACAAACTGGGTGCATCTGTTGATTCAGGAAATGCACCTTTGATGACTTGACTGTTATTCAGTCAAGGGGAATGTTATCTTTATTAAACATGTTCAAATACAATAATATTGATTTTAAAATCAAATAAGTATGACAGTTACGCAAAATATTAATTAATTTAAAGTTTCAGTTAATCACTGAGGCTTGTTTTTCAAGATGAGGAGTATATTCAAGGTAGCTGTATATTTAAAAGACCACAAAGCAAGCTGAACTAGGTGAGTGGTAAAGGTGAGTGGTGAGTGGTAAAGTAAAGGTGAGTGGTAAAGTCGTGACCGACTCTGGGGTTGCAGCGCTCATCTCGCTTTATTGGCCAAGGGAGCTGGTGTTTGCCCGCAGACAGCTTCCGGGTCATGTGGCCAGCATGACTAAGCCACTTCTGGTGAACCAGAGCAGCACACGGAAACCCAGTTTACCTTCCCGCAGCAGCGGTACCTATTTATCTACTTGCACTTTGTGTTTTCGAACTGCTAGGTTGGCAGGAGCAGGGACCGAGCAACGGGAGCTCACCCCGTCGCAGGGATTCAAACCGCCAACCTTCTGATCAGCAAGTCCTAGGCTCTGTGGTTTAACCCACAGCGCCACCAACAAATTATGTAAGGAAATTGCCACCACATAAGGGAAGTACATTTCAGGATTTCCCTTCTGTTGTAAAAATGCAAGTTTTTAAAAATCTTTAAAATATTTTCATCTAATTTGGAAAACCAAGGGTGGGCATACGTATGTAGTAGTGTTATCATAAATAATATAATAAGTATTTATCTGCCATGCCTTTGGTTAGCAAGACACTCATGCTCACCAAAAGAACTATTAAAAAGTAATTGTGTAAGCACTTTTTAGTACTTTGTTAAGAACTGCAGGTTGCAGTGGAACCTTAAAAAGATGCTGTTTGAACATAATCATTGTGATTAATAGATCCATAATTCACTCTGACCTTGCATTCAGTATGTTACCATATGCCCTATTTAAAATCTACTGCTTAATTCATCAGGTATCAATTTGTTATCATCTGCAGAAGCACAGCTCAAAATTAACTTCATTAGGCTGTTACATCTAACAGAACATACAGATATTTCTATAAATATTCTGTAGGATTCAGGATTCCTCAACCATCTCCAGCCTGGTTAACATCTTGAGCATTTACGCTCCGACTATGTACTCTGATTTACAGTTCTATGAGAAACTAGACCAGGCTGTCAGAAGGATCCCACCCTAAGAAACCTATTCCCGCTGGGAGATTTCAGTGCCAGAGTTGGAGATGATAACCACACATGGAACAACCACATAGGACACTTTGGTACTGGCAGCATGAATGAGACTGGACAAAGGCTGCTTCAGTTGTGCTTGTATCACAGTCCCTGCATCACAAACACATTCTTCTCTACCAAGGCAAAATGACAAGTGTTCTAGAGACACCCAAGGTCAGGCCACTGGCACCAGCTGGACTTGATTATCACCAGGTGATTGGCACTGAGTTGTGTTCATGTCACACAGAGCTGTCACAGTGCTGACTATGACACGGATCACTCCCTGGTAGCAAGCAAGATCCTTCTCCAGCCAAAGAGGGCCTATAGCACACAGCAGAAAATGTGGCCTTGAATCAACACTTCCAGAACAGTCATACCTGACCTTTGTGAATGCTTCCCTGATTCTGTCGAACAAGCATTACTGAACTGCCCTGGAGACAGCAACAAAGTAAGGTAGAACCACATGAAAGAGGCAACCTACAACACAGCTATTTTGACAAAAGAGAGCAGCAGATCACCAACTGGTTTGAGGGCGGCATTAAGGATATGAAGCCGTAATATAGACAGTCGTTTACCCTCGCTAGATTCAGCTGATTCCCTGGTGGCCCGCTGGAATGCGGAGTTAACCAGGGCTATCGACTGTCTGGCTCCGAAGCGCCCTCTCCGATTGCATGGAGCCCGGACAGCCCTGTGGTTTTCTTCGGAGCTGAGGGCGATGAAACAATCGCTGAGATGGCTAGAGCGTCGGTGGCAGAAAACTCACTCCAAATCTGACCGGACACAGGTTAGAGCTCAACGTCGAGCCTACCAAGTGGCGATAGCGACGGCGAAGAAGACTTTCTTCACCGCTTCTATTGCATCTGCAGACAATAGTAGCAGGAGACTCTTTCAGGTGGTCCGCAATTTAACGGAACCACCTTTACCACCGGGGCCTTGTAAAGACCCCAAGATCTCCTGCAACAATTTTGCAAAGTTTTTTGCAGATAAAATCACTCATATTCAGAAGGAGCTAGACACCACCGTGGGAGCAGGGCTGGGGCGGGAGAGTGCTAGAGCTCTGTCTGGTCAAGTTGCATGGAATCAATTTCAATCCATTACCCCCGAGGATGTGGACAGGCTGCTTGGATGCGTGAAACCAACCACCTGTCTCCTTGATCCTTGCCCATCCTGGCTAATAAAAGCAAGCTGGGAAGGGCTGGGCGATGGGCTCTGCGGTGTGGTGAATGCTTCCCTCTGTGAGGGAGCATTCCCAGATCCGCTGAAAGAGGCGGTCATTAAGCCGCTTCTTAAGAAACCATCTTTAGACCCGGCCAGTATGGCCAACTATCGCCCAGTCTCAAATCTTCCATTCTTGGGCAAGGTGATTGAGCGTGTGGTTGCTGAACAACTCCAGGCACGCCTGAAGGATGCGGACCATTTGGATCCCTTCCAATTGGGATTCAGGCCTCATCATGGGACTGAAACTGCCTTGGTTGCGCTGGTTGATGATCTCCGGCGACCTAGGGACAAAGGTGAGAGTTGTTTCCTAGTTCTGCTGGATCTCTCAGCGGCCTTTGATACAATCGACCATAACATCCTTCTGGACTGTCTAGAGGGGTTGGGAGCTGGGGGCACTGTTATACAGTGGTTTCGCTCCTTCCTCCTGGGCCGTGTTCAGAAAGTGGTGGTGGGGGATGAGTGTTCAGACCCCTGGGCCCTCAACTTGTGGGGTGCTTCAGGGTTCCGTCCTCTCCCCCATGCTTTTTAACATCTATATGAAGCCGCTGGGAGAGATCATCAGGGGGTTTGGACTGGGTGTCCATCAATATGTGGATGATACCCAGCTCTACCTCTCTTTTAAATCAGAACCAGTGAAGGCGGTGAAGGTCCTGTGTGAGTGCCTGGAGGCGGTTGGAGGATGGATGGCGGCTAACAGATTGAGGTTGAATCCTGACAAGACAGAAGTACTGTTTCTGGGGGACAGGAGGCGGGCAGGTGTGGAGGATTCCCTGGGCCTAAATGGGGTAACTGTGCCCCTGAAGGACCAGGTGCGCAGCCTGGGAGTCATTTTGGACTCACAGCTGTCCATGGAGGCACAGGTCAAATCTGTGGCCAGGGCAGCTGTTTACCAACTCCACCTGGTACGCAGGCTGAGACCCTACCTGCCCGCGGACTGTCTCGCCAGAGTGGTGCATGCTCTAGTTATCTCCCGCTTGGACTACTGCAATGCGCTCTACGTGGGGCTACCTTTGAGGGTGACTCGGAAACTACAACTAATCCAGAATGCAGAAGCTGGACTGGTGACTGGGGGCGGCCGGCGAGACCACATAACACCGGTCTTGAAAGACCTACATTGGCTCCCAGTACGTTTCCGAGCACAATTCAAAGTGCTGGTGTTGACCTTTAAAGCCCTAAACAGCCTCGGCCCAGTATACCTGAAGGAGCGTCTCCACTCCCATTGTTCTGCCCGGACGCTGAGGTCCAGCGCCAAGGGCCTTCTGGCGGTTCCCTCATTGCGAGAAGCAAAGCTACAGGGAACCAGGCAGAGGGCCTTCTCGGTAGTGGCGCCCGCCCGGTGGAACGCCCTCCCATCAGATGTCAAAGCGATAAACAACTACCTGACATTCAGAAGACATCTTAAGGCAGCCCTGTTCAGGGAAATTTTTAATGTGTGATATTTTAGTGTATTTTTGGTTTCTATGGAAGCCGCCCAGAGTGGCTGGGGAAACCCAGCCAGATGGGCGGGTACAAATAATAAATTATTATTATTATTATATAACATACTGCCATCTGCCTTGTTGCAGGTCAGATACGCGGGTAAATTGTACACGGAATGAGTTTGTCCTTGTGGCGCGATAGAAGTGGAAACCGTCTCTCACGTCCCGCTACGATGCCATTTTTACAGGGATATACGCTCAGTTTTTATCACCCGTGTTATACAGAAAATTCCAAGTGGGCCCGAGCCTCAATGCTGAAAATCTTTGATAGAGGACAAGGATCCAGAGATCATGTTAAAGGTGGCCAAATTTTGCGCGGTTGCCATAAAACGTAGGGAACAAGCTGTGCTATTGTAAAGACCAAGGCCTTAGAAGCAAATTATAGATAACATTGTAGAGATTAAGACTTAAACCATATTTTAACTGCTGCCATAATTGTATTGTTTATTGTTATTTTGATTGTTAATTTAATTTTAATTTTATTGTGTTTCTTAATTGTTTAGTACAGTATGTGAGTCTGGTCTGGGACTGTAATAAATTCAATTCAAAGAATATGAAGCCTGTTATCACTGCAAAGCATGAAGCTTTTGTGAACCACAAGCATGCACCTTGCAAAAAGATGCTGTCTGCATTGACAAAGGCAAGGAGCAATGCCCAGTGGATTGCCAGACAATGGGCTGATGGCTACTGGCTAAAGCTGTGTCAGAGCATTCAATTTGCTGCTGATGCTGGCAATACTCACAAAGTGGATGAAGGCATGAAGAAAGCCTTTGGACCAACTGTCAGGAAAACTACACAGCTGAAAACCTTGTCTGGAAAAACCATCACAGACTGCAGCAAGCAGATGAAGCGATGTGCAGAATACTACCAAGAACTGTACTCACAGTAAAACATGCTCTTCAGCACAGCAACTGATAGCATCTGGACTCTGCCTGTCTTGGAAGGGCTGGATGTCCCTCACTCCCTTGCAGTGCTGAATAATGCCATCAATTCTCAGGCATGTGGGAAAGCCCCAGGATAGGATGGAATTTCAACAGAAGTGCTGAAAGTTGGCCTCAACTCCTCCTCAGCCTTCTCTTGCAGTGTTGGAAAACAGAATCTGTCCCACAAGACATGGGTAAGAACAAAAGTGACGGTCACAACTGTAACAACTACTGTGAAACCTCCCTGCTGAGTACTGTGGGGTAAGCCTTGGGTCATGCAGCTCTCAACAGATTACAGTCACTTGCTGACAGGATCTATCCTAAGTCACAATGCAACTTTGGGGCTCAGAGGTTAAAAGTTGACATGATTTTCTCACTGTGCCAGCTGCAGGAGAAATGCCAAGAGCCTTCTACATCGCCTTCATAGACCTGATGAAGGTGTTTGACTCCCATACTTATCAAAAGATGCTCTGAGAAGACTCTGAGAAGGTTAATGTCCATGTAATATTTTAGACAATCCATGCATTACACAGTGCAAGGGGTTTAAATTGAGCAGCGGGAGACATGATTCAGAATTATGAGCCTTACAAATGCCATGAACATACATGCCCATACAGCACAACATACAACTGTGTGATCAGCCAATGTGCCAACACATGCTTAGGTCATTACTGTTTCCTATACAGAAGTGTTGTTTGTGTCAAAACTTTGTCATGTGTGATGTGCTCTGAGGTTTCTTTAGGCTGTCTAGATCTGTCTCTTCAATGACCTCTTTGATTTTCATACTTCCTTTCTTCTTTACAGCCCAGTAAAGTGTGACTTATGTGGATTACCCTATAATAGATTGGTATCTGGAGAAGGTTGCCTAGCTTGGTTGGTGGAAAATCAACTTCTCATTCTACTTGTTCTGAATTGATCAAAGGTATGTGAATACAGCCTGACTTGCTGGTTGATTAGCAGGCATGCGTGCAGCTCCAGATAGGTATATCCATGATGAAGTAAAATTCCATGCATCCTTAGCTGCTTGCATTTATTTCACTCACTGCATAAAAACTGTGTATCTGAAGAAGTGTGCATGCACACGAAAGCTTATACCAAGAACTAACTTAGTTGGTCTTTAAGGTGCTACAGGAAGGAATTTTTTTATTTCGACTATGACAGACCAACACGGCTACCCATCTGTAACTGCATAAAAACTGTACTTGAAGTCAATGACAGTCAGATTCTCTACGCTGATTCACTGATGTAGCTGCACAGAACCTCTTAGGCTTGGACTTAGAGGTCTCAGTGTCGGAATGAAGAGTGGAGCCATCTGACCCAGGCCCATTGCCAGTACAACAGTTGCTACTGGTGAATATTTTCATCCCCAATACTTATACAAAGGCGATGAATGAGTATTTGTCTATCTGAAGG